>NC_071507.1:35441666-36045000 GCF_027887155.1 Malaclemys terrapin pileata | reverse complement strand
TGGAGAGCAATAGATATGCTAAATAGCAGAAACCCTGCTCTTTGGCAGAGATTCCTGTTTATATGCCAGTTCTGGGGAATATAAACAACGTATCAGTGTTTTTTGTAAAGTGCATCATTCAAATAACATGTAACCTGTTTGTGCCATCTTTAAAATTGAGGTTCTAGGCCTATTCTCCTTGGACAGATAATTAATTCAGTTTTGTCACATAAAGAAATCTATTACATGGTTGGAAAATACATTCCATGAAATCTAACACAGTATTTTCTCATTTGGACCTTTTACTACTTATAAAAAAATTGTATGCAGATTTTGAAATTTTATTAGAGTCCATTATTTTTATTTAATAGACTAATCATTAGAAGAGTGAGGTTGTTTTTCTTTTTCTTTTTTCAAATAAAGATGAGTGGGTATGGGTTTATTGTGTTAAAATTAACTTTAACTTTTCTATTTTTTTAATATTGTAGTGTATTTCCAGCATAATCTTAAACAGATCTCGAGCTAGAAACTTCTAGAAAATCATCATATTTTCATTCCCAATTTTAGATTATAAATGCTTTAATATAATTTAAGATATAAACATTCAAATTGTTCTATTTTAATGTTGTAAAAGCGTATCGAAAATCAAATTAACAATTCAAGTGGCAATTGGCTTATAAATTATAACATAAGTTTAACTATATTTACTGCATGTAGAAATAGTTCACTAAAGGGGAGAACTTACAATTTTTATTAAAGAAATTGCTGAGGACACAAATGGGGGGAGGAGGGAGAGCACGAGAGAGCAATGACAAGCTATCTAACTACACACAGCATACAAACATAGCGTAATATAGAAAGACAGCATCCACCAAAAATGATTGTCCATTTTGGAAATAATGTTGCTCCTTGACATATTTCAGTCTGAAATATATGTGTGTGTGTTTATGCTATATACATGTTATATATACACACATATATATGTTTATACTGATGTGTCTATGTAATATATATGTGTATATATCTGTGCATGTACAATACGTGTGTGTATGTGTATTATATATATGTAGTGTGTTTATATATGTGTGTGTATATAGATACAAACACATATGGAATATAAATTCATATAACCTGAAAAATAGAATTTCCTGGATATTATATTAATTACCATTTTCTCCAGTTTGCATGAAGGTTTAATGGTTCCGGTAATAATAAACTACTATACTTTGAGTTAAAGGCCTTTTTTAAGTGCTGTTTCCATTTTTCTGTTTTGTCACCACATTGTCATAAAAAAGGCAGGCTGTAATTTTTAGAAACCTTTTCTGAATCTTTTGTTTTAGGTATTACTTGCTTAATTTTCAGTTGAGCTTAAAGTTTGTAAGATTCCATTTGTTCTATAATTGACCACTCTTCTTGTGGAACAATTCATCCTTTGGGAAAATATATCAAATAACTCCTCTGTTTTGTTAAAAAACCCCACTGAATATATTACAGTCCAGGTGCATGTTAGTTTCTACTTATGCTATTCTTTTGGAGCTAAAATAATAGAACTATGAAACAGAACTTTTTCAAGTGCATGGTGATAATCACTGGAGTGCTATGATGCTGCGCTGAATATTTTTTTATCTGAAGTTTTATACAAAACTACCTTTTTCTTTTTAAGATGCAGCATGTCTTTTAATAATGCTTATGGATTATAAGAAGTATTTCTGCAAACCTGGAGTGTGTTTTCCTAGTTTACAGGTAAAGCTTTTTTGTAACAGAAAAACGAATATGTGGTGAATATTAATAACAAAGCTGTGAGCTAAATTTCCCCCTGTCCTCTACAGTATGTCCGATAATGGTAATCTCTCTCAGCTGCGGATTCTGCCTCCTGTTCTCTGTGGATTAGTTATTTAGCTTGGGTATTAAGTATATGAAAAAACCCTAATCTAAGAATCATTATATATGTTTTAATAATAAAATTTAGTATTGACAAATAAAATATTAATATTCTAAAATATGCTCATCGCTCTTAATAGCATGATTAATGAATGTACTTGGAGTGGAAATAGTTGGGCAAATTCAGTACACTGTTTTCATATTATACATTCTCCTATCATGTGGGTAGTAAAATATTCCAAATTTTTCATGTTTTGAAATGTTCTCAGAAGGGATTAAGCCAAACTTTCTGGAAAGTGGCCTTCATTTGACAGAATAGCTATTGCTAAATGCCACTGGCCAAATTCCCCAACCTATCCCCTTGTAGAAGTAACACAGCACTCAAAATAGGGTTAAAAGGCCTTGGATGCTACGGTAGGCCCTGATCCTACAAACACACACATCTTGAGCTTTACTTGTGAGTAATTCCCTTTGAAGCCAGTGAGATTACTCATGTGTATAACATAGTCACATGCATATGTGGTGGCAGGATAGAGGCCTTACTGACTAACCTGTAAGAAGATGTTGACCAACCATTAATCTAAACTGTCACCTGGCTGAAACCTCTTGGCAGAACAGCCTATGAGCACATCCATGCTCCTGTCCATTTGAAGATGTAGCATTTTATGCTGTTAGACCTAGCTGAGAATTTCAGAGAGCATGACTGAGATATCAAAAGTATGGAGTAACCTTTGGAGGCTCATGTAGCACAATGGTGGCATTGGCCTCCTTTTGTGAGACAGATGAATTGCTGAAAGGAAAAAGTCATGAATTTTTGTTGTACTTCCTTTGGAAATGATGGCTATTCCCAGATTCTGACCAAATGTATTTGTCTCTTTCTCACGTGAATTGTAGTGTAAAAGTTCCTCAGGGTAGGTTCTGATCTTTGATCTGCTTCAGTACCCTGGCCTGAAGATCATTTTATATGTCTGTTTTTGCCTACCCATTTTTAGATGTTGCCAATCCTACCCCTCTTGACTTGGAAACTGAGAGACAGGGACTGGGAACTGAGCCCAGTTCTCATACAAGGAAGTACAGAGCATTGTCTGTGCTAAGTCCCCAGGCCAGCCTCTAAGCTGGTTAGTTCAAATTTGTTACGTCACTGTATAGTTTATGAGGCTCTTATTGCACAAGACATTGCTGAAGATGTTCATGATTTAATTAACTTTAAGCACAGAGTTAATATCATTACATTATCTGAAGAGCCTTCACTCTTCTGATACATTCACATGCGATGTTGTTTCTTCTGTATCTTTCCTTTTTAGGAAAGAATAGAGTGTAGATATTATGAATTATAATAAAAAGGGCATAGGGGCTGCTTACCTGAAGGAAGATATGAAAAAAGGGGTGAAGGATGAGACTTGGCAAGATTGTGTCCAGAGCAGGAAATAGCATATGAGAATGCTTAAAGCCGAGGGTGGGAAAAAGAGATGAAGGGAGCAGTAAAATGTCTGAGAAGAACTTAGAGACAGAGAGGGAGCAGGAGGAAATGAGAGGAGAAAGGTAAATGGAGGCATGGATGTTGTATTGACTTGAAGGTGAGGATAATGAGTTTAAATGTTAAGTGGTAGGAGACAGAAAGCCAAGGGAGGGATTCAAAAACAGGGATTTGGTCAGAACAGGAGGAGAGGAAATCAACATAGGCACCAATTCATCAAGGTATTCATACATGTGTATGATTTTAAGCATGTAAGTAGTTTCATTGAAATCATGAGACTTTTCATGTGGTTATCAATGCATATGCACCTTGCTAAACTGAAGCTTTCAGCTGTAGCATTTTGGATAGATTGGTATAGGAAGAGGCATTGAAATCAGACAGAAGATGATGCAACAATCAACATGAGAGATGACAAGTCCATGGAGAAGGAGTAGGGACAGGATCAAGAGCTGTTATGAGACTTGTTCATTTTACTCTGTGGGGGTTTGCACAAATATTTTCTGTGGTTTCATTCCACACCGAAATCTCAAAACAAACAGTGCCAGTTCTCTCTAAAGCCTTATGTACACAGCAAGTTAATGCATGGCAAGCCAGGTGTGTGAATACATTGTATCAGCTTGCAGCACAGTAACTGGCTGTGTGGATCCTGCTACCCTGCACTAAAAGTTCCATGGTTCGCTGTGACATAATGATGTTTGAAACATCAATGCACACAACAGGTCTTTTAGCGCACAGTAGCACAGTCCATGTGACAGTTAGTGTGTGGCAAGCTAGTGCGCTGTAGATTCAAACCCTGGCTTGCTGAACTCTAACTTGCCATGTAGACAAGTCCCTAGTTTGGTACTGAAGCCTGGTGAAGTTGTGCTTATAACTCAACATCATAAATTGGCAGGGCTGGCCTTACCATGAGGCGAACTGAGGTGGCCGCCTCAGGTGCCAGACTGTGGGGAGGCGCCACTAGGACCCAGAGTGTAGAAAATTGTGTCTGCTGCTGATGCATATGTATTCTCTCTGCTCGAGATGCACAGAGATGGTGGAGTGCTGTGCTGGAGGAAGGAGGGCACAAGAGACATAACAGGCAGGCAGGAGAAAAGGTCAGAGGGAATAACAGAAAGCAGCAGGAGCTGCAGGGAGAGAGAGGAGGAGGAGCCTCTTATGTACCTCTCTGGCACCCCCAGGAGCCTGGACTGGTTAACACCAGTTTCTCAGGGAGCTTCCTGTTTCCGGCTGCTTCTCTGAACTCACTTGAGGAGAACAGGCAGTCAACTGAAGTAGTAGGAGCCAGTTAGGCCCTTAAGACACTGATATCTTCCCCACTCAGGCCCTGCTACCAGCCTGCTTATTTGTCCCCTTCAATTGAGTGTTGAGAGCCACTATAGCTGGCACAGGACAGCAGTCATGAGTGAAAGAAGAAAACGCCCCTGTGGGGCAGCATTCAGAAAAAGAAAGACAGCAAAGGAAGCTTTTCTATCTAAGCAGGAAGGAGCTCTCCTGAGATACATAGACACAAATGTTCATGGTGAGCCTTCCGGCCCCAGTGAGGATGTGAGTGGTGAGGAGATACCTGATCATCCAGTTAGTCAGAGTGCAGGTGACCTGGCAGCTACTGCAGCATCCGTATCTCCATCTCGAATGGATGTAACCATGCACATTCCTGAAGAAAAGTGTAGATCAGAGAAGAGTGTGGTGGAGGCTCAAGAAACAGCTGCTGCTGAGTTTAGTTTCTTATAGCTAGATAATCCAGGACTGTGGACCCACTTGAGCAGTAGCCTGAGGGACTTCCTTGTACTGCATGGGACACTGCAAGTGAAAAACTTCATGTTCCCCAAAGACAATGAAAATACAAGTTTCCATCCAACACATTACTGTCATGAAATCACCAATGGTGATAAAGTGGAGAGACATTGGCTTATGTACTCAAAAACCCAGAATGTTGCATACTGTTTTTGTTGCAAACTCTTCCAGTCTAATGTTCCAGCCACATTAGGTTCTACAGGAACAAAGGACTGGAAAAATCTGGGTAGAAATCTGGCATGCCATGAGAAGGCAGCAAATCACCAGAGAGTATTCCATAGGTGGAAAGAGCTTGAGATGAGACTAAGGTTAAAGGCCACCATAGATGATCAGCATCAAGAGAAGATTGCATCAGAATCTCTTTACTGGCAAAATGTTCTGAAAAGGCTCATTGCCATTGTGAGAATGCTTGCTACCTAAAAGCTAGCACTGCGTGGCACTTCAGATCAGCTGTATGTGCCAAACAATGAGATCATGCAGTTACTGGCAACAAAAGTCAAACAGAAGATTGTGGCAGATCTGAAGTCAGCAAGATGTTATTCTGGACTGCACACCTGACATCAGCCATACAGAACAAATGACTTTAATGGTGCGTTTTGTAACAACAACAGAACCTAGTGAAAATGTCCCTGCAATGGTGACTGTCAGATAGCATTTTCTAGAATTTATTGACATTGATGATACTACAGGAGCTGGTATGACAAATGTGCTTCTTAAAAAGCTGAAAGATACGGGAATTGCGATAGCTGACATGAGAGGTCAGGGCTACGATAATGGTGCCAACATGAGAGGAAAGAACAGAGGAGTGCAGACATGGATCCAAGAGTTAAACCCTCAAGCTTTTTTTGTCCCATGCAGTTCTCATTCATTGAACCTCGTGGTCAGTGATGCAGCATCAGCTTCTAGTGAGGCTGCTGAACTCTTTTTTTGTAAGTCAAAGCATCTATATATTTTTCTCTGCATCAACTGATTGATGGCAAATTTTGAAGCAACATCTGGGAACATCCTCTCTGACACTGAAACCACTGAGTGCCACACGATGGGAAAGTCGAGTGGAGGTGATAAAGCCTATCAAACACCAAATTGGGAAGATAGATGATGCCATAGTTGCCATTATGGAGGATAATGCTATGACAGGAACTGTTCATGGGGGAATAGTGACAGAGGGAAATGGAATCACCAGAAACATACATAACTTCAAATTTCTGTGTGGCTTAGTGTTGTGGCATGACATACTGTTTGAAATAAATGTTGTAAGCAAGAGACTCCAAGACCTTGATATATCTGGAGCAATGGAACAACTGGACAAAGCAAAGGCATACCTACAGTCTTACCGGTCAGATGAGGGATTTCAAAATGTTCTAAAGAGTGCACAGAAGTTGGCAGAGGAACTTCACACTGAAGCTATTTTCCCACCCATTCAAAAATACAAGAGTCACTGAAGAAGAAGACATTTTGATTACGAGGCACAGGATAATCCCATAAGAGACCCCAAACAACAATTCAAAGTTGAATTCTTTAACCAGGTGCTAGATTGTGCAATACAGTCAGTTGAAGAACGTTTCATGCAGCTCAAGGAACAGAGCAGTGTATTTGGGATGTTGTATGATATTCCAAAACTCCTCACTATACCTGAAGAAGATTTACACCAGCAATGCAGGGCACTAGGGACAGTGTTGACACATGATGACATGCGTGATATTGATGCGAATGATTTAGGTGATGAACTGAAAGCCCTTTCAAGATACATTTCAGCAGGATCAACTCCAAAGGCTGTTCTGGAATATATGTGCACAAATAAGATGACCACCTTCTTTCCAAATGCTTTTGTTGCTCTGCGCATACTTCTAACACTTCCTGTAACAGATGCCAGTGGAGAACACAGCTTCTCCAAGCTGAAGTTAATAAAAACACATCTACGCTCCACAATGACACAGGAGAGGCTGGTTGGCCTTGCAACCATCTCAATAGAGCATGAGCTGGCCCAGACTGTGGATCTTCAGGAAGCAGTTCAAAACTTTGCAGCCAAGAAGGCACGGAAAGCACCACTTGGATTATTCAAACAGATGAAAATGCTAGTGTTTACTATGCAGACAAGAAAAGTTACATTTGCTGTTCAGGCATTTGAAAGTTAAGTGTTACTTAAAATTTTTGAACAAGGCATTTTAAGTTGTTAGTTCTCCTTTATTGGGGCAGCTAGCAGAGCAGTACCATGAGAGGAGTAGAACAGGAAGAAGGCAGAATTGAGACCTTTCAAAGTTTTGGCCCAAGCAAGGGAGTATGGGGGCATCATTTGAACTCCCTGCCTCAGGTGCCAAAATGTTGTGGGCCGGCCCTGTAAATTGGCCACGGTATGCTTGAAAGATTCTTGATCCGGAGCGAATCATAGAATCATAGACTTTAAGGTCAGAAGGGACCATTATGATCAACTTGTCTGACTTCCGGCACAATGCAGGCCACAGAATCTCACCCACCCACTCCTGTATCAAACCTGTGTCTGAGCCATTGAAGTCCTCAAATCATGGTTTAAAGACTTCAAGGTGCAAAGTGACCCGTGCCCCACGCTACAGAGGAAGGCGAAAACCCCCCCAGGGCCTCTGCCAAGCTGCCCTGGAGGAAAATTCCTTCCCGACCTCAAATATGGCAATCAGCTAAACCCTGAGCATGTGGGCAAGACTCACCACCAGTCAGACACCCAGGAAAGAATTCTCTGTAGTAACTCAGATCCCACCCCATCTAACATCCCATCACAAGCCATTGGGCATATTTACCGCTAATAGTCAAAGACCAATTAATTGCCAAAATTAGGCTATCCCATTATGAGCAGTGTATATGCCACTTCTAGATAAAGCACAGGTGCTTAAACTTTCTGAAACCAAGAACTCTGGGTGATATCCCAGCCACCTCAAAGTCAATGGCAAAATTCCTGTTAACTTCAGTATGGTTGGGATTTCACTCACTGTGTCTAGCTTTTGTTGAAGTCACGGACCCCTGTCAGATGTGTTCCCACTGTAAAAGTGGAAAATGCAGGCTCTTTGGCGTTCCCCCAAAAGCCTTCACAAAACCATGCAGGTCCACAGACCATTTTGAGAACCTCTTATTGCTACTGTCATATCACAGAACTACAATGGGCTGTAATGAGAAAGATGTATTTCACATCTGTAAGATAAAATTAGGCAGTGCTGAGGTGAAAGCATCTGTGCAACAGTCCCAGAGGTAAATGCCATTTTTTCCTTCCCTGCCCCTCTCTCAAACTCCAAGGAGATAATTTATATAGTAGTTAGAAATGGTCAAAAATTGAAATTTTTGCTTACTTATTTTACCAAAATGTCAACATTTTTCAAACAGTTCTGACAGTGGCAGTCAGCACACTGTCTACCCTGGTCCCATGTCTTCCTGCTCTCTAACTCTCACCAGGCCTGGGTTTCCTTTTCACAGGAACTTTTTTCCCAGCATGTCTTTCTGGGGCTGTCCCATTAAATACGGTACAGCAAAGGAGCCGCAGCCCTAAAGCCTCCATTTTGCAATTGATAGCTGCTGGCTGTATTTCCCTTTCTTTCAGTTGGTAAGTCCCTTTCATGTTTCCCTCCAGTTTCCCTTTCTTGTAGCTGAGGAGAAATTTTCCATGGGAAAGAAAACAAGAGAAGGAAGAAAAGTTGTAACTAAAAACTTAAGAATTCCCTGCAGAACAGTGGGTGTCTCTTAGTCTATGTGGTTTGGAAAGAGTCATATTCAAAGGACAGGCTGTCAGTAAAGCTTTCCACACTCCAAAAGTGGTTGTTGCACTAGTGGTCAACTCAAGGTCCATTTTCCAGTATCTTGGTATAGTAGAAGGCTACCACAGGCCAAAAGGCACCTGCAAATTCCAGAAATCCACCCTTTAGTCCCCCTGAGGAACTGAACATGTGCTCTCAGTGCAATGCTGTAGCAAAAAGGACTAATGACATCTGCATGTGTATTGACAGGAGAATATCATGTTGAGTAGAGAAGTGATATTATCTCTATTTGAAGGAGTTCTGGTGGGGCCTACTGGAATACCATATCCAGTTCTGTTGTCCATGCTTTGAAAAGTATGTTAAGAAACTGGGTATGGTTCAGGAAAGAGCTACAATAATGACTACAAGTATGGAGAACATGCTTTACAATGAGGCTTAATGAGCCCAATCTATTTGGCTCATTGACTAGGAGGTGGTTTGATCACATTCTATACTCTATAGGTACCTACACAGAGAGACGATTTCTGATACTAGTTGGATCTTTAAACTAGCAAAGGCTAATAAAACCCAATGGCTGGAAACTGAAGCTAGAAATATTCAAACTAGCAAGAGTAATCAGCACCAGACCAGCGTACCAGGAGGTGTGACACATTTTCCATCATTTGGAATCTTTACATTGAGATTGGATATTTTTCTAAAAGACTTACTCTAGTTCAACCACAAGTTATCAGGTTCAATTCAGGAATGACTGGGTAAAATTATATGGCATGTGTTGTGCAGGTGGTCAGACTAAATTGTAATAAATGCCCCATCTGGCCTTTAAATCTGTGAATCTGTTGTCAGGTGAGATCAAAACTAATCAACTGCAGGTTTTCACTGATCTTGTTTTTGAACAAGCACTTGTATTTGGAAAATATATATTATAGGGGGAGCCAGTAGTGACTCCTATATTTAGGTTGTCTAATCCCTTTCCAAAGGATTCTTCCAGCTTTTTATTTGAGAAGCTCTCAGGGCAAATGCCCTTGAGCTACAGAAGTGCCTTTTCTTTGTCCCAAGAAGTTCTGTTCAGATTTGGCTGAGATATAAAGTATTAGAAATCTCCACTTCCCTGCTCTCACTTTCATTCTTCAGGAAAATTTTGGCAGCCTTCCAAAATTACTGAACATTCCAAAGGCCAGGCTGATGCTACCATCAAAGCAGCAACAGCAGCAGTAACAGACACTGCACTGGGAATACCAGGGAGCTGGGGTGGAGAGGACAGACCCAGGCCCTGAGTGGCCTGTTTACTGCCCAACTGCATGAGGCAGGAGCTCCCTGAACTCTCCGGTAGGGATAGAGAGTGAGATATGGGCTGGACACTGCCCAACCATCCTTCAGACCTAACCCATACTGCAACTGGCCACTGTCCCTACTCTGGGGGCAACACACAGGCCAGGAGCTCTCTCAAGCACTGGAATGGGTTACCTAGGGAGGTGGTGGAATCTCCTTCCTTAGAGGTTTTTAAGGTCAGGCTTGACAAAGCCCTGGCTGGGATGATTTAGTTGGGAATTGGTCCTGCTTTGAGCAGGGGGTTGGACCAGATGACCTCCTGAGGTCCCTTCCAACCCTGATATTCTATGATTCTATGATTCAATTATGAAGGAGGACGAGAGAGAGGCAGGCTAGTTTGGCCTTCCCCGGCCACCCCTTGGACCCAGCAACCCATTTCCTCCTTTTGGGAAAACTGCCTTCTCCTGGAGCTAGCTAATGGTGTTAGCTCTGTAGCTTAAATAGCAGTAGTCAATGTTGCAATGCCAAAGGTTCGAGTTCTAACCTTGGGGATAATGTATGATGGTGGGTGTTACAGTTATGCTATTTGGGTTGCAAAGTCAAGCGCCTGAAATAAGGAAATATCAGCTTTATAGCTGCCTGTCCAAACTTAGTTTGCCCCCTTGTGCGTATGCATTATGATGCAGTCTTCAATTACATGATCACACTTTCCCCACAGTATCTCTGCCTCATTCAGTACACAGGATGGACACACAAGGGGACTCAAGTAAGGTTACATTGGCAACCATAAAGCTGATATTTCCTAACTTTGCAATGTATATCTTTGCAACTTAAATAATGATCTTTAAATGCTGTATTTGTGTGTATCTATATCTAAATATTTAGATCAGGGTGCATCCTTTGACTTTCTGCAAATGGTCAGCATGATCTTTGTTGTCACCAGTTTGGGGCACCTTTCCTAAAGCATGAATGACTGCATGTACAATGTTGGATGCCAGCATATGGAGTGTCTACTCCTTTTTTTCTGCCGCCAGGAAATGAAGTATGGAGTCATGAGCCAGGCTGCTTTTATTTTTCGGTTTTGATCTTCACATATACGCTCTGCCTGTTAATATCAGCCAGGATTATTACTAACTTTACAAACATCAGGGCAGCTTTCAAACAGGTACCATTTTGTTATTTAAAAACAAAAACAAATCTACCACAAGCATGTTTCTTTACCAATTCAAATGTTATATTTTCTCCCAAAATTACAATGGTCCCACAGTGACACGTGACTACTGACAGTTTTCCACTTATGTGTTATTGTGCATTACCTTCTCCCTAATCAGAAGAGTGAATTTATTTTCATAGATATTGCTGCCTTCACTGCTTTATCTTTGATACTTCAGATTAGATATGTCGTTAGAAGAGATCTTTATTTGGAAATACAGAGAAATGGGTTAGTACTGGAAGAAGAATAACTTTGGTGCTAAATATTGCTTGTGTGACATCTACCCTTGAGTTTTTTCTTCTTTCCTTTTGCCTTCTTTTAAGAAGGTTGTCCCCACTTTTGTGGGTGCAATTTGTGACTGAATTTTTTGTGCAGGGATTAATTGTGAATGCAAGTTTTGTTTAGTTACACCTCTCATTACAATTTTGCAGCAATGTTGCATGTTTCAAAACTTCCATTGTGAAGTGCACCTGAAAACAGAAATGCCAAGATTCTGCCTGGTTGTAAATAAGCCCCATAATCATGAAGTCATGGAACGTACCACTCTGGTTCAAGAGTTTTAAAAGAGTTGGCTGAGAGGCTTGTGGGACCATTAATGTTGATTTTCAATAAGTCTTGGAACACCAGAAGAAAGCTAATGTCATGAGAACATCCCAGTAAATAGGATGACTAGGGTAATTATAAGCCTGTCAGTCTGAAATTGATCTTGGGCAAGAGAATGGATTGGTTAATATGGAACTTGATTAATAAAGGATTAAAGGAGGGTAATATGATTAATGCCAATCAACATGGGTTTATGGAAAATAGACTAACTTGATTTTTTTTTATGAGACTTCATGTTTGGTCGATAAAGCTGGTAGTTTTCATGTAATATACATAAACTTCTGTAAGGCATTTGATTTGCTACTGCATGACATTTTGATTCAAAATCTAGAAAGATATAAAAACAACATGGCACACATTAAATGGATTAAAAGCTGCCTATTTTATAGGACACAAAATGGAGTTGCAAACATCATCATCATCACCATCATCGAACAGATGTGTTTCTAGTGGGGTTCTCAGGGATGGGTTCTTGGTTCTATGCTATTTAACATTTTTACTAATGACCTGGAAGAAAACATAAAATCGTCACAGATAGAGTTTACATATGAAACAAAAATTGGTGGAGTGGTAAATAATCAAGAGAACAGGTCATTGATACAGTGCGATCTGAATTGCTTGGTAAGCTGGGCCCAAGAAAGCAAAATGCCTTCTAATATGGCTAAATGTAAATGTGTACATCTAGGAACAAAGCATGTAGGACACTCTTACATGATGAGGAACTCTATCCTGGGAAGCAGTGACTCTGAAAAAGATTTTGGGGTTGTGGTGGATAATCAGCTGAACATTAGCTCCTACTGCAACACTGTGGCCAAAAGGGCTAACACAATCCTTGGATGCATAAGCAGGGGAATCTGGAGTAGGAGTAGAGAGGTTTCAGAGTAGCAGCTGTGTTAGTCTGTATCCGCAAAAAGAACAGGAGTACTTGTGGCACCTTAGAGACTAACAAATTTATTAGAGCATAAGCTTTCGTGGACTACAGCCCACTTCTTCGGATGCATATAGAGTGAAACATATATTGAGGAGATATATATACACACATACAGAGAGCATGAACAGGTGGGAGTTGTCTTACCAACTCTGAGAGGCCAATTAAGTAAGAGAAAAAAATTTTTTTTGAAGTGATAATCAAGCTAGCCCAGTACAGACAGTTTGATAAGAAGTGTGAGAATACTTACAAGGGGAGATAGATTCAATGTTTGTAATGGCTCAACCATTCCCAGTCCTTATTCAATCCTGAGTTGATTGTATCTAGTTTGCATATCAATTCCAGCTCAGCAGTCTCTCGTTGGAGTCTGTTTTTGAAGTTTTTCTATTGTAAAATAGCCACCCGCAGGTCTGTCATAGAATGACCAGACAGGTTAAAGTGTTCTCCCACTGGTTTTTGAGTATTATGATTCCTGATGTCAGATTTGTGTCCATTAATTCTTTTGCGGAGAGACTGTCTGGTTTGGCCAATGTACATGGCAGAGGGGCATTGCTGGCACATGATGGCATATATCACATTGGTAGATGTGCAGGTGAACGAGCCCCTGATGGTATGGCTGATGTGATTAGGTCCTATGATGATGTCACTTGAATAGATATGTGGACAGAGTTGGCATCGGGCTTTGTTACAAGGATAGGTTCCTGGGTCAGTGTTTTTGTTCAGTGATGTGTGGTTGCTGGTGAGTATCTGCTTTAGGTTGGGGGGTTGTCTGTAAGCAAGGACAGGTCTGTCTCCCAAGATCTGTGAGAGTAAAGGATCATCTTTGAGGATAGGTTGTAGATATCTGATGATGCGCTGGAGAGGTTTTAGTTGGGGGATGAAGGTGACAGCTAGTGGTGTTCTGTTATTTTCTTTGTTGGGCCTGTCTTGTAGGAGGTGACTTCTAGGTACTCTTCTGGCTCTGTCAATCTGTTTTTTCACTTCAGCAGGTGGGTATTGTAGTTTTAAGAATGCTTGATAGAGATCTTGTAGATGCTTGTCTCTATCTGAGGGATTGGAGCAAATGCGGTTATATCTTAGCTTGGCTGTAGACAATGGATCGTGTGGTGTGTCCTGGATGGAAGCTGGAGGCATGTAGGTAAGTGTAGCGGTCAGTAGGTTTCCGGTATAGGGTGGTATTTATGTGACCATCGCTTATTAGCACAGTAGTGTCCAGGAAATGGACCGCTTGTGTGGATTGATCTAGGCTGAGGTTGATGGTGGGATGGAAATTATTGAAATCATGGTGGAATTCCTCAAGAGCTTCTTTTCCATGGGTCCAGATGATGAAGATGTCATCAATGTAGCACAAGTAGAGTAGGGGCGTTAGGGGACGAGAGCTAAGGAAGCATTGTTCTAAGTCAGTCTATATGCATCCGAAGAAGTGGGCTGTAGTCCACGAAAGCTTATGCTCTAATAAATTTGTTAGTCTCTAAGGTGCCACAAGTACTCCTGTTCTTTTTAGGAGTAGAGAGTTTATTTTACCTCTGTATTTGACACTGGTGCAACCACTGGTATAATACTGTGTCCAGTTCTGGTGTCCACAGTTTAAGAATGATGTTAATAAATTGGAGAAGGTTCAGAAAAGAGCCACAAGAATGATTAAAGGATTAGGAAAGATGCCTTATAGTGATAGACTCAAGGAACTCTCTCTACTTAGCTTAACAAAGAGAAGATTAAGGGGTGATTTAGAATCATAGGACTGGAAGGGACCTTGAGAGATCATCTAGTCCAGTCCCCTGCACTCATAGCAGGACTAAATATTATCTAGACCATCCCTGACAGGTGTTTGTCTAACCAGCTCTTAAAAATCTCCAATGATAGAGATTCCACAACCTCCCTAAGTAATTTGTTCCAGTGCTTAACCACCCTGACAGGAAGTATTTCCTAATGTCCAACCTAAACCTCCCTTGCTGCAGTTTAAGCCCATTGCTTCTTGTCCTATCCTCAGAGGTTAACAAGAACAATTTTTCTCCCTCCTCCTTGTAACAACCTTCTATGTACTTGAAAACTGTTATCATGTTCCCTCTCAGTCTTCTCTTTTCCAGACTAAACAAACCCAATTTTTTCAATCTTCCTTCATAGATCATGTTTTCTAGACCTTTAATCATTTTTATTGCTCTTCTCTGGACTTTCTCCAATTTGTCCATATCTTTCCTGAAATGTGGCACCCAGAACTGGATGCAGTACTCCAGTTGAGGCCTAATCAGCACAGAGTAGAGTAGAAGAATGACTTCTCGTGTCTTGCTTACAACACTCCTATTAATACAGCTCAGAATGATGTTCGCTTTTTTTGCAACCGTGTTACACTGTTGACTCATATTTAGCTTGTGGTCCAATATGACCCCCAAATCCTTTTTCTCAGTACTCCTTCCTAGGCAGTGATTTCCCAGTTTGTATGTGTGCAACTGATTGTTCCTTCCTAAGTGGAGTCTTATTGAATTTCATCCTATTTACTTCAGACCATTTGTCCAGTTTGTTCAGATCATTTTGAATTATAATCCTATCCTCCATAGCATGCAACCCTTCCCAGCTTGGTATCGTCCGCAAACTTTATAAGTGTACTCTGCATGCCATTATCTAAATCATTGATGAAGATATTGAACAGAACTGGACCCAGAACTGATCCCTGCGGGACCTCACTCAGTATGCCCTTCCAGCATGACTGTGAACCACTGATATCTACTCTCTGGGAATGGTTTTCCAACAGTTATTCACTCACCTTATAGTAGCTCCATCTAGGTTGCATTTCCCTAGTTTGTTTATGAGAAGGTAATGCGAGACAGTATCAAAAGCTTTACTAAAGTTGAGATATGCCACGTCTACCACTTCCCCCCATCCGCAAGGCTTGTTACCCTGACAAAGAAAGCTATCAGGTTGATTTGACAAGATTTTTTTTTTCTTGACAAATCCATGTTGACTGTTACTTATCACCTTATTATCTTCCAGATGATTGCTTAATTATTTGCTCCATTATCTTTCTGGGTACAGAAGTTAAAATGACTGGTCTGTAATTCCCTGGGTTGTCCTTATTTCCCCTGTTATAGATTGGCACTGTACTTGCCATTTTCCAGTCTTCTGGAATCTCTCCCATCTTCCATGACTTTTCAAAGCTAATTGCTAATGGCTCAGATATCTCCTCTGTCAGTTTTTTTACTATTCTAGGATGCATTTCATCAGACCCTGGTGACTTGAAGACATCTAATTTGTCTAAGTAATTTTTAACATGCTCTTTCTCTATTTTAACCTCTGATTCTACCTCATTTTCACTGGCATTCACTATATTAGATGTCCAATCACTGCCAACCTTCTTGGTGAAAACCAAAACAAAGAAGTCAATATGCACCACTGCCATTTCCACATTTTCTGTTATTGTTTTTCACCCCTCATTGACTAACAGGCCTACCCTGTCCTTGGTCTTCCTTTTGCTTCTAATGTATTTGTAGAATGTTTTCTTGTTACCCTTTATGTCTCTAGCTAGTTTGATCTTGTTTTGTGCCCGGGCCTTTCTAATTTTGTCCCTACGTACTTGTGTTATTCATCCTTTGTAATTTGACCTAGTTTCCACTTTTTGTAGGACTCTTTTTTTTTTTTTTTTAGATCATTGAAGATCTCCTGGTTAAGCCAGGGTGGTCTATTGCCATACTTCCTATCTTTCCTATGCAGTGGGATAGTTTGCTCTTGTGCCCTTAATAATGTCTCTTTGAAAAACTGCCAACTGTCTTCAATTGTTTTTCCCCTTAGAGTTGCTTCTCATGGGATCTTACCTACCAACTCCTTGAGTTTGCTAAAGTCTGTCTTCTTGAAATCCGTTGTCTTTATTGTTCTGTTCTCCCTCCTACCATTCCTTAGAATTATGAACGCTACCATTTCAGGATCACTTTCACCCAAGCTGCCTTCCACTTTCAAATTCTCAACCAGTTCCTCCCTATTTGTCAAAATCAATTCTAGAACAGCATCTCCCTTAGTAGCTTTGTCCAGCTTCTGAAATAAAAAATTGTCTCCAATACATTCCAAGAACTTGTTGGATAACACTGGTCTACAATTTTTGAGAAGTCGTCTGCTTCAGAGATAAAATGTGCTATTTATTATATATTTTGATGTGCTGAATTCAAATATGACAATTAAAACAACTGATTGGCTACTGTTTCTAAGATATTTAAGTTTTTACATTTTATGTCTATGTATATTGTGTAGATAGTAGAGTTTTAATCATAAATTGTAAAACTAGGTCTTTTCATGTGTTTATGGTTGCTTTACATGATAATATTTCACCCGTCCTGTTTATGTAACACTTTAAAAATCAGCAAAAGAGTTATATAAATAAAATTTATTATGAAACAAAAGGCAAAAGACTATTATGTACATAGTTTAGTCCTATTCAGTGTCTACTCGGCTTCTTGGCTTGTCTCTTGTATTCATTAAATGGAGCATCTCTTGTCACTGTCCAGCAATAGTCTGCAAGCATTGATGGGCTCCATTTGCCCTGATAGCGTTTCTCCATTGTTGCAATGTCCTGGTGAAATCGCTCGCTGTGCTCGTCGCTCACTGCTCCGCAGTTCGGTGGAACAAAATCTAGAGGAGAGTGCAAAAAATGTATCTTTAGTGACATGTTGCAACCAAGGCTTTTGTATGCCTTGAGGAGGTTTTCCACCGACATCCTGTAGTTGTCTGCCTTGTTGTTTCCGAGAAAATTTATTGCCACTAACTGGAAGGCTTTCCATGCTGTCTTTTCCTTGCCACGTAGTGCATGGTCAAATGCATCATCTCGAAGAAGTTCACGAATCTGAGGACCAACAAAGACACCATCCTTTATTTTAGCTTGACTTAACCTTGGAAATTTTCCACAGAGGTACTTGAAAGCTGCTTGTGTTTTGTCAATGGCCTTGACAGATTTCTTCATCAGACCCAGCTTGATGTGTAACGGTGGTAACAAAATCTTCCTTTATTCAACAAGTGGTGGATGCTGAACACTTTTCCTCCCAGGCTCCAATGACTGTCGGAGTGGCCAATCTTTCTTGATGTAGTGGGACTCTCTTGCACGACTATCCCATTCACAGAGAAAACAGCAGTACTTCGTGTATCCAGTCTGCAGACCAAGCAAGAGAGCAACAACCTTCAAATCGCCACAAAGCTGCCACTGATGTTGGTCATAGTTTATGCACCTCAAAAGTTGTTTCATGTTGTCATAGGTTTCCTTCATATGGACTGCATGACCAACTGGAATTGATGGCAAAACATTGCCATTATGCAGTAAAACAGCTTTAAGACTCATCTTTGATGAATCAATGAACAGTCTCCACTCATCTGGATCGTGAACGATGTTGAGGGCTGCCATCACACCATCGATGTTGTTGCAGGCTACAAGATCACCTTCCATGAAGAAGAATGGGACAAGATCCTTTTGATGGTCACGGAACATGAAAACCCTAACATCACCTGCCAGGAGATTCCACTGCTGTAGTCTGGAGCCCAAGAGCTCTGCCTTACTCTTGGGTAGTTCCGAATCCCTGACAAGGTCATTCAGTTCACCTTGTGTTATGAGGTGTGGTTCAGAGGAGGAGGATGGGAGAAAATGTGGGTCCTGTGACATTAATGGTTCAGGACCAGAAGTTTCATCCTCTTCCTCGTCTGACTCAAATGAGAATGATTCTGGTGCATCAGGAACCGGCAGTCCTTCTCCGTGGGGTACTGGGCGTATAGCTGATGGAATGTTTGGATAATGCACAGTCCACTTTTTCTTCTTTGACACACCTTTCCCAACTGGAGGCACCATGCAGAAGTAACAATTGCTGGTATGATCTGTTGGCTGTCTCCAAATCATTGGCACTGCAAAAGGCATAGATTTCCTTTTCCTGTTCAACCACTGGCGAAGATTTGTTGCACAAGTGTTGCAGCATATGTGTGGGGCCCACCTCTTGTCCTGATCTCCAATTTTGCAGCCAAAATAAAGGTGATAGGCTTTCTTAACCATAGTGGTTATACTGCGCTTTTGTGATGCAAAAGTCACTTCACCACAAACATAACAGAAGTTATCTGCACTGTTCACAAAAGTACGAGGCATCTCTGCTCACTTTGGCTAAACAGAAATGTGTCCCTTTGCAAAATCAAACACTGACAAATAAGAGAGCACGACACTGTATGATTTCTAGAGCTGATATAGGGCAATTAGTTCAGCAGAGTGATGTAAGCTTCGTTATGATTGCATCATCCATGACTTCTAGGAATAACATGATGCAATTCATATCATGTATGATGCAATACCAGCTTCAGATTGCATCATTCATTGTTTTGCCTAAAAAGCAAGTACTGTCCAAGCCCCGTCATAGATTTATTCATAGATCCAGTCAAAGATGTATTTTAATCATTTCTGGTTTAAATTGAGATCCCTTCCCTTTATAACTCACTTATCCTCCGCCATTCCCAAGTCAAGGGTCGTATATACCGACCCAATAGCATATCTTGAAAACTAGAGCCAATCAACAATTTTGAGCATCATTTTCGTTCTCAGTTACCCAGAATTAGTAAAGTTTGACTACATTTATTTCAGAAAAAAGAAGAACAGGAGTACTTGTGGCACCTTAGAGACTAACAAATTTATTAGAACATAAGCTTTCGTGGACTACAGCCCACTTCTTCGGATGCATATAGAATGGAACATATAATGAGGAGATATATATACTATATTCCATTCTATATGCATCCGAAGAAGTGGGCTGTAGTCCACGAAAGCTTATGCTCTAATAAATTTGTTAGTCTCTAAGGTGCCACAAGTACTCCTGTTCTTCTTTTTGCGGATACAGACTAACACGGCTGTTACTCTGAAATTTATTTCAGAAGCATTTTGGCTGTAGAGCAGTGTAATCTATGCCCTGCTGTGTTATTTTCCCAACAGATGTGTAAGTAGTTGAAGTCCCCCATCACCACCAAGTCCTGTGCTTTGGGTGATTTTGTTAATTTAAAAAAAGCCTCATCCACCTCTTCTTCCTGGTTAGGTGATCTGTAATAGACCCCTACCATGACATCACCCTTGTTTTTACCCCTTTTATCCTTACCCAGAGACTTTCAACACATCTGTCTCCTATTTCCAGCTCAATCTCAGTCCAAGTGTTTACATTTTTAATATATAAGGCAATACCGCCTTTCTTTTTTCCCTGCCTGTCCTTCGTGAGCAAGCTGTACCCTTCTATACCAATATTTCAGTCATGTGTATTATCCCACCAAGACATCTGTGATGACAACTATGTCATAGTTGTGTTTATTTACTAGCATTTCAAGTTCTTCCTGCTTATTCCCCACACTTCTTGCATTAGTATACAGACATCTAAGATACTGATTTGATTTCTCCCCCCTCCCCCAGTTCTGTCTTGTCTCTCCCTTTTCCCTGCTATAACAGCTCCCCCCAAATTCCAACCCTTCTCCCAGGTCTCCATGTTTTTGTCTTTCCTGTGGGCTTTGGTCACCTGCCCCCCAGGAGCACTGCCAACATTTTTGCCGCCCTAGGTGACGGAAGGTCCCGCCCCCGAAATACTGCCCCTGACAGAGGCGGCAGAAGGTCCCGCCCCCAAAATACTGACAACGACCAGGGCGGCCGAAGATCTGGCCGCCGTGGTCACCGCCCCCCAAATGTTAGAGCCCTAGGTGACTGCCTAGGTCACCTAATGGGATGCACCAGCCCTGCTGCCCCCTTCAAACATAGTTTAAAGCCCTCCTCTAGGTTAGTCAGTCTGTATCCAAATATGCTTTCCCCCTTCCTGGATAGGTGGACCCCATCTCTGCTTAGCAGTTCTTCTTCCTGGAACAGCATCCCGTGGTCAAGGAAGCTGAAGCCCTGCTGATGACACCGTCCTCTCAGCCAGGTATTCACCTCCAGGATGCATCTGTTTCTGCCTGGTTCTCTACCCTTGACCAGAAGGATTGAAGAGACAATCATCTGCACTCTAAACTCCTTCACCCTTACTCCCAGAGCCCTGTAGTCACTTCTGATCTGCGGAGGGTCATACCTCGCAGTATCATTAGTGCCCATATGGATGAGTAGCATGGGGTAGTAGTCAGAAGGCTGGATGATCCTCGACAATCGCTCTGTAACATCTCGGATATGGGTCCCTGGTAGGCAGCATACCTCCCAGGATGCCATGTCAGGGCGACAGATGGATTCCTCCATCCCCTTCAGAAGAGAGTCACCAACCACCACTACCCTACATTTCCTCCTGGGAGTGGTGGCTGCGATCCTCCCAGTCTTGGGGGTACATGGCTTCTCCTCCTCCACCTTTGGGGGTGATTCCTCATCACTTATTGCTAGGGCAGCATATCCATTTTCTATCACAGTGGTGGGTGAGTTGGGAGTAGGAGTGGAGCACTGCCTGATGCCAGAAATAACCAGCTGCCAGTGTCCTCCCTGTGACAGAGCCATATCCTCCTCCCCCAGTGGTGTGACAGCAGTCCTCTGTAGCTGGATAGCCTCCTCAGCCTTGGATGTCTCCGTGTGAATACTATCAAAGAATTCCTCGTGGGCACGGATGCTGCTCAGCCTAGACACCTCCTCCTGTAGCTCTCCCACCTGCTTCCTGAGAGATTCCACCAGCAGGCACCTTTCATGCTGGATGGTCCCTCCAGTTTGGCTTTCTGTGAGTGGGAAATGCAGGCCACAGTCTCTGCAAATCCACAGCAGGATCTGGGTAGAGGCATCCAGGGTTAGGTTGTCTGTCTGGATACAGGCACAGGTGGAGGAGACAGGAGCAGCACTGGTGATGCAGCCCTTCCTAACCATAACGATTATATTACATCTCCCTCCCACAAACTCCCTCTCAAACTCCCTTGGTCACTCAGCCTCTGGCTTTTAAGACCTTCTCTCCTAGGTCAGCCCTACCCCCTCGTTAATCACACAGGGGGAGTGTGATCACAGGGCTGATTGAGGCTGATCAAAGATGATCAAGGATGATCCAAGGAACAAAGGCTCAAACAGTCCCCAAACACACAATCCCAACTGACCCAGTAACTGAAATAACCTGAAAGAGAAAGAAAAACACAAATAGCCAAACAAACTCACTCCCCGCAAATTAGTACTCGCACCTTGTTGGTTCAGCAGGGGGATTTCCTTCTCCCCCTCTTAACTCCCCTGTTTATGGTCCCCTGTTCGCTAGCTAGACTTGATTATAGTCTATAAGTACCTAGAGGAGCAGAGGGAGGTATAACGTGATTCAATGGCTCCAAGTTGAAGCTAGACAAATTCAGACTGGGAAAAATCACAAATTTTTAACAGTAAGAGTAATTAACCAATGATCATGGGGGATTCTCCATCACTGACAATTTTTAAATCAAGATTAGATTTTTTCTAAAATCTAGGAATTATTTTGTGGAAGTTCTATGGCCTATGTTATACAGGAGGTCAGATTCACAATAGTCCCTTCTCTCCTTGGAATCTATGACTCTATGAAAGGGCCTGAACCTCAGAGGTGCGGAGCACCTGCAACTCCAATTGAGTTCTGGCATCTATAAATCAAACCCCTGCCAGAACCCGTAGATGGGAGGAAAGTAAATGATTATGATGATAATACTACTTAGGGCTCATATAGCTCTGTTAGCATTGCCTCTCTATTTACAGGAGGGGACTAAAAATTAGGTTAAGGGCTGTGGATTGATCAAGCACTTCTTTGGATGCTTCTTCCCCCTTCTGTATCAGTGTTTTTCACTTGATTGACTTAATAAAATGAAGCACTAAGATAATTATGGCAATAAAGGGCTAGATGCTAAATGGCACATAGTGCAAAATGAAACCATATTTCCATCTTTACCCTGGTTCTCAAAATAAGTTGCGGGAATTCCCCAAGATGTGAGCATGGTGGCCTGCCTGGGAAATGCATGATATGCCAGATAGCATGCGTTTAATAAATAAGCCTCCATCCATGTTGGGGCCTGATCCAAGACCAGCTGAAGTGAATGGAACCTTGAGGAACTCCCATACTTTGTTCTATACTGTACTGCATTTCAGCGGCAGGACTTCATACCAAAGTCTTGTACGGTTTTTAAAAAGGCATTTCCCATGGCCATAATTGAAACTCTGAGTATGAATTTACATATTTCTGGTGTTTGAATGACAGAATACTTTATATAACACAAGCCTATGGAGCTGCATTGCAGATTTCTGGACCTAGGAGACCAATACACAATGAAAATGGAGTCCTTTGTGCATGGACTGTAGACATTTGTTTGTCTTCTGTTTTATTTATTTATGCACATTTGCATAGCTGTATCAAACAATGACATACATCAAGTGGGAGATAAAAAATTAAAAGGAAAATTTTAAAAATGGAAAGAAAACAAGAGCAAGAATAGAATTCACAGTCAGACTCCTATAAGTCTTTAGTATGGGCATGAAGTTAAGACACAAAAGCATTAGCAATAACAACATTGTTGGGGGGAGAGTATAAAAGAGAGACCATAAAGCCATTAAAGCAATTAAGAAAAGATTAAGGTTGCTTGTTGTGGAAAGACCCATTAATCAATAGGCCAGAAATCACAGCATGTTGTAAAATATAAGTCACAAAAAGAGAGAACAAACAGGCTAAATATATCCCAAACCAAAGGATACAGCGTTCTCATTAGTGAGAAATCATATTAATCACACAAGGAAATTAGATTATGTTTTTGGCACAGATAGCTCCTTTAAGAGCTAGATTTTCTCAGACAGTTCTGGCCAGTTTGCACATGTAAGAATAGCTCTTACAGAACACATCCTTACCTGACATAAAAATAGAGACATCTAAAAGCGATTGTCAACAGTTGGCACCAGACATTGATATAATACTAGAAAGCCTACACATAATAAGAACGCAGAAACATCCTTGACTCCGGTGGGAATAGAGGGCACTCGGCACTTTGCATGATGGGGCCAGTTATTATTATTCATAGAATAATTACTCTCAAGCTACCATTCATATAAATCAGGCTGCAGTACAAAGATGACATGATGGCTGTGAGAAGGACAGAACACTGAAAATCCCTGGGTTTACAAAATGCCTTTAGGCATCTGATGGGGGTCTTAATATGCTAATAAGGAAAGGAAGCAGAGTGGGAGGGCTACTTGCACATGTTAAAACCTGCACCTGAAATAATTGAAAATTGGCTTAGAATGGGGGCGTGTAACCTGATTGATACCAGCTCTAGGGCACTTTGCTTCATCTTTAGCAACAGGGTCATCATTCAGTCCCAAATAAACAGCTGCACTTTGAGAAGGAACAGCTACGATTGGGCTGGAAATGAAAGCTAAAAGGTTTGCAGAAATGTCTAGAGTGGGTCAGGAATTTTTCAGAAACATGTTTTCCCATTAAAAAAAGTCATTTCAGCAAAATGGAAACTAATTTTAACGACCTGAAAATAACTGGAAAAAAAAAAGTTTTGAAATTGTTGAAACATCCCATTTTGACAATTTCAAAAGAAAAAAATTCCAGTTTCCCTTTTCAAAGTGACTTTTATGTTCAAACTTTGAGCTAATAATAGTTTTCTAAAAATTAAAAATAAATATGGTCAAAATTAAATGGGGAAATGTTTCAGAATTGTTGAAACAAAAAGTTTTGATTGCTGTAAATAAAAAAAATTAGGGCTGTTGATTAATTGCAATTAATTCAGTGATTAACTCAAAAAAATTAATCATGATTAAAAAATTAATTGCGATTAATCACAGCTTTAATCACACTGTTAAACAATAGAATACCAATTTAAATTGATTAAATATTTTGGATGTTTTTCTACACTTTCAAATACAGGTATATTGATTTCTACTACAATGCTCACTTTATATTATTTTTTATTACAACTATATACACTGTAAAAATTAAAAACAAAAGAAATAGTATTTTTCAATTCACCTCATACAAGTGCTGTAGTGCAAGCTCTCTATTGTGAAAGTGCAATTTACAAATGTAGATTTTTTTTACATAACTGCACTCAAAAACAAAACAATGTAAAACTTTAGAGCCTAGAAGTCCACTCAGTCCTACTTCTTGTTCAGCCAATCGCTTAGACAAACAAGTTTGTTTACAATTATGGGAGATAATGCTGCCCACTTATTTACAATGTCACTTGAAAGTGGGAACAGGCATTCTCATGGTACTTTTGTAGCTGGCATTGCAAGGTATTTACGTGCCAGATCTTCTAAACATTCAGTATGCCCCTTCATGTTTTGGCCACAATTCCAGGGGACATACTTCCATGCTGATACTCGTTACAAAAATAATGTGTTAATTAAATTTGAGACTCAACTCTCTTTCACTGCAGATTTGGCAAAACATAAAGACGGTACCAATGTGAGATTTCTAAAGATAGCTACAGCACTCAACCCAAGTTTTAAGAATCTGAAGTACCTTCCAAAATCTGAGAGGGATAAAGTGTGGAGCATGCTTTCATAGAATCATAGATTATATGGATTGGAAGAGACTTCAGGAGGTCATCTAATCCAACCCCCTGCTCAAAGCAGGACCAACCCCAATTAAATCATTCCAGCCAGAGCTTTGTTAAGCTGGTCCTTAAAAACCTCTAAGGATGGAGATTCCACCACCTCCCTAGGTAATCACCCTCCTAGTGAAATAGTGTTTCCTAATATCCAACCTAGACCTCTCCTACTGCAACTTGAGACCATTGCTCCTTGTTCTGTCATCTGCCACCACTGAGAACAGCCTAGCTCCATCCTCTTTGAACTCCCCCTTCAGGCAGTTGACGGCTGCTATCAAATTCCCCCTTCACTCTTCTCTTCTGCAGACTAAATAAGCCCAGTTCCCTCAGCCTCTCCTCATAAGTCATGTGCTCCAGCACCCTAATCATTTTCATTGCTCTCCGCTGGACTCTCTCCAATTTGTCCACATCCCTTCTGTAGTGGGGGGCCCAAAACTGGATGCAATACTCCAGGTGTGGCCTCACCAGTGCCGAATAGAGGGAAATAATCACTTCCCTCGACCTGCTGTCAGTGCTCCTGTAATGCAGCCCAATATGCCATTAGCCTTCTTGGAAACAAGGGCACGCTGTTGACTCATGTCCAGCTTCTCATCCACTGTAATCCCCAAGTCCTTTTCTCCAGAACTGCTGCTTAGCCAGTCGGTCCCCAGCCTATAGCAGTGCATGGGATTCTTCCATCCTAAGTGTAGGACTCTGCACTTGTTCTTGTTGAACCTCATCAGATTCCTTTTGGCCCAATCCTCCAATTTGTCTAGGTCACTTTGGACCCTATCCCTACCCTCCAGCATATCTACCTCTCCTCCCAGCTTAGTGTCATCTGCAAACTTGCTGAGGGTGCCAATCATCCAGATCATTAATGAAGATGTTAAACAAAACCAGCCCCAGGACCAACCCCTGGGGCACTCTGCTTGATACTGGCTGCCAACTAGACATTGAGCCGTTGATCACTACCCATTGAGCCCAACGATCTAGCCAGCTTTCTATCCACTTTACAGTCCATTCATCCAATCCATATTTCTTTAACTTACTGGCAAGAATACTGTGGGAGACTGTACCAAAAGCTTTGCTAAAGTCAAGGTATATCACGTCCACTGCTTTCCCTATATCCACAGATCCAGTTATCTCGTCATAAAAGGCAATCAGGTTGGTCAGGCATGACTTGCCCTTGGTGAATCCATGTTGACTGTTCCTGATCACCTTCCTCTCCTCCAAGTGCTTCAAAATGGATTCCTTGAGGACCTGCTTTTCCGACGACTGATGTGAGGCTGACCTGTCTGTAGTTCCCCAGATTCTCCTTCGTCCCTTTTTTAAAGATGGGCTTATATTTGCCTTTTTCCAATTGTCCGGGACCTCCCCCGATCACCACGAGTTTTTAAAGATAGTGGCCAATGGCTCTGCAATCATATCAGCCAACTCCCTCAGCACCCTCAGATGCATTGCATCTGGCCCCATGGACTTGTGAATGTCCAGCTTTTCTAAATGGCCCTTAACTTTTTCTTTCACCACTGAGGGCTTCTCACCTCCTCCCCTTACTCTGCTGCCCACTGCAGCAGTCTGGAGCTGACCTCGTCTGTGAAGACTGAGGCAAAAAAAAACATTGAGTACTTCAGCTTTTTCCACATCATTTGTCACAGGTTGCCTCCCCCATTCAGTATGGGTCCCACATTTTCCTTGACCACCTTCTTGTTGTTAACATACCTGTAGAAACCCTTCTTGTTACCCTTCACATCCCTTGCTAGCTGCAACTCCAATTGTGCTTTGGTCTTCCTGATTACACCTCTGCATGCTGGAGCAAATTTTTATACTCCTCCCTCATCATCTGTCCAAGTTTCCACTTCTTGTAAGCTTCCTTTTTGTGTTTAAGCTCACCGAAGATTTCTCTGTGAAGCCAAGGTGATCACCTGCCAGATTTGTTATTCTTTCTGCACATTGGGATGGTTTGTTCCTGTGCTCTCAATAAGGCTTTTTTAAAATACAGAAGTCCTAAAAGAGCAACACTCCAATGCAGAAACTACAGATCCCAAACCACCAAAAAAGAAAATCATCCTTCTGCTGGTGGCATCTGACTCAGATGATGAAAATGAATATGTGTCAGTCCGCACTGCTTTGGATCATTATCGAGCAGAATCCATCATCAGCCTGGACGCATGTCCTCTGGAATGATGGTTGAAGCATGAAGGGACATTATGAATCTTTAGCACATCTGGCATGTAAAATTCTTGTGATGCCAGCTACAACAGTGCCATGCAAATGCTTGTTTTCATTTTCAGGTGACATTGTAAACAAGACACGGGGGCAGCATTATCTCCTGCAAATGTAAACAAACTTGTTTGTCTTAGCGATTGTCTGAACAAGAAGTAGGACTGAATGGACTTGTAGGCTCTAAAATTTTACATTGTTTTATTTTTGAATGCAGTTATTTTTTTGTTCTGAATTTTACATTTGTAAGTTCAACTTTCATGATAAAAAGATTATACTACCGTACTTGTATCAGGTGAATTGAAAAATACTTATTTATTTTGTTTTTATACAGTACACATATTTGTAATCAAAAATAAATATAAACTGAGCACTGCACACTTTGTATTCTGTGTTGTAATTGAAATCAATATATTTGAAAATGTAGAAAACATCCAAAATATTTAAATAAATGGTATTCTGTTCTTGTTTAACAGCACGATTAATCGCGATTAAGTTTTTTAATCGCTCGACAGCCCTAAAAAAATATATTTTTTGGAGATTTTGACTTTTTGTCATGATGGAGAAGTTTTTTGAAATCTCAGAAAGATGGCCAGCATCACCTCAATAGACTGTTAGGTAAAAAGGCAGAAGGATTAGGAAATGAAAAGTGTTCTTGTGCTTAAATTGTAGGAGCTCTGGGTTAGGTGCTCAGGTAACATAGATAGAATGTGTATTAACAGTGCTCCCATGGGCATTCTGTGTAACCTTGGGCAAGTCACCTAGGATCTGATTTCCAGACATGCTGAGTACCAAGAACTCTTCATTCACTTCAGCTAGACCTATGAATGTTCAGCACTTCTGAAAATCAAGCCCTTAACCTCTGTGCTTCATATGTTACAAAATTACCTACTGAACTAATAGAGATGCTGTCTTAAATCATGAAAGTTTGCAAATGGCTTTAAGTTGGAACGTGCTGCAAAGTGTCATTATCTGATGCATTTTGATCTGCTCCCACTTCTAAAGCTCATTTGGAAACGTGCAATTTTATTTCTGTATTACAAGTCAGAGCTGATAACACTGGTCTACAATTTTTGAGAAGTCGTCTGCTTCAGAGATAAAATGTGCTATTTATTATATATTTTGATGTGCTGAATTCAAATATGACAATTAAAACAACTGATTGGCTACTGTTTCTAAGATATTTAAGTTTTTACATTTTATGTCTATGTATATTGTGTAGATAGTAGAGTTTTAATCATAAATTGTAAACCTAGGTCTTTCATGTGTTTATGGTTGCTTTACATGATAATATTTCACCCGTCCTGTTTATGTAACACTTTAAAAATCAGCAAAAGAGTTATATAAATAAAATTTATTATGAAACAAAAGGCAAAAAACTATTATGTACATAGTTTAGTCCTATTCAGTGTCTACTCGGCGCTTCTTGGCTTGTCTCTTGTATTCATTAAATGAAGCATCTCTTGTCACTGTCCAGCAATAGTCTGCAAGCATTGATGGGCTCCATTTGCCCTGATAGCGTTTTTCCATTGTTGCAATGTCCTGGTGAAATCGCTCGCCGTGCTCGTCGCTCACTGCTCCGCAGTTCGGTGGAAAAAATCTAGATGAGAGTGCAAAAAATGTATCTTTAGTGATATGTTGCAACCAAGACTTTTGTATGCCTTGAGGAGGTTTTCCACCAACATCCTGTAGTTGTCTGCCTTGTTGTTTCCGAGAAAATGTATTGCCACTAACTGGAAGGCTTTCCATGCCGTCTTTTCCTTGCCACGCAGTGCATGGTCAAATGCATCATCTCGAAGAAGTTCACGAATCTGAGGACCAACAAAGACACCTTCCTTTATCTTAGCTTCACTTAACCTTGGAAATTTTCCACGGAGGTACTTGAAAGCTGCTTGTGTTTTGTCAATGGCCTTGACAAAGTTCTTCATCAGACCCAGCTTGATGTGTAAGGGTGGTAACAAAATCTTCCTTGATTCAACAAGTGGTGGATGCTGAACACTTTTCCTCCCAGGCTCCAATGACTGTCGGAGTGGCCAATCTTTCTTGATGTAGTGGGAATCTCTTGCACGACTATCCCATTCGCAGAGAAAACAGCAGTACTTTGTGTATCCAGTCTGCAGACCAAGCAAGAGAGCAACAACCTTCAAATCGCCACAAAGCTGCCACTAATGTTGCTCATAGTTTATGCACCTCAAAAGTTGTTTCATGTTGTCATAGGTTTCCTTCATACGGACTGCATGACCATCAAACTCTGCATGCAATGCAGAAGTTATCTGCACTGTTCACACAAGTACGAGGCATCTCTGCTCACTTTGGCTAAACGTAAATGTGTCCCTTTGCAAAATCAAACACTGACAAATAAGAGAGCACGACACTGTATGATTTCTAGAGCTGATATAGGGCAATTTGTTCAGCAGAGTGATGTAAGCTTTGTTATGATTGCGTCATCCATGACTTCTAGGAATAACATGATGCAATTCATATAATGTATGACGCAATACCAGCTTCAGATTGCATCATTCATTGTTTTGCCTAAAAAGCAAGTACTGTCCAAACCCAGTCATAGATTTATTCATAGATCCAGTCAAAGATGTATTTTAGTCATTTCTGGTTTAAATTGAGATCCCTTCCCTTTATAACTCACTTATCCTCCGCCATTCCCAAGTCAAGGGTCGTATATACTGACCCAATAGCATATCTTGAAAACTAGAGCCAATCAACAATTTTAAGCATCATTTTTGTTCTCAGTGACCCAGAATTAGTAAAGTTTGACTACATTTATTTCAGAAGCATTTTGGCTGTAGAGCAGTGTAATCAACAGGTATTCGGTCACCAGGCAGTTTATATCTCTACCATTAGGTTACAATGTGGGCAGCTAAGCTCATGTAACAGAGCTCTCATGGCAAATATTAATGAATTAGCAACACTGACAATAAGAGCAATACAAGTTATTCTAGTGGCCTCCAGACATTGGCTGATTGCTTAAAAGGGTCTGCACCCTTTTCTTCACCCAGGTACTACACTACATAGTTAACAAAGTACATTACAGTAGCTTTCAGTTGTACAACAAAGCATAAGCAAGTGGCAGTGTCATAGACTGTGTAGAACAATGACTGTATCCTATATGGCCACTCTTTTGTGCCTAAGAAGACCTAGGATTCTATTTTGATACTACCCATATATTGTTAATTGCTTGTTGGAGGCAAAGTATCAGTGAAAGCCAGTTGTATGCACCAATAGATGGTAGTGTTCCATGTCATCTGGTTTGGATCTTATCTATCTTCAAGTCTTAGTTGTTACTAGTCAAAGTGTAAACACGTATTTTATTGTTGATGTATGGGTGTTCAGCTGCTACAGCCATGTCTGGGAATATCAGTCAATTCTTAGCTGCGGTTCTTCTGTTTCCTGCTGTCCCTGTTCCATTTACTGTCACCTTGCTCTTCTTCCATTGTAGTTTTACTGCATAATCACATCTTCTCTCATTGTTTATCCATGCCTGGAACAAGAGAATAATATGACTGTGCTATTCTGAACCCATTGACATTTAGAGAAAGTTGGGATTTAGAAAGACCACAGAAGAAGGAATTGCAGTATAGTGATTGAGACATGAACAAGGATTTAAGCAGAAACGAGGTCAAAGTAAGCATGAACTCTGGCAATATTTCAGAGTTGGGGATAGGTAGGAGAGAGGGAAAACGTAATTTGATCCTCTGAAAAAGCTGGTCATTGTTTCATATTCTGCACTGTCAGAGTGTGGAGATGTTGTATAGTTACTGATGCACATTTCCCCCCACTCGCTGTATTTCCCTGTACTCTGCTCTGGGGGGGTCTGAGGAACTATTTCTCAGAAACAAATCTCTCTAATCTGATTGGCTTCTATGATCCTTGCTGGCTCCAGTAGTTAGGATTTTCACACTGTTTGCCAATAACAAAGATGCCTCCACAGTCTCTCACTCCCATCAGCAGAAAGAGGGAAACCCCAATATTTCGATGGGGAAATATCTAAAATCCCTTGACATACTCCCCACTTTTGCTCCCTTTTCTCCCCACTACATCTGAATGAAGCTGTGGTGCTCTCAGTAACTGCCAGGTATTTGGTGTGCATGGTTTGTTGACAATAACTACATTGGAAGAATCCTCAATCTCGCTTTCTTGTAGACAAAAATATATTACATCTCTTCTGGGGACTGAAGGGGTGAGGTAGGGAAGGAGGGAAAGGAAGCTGATTTACCTTCCAGTAGCTTGACTGTTCCATTTTTTGGGTTGGATTTCCTTCTTTTATTTAAAATGTGACTATTTACTTAAACATATCAGCAATTACCACTTTAAGGCACTTAATAAAAATCAAATCCTGGTATAATAAATACCTCAGCCTCAGGGTTTATTTGCTATAAATACCCTAACTTTTGGTCTCAACATTTCTTCAGCCTAGGATATAGTTGTTAGTTACCTTATAAATGAGAAGCACTCTCAAGTTATAATGTAGTTATTACATCATGTTGCACTGTCTGAGAGAATTAAAGTTCATGTAGCACATAGGGCATCTCTGTTTTTTGTTGTGTTTGGGTGATGGGGCTCATTTTTTTAGAAAGCTCAGAGACAGCTGAAGGTTAGGTTGAAGGAACATCATAATGCTGCTGATGCATGACAGGGTGATAGATCTGCCTCTCTCAAAAACTTTTGAACTCAGGACTAGTCATTTATAAAGTGATGACCAGGCTGTGGAGACTGCACGCATGGATGATGTTTCTTTTGTTTTACTGATGCCTCAGTGAGGATCCTAGAAAAATTCTGTAAAACAAAACAAGGTGATTGAAGTATTGTTGTTCTGTTGAAATTATGAATTAGTATTGAATAACTACGGGTGCAATTTCATCCTGTCTCAATTGCTTCAGCACTCTTCTGTTTTTCTTTTGATAGCATTATGGTATCTCCAGAATAAATGTCAAAATAATTCTACATCTATAAATATGAGCCAAACTATTTCATTTAAGAAATAATAATAGCCAGCTCCAAAAACAAACAGGCCACTTGTCATGTCATTTTAATCTGGCAATATCATCCGGAAGTAGGGTTGCCAATTTAGGTTGGACGTATTCCTGGAGGTTTCATCACATGACATAATCTTTAATTAAAGATTAATTTTTAATTCCTGGAGACTCAGGGAAATCCTGGAAGGTTGGCAACCCTATCAGGAAGTTCTTTCTTCTCCTCAACCCCACCCCCCACCATTTCCTGGTTTCTTCCACTGAGGGCATGTCTACACTTACGAGGGATTGACACTGTAGCGATTGATGCACCGGGGGTTGATTTAACGGGTCTAAGACTTGCTAAATCGACCGCAGATCACTCTCGCATTGACCCCAGTACTCCACTGGAATGAGAAGCGTAAGGTAAGTCAATGGGAGAGTGTCTCATGTTGACCTAGCGTGATGTAGACACTGCAGTAAGTCGACCTAAGCTACGTCGATTCCAGTTGGAGTTTCATAAGTTGGGTCGACTTACCCCCGTAGTGTAAACAAGGCTGTAGATACGCTATAGACCCCTTTTTCCTATTGAGCTGAGTTGAGCTAATGATGATTGAATGCGGTTATGTGAAATGAACCAGCAACTGAAAAATTTTGCTGTCTGAGTGTGAGGCTGGTGCTCTTTTTAATAGTGTCCCTTCTGTTCTAGTTGCAGTGACATAGTAGTTCCTTCTTGTCGTGTTACAACATTAAAACTGTATATTATTACACACTTAAGATACAGGGTGTATGTTACAATGTACATATTCTATTTTTAAACTTGGTGGATTTGATAGCTATGTGGTCTGAAATTTTCTGTTCACAAAAGCAGATCGCTCATGGGGAGTGTGATAAAGTTCCTCGTCTACCTTGGTGGGTCCTGCGCTTACTGGCAGATTTTGCTTGCCTCAGAGATTCACAGTAGCCCTCAGTTTGGCCACTTTCATGGCTCAAATCTGCTATTCACTCAGAGTACGAACAATCCCCGCAGTTTCTGCTGATCCACCATGTGGGTTGGGGAACAGCCCAGAGATCTTCCCCTCTGGTGGAACCTCCTGTGTTGGATCAGGAGTTGGGAGGTTTGGGCGGAATCCGGGCCCACCCTCTACCCTGGGTTCCAGCCCAGGGCCCTGTGGACTGCAGCTGTCTAGAGAGTGCCTTCTGGAACAGCTGCGTGACAGCTACAATTCCCTGGGCTACTTCCCCATGGCCTCCTCCCAACACCTTCTTTTCCCTCACCACAGGACCTTCCTCCTGATGTCTGTTAACACTTGTACTCCTCAGTCCTCCGGCAGCATGTCCTCTCACTCCCAGCTCCTTGCACATACCTCACTAACTGGAGTGAGAGCCTTTTTAAACCAGGTGTCCTGATTAGCCTTAATTAATTCTAGCAGCTTCCCAATTGGCTACAGATGTCCTATTTAGTCTGCCTGCCTTAATTAGTTCTAGAAAGTTCCTGAGTGTTCTGGAATAGTCCTTGTTATCTTACCCAGGGAAAAGGGACCTGCTTAACCTGGAACTAATGTATCTACCTTCGACCACTCTCTTGTAGCCATCTGGCCTGATCCTGTCACAGGAGATAGTTCAAGCTTACTCCACAATTCATTGCCAGTGAGATGTGAGGAGAGTTCTACTCAGTAGTAGTAGAACTCTTAGATATTATGGCAATAGATGTTCTACAAAAACCTAAGAGAGAAATATCTGTCTCCTTGGTTTGGTCATTCCTTGGCTTCTGTGCTGAGACTATCAGCAAGGTTGTCAATTTTACCTTCCGAAGCTAGTGGGATTTGGATACTAATAGTCAGTGTGCTCTTATTTCCTCGAGTTGATTCTTATTCCAAATGCAAAAGCATTTAGAATTAAGGCTCTTTCAGATTTGTTGAGCTATCCTATTGTTTTATTTGAAATTTGATTCTGGAACTGCATGGGTCTGATTCTAGCTACAGAGGAAGTTGGATACCCCTTCCTTTTAACTGCAAATATTGTGTGCCTGTAGGGAAAGAGAAGAGATGGGAGCTTCAGGATAAAAGGAGATAACTAAGGGAGACTTATAAAGGATGGTAGCAAAATGGTGATCATAGAGTCCCAATCCTGCAATCAGATCTGTGGAGGTAGATCCCTGAGCCTAGATGGAGCTCCATGTACTTCAACGAGGCTTCAAAATAGGTGTAAGGTTCCTCCCATGAAGTTCAGATTGCAGGATTGGAGTCATTTCAAGACAATCCCAATGTCCTGGGCCACAGTTTTAGAGATTTAGGAATAGAACCAGTTGGACACTTTTCAAGTAACATGGCAGTTTTGACAAAATTTTGAAGGTTTTTCGGATCAAGGATAGAATTTCTGGTCAAAACCAGAGAGATAGAGACGCAGCCTAGAATAGCCAAGTGGCTAGGGTGCTTACCTGGGATAAGAAAGAATGGCAGACCAGGGACTTGACCTTAGGTCTCCCACAGCTTAGGTGAGTGCCCTAAACACCAGACTCTTGGCTGTTATGGGGTGGCAGACTCTCTGTTTTTTGGTGAAAAGGTTTGAAACATCTTGGTTTTATCCTGATGAAAATATCTGAAATCTCAAAAAATTTCACTGTTTTTTCCTGCCCAGATCTATTTAGGGGGTCTTTTGGCATGTGTTCTTGGTTTGGAAGGTGGGTGAAGAGATACTTCAGACCACTGGTATAGTAAAAATTAGCATAATGAGATATTCATGTGAGTAAAATTAGTACTCAGTGACTGAGGAACTGAATGTTAGTGTTTGTTTTCCCTATTTTTGGGTACATTCTATCTGCATTCATTGATAAGAATATAAGAATGGCCATACTGGGTCAGACCAAAGGTCCATCTAGCCCAGTATCCTGTCTTCCAACAGTGGCCAATTGCCAGGTGCCCAAAGGGAATGAACAGAACAGGTGATCACCAAGTGATCCATCCCCTGTCGTGCATTCCCAGTTTCTGGAAAGTTTCAGGCTAGGGACACCATCCCTGTCCATCCTGGCTAATAGCCATTGATGGACCTATCCATTAACTTATCTAGTTCTTTTTTGAACCCTGTTATAGTCTTGGCCTTCACAACATCCTCTGGCAAGGAGTTCCACAGGTTGACTGTGCGTTGTGTGAAAAAAATACCTCTTCTTCTACTGCTGTCCCTGTGGGTGCTTCACTTTAGGTGTCGGAGACTTTTGGTAGCAGTGCTTAGTTGGGACGCGTGTGCACAGTAGCCGCCTTGTGGTACCGTTGAGCTTGCGTGTTCTGACCCCCTCAATTCCCTCTCAACCATTCTCGGCTGCAGACGGAGCTCCAACAGCAGTGTCTTAAAATGAGACACTATCTAAAATAGAGAAATAGAACAATTTAGATACCAATTAGTTAGTTATAGTTAGTAGATAGTGTAGAAATAGTCTTAAGTTTCAGTTTAAAACTATTTAGACTTCAAAAAAGGAAAAAAACCTTGGAGAGATCCCTTTCCTTCTTTATTTCTGTTTAATTAGAAAATTAGATAAAGACAGTGCCAAGCTCCCCTGGATTCAAAAGATGCACTTCATACAAGGACGCAATACCTGTCTCAGACAGCCACTAGAAGTGCGTCTGTTGCTTAGGAGAGGTGCACATTCCCCAGAAATACGCCCTCTGCAACAACCTCAAAGCCAGAGTGAGGAGAGATAGGGATCTTAGACTAAAAATGATCCAAACAGAAAAATCCCTTACTGCTCCATCGGATGCTAGCGAGCCCCCAGGAAGGGAGTCTCCAGGGACCTCCTCCCTGGATAGAGCAAGTACCCTTTCCTCCAAAAAATCCAACGACCTCGGTGCCGATAACCTCTACACCAGGGTCTTCCATTCTTGGCACTGATGGCTTCCTGGTTCTGCCAGGACCGAAACACCAGGACTCGACGTCCGTGCCGCACTTCTCAAGCGATGAGGAGGATGACATAGAGGAGGGAGTATTCTATTCCGGACACTCCTCCCCTTCTGGTACCGAACCCCAAAAATCCCATACAGGTACCAAGGACCATCTTCACAGAAACATACCCCTATGGCTGGCTAACCAATGGATGTGCCCACCCTTTCCATTCCTGAAGCAATGGGCACACTGGGACCCATGGTCAGCATACAGATTACAACTGCAAAGGATTCACACCCCTCAAAGAAAGCAGATGTGACTCTCTATGGAGGTGGCCACAGAACCCTCCAAGGCACCTGAGGACACAATAGAGAAGTTGGAAGACACCACATAGGACCTCTCACCAGAACATAACTCCTCTTCATCCCCATATAAGGCAATCATGCCCCCTCTACCCACAGTAGCGGACGACTCAAAACAATTCCAAGAATTGTTTATAAGGGTGGCACAAAGCCAAAACATCACACTCAAAGAGGTGACTGAAAGTCAACACCAACTATTAAAGATTCTACACCCAGCGTCCACAATGAAAATAGCACTACCAGTGAACGACGCTCTGATAGAATCGGTGGAAACGGTATGGCAAACACCAGCCACCATACCACCTATAAGCAAAAGAGCTGACAGAAAATATTATGTATGTCCCCAACAAAGGCATGGACTTTTTATTCTCCCACTCACAACCAAATTCATCGGTGGTGGATGCTGTAAATCAGAGGGATAAACAGCCCCAATTTAAGAAGACACCTCAAGACAAAGATGGCAAGAGATTAGATCTTTTGGGCCGAAAAGTATACTCGTCAGCAACACTCCAATTCCGCACAGTGAACTATACCGCCCTATTGGCAAAGAACGACCATGACAACTACCAAAAACTCAATGAGTTCCCACCAAATATTCTGGAGGAAAAGAAGGAGCAGTTCCAAGCCATCATGACGAAGGGACAACTAGTAGCCCGAACAGCGCTACAAGCTTCCCTTGATACAGAAGAAACAGCAGCCTGTACAACAGCCACTGCCATAGTCATGAGGAGAGTCTCCTGGCTACAAGCCTCAGGAATCGCATGGGAACTACAAACCAAAGTAGAGGATCTCCCATTTGACAGGGAGAAATTATTTTAATCAAAAACGGATGACGTCTTGCACTCAGGGAAGGACTCCCATGCCGCACTCCATACTTTGGGCATGTATACACTCCCAAACAGATGCAGATGATTCCAACCGTATAACAGGAACCGTGACAACCCAAACCAACTACCGCAACATCCACTCGACAATTCCAGGCCTTGCCACCGGGCACAGAGATGTCGGCCACCACAAAACCAGGCCTCAATGTCCCAAATGCCATCTAATAAGCCACAATTTTGAGCATTTGGTCAAGGGTCTGACCAACCTCCCACAACTTCCAGAGCAAATTACATCGAATACCCAAACTTTTGGCCACCGACTTTGACCATTTTACCTAGCATGGGCATCCATCACCACAGACTGATGGGTATTGGAAATTATAATAAGATCAGGATATACCATTCCTTTTACCTCCATCCCCCCTACACACACCCCTTCCCTGTCCCTCTTCAGGTTCCCTTCTCATGAGCATCTTCTGAGACAAGAAGTAAACCATCTTGTACAGCTAGGTGCCGTAGAGCACAGAGTGAAAGGGTTCTACTTCCACTACTTTCTAACACAAAAGAAAAATGGAGGATGGAGACCTATCTTAGATCTCAGGAAACTCAACAAATTCGTTCGTACCCACAAATTCAAAATGGTCACACTGACATCAATAATCCCAGCACTGGAAGAAGGGGACTGGTTTTCAGCCCTTGACCTACATGATGCATACTTTCACATCACTATACACCCCAAACACAGATGATTCCTACAATTCACAGTAGGCAGAGACCACTTCCGATACAGAGTGCTAACATTTGGACTATCCACGGCTCCAAGAGACTTCACCAAGACCTTGGCAGTAGTAGCAGCATACTTACGCAGACAAGGGAACCATGTTATTCCCATACTTGGATGACTGCCTGTTAAAGAGTTGAACTTGAACAGAAGTAACAAATTTAACACAGAGAACTATAACCCTCTTCTTGGCCTACAGATAAATGAGAAGAAATTGACAGTTCTGGTGCAACAACTAAATTCATCGGAGTTTACATAGACTCAGTAGAAGCAAAAGCTTCCCTAACAAGGTCCAGATTTTACACAATGACCTCTCTCATATCTATGATCACAAGCAGTCCGACGGTCTCTGCATGCACATACCTGCAACTATTAGGACACATGGCTGCCTCTACTTTCATAGTCAAACACGCACGACTACACATGTGCTGTCTCCAGGGATGGCTAAGCATGGTATACATACCCCTCAGACACAACCTAAACAAAATCCTATCACTACCACCGAAAGTCAAACAGTCCCTACAATGGTGGACAGTCCTGAGCAATGTGTGCAGAGGGGTTCAATTCCAACAAGTCCCTGCATATATCCTAATCTCCACAGAAGCCTCACTGATAGGATGGGGTGCTCACTTGAACCACCACAAAATCCAAGGGAGATGGTCTCCCGAGGAATCATTATTACACATCAATCTACTTGAACTGTGAGCAGTTCGAAATGCGTGCAAACACTTCCTACCAATGATAAGAAACAAATCAGTAAGAATAATGACAGACAACATAGCCTATATGTTCTACATAAACAGGTAGGGAGGAGCGCATTCTCATTCCCAATGCACAGAAGCCATGAAACTATGGCACTGGTGCATTACCCACACAATATTACTATTGCTGCATCTTACCTCCCAGGACAACAGAACACAATGGCAGACGCATTGAGCAGACAATTTCCCCAGGAACACGAATGGGAACTGAACAACAAAATAGCACAACACATATTCTGCATGTGGGGACTATCACACATAAACCTGTTTGCAACAGCACAAAATTGCAAATGCCGAAGCTTTTGCTCACTAGCAGGACACACTCCCTAGGAGATGCCTTCCTCATCCAATGGAACTCTCCCCTCCTGTACACATTCCCATCAATACAGCTATTATCCAAAGTAATACACAAGATACGGACTGACGGAGCCAGGATCATACTGAGTGCCCCAACATGGTCCAGACAGACATGGTTCCCATATGTGAACTGCCTAGCACGCTGCCCACCATACAACCTTCCCATTCGATGGGATCTCCTATCTCAGGACGAGGGTCGACTCTTTCATCCAAATCTACCAAAACTCTATCTGAAAGCCTGGCTCTTCAATGGCTCCCATGTGACGAACTAGCCTGCTAGGAAGAGGTTAAAAATGTATTACTAAACAGCAGGAAAATCACCACACACACTACTTAACCGCATAAATGGAAGAGGTTCACTTCAAGATATCACGACAAACACATACCTGCACTTACAACACCAATCCATGAGATCCTGGAGTACTTGCCATAATTGAAACATTCAGGGCTGTCCATTACTTCACTCAAGGTACACCTCATGGTCATATCTGCCTTCCACCATAAGATTGATGGTTTCACAGCCTTCACACATCCAATTACAAAATGCTTTCTTGCAGGAATTCAGAACATATACCCTGAAGTCTGCAACTCTACAACAGCATGAGATCTAAATTTAGTCCTCAGAGGACTTACCAGAGCCCCCTTCGAACCCCTTGCTACTGGTTCACTACTACACCTATCAGTGAAGGTAGTGTTCCTAGTTGTGATCACCTCAGCACATAGAGTGGGTCAGATAGGGGTCCTCATGGTCCATCCGCCTTACACTATTTTCTTTAAAGACAAAGTGACTATGCGACCAAACCCTGAATTTGTACCAAAGGTACCCACATCATTCCATATCAATCAACCTATATATCTCCCTGCGTTCTACCCAAAACCACATGGGTCTACTCAGGAATCTGTTCTCCACACACTAGATGTCAGAAGAGCACTAGCATTCTACTTAGAGAGCACAAAACCTTTCCGTAAGTCACCAAGACTCTTAATCTCCACCACTGAACGATCGAAAGGCACAGCCATTTCGAAACAGAGACTATCAAAATGGATTTTGACTTGCACCCACCTACGTTTTCAGCAACAAAAAATAGACCCCCCCCCCCGACACGGATCAGCGTCCACTCAATGAGAGCTATTTCTACCTTGATTGCTTTTCTACATAATGTCCCAATCACAGAAATATGCCAGGCTGCCACTTGGGCTTCAATACACACGTTCACAAACCACTGTGCAATAACAAAAAGCTCTGAGAACGATGCAATACCCGGCCTTATAGTATTATCATCAACTTTGCAACCTACTCCGGAACCCAGCCTTCCATAATGGGATATTGCTTTGCAGTCACCTAAAGTGGAACACCCATAGGGCCAGCACTCGAAGAAGAAGAGAAGGTTACTCACTTTGTGCAAGTTTCAGAGTAACAGCCATGTTAGTCTGTATCTGCAAAAAGAAGAACAGGAGTACTTGTGGCACCTTAGAGACTAACAAATTTATTAGAGCATAAGCTTTCGTGGACTACAGCCCACTTCTTCGGATGCATATAGAATGGAACATATAATGAGGAGATATATATACACACATACAGAGAGCATAAACAGGTGGGAGTTGTCTTACCAACTCTGAGAGGCCAATTAATTAAGAGGGGAAAAAAAAAAAAAAAAAAACTTTTGAAGTGATAATCAAGCTAGCCGAGTACAGACAGTGTGATAAGAAGTGTGAGAGTACTTACAAGGGGAGATAGTCAACGTTTGTAATGGCTCAGCCATGACATCAGGAATCAAAATACTCAAAAACCAGTGGGAGAACACTTTAACCTGTCTGGTCATTCAGTGACAGACCTGCGGGTGGCTATATTACAACAGAAAAACTTCAAAAACAGACTCCAAAGAGAGACTGCAGAGCTAGAATTGATATGCAAACTAGACACAATCAACTCCGGTTTGAATAAGGACTGGGAATGGCTGAGCCATTACAAACGTTGACTATCTCCCCTTGTAAGTACTCTCACACTTCTTATCACACTGTCTGTACTCGGCTAGCTTGATTATCACTTCAAAAGTTTTTTTTTTTTTTTTTTTTTTTTTTTTTCCCTCTTAATTAATTGGCCTCTCAGAGTTGGTAAGACAACTCCCACCTGTTTATGCTCTCTGTATGTGTGTATATATATCTCCTCATTATATGTTCCATTCTATATGCATCCGAAGAAGTGGGCTGTAGTCCACGAAAGCTTATGCTCTAATAAATTTGTTAGTCTCTAAGGTGCCACAAGTACTCCTGTTCTTCTTTTCACTTTGTGCAGTAACTGAAGTTCTTCGAGATGTGTATCCCTGTGGGTGCTCCATTACCCACCCTCCTCCCCTCTACTCCGGAGTTTGCTATATGAGCTTTACGGTAGAGAAGGAACCGAGGGGGTCGGGACGCATGATCGCCAACGGTACCACAAGGCAGCTACTGCACACATGCCTCCCGACCAGGCACTGCTACCAAAAGTCTCCAATTGGTGGCGCTTGGACGCACCAACACCTAAAGTGGAGTACCCACAAGGGGACACATCTCGAAGAACCTCAGTAACTATACAAGGTGAGTAACCTTCTCTTCCTTTTGTTTGTTTTAAACTTGCTGCCTATCGATTTAATTTGGTGAGCCCTAGTTCTTGTGTTATGAGAAGAAGTAAATAACACTTCCTTATTTACTTTTTCCACACCAGTTATGATTTTATAAACCTCCATCATATGCCCCCTTAGTTGTCTCTTTTCCAAGCTGAAAAGCCTCAGTCTTATTAATTTCTCCTCATATGGCAGCTGTTCCATATCCCTAATCATTTTTGTTGCCCTTTTCTGAACCTTTTCCAATTCCAATATATATTTTTTGAGATGGGGTGACCACATCTGCATGCAGTATTCAAGATGTGGGTGTACCATGGATTCATTCTTGTCTGCATTTCTGATGAAATACTGATCTTAATGGCAAAGCTCTAGATTTTATAGAACTGAATGTAATAGCTGCGTAATGAGAGTTTTTTTATATATAAAACTTGGTAGTGGACCAAAATTCTGGTAATGTTAACATAATTTATGTATCAGAGGGGTAGCCGTGTTAGTCTGAATCTGTAAAAAGCAACAGAGGGTCCTGTGGCACCTTTGAGACTAACAGAAGTCTTCTGTTAGTCTCAAAGGTGCCACAGGACCCTCTGTTGCTTTTAACATAATTTATGATGCTTCTCACAAAGGTTTAATTGATGCAATGGTTTAAGTTCAGTTTGTTGGTCTCAACCTAGTCCCCAGTGGACAGGAGACCATAATAGGCATCCCTACAGTGGCGCAGCTGTAAGCTCTCTAGTGTAGCCGCACTAAGCCGGCAGGAGAGAGCTCTCCCGTTGACTTAGTTACACCACCCCCAACAAGTGGCAGTAGCTATGTTGGTGAGAGAAGCGCTGTCCACATCAGTGCTTGGGTCATGTAACTTATGTCACTAGGGGGGCAGCTTATTCATACCCCTGAGCAACATAAGTTATACTGACATAGCATAGACAGAGCTTCAGACTACAAAGGAAGAATGTGTTTTAACAGAGCAGGGTTCTAATAAAGTCTTGGTAAAACAATAGCCTGATGCACTAGGAAAGGGAATTTACAAATTAGTCAGAAAATGAGCTGGGGGCAAGAGGGAGAGTCAGATATCACCTGTGAATTATTCAGGTCTGAGGGAAAGTCAAAGGAGAGTAATCTACAAAATGTCATGGAAATTTCTGAACCTTTCTCCATATGTAGTTTATTCTATAAAAATGTTAGAAGGATAAAAATGTTCTGTGACAAGTTCCAGTCTGCTGTCTGGGTTGACAGTAATCAATACACTCTTGCCTACTTTCTCCTTGGCTTTGCAGACTTTTCTGTTCACCTTCTCTAGTGTTCTGCTCCCATTTATAATTACAAGGACTGACTTTTAGAGACCAGGCCTGTCATCCTTGATCCTCTGCAATGATTGTGCAACAGGAAAACAACTTAATAACTTTTGACAAGAGCATTGGCCGACTATATACAATAGCATGTATGTACCACAAAAGTTCACATACTTCCAAACACAGTGCTACTTTCCTCAAAATAGGAGCATGAATATTAAAGATGCTTTCAGTATTATGGGGATAGGGGGTGCGGGTCATGAAAGTACCTAAGTGGGTGGCTAGATAGAGTGAATATGTTTGCTATGCCATTACTTACCTGCTGGATGGACCCATATCTCCTGCTGCTCTGAATCACTAGGCTGAAACTACAGGCTTCCCAGAAGAATCCTACAATTGTAGAAGTTAGAGATGGAAAAAGGTCTAGTGGGTCATTTGGGACTGTCACAGTTCAGGGCAGCTGCACCTCACTGATTCAACAGGAGCACGCACTCTTGGTGTTCAGTTCTAGTTACCTTGCTGGGTGGAGGCCTGCGTCTTTCTCCCTTCTGACTGGGGTATTCCCAGGCTGCACAGTTCCCTGCTTTCACGGTGTATTTCTGAGCACAGACAGGTTGCCCAAGGACACACTTGCTTTCTCTTCAGAGACTGATAGAGTGATTGTCAGCAGATGTAAGTTACCATGTGGCACTTCCTATTCAAGCCTAAGTATTACAGAGAAAACATATTAACAACAATAAAAGAACTCACATGCATGCTGATAAGCTCAGCGGAATTAACCCCAACCCTGACATAGGTTCTGGCAGGCCCAGTCCTTCCAACCCCATCCTAAGGATTGAGGCCCTCTGTGGACCAGGTGTCCTGCCCATTTGCTGGATCAGGAAGAAGGCCTTGAGCCAGTTTAAAACCAGGCTATTTATCCAAAACCCCTTTCTTTGTCTGACGTTCCCTGGAGAATCCAGTCTGAACTAGTATATGTGTACCTCTCCAGGGAGGTGGCTTCTTCGAGGATGTTACAACCTGAATGAATTTGCCTAATCACCTCCCGCTCTTCTCCTATTTGTCTTCTCCATGGAAAGACATACAATTCCACAATAACACATACACAACTGCATTTTGTGCAATGAACTCCAGAGATGTCAAAACTATTTCCATAAGGTTTAACTTTATTGAATTAAGTTCATTCTGGATATTTCAGGAAATTGTCAGTGTTACAAGGACAACCCCTGCCAATGCAAGATAATTCCCTACAGTTCTTTGTCACTATCTGGTGATCAGCATTCCTGGTGCTGAAGGATCATATTCAGAAGTGAGGCAATATTGCCTGCAAGTTTAGGTATGCAGGAGATATTCACAGGTGGATGGGGTAAGCAGGTACTTTAATTTCTACATATCTCCATTCCATAAAATCCCTTTGACATCATTCCTGACACTAGAATAATGGAAGTAGGCAGATTGCTTGAGAGGCGTCAGAAGCAAACCAACTGCTGAATATTGGAGAATTTGTATTGCTTTCATTTTGTTTGCGTATTTAGGAGTGATCTAATGTGATAATGTTCATATGGCTCACAGGTATCTTTGTCCCTTATAATGTGCAGAAATTATCAAGAAATTATTTCTGCAACATGTCCTGTTTATGTGGATTTTGTATTTTGTGATGTTCTTTCAGCCAACTGCTCACTTATCTACTAGTTTCCCACAAACATATATTCAGTTATTTATCTGACATATATTTACCTTCCTCCCCCACTCCCCCATCCCCCACAAAGAAAGTGATCATTCAAAAATGTCAAAGCAGAAGATATTAAAAAGTTTCTGGACCACAATACCTCAAAAGCACAGTTGACTCTTTCTTGCTGTGAAGAGTTTTTGTGGAACTTTATGGGTAAAATTACTTGAACCTGGGCTGAAGTCCCAGCTTCTGTGGAAATGGTATCGTTTCTGGATGGACAACAAACATGAGGTCTTCTCCATTTGAGTTTCAGCTAGTTTCAGACACTGAGGCTCTGAAAATGCTGGGAGAACTTTGATACCTGAAAATTGAAGGTCTAGCTAGTAAAACCATGTAGGTCCATACATGGAAGGCACTGTCAGTGCTACTCTTTAGCTTCCTTTAAAGAAGTCTTCCCAACCTTTATTATCCATGTCCATAGTCTGAAGGTCCTTTAGAATCCTTATGTGTGTCTGGATGACCAGGTCATGACTGTAGCTAAAAGGCTTTTGTATGTACTTTGCTTGATGAGATTGTATCATTTTCGTTCGGTTGCAGACCTTGCCACAGAGATCCATGTCTCTTTCACCTCATGCGTGTTTCATTGTAATACATCCTACACAGAGCTGCATCTCAAGACCAGTCATAAACTTCAGCAGGTATTGAATGTGATGGCTCATTTGTTGAGCGGTCTTACATCTGATGAAGTGGGCATTCACCCACGAAAGCTTATGCTCCAATACTTCTGTTAGTCTTAAAGGTGCCACAGGACCCTCTGTTGCTTTTTACAGCTTCAGACTAACACGGCTACCCCTCTGATGATTGTTGGGGGGGTTTCTCATGAAAAGCCCACAATATCTATGCTTTGATATCTGAATTGGGGACTGGTTTCCAGTGTGCTTCTGGGTGCAAATGAAGATGTTGATTTTAATTAGCCTTAAATAGGTTGGATCCTTGTTATCACAGAAGCCACATCTCTTCTCATGTGATTCTGTGGCAGTTAAATTAGCTGAGGTGCCCAAACTAACCGTGGAGAGTGAACAGATTCCTGACATTTTGGGAGAGGGTTCCTTGACTGGAATTTGCTTTCCCCATTGGCTTCTCAGAGGACAGATTTGTTTACTTTCAGGTGATGGTATCAGGCTCAACAGTTCTCCCAAGTTTTTTGGGGGGAGAGAGATTCCAGCTGGGTGGGGAATTCCAGGATACCTTTACGTTCTGAGCCAGGTGGATTTGAGAGGATCCTTGCTTTGAGGACAGTTACTGATGACTGTACAGGAGCCAAGACTATTGGACAGATGCATTTTTATATGTTGAAATAATTAATAAATCAGGAACATACTCTGCCAGACCAAGAGTCCTATTTAATGTATCCATCTATGTTCTACCTACAACATCTTGGTATATCACTTTGGTATATGCCAGCACATTGTGCTGAAAGAAAATCAAAATATGAGTGAGTGAATGACAGAGAGAGAATTATTGTCTGTTTTTATAGGTATGGTAGACTCTCGTTCTTGAATTTCAATTTTCAAATATATGTATTTATTTTACTAGAGGATAAATATGAGAGTGGGCTGTCCTGTATTCTAAGCATAACAAACCAGACTGGCTGCCTTTTTGTGTAACTTTTGTTGTTTCTTAGCCAGAGGATGACAGGGATATGTGCTGAGTATCTTCAAGAGGGCCCAAAGCTAAGGAAAATTGCTGCTGAATATGAGATCCCTTCCTCAGCTGCACTTAGTTTCCCTGAGTCTCAGAAAGAATCGGCTTCTCTGTAGTTGGTGAAAGAACTGCACGTAAACACAGCTGAAGTCAAGGGATTTAAGCGTGTGCTTAAGAACTGTCATGATTTGGAGTGCTTTCCTGAATTGGGGCCTAATGAAGTCAAATGGAGAGCGGGAACAATGGTTTAGTATGATCATGTGCTGGTAATTCAGGTGATGTGAAGAGGAGACAGCAGTGTCCACTCAGCATGACTTGCAGATCTGTTATAGCTTGCAAGCATTGCTAATTATATCAGGCATCTGCAAGGAATTATGGAGCCGATCCTACTCCCATCAAGCTCAGTGGCAAAATTCCCAATGAATTCAATGGGAACAAGATCAGGCCCAAGTTTTGTAACATTTAGGAGCATTCCTCTCATGTATGCTACGCAAAGAGAGGGATCCCTTAACATTTTATATGATTTCTCTGAACTGGTTATTCCTCCAATTTCTTGTGCAGAGTTCCCTGCTCTTTCCAGTGATGCATTTAGACAAAGTATCTTTTCTTTTCTTTTTTAAGGGGTCTTCTGTCACCATGTTTTATTTGGGAAATAGCATGTGACACTGATGGATCTTCCCCCCTCCTTTCTTGTTCTAATGAAAAACACCTGCAGCAAAGAACAGATTTGGAGAAGTCAATTTGGAGCCTATCTGCTAGGGTAGTAAAAATGCTTTAGCATATTGAGCAGCATAAATATTGAAAAATTATATAAAATGTATATTTATATATCTTACCAAATTTTCCTTGCAAAGAGTACATTTAAAAATAAATAAATTGGGTCATATGTGTTAAGTTTGGTGGTTGCAAAAAGTGCTCTGTTGATAATAATATTGAATATGTAAATTCCTTTTATTTTTTTAACAACCAATGCTTTAGGTTGCATTTACTGTAAACAAAGATGTATTTTTGGGGCAGTTGGTTTGAGTTTATTGTTTATGTAAATCTCTCAGAATGTGACATAGCCAGATAGCTTCCTATGTTGTGCTGATCCACATTTTAGGCCAGCAGCCAAAGTATTTTATCTTTTACTTCATTATAGTGATCTTCCAATTAGCTGTGGTCTGTAATACCCTGATTTTGGTGGCAGTGGTTTGGGGAGGATTGTTTGATAGTTCTGCTTGAGAGGCAAAATGAGGGGCCTTATTATAGAAAGTGCAGAGGTTGTGCAGTAGCTGAGTTCTGTTGCAAAGTTTGCCGATAAGGGAAAACTGGCCCTTGAGCATCCATTCTATTCTGTATATTAACACTTCTAATCTGCACTGCTGATAAAACTGCAAGCCATTTGCCTTTGGAGGAATTAGTTCTGCCTCACTTGTGTAACCAGGCGATGGTGATTAACCTTTAAACTGTCCAATATTCTCAGCAGACTCCTGCTCCAGATTAGAAACTATTTAGTTATGACCAACTAAATTAACAATATTGCCTCCTCTGAAGAATAAGATTTGGAAGGTATGCATTTTAAGGTGGAATTGTGTTTGCAATTTATGTAACATGCTTATTTGCTTGTCACCAGGTGCAGTATTGCCACATAAAAATATATATATATTTGGCATTTATGAAGGGGAAGAAAGGTAGAAGAAGAAGAGAGGAATGTATTGATTTCAGATGAAAGCAGTTTACAATTACTTATGTGCATGAGTATATTTAGTTGATGACTACACATTTGGTTTTAGAGAATCCAGCATTTATTTAAATGGCCTACACCCATTCTCAATCCAGGTTAAAAATTAAACTTTAAGTTATTCAGTAAAATTTAAGATACAGAGGAAGGATTGGGCAGGATTCTATAATAGTGAATTTGTAATGGGGAGATCAGTAAGTAATATGGAAAAAGAACAACTTCCTTTAAAAGGAAACATAATTTCCCCAATTTTTCATGAGGATGATTATCAGAAATTTACAAACCTTATGTTAGAACCAGGCAAAACAGAAGATTTTGTACATGGTGGTTACAAACCAATGTATCCAATGGACTTTAGCTGTTGTGATAACCTACCACTGTACTATTGTATCTACACATTTTAAATGTGTAATTTATCAATTGAAATATACCCTCCAATACCTATGCCATAAAGGAAAAGAGCAAGGGCAATTATGTAATAGTATAGTGTTTGTCTGACATGTCTTAAATCCCCATATTGTTATTCCTCACTGGATAACAAACACAAAATCCCTGTTAGCAATGTTTTCTGTTTTACCAGTTTTATATTAGCTGCCTCCTTAAAAATTGCTAATCTAGATACTACATTAGTAGGATGTCAGTCAAACTGCAATCCACAGTGAAGCCTTCTTCATATACCAATTTAAATCATTCATGGTCCTTTCTTTGGCATTATTCAAAAGATCATAATAATTTTCTTGTGCCCACAGCACAAAAAAATCAATTATTTCCCCACAAAGACTTGAAAGTACTTAGCGAGTGCTGCAAGAAAAGCTGAGGGTTATATCAAATTGAAATTGCACTCATTACACACAACACAATTAGTTGCCACTAGTCTGGCCGGTGCTTTAATTCTGAATGGCATATCTTTATTATTACAGAAACAAGCATGCAAATGGCATTGTTCAGGATTTGCAGAAATCAATAGGATATAGTGCTGTGTGTTTGGTGGCCACTGTCACTCAGTCTGCTGTGGATTTGAGATAATGTGTGTATTTGAATTAATGAAGGGAACGTGAGACATCATAAGTGACACCCAAATAAAAGAAATGGGTACATGATATTTGTAATTATTCTACTTGTGTTTTTGTTGTAAATACTTGTGCTTTTTGTTTTTTAATCAAAGGATTAATTGCATTTTAATAAGGCATTATGATTTTCAGAGCTTTAGTTAATTAAAACTCGTAGTATATAATTATGAAGTGATGCCGAGATTTTCTAAAGATCACCCATATATTTAGAATATTGTATTTTTTTTCTTGTTAAGCCATTGCTACATTTTTTTAGATGAATTATATTAAATGTTTGAGAGTTGATGGCAATTCCAGATGGATTTCTATAAGAGGCGGCGAGAAACTTAGATTATGTTATTGGGAAAATTAAAGTGGATGATATCTGTGGTTAAAATATTTTTGGACTATATTATTGAAATGATCGTTTACACAGATATTGGTTGTCAGACACAATAGTGATAACAAATGAGTTAAAGAATGGAGTTATAATATGTTGAATTAAGTCCCACCTTTGTTGCTGCAGTTTGAGATTCTAAATACAGGCCACAAATACTCAGCAGTGTCATATAGTAAAGATCATCTCTCATGTGGTAGCAGAGGAACTCAAAAGAGGGAGAAAAAGTGTGTGTGTATATGTGGGGGAGCAATAAATGGTTTTCTATATCCACTCCTTTGATATAAATGAATGTTCCAGGTATAAAGCTTTAGTCACTCACAGCACAACCCACTATCAAGAAATATAGGAGTTTTTTCCTGTGGGAGTATATTATGTTCGGATTGATAGATTAATTACCAGACAGATAAAACAGAATTAGAGTGAAACATTATTAAAAAGTTAAAAATCTTAATGTTACATTTGAAATTTCCCTCTGGGAATATTAAAAAGTTCTGTCTCTAGTTTTATTTATTCACTGTTGGTATCAGTAAGAAAACTCAATTTTGCTTTTAAAAAATGCAAAAAGGGCAAAATGTCATTTAGCTTTTGGACATACTTGGTAAAAGCCTTATTTCATGTAGACTGTAAAATTAAATTCATGTGTATGCAAAGCACTCCAAGGCGATCATGTATTCCCACTGCATAATACCATGAACTAGGAGGGTTTCTGATGTCCTCACTCTAAGGATGAATCTCAAATTAGAACACAGCATTTACCACTTTGAAACCCTGCTGTGGAGATTCACAAATGTTGGTTGTTTGGGTTTTTTTTCCCTACCTTGAATTTTCTGATACTTTTTGAGGCAAATCTACTCAAATGCTTAAAATGTCCATGGCAAGGTGCCGAGATGAGGTTTGAAGAGGAGGGGGAAAGGAAGCACATGAATTCTAAAAAAAAAAATCACCTCAACTTCAGCAGTCCCAACAGGATTTTATTAGGTGTCTATAAATGGATTTTAAGTAGGATTTTCCCATGTTTTCTTCCAAAACTGATTTAAAATCTAATATTATTAGATTGGTCACAGCCTTCATATTTTAACTGTCAAACCCAACGCCTGAAAGGTGATTCATTGAAAGCTTGCTAAAATATTTGCTCAGTAGCACAATAGTGTGTGATGGAAAATAAACTCCTCTAGAGCATCTCATCCTATCAGCCATGGCCTGAAGCAGGAAAAGAATGAGGGAAGGTCAGTCAATTATGTGTGGTAATCACCGTAAGCATATTATCTGAGACACAGATGTCTTCCCTGACCCCACACGACATAGCTATTAACCCCACAGCAGTATAAAAATGGGGAGGAGGAGGAGCTGGTCCCCTAGGTAAACCAGACCTTTTCAGTCAAGACTTGTCCACCAGATCAGAAAAGTTCCAGACATGAAGACTGTTTTTCAGGGAGCTGTCCAACAACCTGACCTTTTGTCACTGCAGTCAGTGCGATGGCCTATCCTCTTTGGGGACCTTTCTATAGACTTAGTCATGTGAGATAAATAGTTGCATCATCTGAAAATGAGACTGACAAATTGACTTGTGAGATATCTCAGGAACATAATAGTCTTGGAATGCAACTATCCATTTGTTTAAAAAAAGCAATTTTTGTGTTCCTGTGTACATTTAAATAGTTGGTGTATTAATGTTGATAAAGTATAATAATACCAATATCATGCAATTGCCTGTGTTTAGAAAACACTCATTACACTGAATAATTGTACTGATTACCACATACAATTTCTTTTTAAATTTAGGATTTGTTCTATATTTACTTCATCAAACTTATCATCTGGGGCACACACTTCATATTCATGCAAATGAATTTTCCCTATGTGATTGTTCAAATAAACTAAATACACAAAGAGGAATTTTGACTTGCTTACTAGCCTGAGCTACAAACTTTTAAAAAAAAATGGTAACATTTTAAATGAGGTTAATAAGAAATAAACACATTTGGCGTGAGAATCAGTGCCCCTTACAGGACTGCAAAGTACCTAATATGGGGCATTGCATGTCTGTTTCTTTGACTAACCTTTGAAAAATTAATTTTTCTTTGTTTTGATTTCTTAAATCTTGGAATGCCATCTTGTATTTTATTAACAACAATATGCATGAATCGTAAGTGATATCATATATTTTCATATTACGTAACATTCAGTGCACTACAATCTATGATGAGCCAGATTTTGCTCTCAGGTATAAATCATTGCTTTCAATGGCATTAAAACCCATGTAAGTAGGATCAGATTCAGGCCCAATAAATTCCAGTGTAGTTGCATAGCTGTCGTCACGCATTCATATATCAAACTCAGCAAATGATACAACAAAAGAATCCTCTGTGATCTTTTTTCAAAGAATGGAGTTATTAAAAGATATTGGCCCTGATACTACTGTCCTCACTAAAGCAAAATTCCCTTGGGCTCATTGCAGAGGACTTTGAATAATCACTGTGTGAGCTAGCAATTTAATACTTTGGTATCATATTAGCTCAAAGAAATACTATTTAGAGAGAAAGAATGGGCCAGATTCCATGCTGGTGCAGACCCTACTGTACAGTCCCCAGGAAAATCTGTCAGGGGGCTGGGGGGGGTTGCAATAGCACAAGATGCATGCAATCTCCACTCTTCCTGGAACACCACAGACTTGATAGCACAACCTGAAAAATGGGCAGAATAGGGAGGGGAGACGTGTGGCTAGGACAGCTTGGGATGTGTTCATTTAGTATAGCCCCACTGCGGCCTCCAGTGGCAGGACTCGTATAGAGCCATGGCAGAGATGAAAGCTGCTCTTCCCTGTAAATTTCCCTTTGGGTGTAGTGTCTCTCACTGGTGCAGGAATGTACAATTTATACCCCCCTGAACTATGGTGGTGAATCTGGTCTGTTGTATTAACTTATTACACATTTTCATCTTAGCTTTATTTTTAAGGGCTTGTCTACACTTTGAGCTGGAGATGTAATTTCCACCTTGGAGAGACATACATGTGCTAGCTCTGATCAAGCTAGTATACTAAAAATAGAAGTGTAACAACCATGGTGCTAGAGGTGGGAGGGGCTAGTTGCCCTGAATATATACTGATCCAAGATGCTAGGTACATACTTGGGGCAGCCTTGCTCCTCCCTTGGCTCATGCCATCATGGGTACACTATTTTTAGCACACTAGTTCGATCAGAACTAGTGCAGGTATGTGCCCTCTAACTGGAAATTACATCTCTAGCTTGAGAGTAGACATACTCTAAAAGTACATTCCTTCATCAGATGTTTTGCTATTGGATGCAGATCTTGAAACAGCCATCCATATCTCTGTCACCTCCAGATTAGATACTTCATTCTGCTGTTCATGGGGCTGTATCTTACATCTATATGGGAACCGCATCAGGTGCAGAATTTAGTGGCCTGCTTAAGTGGTGTGTCTACCATGAGAATATTAAACTTGTGCTCTATAACCTGCACTGGCTGCCTTTTGGTCCATGGATTGAGTTTAAGGTGTTGGTTTTGATCTCTAAAGCCCCAAGTCCTACCTATTCAAGAGCCCACATCTCTCCTGTGACATATTGCCTCATCTGCATCTGGTAGCTTCTGAACTGAAAACCCATTGGTATAAATGAGAAGGGGCAGCTGGCAGTGCATTCTCCATTAGGGCCCCAGCCCTTTGGAATGCACTACTCCCCAGGTCCACAACAGTCTGAGTTTGTTAGCCTTTATGGCATGCTGAAAGGCCATCTTTTCTCCCTGGCTTTTGAGGAAATGGGAGTTAATAGTGGTAGTGCAGTACTCTGGAGACTGTGAGAGAGGTCATTTAACTTCAGTTATATGGATGTCGCTGTTTGTTTGAGTTGATCTGAAGGCACTGATGAGCCTGTTTATTTTAGTGTATTATTTAAAAATTGTCAAGGAAACCCTGAGCATGGGGGCGTGTATTTGAGGGGCGCTCTTTTATCATACGTTGTATGAATCTAAATAAAAAGTAAACTATACCCATGTAGACTCTGGTCCTGATCTTACTCGCATGATTATAAATCAGGAGTAACTCCACTGAAATCAATCACTTACTGAAATCAATAAGAGTCAGACCAGCGTAAATGAGGTCAAAATCTGGCCCCCAATTGATTGCATATTTCAGATGTATTAAACAAATGTCTATGGGATAATCTTTTGTTTCTTAGCTCGATGCAGTGGTTCTCAAACTGATGGTCTGAAGAGCTGGTCATGTTGAGCTGGCTCCCCAGCTTATTTCCAGTTGCTAAATCATCTTAGAGTGTTACTTTTCCATGTAAGCAATGAGTACAGTGGTATGTGATAACAAATGGCAGAAGAGGGGCCCATGAAACAATTTCTCAGTCCAGATATGAAAATGTTTGAGAAATCCCAGGTTTTAAAGTACACCTCTACCTCGATATAACGCTGTCCTCAGGAGGCAAAAAATCTTACCATGTTATAGGTGAAACCGCGTTATATCGAACTTGCTTTGATCCACCAGCGCGCGCCCCCCTGCTACCCCCCGGAGCGCTGCTTTACTGCGTTATATCTGAATTCGTGTTAGATCGGGTCGCGTTATATCGGGGTAGAGGTGTATCTCAAACTTTATAAACATATGTTAAAAATAAATTACCCAAGAGACAAATTCAGCATCCCTTACTCAATGTAGATGCAGGCAAAACTTTTGCGTGCATGAGCACTGAGTAGAAATGGTTGGAATTGGCCCCATATTTGTAAAATATGATCAAATTCTACATGCAGAAACCACGTGACCACCCCAGTAGCAACCGAGAAATAGCATTTTGTCAGTCAACCTTTCCTTATGCGATAGTTTATTTTTCCAGAGGAACCATTTGATAAAACCCATAGTAATTTTAAATACATGATTTACCATGTTAATACTTGTCACTTATCACATGCTCTTCAGTTCTGCCTTGCTGACATTCTGTTAACCTTCTATGTCACAGCAACAGCAAAGCATTTTCGGTTTGCCTGGGAACAATCTGAATTTAAATAGGGTTTTCTCCTCTAAAATTTATCCTAATTAAAAAAAAGTTTAATGACAGATTAAAAAATATAAACAAACCTTACACTACCATTTTATCATCTATCTAAAACCCCCGCCTGAATCACATTTTGAGAATTGGACAATTTTATCCATAGAGATAAAAAATATGGCAGTCTTCAGTGCCAAAGAAGCCAAAAAGAACTGATTTCTTGATGGTATAGAAGTTACAATAAATCTTTCGATATATGGTTCATAAATGTATTTGTTACAGGGAAATTATGCTCTACATATACATGTAAGAAATTGCACATCATTGGGGTAAATTGCATTTATCATGCACATTTGCCCACTTCCCTTGCACTCTGCCAACTAATCCCTCAGTACCAGGACAATAGACATTTTAGACCCTTAAATAGCTTTAAACAGCTGCCTTTGAAAATAAAATGTGAAAATTTCCCAAAATTGCGTTGACCTAAAGTGCAGGCTGGACAATGTTCAGTCCTGAACTGATAACAGATTTAAGACTGGACAACCCCAATTCTCTGACCAATATTTGGTGCTGTGTGGGAAAGGATGAGGACAAGGGTGGGGTTATACCACCTTCAAAGCCTCCTGATTCTGCAGCTGTCCAGGGACCATGGCAGTCCCAGTTTAAGTTAGAGAAGCCGGAGAGCTGCTCTAGCGTATGTTAAGCAGCTTGTGGCCTCTCGGGAAGCTGTTCCAGCAGGTGGAGCTTGCCAAGGCCTAGAGATGTCCCAGCCATGCCATTCCTTCGCCCATACCCTGCATTGCAAGCATCAGGAGGAAGGCTCCGGGGAAGAACTCCTACAGCAGTTCTATGTTACTCATGCTGGAGGAATCCTCTAGCAGTCAGTTAAACCAACATTACGGCTGCCTTGCTCCTCCAGAGTAGAACAGTGCAGCCATAGTGAGGCCAGTTATCAGGCCTGATATCTCTTGAACCATGAGGGCTGGAAAGGTTGGAGTCACTTCTGTGGTTTGGAAAATTTTACCCAGTGTGGCTTTACAGGTTTAGGGATCCTAAAAATAGTATAGATAGTATTTCCTAAACTGTTCTAAAATATTTTTTTCTGTAAACTATATGGCTTTGTGGTAAGAGGTTTCATTAGAATCCACATGGGCACTCATGGAAATTTCAAACACAAAACAGCAAATTTTAAAATTAATAAATATAGTGCCAATAAAAACTTTATATCACACCCGTGCGTGCACACACACAAATTTTTAAATGTTTAGTCCAACATCTGAACCAAAGCATTTTTATATCAAATATGCCCCAACCCAAATGCAAAATCATATCAGATTTACCTAGACTTAACAAGAAGCACGGTTATGCTGCATATGACACTTTTTCATCTTAAGAAATTATTGAAGAACATATGAAAAATGCCTGCAGAGTTACTATATATTCAGACATCTCTATCATGTACTTAATATGTGCAACTTCAGAAAAATATCCATGTACTATAACAAACTTTATATGCATATATAGTTGAGATCTAGTTGTTTATAATGATTTAAATGGAAATGTGTGCTGCCCTTTCTATCTCTGGAGAGCAGTGTTGTGAACACATCCACACAGAAAAAAAAGTATGATTTTCATATAGCAACAAGGGATGTTTTGGTTATCCCCTGCTGATCTGTAATCAAATGCAGTAAATATATGTGTGTGCTTGGTCTTAAACCTCCTGTGATGTCAGGACTGTAGTTCTGATTGTGAATCAGACTTAAAGCATCCCAGCTTTCTCTGCATAAGTGTAATTCTATTTTGAGTATATAATCCATTTTAAATGAAGTGGGCCAAAGTATGCCTCATTTCTGAAAAAGATAAGGTCAATTTTGTGGCATGATTCATTTGGACTTTAAGACGGGTGTTGACAGAATAAACGATAACGTTTTGTTAGGTGAGCAGTGAGGGACTGGGAGGAGCTGAGGATGATAATGGAGTTCAGAGGCTTCAGGTTTTTTTTTTTTTAACTGCTAAAAGTTAGAAACAATGAACTTGGGGAACTTCTGGGTCCAATGGAGTATAAATTAGTGTGACATCTTTTTTCTATTCTCTCTTTAATGTGAATACGGTGTTTGTTATGTTGACAGTCAAAGACTGCTTAGTGTCTCATGATGGTCTTTTATTAAAATTTAACTTTAATAAGGGAAATTGTCACAGTAGCTATGCCAGCAGTCATTTTACTATGAGACATAAGATTGTACTGGGGCAAGATGTTCTGGAGGTGAAGGCACAGTATGGGAATCAAGAGACCAGGCTTCTGTTCTTGTGTGTTCTGGCTAAGAGAGAGACACCTGGGTCTCAGTCCTGTCAGCTTCTGGGTGCTGTTGAAAAGAATTCAGTGCATCACAGCTTTAGCCCTGAACAAAGACTTCCATTTAGGGTCTAGAACAGCAAGATACTGACTACTTTTGGAGAGATCCTGTGAACACCCTCTGCTCCTATTGACTTCCATGGAGATCAGGACTTTGCAAGATCAGGCCCACAAAGCAGAGAAAGGTAGGTGCATGATCCTCAGGCAATATGATCAAAGCTATGGACCTTCATAGAGTCTGGTTGAGCAGGATTGGGCACTCAATTTTCCCTTGCCTCAGTTTCTTCCTCTGTAAAATGGGGATAAGAATACCCATCTCACGGGGTTGTTCTTAGACTAGATTAATTAAAGTTTGCAAAGTGCTTTGCCTAGAAGGTGTTGTAGAAATGGCAAGTGTTATTAAATGTCAGCACAGTGCTCAGAGAATCAAAAGCCTTGTGGGTGAACCTCAAAAGGATCAGTGTTTCAGTTCAGTTTGTGTAAGCCCCCCAAAATGCTGAGCATTATCCATAGTGTATTCAAACTCTGAAAAACTCTTGTGTCTGCAGGACTGAGCTGGTGGAAGTCATAAGTGGCACTTAGAAATATGTGTTCTTGTAATCTCCTACTTATGCCTGACAATTTACACGTGTTTATCTGCAAAGAGTGGTGACATAGCTTGCTAATTTTGCCAGTATACGGTACCAGTGATGGTGGAAGAGAGAATCAGAAGTCTATTTAAACTGGCAAAAAGTGAATTATTGACATTAGTCATGAGTACTTTATAAGACACTGTTTTGGAACGTCATTTGTTAGAAAATCTCTTTTGCTGAAAGTCATCCATCATTACCAGATGGAACATCAAGCCCTAGCAAAAATACGTATAACCAAATGCCACTTGTTGCTGCTGGCCAAAAACAGTCCCTTTTGATGTTTGTTAATTTGATATTATAGACATTTTATTTTCTTGAGTAGAAATTGAAAGTGCAATTGGTCTGATAAAAAATGTTTTTCCTGGCTGCTGTATGGACTTCAGGTGTGAAGAAATATTAATTTGCCAGAACTCCATCCACATGCCCCTGTGTATCCATGTAACTGAGTTTTTCTTTATTAACTATACTCTCTGCACAATATTCATATGGTGAAGATCCTCAGCAAGAGCTTGTACTGCCCATGTAAGTGTTTTTAAAGAATCAAGCTTTTACCTCTCAAAATTACATTCATATGGCATTGTTCAAATATGTAAGACTGACTACTACAGAAAGCAGCAACAACGGGATACAATGCACTAATTTTATCCCACTTTGACTTTGAAAATATAATCGGTACTTATAAAAATTGTAAATACTACAGAATCATGCTAGTAGGATTATTTTAAAATGGAAGTGCTAATACAGCAAGCAAAATAGCTTTTGCTAGTCTTAACTGGCTCCCATTATCAGAGAAGATATACATCTGGCAACAATATTGTGCAGGAGCACAAATGAATATATATGCAAGAGAGCCAAGATTTAAGCTGATGTTTCTATGTAACAGAAAATGAACTTTGTTCTTTTGAGCACCAAAGCTAAGATAACAAGTACAAGCTCTTATGTCCAGTGGCCAAGTCATCTAGCTAATGAAATGGTAATACAACAAAATAAAAATAATTACCCATTATGGCACTACATCATTTCTTTTTGCATTCTCTAGCAAAGTACAGTCATTCTTGATGCATTATGTATTTATAATATTACCTATAAGTGCCAGTTGTAAACAAGCTGTTAGATTAACTGGCGTAGCTTATGAAGTATCATTATAAAGTAATCATTCAATCAATCAGTCAATCACAACCATCACAGGATTTTTTCCATATGAAAGACAATCTCTGATTTGTATTGTTTCTTCAAATTATGCAATAAAGCCCACTTTTGTGCCCGCAGTTCTGAATAATAAGCAAATTGCTTATCTCAAGAGATTTGATTCAGAAAGGGGTGGTGAAATGGGCATTGTTTTGAGGAGAAAGGGACTACACAAAAATATTTGATTTAGCGTCAGGCCAAAGTGATATAAATATGATCGCCCATATGCCAATGAGAATCTTGAAAATTCATACCATGACCTGCTTCAAATGACACACAGTAGCTATGCTTCAGATTATTGCAGCCAGTGCTAGGCTGGGCTGAAAGTTGTGCGTCCGAGGCATATTAAGGTGTAGTGTCAGCATTGTGTCAAAGCATCTGAAGCCTCAACATCACCTCGAAAATCCTATCAGATTTAATTGCATACAGTCATTGCTCCCTGGGCTCTCTGGGGATACATCTAATCTTCATCAAGATGACACAGTGTCAACTTTTGGACTGTCATAGCATCACTTGTAATAGCATGGCAGCCACCCAAGCAAAAAGAAAAGGAAAACTAAAAATCCTTTCTGTATTAATCATAATGATTAATAAAATAAATCAAATGACATAAGCACAACGTCATTTCTCTATTTAGATAAAAGCCTGGCAAGAGAACCCACATAAATTACTACGGTCCTCTTTGTCTGCTAAAATATCACTTTTACTTAGACCCTGACAGTGCAATAGTGCAATGAAAAACCTTAATATCTCTCCTCATGCAAACAAAAAGGTTACATTTAAATTCACTCTCTGTCAGTACATTCTGAAAGGAAATGTAGTTAGACAATAAGCTGTCTGGGCAGGGACCATCTTTTGTTTATGGGAGGTCAGTGCCTACAAAATGGGACCCCAATCCTGACTGGGACTGCGAAGCATTAGCACACTGAAAATAATAATTATGTGAGGATTTCAACTCCTCTTTCCCTGTGGTGGTGGGCAGGGTGAGACAAGGCAGTGAGAGATCCTTGTCTAGGAAGGAAACCCGAAACAAGACATTTAGTCTCAGTGCTTGTTGGTTTCTTGTCTTATATCTCAGAAGGACAATGTGTCAAATAGGGGGTCCCAGTCTTCAATTCATGTTGTTGAGTGTAAGGTCCATGATTGATAAAGCATCACCTCTCCATAATTTGATAAGGGATGAGGTTACTGACCTTGACTCCATCTCTTAGACATGACCGAATGACACTGCAGGATTAGTTTTGGTGTAGTTGGGTGTGGTTGGGTATGTATGAAACATGAATCAAAGAAGGATATGTAGGAAGGTGGTGTAACCTGGTAGTTTTCATCTGATTTAAAATGTAAGGGGTCTCCTGCTCCAAAAAAAGGTCTGCTGGAGTGTGAGATTCCTAAAATAAAATTAAGGTGTGACTCGTGCTAGTGTACGTGTTGCTTTGTTGGGCTGCAAAGTCCCCAAATGAGCTGATTAACTTCCTTACTGTGGTGTGAGCAGAATTGCAAAGGCAGATAGTGCTGGATGACCTTAACATCCACACAGACCATATGTTTCATCAGCTGGCTCAGGACTGCATGGCCACTATCCTGATTCAACCCTGTGCTGGCCATATTCTGCATCTGATATCTGGGTTAGAATTAGAGATGGGAGGGAGGGATGTTACACTAATGCAAACCCAGTCATTGTCTCCTGTGGTTTAAGCCTATCTTGTTGGGGAAAGGGACCTGATTTGATGGTTCACTCTCAGGATATTGCACTTGAAGCTGTGACTGCAGCATCTGTGCATATACCTCAGAGAGCTTTGATCTATCTAGCTTAAATAACAATAGCAGTGAAGCTACAGCAGTACAGGTGGCAGCTTAGGCTAGCTGCTCAAATACATACCCAGGGTCCCAGGTGGGATTGTACAGCCTGTGCTGCCACCACTCTTCACTGCTATTGGTATTTGAGCTCGATCAAACGTAGAGTGGGTGAAAAGCACGCAGGAGGTCTTGGGTGTGGATGTATTCTGTGTGGTCCAACAGACACTTATCCTGACCATATCCTTCCCAAACAATTAAGTATTGGAGCCTTGTCCATAATCAACGAGAGTCAAGAATTTGCCGCACCACATATTCTTCTTGCCTCTGAACGGTTATCGACAATAGTAGGGGAGTGGTACGATGTGGGAAGGGATTCTCAGTATGCATCTTCAACCAAGAGATATGGAACATGGGATGGATTTTAAAGGGCTCTGGTAGCTGTTGCCTGAAGGTTACCAGTTAATCTGTTCTGTAATCTGAAAGGAGGCCAATAGTGGGTCCAGCTTCAGGGATAGGCAAGTAGTTCTAAGGTTCTGGGTGGCCAGCCAGACCTTATCCCCAACTGAGAATCTGGGGGCTGGCTGATGGTGCCGATCAGCATACAATTTGAATGCTGCTTTAACTTCTTCTAACTGGTGCTTAAGCTCTTGGTGCACCTGGTAGATGCAAGTGGTGAGGTCAGAAACAGTGGGCATTGCTGACTTGGTGGGGATCTCTGGGTAAAAGTGAAGATGGAACCCATAATTAGCAACAAAATTATGGAGGGTCTGTTGGGTAGCAACATGAATGGCCTTTTGTAGGCAAATTCTGTGTGTGTGTGGGGGGGATAAGCGACATCCAATCATTCTGATGATAATTAAGAAAGCAGCATAGGTGCTGCTCCAGGACCTGATTGACCCATTCTGTCTGACCATTGGTGTTTGATGTAAGCAGTTGAGTTATGGGAATTGATTACCAGGGGGACCAGGAATTCCTGCCAGAAATGGGAAACGAACTGGGATCCCAAGTTGGACATCATGCTTGTTAATAACCCATGGAGGTGAAAAAAAAAGAACAAGTTAAAAATCACTTAGAAAAGTTAGATGCCTGCAAGTCACCAGGGCCTGATGAAATGCATCCTAGAATACTCAAGGAGCTAATAGAGGAGGTATCTGAGCCTCTAGCTATTATCTTTGGAAAACCATGGGAGACGGGAGAGATTCCAGAAGACTGGAAAAGGGCAAATATAGTGCCCATCTATAAAAAGGGAAATAAAAACAACCCAGGAAACTACAGACCAGTTAGTTTAACTTCTGTGCCAGGGAAGATAATGGAGCAAGTAATTAAGGAAATCATCTGCAAACACTTGGAAGGTGGTAAGGTGATAGGGAACAGCCAGCATGGATTTGTAAAGAACAAATCATGTCAAACCAATCTGATAGCTTTCTTTGATAGGATAACGAGTCTTGTGGATAAGGGAGAAGCTGTGGATGTGGTATACCTAGACTTTAGTAAGGCATTTGATACGGTCTCGCATGATATTCTTATTGATAAACTAGGCAAATACAATTTAGATGGGGCTACTATAAGGTGGGTGCATAACTGGCTGGATAACCGTACTCAGAGAGTTGTTATTAATGGTTCCCAATCCTGCTGGAAAGGCATAAAGAGTGGGGTTCCGCAAGGGTCTGTTTTGGGACCGGTGCTGTTCAATATCTTCATTAACGACTTAGATATTGGCATAGAAAGTACGTTTATTAAGTTTGCGGATGATATCAAACTGGGAGGGATTGCAACTGCTTTGGAGGACAGGGTCATAATTCAAAATGATCTGGACAAATTGGAGAAATGGTCTGAGTTAAACAGGATGAAGTTTAACAAAGACAAATGCAAAGTGCTCCACTTAGGAAGAAAAAATCAGTTTCACACATACAGAATGGGGAAGAGACTGTCTAGGAAGGAGTACGGCAGAAAGGGATCTAGGGGTTACAGTGGACCACAAGCTAAATATGAGTCGACAGTGTGATGCTGTTGCAAAAAAAGCAAACATGATCCTGGGATGTATTAACAGGTGTGTTGTGAGCAAGACACGAGAAGTCATTCTTCCGCTCTACTCTGCGCTGGTTAGCCCTCAGCTGGAGTATTGTGTCCAGTTCTGGGCACCGCATTTCAAGAAAGATGTGGAGAAATTGGAGAGGGTCCAGAGAAGAGCAACAAGAAAGATTAAAGGTCTTGAGAACATGATCTATGAAGGAAGGCTGAAAGAATTGGGTTTATTTAGTTTGGAAAAGAGAAGACTGAGAGGGGACATGATAGCAGTTTTCAGGTATCTAAAAGGGTGTCATGAGGAGGAGGGAGAAAACTTGTTCACCTTAGCCTCTAAGGATAGAACAAGAAGCAATGGGCTTAAACTGCAGCAAGGGCGGTTTAGGTTGGACATTAGGAAAAAGTTCCTAACTGTCAGGGTGGTTAAACACTGGAATAAATTGCCTAGGGAGGTCGTGGAATCTCCATCTCTGGAGATATTTAAGAATAGGTTAGATAAATGTCTATCAGGGATGGTCTAGACAGTATTTGGTCCTGCCATGCGGGCAGGGGACTGGACTCGATGACCTCTTGAGCTCCCTTCCAGTCCTAGAATCTATGAATCTATGAATAAGTTTTCTTCAAAAAGTGTCCCTTGGGCAGCGGGGAGATCCCAAACATGGTGTGAAATATGCCATATTCATAAGAAGATCCACTACCTAGAATTATGGTGTGTCCTTGGAGTGTAGCAGTTCCATGATAAAGTCCGTGGAAACGATAATCTAAGGCTGAGATGGGGAGGGCAAGGGCTAGAGGAGACCTAGTGGTCTCATGGGAGTGGTGTGGCTCTCGTCCAGGCACAGAAATTGCAGGGCCTCACCAAAGTTGCTATGGAGGCTGCAGAGCCAGCCACCAGGTGCTTCTAGACACCAGATCCAGGGTCTTGAATCAGCTGAAGTGACCTACCAGAGGAGGATCATGATAGAGTCTTAGGAGGACTCTGGAGCCTGTGTGGCCCTCAGGTGCATATTTGCACCCCTTGCAGTAGAGGATTCCATTGTGGAGTGTAAATGCAGAGTGGGACTAAACATTGGCATCACCTAGGGCCTCATGGATTTGAGTCTCAAACAGATCATTGGGCAGCAGGGACAGTGGTGCCAGCGATAAAATTCATAGGTTTCAGGATGGGGTTTCCATGCCAGGTTCGCAATACTCGACCTTTCAGGATAACGTGTCTGCCTTCCCATTCCTTATTCTGGGGAAGTAGGTGACCATGAAATTGAAGTATGTAAAGAAGAGGGACTAGCAGGCTTGTTGCTGGTTTAGGTGTTAGGCTATTTTTAGGAATCCCAGCTTCTTATGATCAGTAAGAACTTGGATTGGGAACTTAGTGCTTTCCAGGAAATGCCACCTCTCCTTAAAGGCCATTTTAATGACCAATAACTCTTTATCTAGAATGTCATAATTCTGCTCTGGTGGAATAAGGCAGAATGGAAGGCACAAAGGTTAAGCTGACCATTGGAGTCAGCTGACTGGGAGAGGATTACTCCCAGTGCAAAGTTTGAAACATCTGCCTCCACTGTAAATGGTTTGGCTGGGTCTGGGTGAATCAAGATTGGGGTAGTGATGAATCTCTGCTCTAGATGATCAAACAGTCTGTGCTTCTGAGGACCAAACAAACAGGTTCCCTTCCATAGAGTGTGGGTGATGGGGTGAACAAACCAGAGCACCCTTTGATAAATCACCTGGAGAAATTGGCGAAGCCCATGAAGCATTGTAGAGATCTTTTGGTACTGCCCAGTCTGTGATGACTGCCACTTTGTGAGTTCATACCCAGACCCTTAGGAGAGATGAAATAAGCAAGAAACTCCACTGTGTCCTGGCCTACCTGGCATTTCTCTGGCTTGGCAGACAAGTGGGTCAGGTGAAGTGTTTCCAAGATACTGCATATGTGCTGATCATGACATACTTGGTCCTCCAAAAAGAGGGGGGGAAAGCTATCATCAAAGTAAATAATGATGAACTGATCCAGCATGTCCCATAAGATGTCATTAATAAAATGCTGGAAGGTCACTAGGGGCATTGCACAGGTGGAATGGCATGACGAATTACCCAATAAGGCCATACCAGGTGGCAGTCTTCCATTTGTTTCCCTCTCACACATGTACCCAGTTATAGACCCCGCGCAGATCTAACTTTGTAAAAATTTGAATGGACTGCAGATGGTCTAAGAGCTCATGAATAAGAGGGAGCAGATAGCAGTTCCTAGCAGTCACCTTGTTGAGTGTCCAATAGTCAATGCAGAACCTCAAAGACCATCCTTCTTAACAATGAAGACAGGAGCCTGGACATGGATGGATGAACCCCTTGCTGGTTTTCCTGCAGATAGGTGCAAAGAGCCTGCAGTTCCAATTCAAAGAGAGCATATAGATGACCAAAAGGAATTTCAGCTCTGGACTGGAGGTTGGTAGGACAGCTGTACCTCTGGGGTGGGGGCAGGGTGTCCACATTTCCTTTGTTGAATATATTGCTGAGGTCATGGTATTTGAGCAGTATCTTGACAATGTCAGATGGGAAACTGCTCTGGGCTCCTTAGTGTAGGGATTCCCTGGGTCATGGAATGAGCTGCAGAGGGTAACACTTTTCTTACTGGCTTCTGGAAGACAGAATTGCTGACAGTATGGGGAGCAAAAATGTATAATTCCCTTCTGCCAGTGATACAGGAGTCATGCGCAGTGAACCATGGCATGCCAAGGATGACCACAGAGTGCAGGGCCCTAATTAACTTGGCCTGGAGGGTTTACTGATGTCTTTAGAGAGAAATGACTTCTTAGGAATGGTCAGGTTGGCTACCGGACCTGAGGACAGGAGCAAAGTATCGATGGTATCCATTAGATGCAGAGAGTTCTTGGACAGGATAGAAATTCCTGAGGCCTTAGCAAAATCCTAGTCCATAAAATTGTCCAAGGCCCCCAAGTCAACTCAGAGCTCATAGAAAACTGGATCTGAAGGGGCAGCTGATGGGGCAACGGACGCTGGATCACAGTTGATGCCGAGAATTTCAAAAAGAGGCAGGCGACCAGTCCAGCACAGATTCCTTGATTGGGGTTGGGGCCTAGCCTCTTCCTGACCCAAAGGCCAGCACAATCTTTGTCAGACATAATGCTCCAAAGAGTCTGGGTTCCTCAAAATATAAGCACAGCCCAGATGCTCGGCCTCTATGCTTCTCTGCATCAAGTAGATGTGAATGGACCTGGTCAAGTTGCCTGGGTTCCATGTCCTAGAGCAAACTGCACAGTTGACGAGTCGCAGACTGGGGTGTTGGCAGGTTTTGGGGGAGCTGAGCCATGTTCATGGTGCTGCTCAGTCAGGTGGTTGTCAATTTCAACGCATAAATCAATTAGTTGATCCAGACTGGACAGAAGTTTGACCCACCCCAGCTCATCTTTAATGTCTTCATTCAATTCTAGTCAGAAATGGTGATTCTGGGCTGCCTTGTTCTATCCAGTGTATGCGGACAGACAGCAGAATTTGGCCATGCATTTGACTACAGATCCATGCCCTTAAACATAGCACTTAAGTGTGGCCTCGGTGCTTTGGGAGCAATGAGGGTCATCAAAGACCTCAGACATTGCTCAAATAAACTTCTCTGACTGGCCTAGGAAGAGCTGGACTGTTCCAAGAAGGGAGATGCCAAAGCCAAGGCTTCCCCAACCAATGTACAAGTGGGAACGTAACAAAACAGGAGCCAGAATTGGTTCAGGAATCCTTGGAACTGGTCAAGATCACCATCAAATTTTTCTGGCAGCAGGATCTTCAGTTCCAGGAGGACTGGAGCCATGGCAGTTGGCAACACCACCTGCACGTGCAGGGCAGACACCTACATGTGCAAGTTCTGTATGGCCCTTACCAACTCTGTCAGAGAGAGATTGGCCTGGGTGGGTTCCATGCTGTAGAGCTGGACCCTCAACCTTACTGTTCTGGTGGGCTACTCAAACTGTTAGAGACGAGGCTGTGAGTGGTCATGCCGAATGGGTGGAGCAAGAGTCAGGCCTAGTGGGTGGAGCAGGAGCCAGGATGCAGATGCAAACCAAAAGTCAGGGCTGTAGCGGTAGCCATGCCGGGAGTCAGAGCGAGAGTCAGGAACTAATAGCTAAGCCAAGGGTCAGTGAGAGGATCAAAAACCAGGATCAGGTGAGGAAGCCAGAACCAGGAGCAAAGTGAATTAGCAGGGACTGAGCAGGAGCAAAGTGGGGGAACAGGGTAGGAACAGGACTAGGAGCAGGGCAGGAGCAAGACAGGAACAAGGTGAGGAGTGGTAGGAGTAAGACAGCAACACGGTGAAGAGTAGCAGTCATGGGAGGATCGCAGTTGCAGGCGTGAACACATTCAGATGTTTCTATCTCATTTAGTCCAGATAATGTGGTTAAAAGTTTTTACTAGCCTAGTAAGTTTTGGGACATGAATGACTCCTTCTGGCTAAGACTGAGGTGGTGACAGTGGGTTTGGGGAAGCACATGGAGGATCTGAATGAGCTTATATCATCCCCCCTTTTTAGGGTACTTGTTCATTTGCTAGCAAAGTTTACGTTGAATCATTAAGTACTACCTCTTCAAAGAGAAAAACTGGTTGAAAAATGCAAAATTATCACAAACATTTGTCAGACCAGACATAAAATCTTGATGCTAATGAAGACCTAGCTATCTTTTATTCATCCCTTGTCAAAAAAAAACCCAAAAATACTTCTCACCAGTAAGGTAGACCTTTTTAAGGCTACATTTCAACGGTATTTGAGCACCAAGAAGCCTCATCCATAAATTTGGATCCAGATCCTTAAGTTCAAGAGTGTTCAGAGGTGAATTTTTGTTCAGGTCTATCTCTAGTGATTATCTTTTAATAATAGGTGTTCATGCCACTAGTAACAGCCAGTAATCCACAAGTGGATTGAATATTTAGGATACTGTTTTAGGACCTAAATTGCAACTGAAAGCACTCAGCACCTTCCAGCAGTTTTCTGAATCAGAGCAGGAAAAGATGAATGCTGTTTTGTGTTGCAGTATCTAGGGGACATTGTTCCTCCCCAAAGATTTTATTTTAATAGTACAGAAAATTGAAAAGAAAGTAATACAAAGATTGTCCTAAATTAAGAATTACTTGAGCCAGTCTCTGTCCTTTCAAGACCTTTACAAATCATGCGCAGAAAAATATCAGTTTAAGGAGCATGACAAACAGGTACTTTATGTCTGGGTAAATGGTCTAATCTTCAAGGTGCTTCTGAGCACGTCAGGTGTTGGAACTGTGGGTGCTACCACAGCCCTTGGCCTGAAGTAGTAATAACAACCCAATACATGGTTTCTGTCATCAGCACCCCACGACAAAAATGGTTCCAGCACCACTTGAGCACCCTCAGTTACCATTGTCTCTGCTGGGGTGTGCAAGGTACTTAGCACCTGGCAGAATCAAGCCATGTATCTGGAAAAAAAGATCATACATGAAAAGCGCTATGAATTTAAACAAAATATAACAGGATTTGCTTCATTTAAATGTAATGTATCTACATGTAAATAAACAAAAACAACACGTAAAACAGTCAATCTTTACAATTTTTGTAGAGTAAAATAATACAATTGTACGTATAACAGAATCTATGATAATGCTGGAGATTATAGTAGCTCATTTCCAGAGCTTTGAGACACTAATGTATTAAAAGAAAAATCTCTGGTAGATGTCCACTATATTATCTTGGAATTATTGAACAGGCAGAAGGTTACAGTAGAACTCAAAGCCATCTTCTTGTCTGAATTACTGTCACCATGGAATAAATTGAAAAAAAATATTATTTTGTGTCAACCAGTTGCACCCCACTGCACACATGGATGTCTCCTAAAGCCATCAAGATAGTATCTGGATATGTAATCATAGCTGGAACAGTAAGGAATCCTCTTTTCCTCAACAACCAAATAGCACATAGAGCCCACAAAGACATGGCCAACAATGCCAGCTGTAACCAAAGTTAGAAACAAGATTTCTGCCTTATGGCCTTTGAGATATAGCATATTTTTAAATGTGCAGGCAGGAAACTTTTGATGTGACCCCAGCGTACTAAATAACTTGGGTAGCTGAGAATTAAACTGCAAGCTTTGAAAGCCACTAGAGCTTCTAAAAATACAAAACAAAAACAAAGTGATCTAAATTTGGTTTAGGTGTGTCCAAGTTTACACAACTCTGCACCATATGGTTTTTTAAATCTTGGCTGTTTCAAACAACCTACTATCCGGAGGATTCAAGATTTAAATTATCATACTTGAAAAGATTTGATTGCTTCAAACGTGGTTATCTGGCTATATATATTTTATCCATAATCTACTGCGTTACCCCCATATGGAGCTAACAATAATATACCATGTGTTTTTAATGTTAGGCCCCTGCTTCCATGAATGCAAAGATTTGATTGCTTCAAACATGGTTATCTGGCTATATATATTTTATCCATAATCCACTGTATTACTCCCACATGGAGCTAACAAAAACATACACCTCTACCCCGATATAACGCGACCCGATATAACACGAATTCGGATATAACGTGGTAAAGCACTGCTCCGGGGGGGCGGGGCTGCGCACTCCAGCGGATCAAAGCAAGTTCAATATAATGCGGTTTCACCTATAACGTGGTAAGATTTTTTGGCTCCCGAGGACAGCGTTATATCGGGGTAGAGGTGTACCATGTGTTTCTAATGTTAGGCCCCTGCTTCCATGAATGCAAAGCGTTTTCTTGTTCTTCTGTAAGGGCCTGATCCTGCAAGGTCCCTCAACACTCATAAACATCCACAGGAAGTTAAGGATGTTCAACACCTCACAGAAGGCTCTCTGTTGCTCACAGGATACTTGATCCAAAGCCCACTAAAGTCAATGGGAGTCTTTCCTCTGATTTCAGTGGGCTTTGGGTCAGATCCAGGTTTATAGGGCCTAATCCTTTGAGGCAATGAGAACATCATACCAGGTATTAATCGTCCTCAACTTATAATGCCTAAAGTTAAACACATGTTTAAGTTCTCTGCTGTACAGGTATGGCCTTAACATCTGCACTGCCCAAAGACAGCCTACGTTGACCTCTGAACTGTGTTGCCCTGTAAACCAGAGTCACAGTAGGAAACATATTTCCCCCAGTAAATGCTGTTTATAGTGTTCATTTTCCAAAGTTCAATACCAAAATTCAAATGGATTCTTTTCATTGCTGCCTTGGGAAGGGTTGGTATCATGGGCTTGAAATCCTGGCAGCTTATTTGTTTGCATACAGGATGTTAACATTAATAATAGAAAGCTGTGTAAAGAAATGATATGGCATTTAGATGACAGAACATTCTGTCCAAAGAAAATTCATTTATTTATGCTTCCATCAACAAACTTTCAGTCAGTACAAAAAAACTGAGTTGAATGTTGAACCATAGAGATGCCACAATTTTGACTGTATTTGCTAATCTGCAGGTCTATTGTCAAATAAAACTTGCATGACTTAAGCAACAGAGGGTCCTGTGGCACCTTTAGGACTAACAGAAGTATTGGGAGCATAAGCTTTCGTGGGTAAGAACCTCACTTCTTCAGATGCATCTGAAGAAGTGAGGTTCTTACCCACGAAAGCTTATGCTCCCAATACTTCTGTTAGTCCTAAAGGTGCCACAGGACCCTCTGTTGCTTTTTACAGACTAACACGGCTACCCCTCTGATACTTGCATGACTTAGTTTTTCATATTTTCAAGGTAAGCTCAACCAATCATCCCACAACCAAAGCTGTACTTATACCCTCAATACCTATTCCTGACCAAAGAACAACCCAGTAAATTCATTTTTATGGTCATTTTCCTGAATGCACACTAATATGTGATTTACACTGTTTTTCAAAAAAGTATCATTTTTGTGCATAGCATCATGTTCATGAATGATGACTTGTCTACAGCAGAATATAGTGTTTACCGTACAGGCAATTGCTTTTTTCCACAGCCTGACTGCCAGAACTAAAAATTAAGATGAACTCTGAGCAATTCCAATGGATCTTAATCTATTAGTATGCTGTAGCTTCATTTCAAGATGCACTGGCCAGGAGTGCAGGGAGAGATGATCATCTTGTTGCTCTTGAGTGACCCCTTCCTGCCTAGAACACAGGCCTTATCTACTCTGTTGAATTTTGTGAAGTTAAATGAACTATTTACAAACTCAATTTAAACACGATTCCAGCTAAACTGGTTCAGAGTCTCACATAAAATGAATGGTAACACTACTATCAATCCCTAGGAAGGGGCAGCATGTAGCTCCACTGTCCCAGGAACCAGATTGTGTCTCCGAGTCACGTGAAATACAGGAAAATTACCCATTGTTGACAAGAGTTATCTACAATGGTCCTTCTCTCTAGGACCAGTGTCGAGAATGATTTGGTCAATAGTCTAGACAGAATCAAATGGAGTTTAACACTCATAAAAAGAAATTTGCTAGACTCTTAATTCTCCATTGGTGTGTCTACATTAGCAGAATTCAGACTGGAATTCACAAGTGGTGCAGTTCTTAGCAGGGCTACACTTCAGAGTGTTAAAACATTTGTCCCTTATCTACAAACTAGCACTCCCACTGTTGCTATGATCAGCAGAGCCACACCAGTGGAGAATTATGGCTCCTTATGTTACTAGTGCGGCTAAAACTCCAGAATCTAGCATACTTTGTGTAATGGCTTTACAAAAAGCATTTTACTCTATTTACACATTTGGCCCAATTATTTTCATCTCCCGGTGGTGTGTGTCCTGTGTATCCACCTGTTGCCAATAATGGATCATTTTCCTAGTGTAGACAGGGCCTTAGTGGCTTCACAGATTGTTGACAAAAAAGTAGGAAAAACTCAGTAGTTTGGGCTGATTTTCACAGTCACTTTTACAATTTCTTCAAGCAAAATTCAGAGGGTGTGAAACCATATAGATTCACATAGATTCATAGATTCATAGACTCTAGGACTGGAAGGGACCTCGAGAGGTCATCGAGTCCAGTCCCATGCCCTCATGGCAGGACCAAATACTGTCTAGACCATCCCTGATAGACATTTATCTAACCAACCCTTAAATATCTCCAGAAATGGAAATTCCTCAACCTCCCTAGGCAGTTTATTCCAGTGTTTAACCACCCTGACAGTTAGGAACTTTTTCCTAATGTCCAACCTAAACCTCCCTTGCTGCAGTTTAAGCCCATTGCTTCTTGTTCTATCCGTAGAGGCTAAGGTGAACAAGTTTTCTCCCACCTCCTTATGACACCCTTTTAGATACCTGAAAACTGCTATCATGTCCCCTCTCAGTCTTCTCTTTTCCAAACTAAACAAACCCAATTCTTTCAGCCTTCCTTCAAGGTCATGTTCTCAAGACCTTTAATCATTCTTGTTGCTCTTCTCTGGACCCTCTCCAATTTCTCCACATCTTTCTTGAAATGCGGTGCCCAGAACTGGACACAATACTCCAGCTGAGGGCTAACCAGCGCAGAGTAGAGCGGAAGAATGACTTCTCATGTCTTGCTCACAACACACCTTTTAATACATCCCAGAATCATGTTTGCTTTTTTTGCAACAGCATCACACTGTTGACTCATAAATACACATAGATTAAAGCAAAGAAGCTGAAGTGCTTTCCAAAATCCCCTGTGAACTTAAATTGGTGAATCCTCCCCAGTGCTACTAGCCACCTATTTTCAGACATCTTCCTTGCATGCGTTATTGGAAACACCCACATTTCGAAGATAAAGCGACTATATCCCACAAGCCCTTCTTGTGCTGATCTTCTCTTGGCTTCAATAGGAGGGTTGTGTGTAGAGCAAGATCAGGTGTATTTCCCAGAAGTGTCAGCTGTGAATGCACTATATCACATTTCTGCCCTAATAATAATGCTTATTATTTATACAGTATTTCATACTTGGTTTTGCTATACAAACATTAATTAATGCTGCGTTGCATTTTTACATCATTTCCCACAAGTAGCCTTGTATTACATAGCATGACAGAAGGTAGCATAGTGTGGAATGACCATAAATGTAATTGTTCTACTCAAGTTGAGTAAGGTCAGTAGGAATTGAATTAGCTGCTTCACAGGCAGATGTTGCATGTAATATCAGATGTGTGCCTGCTACTCTGAAATTTCTATCATCCACAGCACAAGATCAGCGTCAGAACAGACACCGAACAAATTGACTGAGGAAGTCCAAGTCTGAGGGCCCTTATTTAGCTCCAGTAACACAAATAGTAAACTGCACAAATGGTAGGCCACAAGAGAGGTGTGTTTGTGGTGATGGGGAATTTATTTTGTTTAACTAATAAAACAAAAAGAGATATCTTGACTGTTGTTACTATTTGTGAAAATGGAATCTTTACAAAATAACTTTTAAAAATGCATTTGATCATACCAATATTTTTTTATTTTATGAATTTTCATTTTAATTTAATAGATGCAAAAGCAAGCAGATTGAAGGTTCTGATCATCATAGTATGTGAAGCAGGGCAATGGTATCCCCATTTTACAGGTGAGGAAACTGAGGCCTGGAATGGTTAAGTGATGTGCCCACAGTCTCACAGAAAGTTTGTGGCAGGCCTGGGAATAAACCTGAGACCTCCCAGTTTTGCTTCTTAATGATAATACCATCCTTCTTCCTGAAAAGGACTGGCATTGGAATATAGTAATATTATGGGACTTATAACTGCAATGGGATATAACAATGGTATGGAAACAAAAGATGATGCAGGAGAAGGGGAATGTTGGTTTCAAGCCTGACCTTACACAGTTTCCAATCCCAGTTCCAGATCAAATAGGTCATGATAACTTTCGATAAACATCCAAATTTCTTCTCCACTACATACTTCTTAGTATTCAAGAACAATCCCTCCCCTCCACCATAGTACATAGGGGAGCAGGCACTGTTACCACTGTCCATGAGTGATTCACGAGTGTGCAGTTCACTTTTGGAACTAATTAATTGTGTCATGGAAAGGAGATTTACTCGCCCCCCCCTTTCCCCAATCCTTGCTAATCTTGCTTTCTGGATAGCAGGGAGAAAATGAGGAAGGTGTTTAGCAGCCTCAGTTGTCTATGTGATTCAGCTCACAAAATGAAGCAAAACAAGTATAGATCAGAAAAAGAATGCCTGAAACGCTTGAGCTTTCTCTGCAAGAATCAGTTTCAAATATTAGGTTGATTCTTTTTTCTTTTGCAATTAACTAAGAAAAATATTTCAAAGCCATATAATTAAAGGCCAGCATTTTATTAGTGTTTAAAATAGTCTTTATGAAATCTACTCCTGCCACTGGTAATTACAATGTACATCTTAATATACCTCTGCTAGGCCTGAGCTGGAGATAACAGTCCTGTGTGTATTGCATTTGGCTTGCACATAGAAGGTAAAATCCTTTATCTTATCTCAATCTCCACACAACAACCAGCCTCTCTTCCAATTCAGCCCTAATCTTCTTAGTAAATAATACTGATATTTTTCACCATAACAAAAATGGAGCTGCCAGATTCAGAGTGATAACACCTCTCATTTACACACCATTCTCTGTCAAAATCTGCCTGATTTTTCTTAATCTCTTTAACTCATCAAAAAATACTTTTTTACATTCAGCCATGGTAAGTTCCTTGATACCAAATAATATTATTATAAATAAATCCCGTTGACTACAGCTGTCTCGTTGAATAGATATTGGAACCCCTCGCTTTCCTGGCCTGTTTCCTCAGCTGATGAGAAATTATTGTTATGCCATTGAATTTTGCTGTTAAATTGGTGTTCTAACAAAAGTGCCTTAAAATGACTGTTTAATTGACAGGGTGCCCAAAAGGCATCTTTTTTTTTTTTTTTTCCATGGGATGGCATCTTAGTTCAGTACTCTTGAGGATGCTGTCTTTGCACGCTCATCCTTTCCCTAGCAAATGCTTATCTGTAAAACAAAAAGGGATTCCAGAACCCAAGTCCTTGGGTTTTTACAGCCTATTAATTATCTCTGTATGATTTCTTAAATTGCAAGAAAATACTGTCATGAGAATGGCAGAAAAAAAGATAGATAGCAAGGTGACTGAATGAAAACAAAACCGTGCAGTGGGTATAGTTTATTTCAGCTGTAGCCTTCCCTGAATGTGACACAGACATTTGGGGCAGCTGTCATGAAACGGTGTACAGCCCATGTAAGTGAACTTTATGCTAAGTAATTTTTACCAAACCTGCTTTGCTCAGCTTGTGTGAGCTGCCATACAACAAACAGAGGGATATTTCACATCATTGTTTTTTAAGAAGAACTCCTGGGCCAAGGAAAACGGCCTAAAAACTAATAGCACAACATAGCCCATGTGTAGGGGCTGTTATAGCTGCGGAAAGTGGGTGTCCTTCAAAATGGGGTGGACAATGAGGATGTAAGTAGGAGGGTTCTCCAGGGATAAGGAGCTCTTATGGAAGTGACCTATGGAATTGAATAGAGAAATCTATCCCTACCATAAGATGATTTTTTAAAAAACGACAGAAAAGATGACAGGTTTCTGAGTGGTAGCCATGTTAGTCTATCAGCTGGGCCGCCGAGAGCAGGTTCGGGCCCCAGTAAAAAAAATTTTCGGGCCCCCCAGCAAGGGTGGACCAGCTAAACAGGGTCGACAAGAGGGTGAGGGAAGCTGGGGAAGACAGGCTCTGGGCCCCCTTCCAGACCGCCGGGCAGGGTCGGCTTTAGGCCAATTCCACCAATTCCCCCAAATCGGGCCCCGCGCCTAAGAGGGCCCCACGCCCAGTGGCAGGGCCACCCAGAGTGGGGGACAAGTAGTAGAGAATCCCTTCCCTGGCTAGAGGCGCCTTTTTAATTTTTACTCACCCGGCGGCGCTCCAGGTCTTTGGCGGCGGGTCCTTCACTCATTCTGGGTCTTTGGCGGCACTTTGGCGGCGAGTCCTTCAGTGCCGCCAAAGACCAGGAGCGAGTGAAGGACCCGCTGCCAAAGACTAGGAGCGCGGCCCGGTGAGTACAAGCCTCGTGTGTGTGTGTTTTTTTTTTTTTTTTTTAACGTATTTTTTTTTAGCCATCCCTACCGGGGCCCCGTTGAAACTGTTCGAATTGGGCCCCGCACTTCCTAAAGCCGGCCCTGCCGCCGGGCCCCAGTAATTTGTACCGGCTTCCCCCTCCTTTCGTTGGCCCTATCAGTAAAAACAACGAGGAGTCCTTGTGGCCCCTTAGAGACTAACACATTTCTTTGGGCATAAGCTTTCTGATGAAGTGGGATATAGCCCATGAAAGCTTATGCCCAAATAAATTTGCTAGTTTCTAAGGGGCCACAAGGACTCTTCGTTGTTTTTACAGAAAAAATATCGTTCTCTATTAACTGTTGTGTAGGTTTTTAGAGAAATTTCGAGAGCACTCTGTTGGTTTCTTCCCTATTAAATTCTATAGGAATTTTTCTAGAAGGGAAGTTACATACATTCATTTAAAAATAATAAGATCATATCTGAATTTTGTGTACACTCATTAAATATGCTGTCATATCGGTAGCAAATGGCTCATAGTGATGCTGTCCATGGGAGGAGTACAAAAGGTGATGAGCCATATTGTCTTCTGTAAACTGGCCCCTTTGCACCACTCTGGCAGTGCCAAGGTCCCAGAAAGCAGTCTAGTCTCACCAGCGGGCATTAACCTGGCATAACCATCTCCTACATCACCCCTCTCTTGCAGCCCTGGCATGGGTAGGAGGATGTGGGCAGAGTGCTACTGTGGTCCATTATTTTCAGCTGGTGGATTGCCCCTTTGAGGCTATAGCAATCTGGTATAATGTGCGACAGCCCCAAGACTGCTCTACGCTATTCCAGAGCTGGTATAGAATTGGCCCCACAATTAGGAAGTGCCGTCTGTGCCCCTCTTCTGCTGTGCCCAGTGAGTACTGGGCATAGCTGAGGGCCAGGGCAGATAAGTACACAATACAGACTCAATCTGTTTACTTGGCACAAACAGGTTTACTCCAACTTTAGACATGTATGTTCTTACCTACTGTTTATTACCCTAACATACTTGGGGCAACATAAAGGAAATCCTGCATCCCTTATTTTAAGGTCTCTAGTGTTCCTAAAATATCCCAGGCGACTTCAATGGAATTTCCTTAACCCCAGCATAGTGGAAATCCTTGTTGTCTAACATTAAGCACCGACAGGAAAATAAGATGGTAGCACAGTGATTTATATTATTGTTCTAGCAATTTAACAGGTATTAAAATTAAATTTACTGGTCTGTAATTCCATGATCTCTCCCTTTTGCCTCCATTTAAAACTAGATAGTATGTTTACCCATTCCTCTGAGTTCTCACTTGACTTCTGTGAGTTCTCAAAAGGAATTACTAATAGTTCCAACAGGTCTTCGCTTGATGACAGATTCACTTACAGTGAGTTTCACTGAGCTTCACAGAGCTGAGTATGTTCAAGCTACTTAAGGATTCTTTTATCTTTCCCTTCTTTTCTTGGGGCTATACGTTGCCAATGTTCTGATCACAGAACCCCCTTAGAAGTCAATGGGAGTTTTACACAAAATACATCAAAGACAGAAGATTACCTTTAGTGTTATTTATTTATTTATTTATTTTCGATTGTAGTGGTGCCTAAGAGCCCCAGTCATGGCCCAGGAGCCCACTGTGCTCAGCGCTGTACAAACACAGAACAAAAAGACAGGCCCTACTCCAAGCAGCTTACAATCTAAGTAAAATACTAAATACACCATTGGAGGCCTGTTCTTCCTTTTATGCATATACATTACCCCCATTACCTTTAACCTGAGCTACAGTGGTTGCCATCAAAGTTACCATTTGCTAACATTTACCACATGGGGTAAATGAGATACCACAATTTTCCTGTAGGCTTAGAGAAGCAAATAGATGTTCTAAGCGTGTGTTTTGGCAAATACACCCTTTCTAATGGCAACCCCTGTATCCCTGGGAGAATAGAACTCTTGGTTTTGGTTTTTCTATAATCCTTCTGAGGATAAGACTAGCAGTTTAATGCATGTTTAATGATGCTCCATGTGACATCTTGCTGTGGTTTTTTCTTCTGTGTTTATTTGTGTACACGATATAATACTTCCTGCTTGTCTGTCTAGTTTATGTTTTCCCATGGAAAGAAAGGTAATTGTCCAATAACATTCATCCTTGAAACAGAATGATAAATCAAGAGTACTTAATCCACACCCATCATGTGGATAATGTGTATATTGTCAAAGAAAAGCTAAATGAAACCACAAAACATCTTCAGAAACATGCTAGAAAAGTGAGAATATCTACAATGAATGAACATGTTGAGAATTTGCAAAAATATATTAAATACCATGCAAGAGAGATGGATACAAAAATAAATAAATATTCACAAATTACAGAGCATGGGTTGTGTTAGAGAGTGCTCTATGGACTTCCAGGGCACTTAATTCCCTCTACATGGAAAACACAAAAGAAGCAAGGGGAAAAGAAACCTTTTTGCAGATTTTTTTTTAAACTCTCCATTTACAGAGTGTAACACACACTGGTAAATACATTGCACAACCCCATCGCTTTTCTTGTGCATGGAAAGTGGTACAGCTACCAAGGAGCAAACACAAGAAGAAACATTGGAAGAATTAACACATTTATAACAAAAATACATAGCGCACAGAAGAATAGTACGTGGAATTATAATAAATACAGTGTCACCAAAAAATACAGTACACATTTAAAAGGCAGTTGCATTGCTAAAATCTTGAACATGATCACAAATTCTCTTTGAATGCATCCTGTATCAAAATTCCAAGAAAAGACTGCTTATTGAGAAGAATTTTCTTGAAATTAAAATTCACAGGTCAAATCCATCCCAGGCATAACTCTGCTGATTTCAATGACCCAATGTTTCTGAAAACGAAACAACTGTACAGGAAAGTTTTTAGCCATTAAGTTGCTGATACTTCAGGCAGATCCATGTTTCTGTGCAGGTCTGATTGAGGAATTAGTGGCTAAAATGGCCAGATGAAACAAGATACAGTTTGAGCCAAATAGTTTCCTTTCCAAATTCCGACCTGCCAGATGTTGATTCAGAGGAGGAGCCAAGACAGCTCTATTGTGTTTTGGTTAACTTTGTTTCAAGTGATATCATCTGGAAATCAGCCAAGTTCCCCAAAATAAGTTAAATGTTGCTTCTTGTACTGTAGCTACCACTAAGCTCCTGTTTTGATTTTTGCTTTACAATCACATTTTCCTGTTTTAAAAATGATTTTCTTTCCTGGGTTGCCATGTGGAAGAGCCCATGAGCAGGAGAAAGTGATCAACTAACTAGACTATGCAAAGAAAACAGTGACACTGACTGTAGGCAGAATGCTGTCAAAAGCATAAAGTAAACAAACTGAAAAACCAGATTTTTTCCCCTTATCAATCTCTTTTGGTTATAGTAATCTTAAATGTTACTTGTAACTATATGAGATTTTAAAAAGTCAGATCTAAGTGGGATTTTTGAGTTGTTCAAAATACTAACACATTTCTAACATGGATACTCTTCTTAATATTAAATCATGTGGTTGAACTAACTTATTTTTTCTAATTTGCCTTGTTTTAATTTATGAAATATGTTGGATCAGCTAAAAATACATAGCCAGAATATCTTCTTTTTCCTGATGCTGAATGGAAAATGCATAAATATTCAGAATATTCCACTGACAATGCATAATTTTACATCAAAAGATCATCTTGCTTTTATTACAGGGCTTTTTGAAATCCTTTCGAACAGCAGGCAGCTAATATGTACTAATTATGTACAGTGCTAACCTATTTACATTATAAAAACTCTTATCACACTAAATATTAAAAACAGATAATTATATAAACTATATAGTAGCCTGTGAGAAAGAACCCTGAGAGAATAGGGCAGAGTCTATTACAGACTTTCTAGACAAGGGGGCCTGGGAGAGACCCTGCTTAAACAGGGAACAGGGCTGAGGACCCAAGAAGCTGATGTGACAGAATGGGAAACAGCCCAGGGAAGGCACCAATAGGCATTAGTAAAGGAAGCAGCAGGTGACTGCTAGTCATAGGGCCCCTGGGTCGGGACCTGGAGTAGTGGGCGGGCCCAGGTCCCCTCACTGGCTACAGGCAGAGTAGCCGAGGAGGCTACAAGTTTTGTTTGGAGCCCAGGAAGGGTGCAAGTGCTTAAGCAGGCCCAGAGACAGGACTCAGGACCTCGGGGAGGGCCAACTGTTCGTTGGACTGTGTTATCCTGGAAGGGGTTTGTTTTCCATTTGTTTCACATTCAGACTGGGGGTGATGCAGCTGAGTCACTGAAAACCCATCTGAAAAGTGAAGCTGCTGGCAGAAAGCCCCACAAAAGCAGAGAATGCAGGCATGCACCCAGCCAGCAGGAGGTGCTTGTGAGAGGCATGTGACCACACCATTACAAGCACCAAGTATCTGGAGATCTCAGATATCTTACTGATATTAATTTAACCTTGCCATATTCCATGAGATACCACAGGTAAATATTATTACCCTCATTTTTACAGATTTTGAAACTTAGATCCGGAGAGGTTAAATGACTTGTCCAAGTTCACACAGGAAGTCTGTAGCAGTGTTGGAAATAAAACCCAGAACAACTCCTCCTTCCTAGTCTTGAGCCTTAGCTACAAGACTTAATATGCTGTACATGTGGATTAGCCTATGCAAATACACACACATTTAGAACACTGAAACTGCTACGAACAGTTGTTAAAAATTGTTGCATTTCCCTATGCAAAATGGACACAATCTCTGTGTGACTATAAATTGCAAGTGGCCAGAATTGGAGGTGATGCAAATAGTGAGGTAAGTTACACTTTGGTGTGTGTGTGTGTGTGTGTGTGTGTGTGTGTGTGTGTAAACCAACTGTTATAACGTATAGACCAAGGAGGCCCAAGAGGTAGGAAGTAACAAGAAAAGCAAACAAAAAGATACTTCATCTTACCTTTAGTCATAACCTCCCTCTGATTATTTTTCCTGCTACAATCCTTCTTTTCGACTCCCTTGTCATGTAAGTTACACCACCTTATCCTGACTTCATATTTTCAGACAAAATAATGCAGGGAATGGAGCACCGAGCCCTGAGAACTTGCTGATAGAGCTCATTGCACTCACCTGTAGGCTGAGCTTTTGATTTATGCACATGTGAGTATCATTGCATGAGAAATTATTTGCTTATCTACTCTATTGTTCCTTACCACCCTCAGCACCTTCTGCCTTCAGAGGCAATTGAGGACCTAGAGCACCTAGCAGTAGGTACTCAGCAGCTTGCAGGACTCAGACCCAAGAGCTCAATTTAGCAAATAATCAGTGGAATGGACACTGAGCCACCAAGACCCAACATGGCTTTCTAGCTGAGCAACCACAGAGCCTGGTCACATTCAGCTGTCATAAAACTGTTAGGGGCATTCTACTTCCCCTGAGTCCTCAAGATGATCCATTGGATACACCAACTGTAGTAGGAAGAAAGCCTGAAACATAAGCCCTTGTATCAGAGGCCTGGTATGAGGCAGGACCTGCTCACAGGATCTGGCAAGAACAGGGCTGATATTGCAAAAATACACATTTCTAAGAAGCGCTAAATACAGAGCACTCACACAAACACATCCCGATATCAAGTGGTACCAGAACGTCCTGATATCAAGAATGGTACAAAACATTCCCCAAGAATAACAGGAACACAATGACTGCTCCTAAAAGATAAGGTCAGGATGACAGTACATAACTTGTTTATATTAGGGTATAAAAATGTATCTCGGAGGAAGTATCTTTGACCAGCCTAAGGGGCAGTGTAAAGTCCCGCCACTGATTGAGCTGCGTTCATTGTCACGGGCATACATGTCTTAGTATCCTCGTAGAGTCTGCCAGGTGCTATTACCGTGCTTCATCAAAAATAAACCTGGCCTGGTGCCTTTGTACCTTAACCGCTCTTGTGGTCATTGGGCAGTTCGCTTGAGGTCTGCTGTGCCAACTGTCTGCACAGAGCTGGGACAGCACACAGAGAGAACACACGCAGCCAAACATCTAACCACACCCACTACTCTTGGCCATACTTTATATTAAATGTGTCTTTAGTAATGATGCTGAGGGACTACACTGCACTTGCTCAAAACGAACCCTATATTCTTTTTTGGCTCAATATACCAACATTTCCGCACACAAATCATTCCCTTGTCTGTAAAATCTGTAAAATCTTAATTTCCCCTAGAATTTAGTATCTGAACAAACATGGCAGTCCCAATGGCTAAAGTTATTTGTTTAAAAAGTGAATCTTAAAAGCTGCAAGTAGAACCATGTAACAAGGTGGTAGGATCTAGGATCCTTCATGGGGATACAAGACTCTCCTATTGATTTATCTCTGTAAGGATATTTGTACTGTCCTGTAGCATCAGGGCCGGCTCCAGGCACTAGCTTGCCAAGCAGGTGTTTGGGGTGGCCACTCCGGAGAGGGGCGGCACGTCCAGCTATTCAGCGGCAATTTGGCGGACTGTCCCTCACTCCCGCTCGGAGCGAAGGACCTCCTGCTGAGTTGCCGCCGCAGATCACGATCGCGGCTTTGGTTTTTTGGGGTTTTTTTGCGCCGCTTGGGGCGGCAAAAACCCTGGAGCCGGCCCTGTGTAGCATGAAGCCCGTGAGGAAGGATGAGGGAATCTTAAAGGCATATATGCTACAGTAAAGCAGAGGGAGCCTTGGGGCTAGGGTTGCCAACTTTCTAATCACACAAAACCAAACACCCCAGCCCCACCCCTTCCCCGAGTCCCTGCCCCTGCCCAACCCCTTTCCTGAGGCCCCGCCCCCTGCTCACTACATTCCCACTCCCTTGGTGGCTCGCTCTCCCCCACTCTCACTCGCTTTCACTGGGCTGGGGAAGGGAGTTGGGGTGTGGGAGCGGGTGAGGGCTCTAAAAGGGGTTGCAGGCTCTGGGGTGGGGACCAGAAATGTGGGGTTCAGGGTGTGGGAGGGGGTGCCGGGCTGAGGCAGGGAGTTGAGGTATGGGAGTGGGTGAGGGTTCTGGCTGGGGGGTTCAGGCTCTGCGGTGGGGTTGGGGATGGAGGGATTTGGGGTGCAGGAGGGGGTTCCAGACTGGGGGGTGGGAGGCTGAGGGATTTAGAATGTGGGAGGGGGCTGCGGGTTGAGGCAGGCCATTGAGGTGTGGGAGGAGGTAGGGGCTCTGGGCTGGGGATGCAGGCTTTGGAGTCGGGCCAAGTATAAGGGGTTCAGGGTGTGGGAGGGGGCTCTGGACTGGGGCAGGGAGGTTGGGATGTGTGGGAGGGTGAGGGCTCTGGCTGGGGGTGCAGGCACTGGGGTGGGGACGGGGATGAGGGGTTTGAGGTGCAGGAGGGAGCTCCCAGGTTTGGGGGTGGCTGGGGCAGGGACTCGGGGTTGGGGTGTGGGCTTACCACAGGCGGTTCCCGGTCAGTAGCACAGCAGGGCTAAGGCAGGCTCCCTGCCTGTCCTGGCTCCGTGCTGCACCCCAGAAGTGGCCAGCAGGTCTGTCTCCTAGGTGGGTGGGGTGGGGGGCAGGAGGCTCTGTGCGCTGCTCTCACCCACAGGTACTGCCCCACAGCTCCCATTGGCCACAGTTCCCAGCCAATGGGAATGCGGAGCCCGTGCTCGGGGCGGGAGCAGTGTGTGGACCCCCGTGGACTCCACCCACCTAGGAGCCGGACCTGCTGGCCGCTTCCGGGGCACAGCACCGTGCTAGGACAGGTAGGGGCTAGCCTGCCTTAGACCTGCAACACCACCGACCAAACTTTGAACAGCCCGTTTGGTGGTGCTGACCGGAGCCACCAGGGTCCCTTTTCGCGCGGGGATTCCGATCAAAAACCGGACACCTGGCAACCCTACTTGGGGTTAATGCTGAATTCCTTAGTCCAATGAAGTTCCTTGTTCAGCATTAAAAAGGTACTCATTCTTTGATTCTTTACCATTGTCACATGACGTCCTGATGCCAGGTGCTTGAATCTTGCATTGAGATGCAGAGGTGCCCTATTGAATTGTCTACTGCAGTAGTTCTACTGATGTGTTTCATCTCCCCCATGGGTTAATCAAAAAGTGTTTCTTGAAGAAGGAATGAATTTCACTTCTCACAACACATAATCCTGAATTTATTGACATCTTGTTAGTCTTCTTCATGTGTCTTGCAAAAACAAACTGCTGCAAAGCACTGTATTTTTCACTTTATTCTTTAATAATAATATTCTTTATTTTTCGGTAAAGACCAGTCTGAGTGTTCCTCACTCAATATGTTAGTGTACCAGTGATGTGCTTTGCAAATGCCCTCCCTCTTTGGCTAAAACAACCTGTGATTTGATTTATGGAGTGTTTTTAACATTTTAAATTTCTTGCTTAATTAAAAAGGAATATGGATTTTCAATATTGACAGAAATATGGGTGTCAAAAACTTCCCTTCTTAAGTGATATTGAAGGACCCATTTCTGCCCTCAATTATTCTGGCCATCTTTACATTGACCTTGCCACATGTCAAATAAAGCAGATAGGGCTTGCATGTGTTCAGATGGCTTCTGTAGATGCTATGTGGTCTTTGAAGTTTCTGTTGCCTGCACATTGAACACAGTATGTTCAAGTGAGACATAAAGTTGGTATATATATCTTACCCTTTAATTAGATCCTAGAAACCTGATTGTACTGCGCTATTGTCTAAGTCCCCAGGAAGTTAAGTGTTCTTATATCAAATGTTCTGAATTTCTGCTAACCACCAACTGCACAAGTATTCATCTCATTATTAGCAGATAACAGTTAAATTGACCTTTTATTTACTTTTAAATTTGTCTGTGGTTTTTTTTTTAGTGGTAATTCTGGTATAACAGAATAGCTGCTGCAATTACTGCCCTACAATTCCCAGCCACTTTGATGATAAATAAATACTCTTCTTCTGGGGATTAAAATCACATTTTTCATTTGTTTTGCCCGAGTTTTGAAAATGCATAGGTGAGGTATGCAGGGCTCTTTTCTAATCTCAGGGGTAGGAGAGAGGCTTAAGAACACACATGGGAACTATCCAGGGGCAAATTCTGCCCCCACCTCTTTGGACACAGTATTGAAACTGCACATTTGGGGTAGAGGATTTGGAGGTGTTATGTAGGACGCATAGAGCTCAGCTTGATAACGTGTGTGCATGTGTGTGTCTGTGTCTGTGTATTTTGCCTTTGTGCTTCCTGTTTATTTCCTGGTTCCTGCCCCTTGAACTCGGAGTTCCTATTCCTATTTGTATGTGAGAGTACATAGCATTAGGTGTGTGCAGTTACTCAGGGCCTGCTGCTACATACCTGCTATTTGGACCCTGTTTTTATGTTTTGTTCAGACTATTGCTGACTTAACTGCTTCATGGTTATTATCTGCATGTTTTGCTTACATTTTCATTGTGTTTTGGGATGACTGTTCTGGGGTGCATCAGAGTGTAACTCTCAGCTCTGGGGATGGCTCCCTGTCCCCCAACGTGCAGGGGGTTAGATGGGGTGATGGGCAGAGTAAGACCTGTATCTCTGGGAAGTGGTGCATTAGTGTTACAGTAGCTACTGCAATGGCCACAAAGCAGGCCCACAGGTACATCTCGGAAGTGCAGGTCCATTCGCCCATCACCTCTTTCCAGTTCCTAGCACAGCTACTTGGGCTGGGCTCTGGTGAATAGATTCAGCCCCAAGTACATATTTTGGCCCAATCCTTTGGGCCCTATGGGTATGTCTATACTGCAACTAGACATCTGTGGGTGGCCTGTGCCAGCCAACTTAGTCTCGCAGGGCTCGAGTTGTGGAACGGTTTCATTTTCTGTGTAGACTTCTGGGCTTGGGCTGGAGCCTGAGCTCTGGGACCCTCCCACATTGCAGAATCCTAGAGCCCAGGCTCCAGCCTAAACCTGGAAGTCTACACCGCAGTTAAACAGTCAGCTGCCATGGGCCAGCCATGGGCTTTTCATTGCAATGTAGACATACCCTATAAGGACTCAACCCAGAGCTCATTGAAGCCAATGGGAGTCTTTCCAATGAGTTCAGCAAACTTTGGATTAGTTTGCAGGTGTTGAACTTCCATTCACTTTAATGGAAATGTTGTGCCCTGGTGTGATAGAATGCACCCCGATATTCATACCCTACACACAATTGTAATAATCTTTGTACAAAATGTGCTTTGTAAGGTATCATTTGAAAACTAACTACTTGCTGGTCAATAATATCATGGTAGAATGTATGTAGCAACATTACATATAAAGTTATGAATTTCCCCCGAATGATGATGGTGGCAGGTCTTAAACAGAGGTGGTTCAAGCAGGCTTTAAACAAAGGAGTGTGTGTTTGCCTTAATTTACATATAAGCTGTCAACATGGTCCTCAGACAGCAAGAGGGAAGAGGGGAGACAAGGAAGATCTGCATTTCAACAAACAGAGGTGAGAAGAAACAGCCTGCAACCTCTTTCATTACCAGGCACCATGTCGTCTTCTTTACTGTTTGAAGAAACTTTGCTTTGTGGGGTAGCCTTCTGGAACATACATCTCAAAGGGAGACTGGACTATAAAACCGAGGGGCAAAAACACCCCAAGTTATCTCTCCCTATCTCTCTTGTCACCTAAGAAGACAAAATAAACTTTGGGAGTAGAGCCTGGCTGGGGAGTTTGGTCAGCAGTGTTACTGGAAACATGTGGTAAGGGACATCATCTTGAACCAAGTCTAGTTTGTTAAGTTTAAAAAACATTTTATCTTTATTTCTCTTGTAACCATTTCTGACATTAATGCCTCATTACTTGTACTCACTTAAAATTTCTCTCTTTGTAAATAAAAATAAATAAACAAATAAACAAATAAACTTGTTTTAGTCTTTAATGGAAACTAATCCAGTTTTGGGAATTGTTTGAGTAACTCCATTTAAGGAATCAGACTGTTGTAGGGGCAACATAGCTAATATATCTGGACTGTCCAGGCAAGGGCTGGATGGTGCAGAACACATGATTTCTGGGGGAAATCAGGGACTGGGAGTGTGGTGGGGTCACCCTGCAAAGTAGTAACCACGGCTGCTGGAAGCCAGTGGGTTGCTGATGTCTGCTGACATGCTACTGGGGTCAGAGCTTCTGGACCAGGGCTGTGGCTATACTCAGGGTTTGACCTGCATACTATTTGTGAGGAGTTCAGGATGGGTGCAACAACAGCAAAGCATTGTGAGGGACCCCAGATTGCAGGAAAAGTAGTGATACAGCTCCTCACTGGTCTAGATTGCACTCTGGAATGTCAGAGCAGAATCTAATCCTTTCTCTAGCATTCTAATACTTGAGTGACATTGGGTGAAATTCTATGACCTGTGTTATGCAAGTGGTCAGACTAGATGATCCTAATGGTTAGTTCTGGCCTTAAAATCTATTCATCTATCATTCAGACTAGATGATCTCCCTTTGAGGATCCTTGAGCAATTGAACTATTGAAGTCAAATATGACCATGGCAGAAGAACTCTTTCCCCACCGCCTAATTTTGTGATGGTTTTAATACCAATGTATTTTACATTAGGGTCTTGTTATGCACCTGTATAAATTATGCTGTTAAACTGCCAATGTTTTTTAAAACAGTTTGGCTGTCAAATGCTGGTGTAATGGCATATTTTGTATTACTATCATATGACACAGAAAATGTTAAATTACACTCTAAAATATTAAAGATAATTACACTATAATTAAATGACAATAATAATGAGACCAATATTAGATGCTGCATCATTGCTGTTAACTATTTAGGATGGAATATTTATGATATTGTTACACAAGTCTTTCTTTAGTTATGGTTGAGAAGGCACTCATTTAAAACCTCTCTGGTATTTTACCTTTCCAAAAACGTTAACCTCCGGATTGATATTTCATATACGTATCCCATGCCCAGAAGTGAATTTTTGTATGTGAAAGGCTGACAAAATTTAGTAAGGTCCTTCTTGAGGGTTTTTTTTTAAACTAGTTAAACATTTACACTGCTTCCTTTGCACTTAGATCATTCAAAAACTGTTCTTTTAAAAACTTTGGGCCACATCTTTAGCTGGTGTCAATTAATGTAACTCCACTCATTGCCATGAAGTTACTTTGACTTTCACCAGTGGAGGATCTATCCATTATTCTTTGCATGGAATTGTCCCTTGATGGAGGACAAGTGCTCTGACATGATTGGAAAAATGTGCTATATAAATAAGTAAAGTATAACAGTTTAAACACTGTGTATCACACTATGTACAGAACACTATTTTCTATTAATTTTTAACAGCCCACCAACCGGCAATGCTACATAGCTGCTAGCATATGTTTACATCAACACACATTTTTTTCTGTGCTATATCGATTTCTGTGTACCCCTTACAGTTTCAATATAGGGTCCAATTCTGCCCTCAGTTACAGAAGTGTAACTCTGACTGAGTTGCACCCATGTAACTGAGTGCAAATGGGGCCTGTAGTACATTTGTTTGGGTGTGTGATCATATTTAATAAACATGATGTTATTTGTACATGTGATCATTCAACACAATGCAAAACCCTACATTAATGCAATATGAGCAGTTATGCTGTGGTTCTTCAGGGACACATCTGTTGTACAAGGAACAGCTATGCACTGCCCCAGTTGGGAGGCATTCTTGCTGACTCAGAATGTCAGGGGAACCTGGACCAGATCAACCCCCAACCCGCACTGGACCCTCTGAAAAGATAGATTCTCCACTTACTATCCAGTCTCCACTGGCGGAAGGGAAAGCATAGGCCATTTCCCTTTCAGTTTTAGGGAGAATAGCACAGAAATGCCAGCCTTGAGCAAGCCTTGGGCTGAGAAGGAGAAATCTACCCCAACATCAGTAAGCGAGACCAGAACAACTTCATTGTGTCTGCTATTCCCTCTGCACTAGTTTGCAAGGTATTGAGGCCATGGTATATGTCAATGCCTTTTACAGGAGAAAACTGTTGGACACACAGCAGACCAAGTTCTTTGGGGCATAAATAGCCATTCTGGTGAAAAAAATAATTTTGAATGGGGTGTGGGTGGGAGGAGATTGACTAATTCTAAAGCTTTAGAGACGATTAGTTGACTAATAGGCAAGTAGAATTAAATGTTACAACCAGATTACTTTCCCTGACAGGTGTTTGTCCAACCTATTCTTAGAAACCTCCAATGATGGGGATTCCACAACCTCCCTTGGAGGTTAAATATGTTTATAATTAGAATTTTTCCCCTAATATCTAACCTAAATCTCCCTTGCGGCAGATTAAGCCCATTACTTCTTTTCCTACCTTCAGTGAACATGTAGAACAACTGATCACAGTTCTCTTTAATAACAACCCTTTTGAAAACTGTTATCAGGTCTCCCCTCAGTCTTTTTTTCCCTCAAGACTAAACATGCTCAGTTATTTTAACTTTTCCTCATAGGTCAGGTTTTCTAAACCTTTTATAATTTTTGTTGCTTTCCTCTGGATGCTCTCCAATTTGTCCACATCTTTTTTAGAGTGTGGTGCCCAGAATTGGACAAAGTACTCCGGTTGAGGCGTCACCAGCGCTGGGTAGTATGGGACAGTTACCTCCTGTGTCTCACATACAACACTGGTTAATGTAGCCTGGAATGATATTTGCCCTTTTTGCAACTGCATCACATTGTGGACTCTCATGCAATTTGTGCTCACTATAATCTCCAGATCCTTTTCAGCAGTACTGTCACTTAATCAGGTATTCCCCATTTTGTAGTTGCACATTTGATTTTTCCTTCCTAAACAATGTACTTCACACTTATCTTTATTGAATATCATTTTGCTGAATTCTGACCAATTCTCCAATTTGTCAAGGTCCTTTTGATTTCTAATCCTGTCCTCCAAAGTGCTTGCAACTCCTCCCAGTTTGGTGTCATCAGCAGATTTTATAAGCAAAATCTCCACTCTATTATCTAAGTCATTACTGAAAATAGTGAATAGTACCAGACCCAGGACTGATCTCATGGGATCGCACTAGATATGTCCTCCCAGTTTGATCATTGATAACTACTGTTTGAGTATGGTCTTTCAATCAGTTGTGCACCCACCTCATAGTAATTTCATCTAGACCCTATTTCCCTAGTTTGCTTCTGAGAATGTCATGTGGGACTGTTCCAAAATCAAGATATATCACGTCTACTGCTTCCTCTCATTCGCTAGGCTGGTAACCCTGTCAAAGAAGGAAATTAGATTGGTTTGGCATGATTAATTCTGGACAAATCCATGCTGACCATTTCTTATAACCCTATTATCCTCTTGGTGCTTACAAACTGATAGTTTAATAATTTGTTCCAGTATCTTTTCAGGTATCAAAGTTAGGCTGACTGGTCTATAATTCCCTGGGATCCCCTTTTTAAAGACAGGTATTATGTTCACCTTTCTCCAGTCCTGTGGGACTTTACCCATCTACCATGAGTTCTCAAAGATAATTGCTATTGGTTCCGAAATTGCTTCAGCTAGTGTCTTAAGTATCTTAGGATGAATTTCATCAGGTCCTGCCAACTTGAATACATCCAATTTATCTAAATATTCTTTAACCTGTTCTTTCCCTATTTTGGCTTGCTTTCCTTCCCCCTTGTTGTTAATATAAATTGTGCTGGTAATCTGATCACCATTAACCTTTTTAGTGAAGATATGCAAAATAGGCATTAAAGGCCTTCTTGATCCCATCAGTTATTAGCTCTCTTTCCTCATTATAAGTGATGATTTCAAGGTAAAGTGGCGGCAATTGAAGAGAGAACGTGTGGGTCACTAATGAAAGCTAGAATACATTTACAAGAGTATAAATGTTGATGTAAAGCCTAAGATTGTCCCTTCTTTAAACCTTGTGAAAGTAGCAAATTATTAATGAAAATTGGCAAAGAAAAGCCAGCCTTGGACAGTTGCTGCTGTTCTCAAACAAAAAACTTCAATAGGAAAGGTTCTACATGAAAATAAATTAAAACAATAATATCAGAACATTATGGTCGTAAAAGGAAAAAAAATAGGTGAAAACCTAGGAATTCAACATCAATCAGTGTGAAAAACAAATGATTGAATGTCAGGATATTCTTTCATAAATTTCCACAAAGAGCCTGAACCTACTTCATATCTTTAAAAAAAACTAGGAAATAAAATTGTTATCCTTGAAGTAGTTGTATACTGTCCTGCAAACACATACAAGTAATTGGAAAGTTTCACAAACTGTCAGTGCTTTTGCCCATCTCTCACTATTGCCCCTTCCCATGACAAAGGTCAGAAATATTTAATATTTAATATTTTTTAAAATTGGACAAGAAACATCCCCAGGGTTGTGGCCAGATCTTGTTATGCTGTTGCTCATTCCTTTGACACCTGATTTTCTTGAGCAAGGTCTTTCAAGGGTCCTTGTATGAAACTCATCCCCTGTGGGAATGTCGTCATCATGTGTGTGTCCTGTATGTTCTATCACAAAGCGAGACTGTCCCATGTATATTCTGCTATTTTTGTTTGGTCCTTGACAATGTGTAATCTTTGAAGTGTTATTGCCTTAACCTTTCATTATATTTGGTGTGCCAGTGTGGATTGAAGCCACCTCAGAAAAGATGTGCATTTGATTGGCAAGGACAGAGTGACACTGGGCCCTTTTTCTGTCAAAGCTCAAGCATATCATTGTGTGATGAAGTTATTCTGTTGAATGCCATCCACTCCTAGAATATATGTCATGTTGAGACATTGCAGCTCAGAGTCAAGGACAGCTTAATAATGTATATCAGTAATGAATGATAAAATGGGAATGTATCAGTAATCAGTAATGCAAATAGCTATGCTTAAGATATGAAATAAAACATCATATATAAGCAAGTGATCCTGAAATTAATTCCTAACTAGGAAATTGCAAGCCTTATTAATACCTGACTATGTCCTGAGTCTTTATTCTTTATGTAGCTTTCTCTGAAGTTAATGGGAGGTTTCCCATGTGTAAGTGCTGCATTTTCAGATATCAGTAACATTGTTTTAGATGCCTTGGAAATTCAAAAATGCAAATTTCCCTGGATTGTCATTCTTATTTTTATCTCATTATCTTCACTTTTTGCCTTAAAAGTATAAAGATCTCCATGTCTAATCATTAAAGTTTCTAAATACTAGTGTAGGTATTTAAGTAATTTCACTTCTAAAGTTAACTACATGCTCTTATCTGATGGTTTAATATGTATGTTTTTCATGCTGTTCAATGAGGGTTGTTCTATCATCTTTCAAGTGGGAGGAATCATAGAACTAAGGTTCTAATTTTACATTCTTCCTAAATTCTCCCTATAATTTCAACTGGCCATGTTATAATTCTCCGTATTCTATTTTAAGGCTGCTGTATGGCATTGTTTTGTGCCATAAAGCAATAGTGCTCCATTCTAGAGATAGCAGCACTTAATGGGCCAGCAAAATGGTCCTTTCTCTTCATTCATATACAGAATGAGATCGTCTCTGCTGGATGCTTATGCAAACCAAACCCAGACTTCAAACCTTTTGAGGTTTGCCCATCTTTAAATTAAGCTATGGGCTTCTCGTTATCCTCTAGCTCCTGCACATTGAAGTCTATTATATTGTATATCATACGTAGCATATGAATATTTCTGTATGCACTAGTAAGCAGCTGCCTACCAGCTCAACCACACTCATTCTTGTCCTGAATACTTAAGTCAATAAAAATAGAGGCAGAGGACACCTTTAAAACTTGCCAGTTGTCTTAGATAACTAATTAACTTTCCAGCAGTAGTTGCAGTATTCTGTATATTCCCTTTGGGACTCATTAAGACACATTTAGCTAGTATTGCAGATTCTGAGGTAACTTTATCTATTTATCCAAGGCAATGCAGGCAAGTTTTGCTGTAGCTAGCCCATCTGTGATATCTTGTATGTACCAACCATTTATTTCAAGTATCTCTAGACCTCTCCTTACATCCTTCCACACGGGTTGACCAGTGCTCGTGAAGTGGAGATGAAGTGTGGGATCAATTATTATTAGTGGGTTGCAAAAGAATATCATATGAGTAATAAAGGAATATTGTCAAACTAAGGGATAATGTCTGTTTAAAATGGACTGTATTGTGGAGAAGAATAAGCTAGCTGTGTGTCAGAGAAAGAGAGAGAATAACGTTTTTTGAATTTTTAAAGTCAGTATCTAAAATGTTATTGAACAGGAAAACATTAAACAATTTAACTGAGCCAATCACTTTCAGTGCTTGAAGAAATTAACAAATCAAGGATGATCTCATATTTACTCCCAAATATTGTTCTCTCTTTAAGTCGTCCCCCCCCCCCGCATTCTGACACCCTCTTCCTTCTCTATGCAATATGTTGTCAACTCGGATTGACAAGATCCGCCATGATTTTCTTCCTTCACCTTCGACTACCATCTCTATGCTGATAGCTAGTCACAAATCTACCTCTGTCAGGAGTGGTCCTATCTTGTCTCCATCCATCCAATCCTGTATCTCAGCCTGCCTCTCTAGAAAATTGAACTGCTGATCTTCCCTCCCAAGCCTTCTCCTCTTCACCCCTATTCTCTGACACCAAGGACAAAACCACTATCCTCCCTTGTCATTCTGGCCTGTAACTTGGGGATCATCTCTGACTCTGACTCTTCCCTTGACCCCAAACATCCAAACTGTATCTTAATTGTGTTGCTTCTGCCTCCAAAACATTGTCAAGGTCTGCCTATTTCTATCCAACTCTTCGCCTAAAATTCTTATCCATCATCTCCTTTCTTAATTACTGTGACCTCCTCCTCCTCTGTGGCCTCCTTGACATTCACTTCATCCTCTCCAGACCATACAAATACTATTGCCAAAATATTCTGTCTCCTCCATCAATCTGAACTTATCACAAACCCCTGTAATCTCTCCACTGTCTATTCTTCCACCTCTGCATCAAATTCAAAACTTTCCTGTCCTTGCTTTTGAAGTCCTGACCCTTCATATTTATCTGCCCTAATCTGTTCATGTTGAATCCCCCCTGTTCTACCAAGCTATTTACTGCCCTGTTTCAATGCTTCCACTCATGGAAGCTCTTCTTGAGCCTGGTCCACAAACTGCTATCCTGTCTTCATTTAAGACCCACTTCTAACATGAAACATAAAAGAAAATGGTTAGCCCAATTATGGCAATGTTGTATGATACTTGGGAATAGGCTATTTCACTTTACATATTGATGTATTAACAGGACATGGCTAGTTGCTTCCACCTCACATTACTTGTATGTTGTACCTCTTTTCCCCTCCCTCCATCACTCTGTCCATTTTGTTTATTTACAGTATACATTCTTCAGGGCAGGGTACCATGCCTTTGTGTTTGTACAGCACCTAGCACATTGTGGGAACTTTTGGAATAAAAATAAATACAAATATTATTAATTTGTAATAATAGCAATAATATTTGAGTCATAATTAGTCATTCCTCAGCATAATCCCACATTACTTATCTGTTCTTAAAGATCTTAAATAATAGTAGCTTAAGAGGAAAATAAAGACGATTTCCTAATTAAAATATACTTTCAAAACAAGGAATAAGAATGTTTTAAAATATGTTATTATAGTTATTAGGAATATAACAAAAAAATAGTTTTACTATTCAATCAGTACCAAATGGTCTATCATATTAATACTAATTACCATTACTATTATATTATATTATATTATATTATATTATATAAATACAGATAATTTAGAACATCGCTTTTGCAGTGGACACTGCTAATTTAAAATCCATATGGGAAGCATTTTAAGATCAAATTTAACAAACAGTGGAATAAAATCCTAAATCACTTTATTGCTCAGCCAGAGACCCCAACCAATATTTAATTAAATTTGAAGTTCTCCATCAATTACAGACATATTGTTTAACAAGGGCTTTTTTGAAGGCAACTGTGGTTGGATGCTTTAAGTATGCAGTTATGACACTGGGCATATTATGTGGTTGAATCCCATCTATTCAAATAGTATGAAAGCAGGTGCTATAAGTAATGGACAGGGTAGTGGGAAGAACAATACCTAGACCTGACAGCTTAATACTGCTACATGATTTTCAGGATTTAAACAATCTGTCACACCCAACTAAGAAATGGCTTGTTTTAACAATGCTGTTCATGAAGAGAGTATTGCTGTGCTGATGGCAAAATACACTCTCACACATGATTAAGGATTGATATCTATGTATAGGGGAAGATACTATCTGATGAGGAGCTAATAATTATGAGCTTTATGATAATCTGACAAAGTCTCAAGATATCACTGAAAACTTCCTGGAAAGGAAAAGCTGTTCAGATGCAGCAAAAAAATTAAGTCAGTGATTCTTAAGAGAGCAGATCTCACACATTCTATGAACCTGTTTGATAGGAGTTTTGGAGAAGGCTGAGGCATGCTTCCCAGAACAATGAAGGGTGGAAAGGAGTTTTAATAGGTGGCTGGCTGGCTGAGTTCCTGATTATTTTATTGCTGCTAGGGATTAGTTGTATTACTAATTATGTATTAGGGTGCCTAGATACTTGCATAGGCAATTTTTATTATTTAAATCTAAATAAAATGAATTACAATTATATTCCTCCCTTTTCCCCCTTCATTCTTTGTCCTTCCTTGTTATAGCTCATTTTCCTCTATTTCCTTTTGTGTCTGATTGCTAACAGGGTAGTCTGGAATAAGTGCATTAATCTCAAAATATAGTTCTTGCCAAAACTAATATTAATTAGAGCTGGCTAAAAATCATTGTACTAATAAACTTTACATCCAAAAATGGCCTTTTTTTCAAAAAATGAAACTTCTCATGAAAAATTGTCACTATTATAGAAATCTTCTGCCTTTTGTGGTATTTTCAGTGATGTTTTTAACCAGTGTTACCAATATCACCATAGACATTTTTCATTACTAAAAACAGTTGTTTTGGCAAAAAGGAACAATTTTCAAAAATTATTTTGGTAATTTTGGTAAAAAGTATCATACAAAACTTCACACAAATCAAAAATGGGTCAATTTCAAGCTCTGAGAAACAGAAACAACTTTGAAATTTCAAACATTTGTGCAAAATTGCTTAGCTGTTTTCCAGCCCACTCTAGTATTAATGCACTCAATAGTCAGGAAATGCAGAGTTAAGATTTAAAGCTTATGGGCTGGAAAACCTCTGCTTTTGGCGTCATGCTTCACAGAATGCCCATGTAGTTATCTGCTCAACCGTGAATTAACAGTGGCCTTCATACACCAGCTATTTAAAAGGAGAACAAACACCCCCTTTTGTTCATGGTGTACCAGCAATTCTGTCAGGGGAAACTCTCCCATTAGCTTTTTGTCTCTCCTTTTATAAGTACAACATCCATTTCTAATAGAGAAAGAGGAAGAATGAGGAATGAAAATAAAAAAGTCATGCTACATCTTCACTGTAACTCAGTTTGTGTCTTGCTTTTGTCCATTTGTTTCTTTCTACAAACCCATCAATCAGAATCATTCATTCGGTTACACTTCAATATAAGTTTCATTTACCTTTGGTTAATGATTCATTTTAGACTCAGTCACTGACTTTCTCTCACCCAAGCACACCTTTTTATAAATGATTGAGACTTGCAACATTACCATTAGCATTACAAACCTTTGGTCTAACCAGCTTCTCTTCCTAATTGAGTCTCTTGATCTTCCTTCGGCTGAAGCAACCTCCAGTTCTTCTCCCTGGCCCTGCCTTCCAGCTTTCTTAGTCCATTGAGCTTTCCGTTCCTTCTCTGCAGTCCCACTATGCTCCAGGGCCACGGCACTCACCACCCCATGTCCAATTTCCATGTTGCTTTCCCCCATCCCTCCATACTTTCTGCTCTAACTGACCTCTTGTCAACTTCCCCATGGAGGCTCCACCTACTAGCCTCCATGCCACCACTCCATCTGTCCATGGCTATCTCTCCCTGCCACTTCACAAAAAACTATGTCAACACTAGAATTGCTACAGCACTGCAGCTGCAGCAAAGCGGCACTGTAGTATAGACACTTTCTACAGCAATGGAATGGGTTCTTCCATTGTTTCAGTAAGTCCACCTCATCCAGAGGTGGTAGCTAGGCTGATGGAAGAATTCTTCCACTGATGTAGCAGTATCTCACTGGGGCTTAGGTTGGCTTAACTACATTTCACCGGGTGTGAGCAATGTAGTTAAGCAGACCTAACTTTGTCATGTAGACCAGCCCCAATGCTCCTCTAATCTCTGCTGGCCTCCTTCCTGCTGTTTTGACTTTCTCCTTACCTGTTCCTGCTCTGACATCCTGCTCCCTAGCTCCACCCTCCCTATGCTGCCTCATTTGACATCCAACTGGAATATCAGGAAACATTCCATTTTTATCAGTTATTTAAGGTCTGCGGGAGTAAACACAATAGAACTAGCACAACATTTTTCATATTAATAGGCCCTGTTGGGGTCAAATTCAAAACTTCCATTGTTCAGCTCTACTCAGATAAGTGTGGTGACGACGCAGGAAAGGAAACAGAACGCCAGGTCTGTGGTAGCTAGAGAGCTTTACAAGCCTCTTGCAAAAAGCCTCTCTTGCAAAAAGCCTCTCAGGAAAACTTTTCCTGGGGTTTTTATTTCTCTCCTTACTTTGTTTACAACTCTTCTTAGTGGTTACATTCTTGCGCATAGAAGAGCCAGGCAGTATACATGCACATAAGATAACGAACCCATCTCTTGAGCGCGTGAACACCAGCTGCGAGGGTACAATCAAATCAGCCAAATAAGTTTCCCAAACACAAACGCTGGATTGAAGGTCACTCCTGCCTCGTAGCCATGGGAGCAGTTTGCCGCGCCTGTGGACTGGCGATTCGGGAGCTATGCATCTCTACATCTCCCCCTGTTTTATTTTATAAATGCGGTGTTTAAACAAAACACTCTCGCAGGGTAGCATACACAATGCCACTAGATTGGGTATACATTAAACAAAGCAGCAAAGTAAAACGTCAAACATCAAAACTAGGACCCCATACTATAAAAGGGTCTTCATCCACTCTAAGGGTGGCTATAACTAAATATAATCCTACCAAGGAAGAAAAACGTCTTGGCGGATGACTTAAGCATAGCATTTCAGCATATCAATTTGCTATTGCATACAAAACTATTATCAGCAAGCTTAAAACAGCACATTCCTTTCACTGTCTCACACCCCAGATGTTGCTGGGTGGTTTACAGACAGGAACAAGGCAGGTACTTAACAGACCTTGCATTTCCGGGGCAACGGCCAGGCAGAAATCAGATTGATTTAATACTTCTGCCAGGTGGACCCAGGTGTTAAACTGCAGCCGCTGCTCCATCTGGGGTTCGCCTTGGCAGCTAGGGGCCAACAGGAAACTCCCCAATACACACAAAATAAGGAGTGAATTAGCATTAAGGCAAGCTAACAATATCACAAGGTAATTTTCTGCGGTAGGTTCTAGCTGCTGCTGCACTCGCAGCTGCTCGGCCTGCAATGAAAGGGCTTTAACCTGTCCCCAGGTTATGCGCTGCGGGGGCCCCCGCGGGGGGCGCTGGCGAGGACGCTCGGGATCCTGCAGATGTAGGTTGAACTGTGGAATGGGGTTCGATAGTCCCTGGTGCCAGGCCATCGCCGTGCCACGGGCGGACGTTACGCGCCGGGACCCACAACGGACCTGTAGGAAGAGAAACGGCAGCATGCCCTCGTCCCCACGTTATAAGGGGCACTGGGCCATGCCACTGAGGGTCTGGGGCCTTGCGATATTTAACAAAGGGGCGGGGCAAGGCCTGGTAGCTGCGAAAATGACATTCTGCTGCAGAGTAGTTGTCAGTCAAATTCAAATGATTCAGGGTAAAAAGCACTGCAGCCAGCCATTCCTGGCGGGGAGGAAGGCCTACGGGAATCCCCCCTTTCTGTTTTTGGCGGACCAGGGCTTGTTTGAGCGCACGATTGGCTCGTTCCACAATGGCCTGGCCTGTGGGGTTATACGGGATACCAAACGTGTGGACAATGTCCCACGTGGTACAGAAGGAGGCAAAGGCTGAGCTACAGTAGGCGGGGCCGTTGTCAGTCTTAAGATGGGATGGGTGACCCATGATTGCCATAGCGCGAATCATGTGATTAATAACATGACGAGAGGCCTCACCCTTCTGGGGGGTGACCCACACATAATGGGAAAAGGTATCTACACACACGTGAAGATACTGCCAGGGGGCAAAGGGAGGGAAATGTGTAACATCCATTTGCCAGAGCTGGTTGGCCGAGGTTCCACGAGGGTTAACCCCTACCTCCGGGCTATTGGAGAGAGAAGCGCAAAGGTCACACTGGCGAACAATGGCCTGCGCCTGATACAATGGGAGAGTGAACTGCTTGGCAAGGGCCTTGGCGGATTGATGAAAAAAGGCGTGGCTTTCGATTGGGGAGGAAAAAATTGAGGCCACCGATTTGACCGCCTGGTCGGCCACCGTGTTGCCTTCTGTTAATAGGCCCGGTAGTGTGGTGTGACTGCGAATGTGTGCCACAAACAGTGGGCTAGAGCGGGAGGAAAGGAGCTGTTGCAGGGTAAGAAAAAGGGCCAACAAATTGTCATCACAGGAGGGCGACACATAGGAACCTGGAAGAGACTTAAGAACATTAGTAACATAAAGACTGTCAGTAATCAAATTAAAAGGGTCATCCTGGAAGCATCGGCAGGCCAGGATGACAGCAGCCAACTCTGCGCGCTGTGGGGAGCGCTGAGGCAGGGTAAAGCGGACTTGCCAAGTGCCTTGCACCTGCCAGCTGACCGCACCTCGTGTTGGGCCGCCGTCCGTAAAAAGGGTAAGTGCATCCTTAATGGGGACGGTTGACAAGGACGGCCGGAGGTGAAGGCAACGTTGTTGTAGGAATGAAAGACGGGGGTCAGGGGGAATGTGATATTTAACTTCCCCAACATAGTCAGCAAGAGACAATTGGAGGGTGGCACTGCAAGAGACAGTGCGTTCCCAGTCTTTAGCCGGGATGGGGACAATAATGGCAACGGGGTCCCAACCCAAGAGGGTACGGGACCGTTCTCGCACTTTAAAAATCAGCTCTGCGGCCTGTTGAGGGAGTGTCTGAATAGTATGCGGAGGGGAGTGGGTCAAATAAATCCATTCAATTAAACGAAGACGCGCTGCCGCCCCCTCCTGGGCGAGGACAGCTGTCGGTTGTGAGAGTGTGGGAAGCAAAATGGCAAAAAGGGGCTGTTCCCTTTCTCGGCGGTCGACCCACACCTGGGCCAGGGTCTGGTTAATGAGGGTGACCGCTTGGCGCTGTTCCTGGGAAACGGGAATGATATCTCCGGGGAGACGGCCCTGCCGAAGGCCAGAAAAAAGAGGGGACAGCATGGAGGTAGTCAGAGGGCAAAAAGGACGAATCCAATTAAGGGACCCCAATAACTGTTGAAGCTGTACAAACGTAAGAGGGTTGGGCAATACCAACTCGGGACAAACTGGACGGGCATATGACTGGAGCATGCGGTGACCAAGATACAAAAAGGGTGGCTGACGCTGGATCTTGTCCGGTGCCACAACCAGGCCACACGCCGCAAGCTGGTGGCGCAGTTCGTCCAGCCAGTCATCAGGGAGGACGGGGTGAGCCACCAGGATGTCATCCATGTAGTGGTAAATTAAGGCATCTGGGTGTGCTGCGCGGAAGGGCCGTAGGGCCTGCGCAACAAAATGCTGACACAAGGTGGGGCTATTCAACATGCCTTGAGGGAGCACATTCCACTGATAGCGTGGAGTGGGCTGGGAGTGATTCAAAACCGGAACAGTGAAGGCAAAGTGCACCCGGTCCTCAGGGTGCAAGGGGATGGTAAAAAAACAATCCTTTAAATCTATTACAAATAACCGGTAATCACAGGGAATAAGGTTGGGATTAGGGGTACCACACTGCAGGGGACCCATAGGCTGTATAATTTTGTTAATGGCGCAAAGGTCCTGCAGGAGGCGCCACTTGCCAGATTTCTTTTTAATCACAAACACGGGGGTATTAAAGGGGCTAGTGGACTCCTCCAAACGTCCTGCCTTCAGCTGGTCATTAACCAAGTGCTGGAGGGCCTCCAGCTTTTCTAAAGGAAGCGGCCACTGCGCAACCCATACGGGTTCGTCAGTGAGCCAACGGAGGGGGAGGGCCGTATGCCTAATCATTGATATGGATGGTGGCAGTGAACTGTGTCAATAAATCACGGCCCCACAGGTTGAGGTGGACGGGGAGAATGATAGGCCGGATACGGGCGCGGCGGATGCCTTGGGGCGCCCTAACCTCCAACCATCGGGCACTTCGTTGTGAGTCCTGTGCCCCGCCCACACCCCAAACTGCCGGAGCCTGCTCTGTGGGCCAATGGGCGGGCCACTGCGCAGCGGCAATGACGGTAATGTCTGCCCCAGAGTCGATAACACCCTCGAACGGCTGATCGTTGAGGCAGTAAATGCGTTTGGGTTGGGGTGCTCCAATGTCTTTAACAACTGCTGCCACTTGTGGGTGAATAGTGCGCTGGTCGGTGGACCCGAAGCCTCCGGTTCGGGGAACGTTTCTTCCCCCTGCCGGAAGGGAGTAGGGCACAAGTATGAGTTGCGCCCAGGCATCTCCCTGAAACAGCCGTTTCGGGAGATGACTCCACAGTTGAACATGGATAATTCCACCATAGTCCGAATCCACCACCCCAGGCACCACAAACAGGCCCTGCTTGCTGGCGGACGAGCGGGGTAGGACAAGGCCCACCATGCCCTCCGGCAGCGGGCCCTGAATCTGGGACGGCATGAGGAGGACCTCCCCGGGGAGAGTAATATCCATATTTTCCTGATTAACAAGGTCAATCCCCGCACTGCCCCTTGTGGCGGCGGGGGCTTCGTGCACGGAGAGGGGCGCGGCCTTGGGTCTCGGGCTGGTCGCAGGCCCGCCTACTAGTTTCCCGGGGGGTTGTCTCGGTTAGCAGCCAAGACCCGGCTGTCACCCCCGGCCAAGCGACACTGCGCAGCCCAATGGTAGCCCTTTTTGCATTTCGGACACAGCGTGCGGGGCCTCTGGTCTGTCCGGGGCTTGGGTTTGTTTTTACACATGCCCCCCGCAGGGGCCCGACACTCCCGCCAAAAATGTCCGGGCTTCTGGCAGTTAAAGCAGTTCCCCTGAGGCTTCTGCCCCTTGTGCAGGGCAGCTGCCAGCAGGGCCATCTGATGGGTCTGAGTGCCTACGTCAGCACACCCTGCAGCAATTCTGCCAGGGTATACCCGGGGCGCCCGACCACTGCCTGCATGGCACGGCGGCAGTCTGCATTGGCATTTTCGTAAGCCAATTTTATCATTAGTTCAGTCTGGGCTTGCGGGTTATCAATCTGCCTCTGGACTGCCTCTTGGAGGCGGTCAATAAACTGGTGGAATGGTTCGGTGGCACCCTGCCGAGTAACCGCAAAGGACTTAGAGGACTCGCCTGCAGCGGGGACCCTGCGGAACGCGCGACGGACACACTGGCCAATGATGGGAAAAGCTACCCGGGGCGTGCCCGCCGCCTGCTCGGGGATGCTCGAAAACTGCCCTGTGCCATATAACTGCTCAGCAAGATAAGCCCCCCCACCTTGCGCTGCTGCTGCAAGCGCCTCTCGCTGGTACTCGCTATCCCACACAACGTATTGCGCGGGAGACAGCACCATGCGACACATGTCTTTCCAATCTTGGGGGAGCAAGAAGTAACCGTTTGACACACCTTCCAAGATCCCCAGGGTGAAAGTGGACCGCACCCCGGTCTCACGAACTGCCTTGCGGAGCTCGCGCAGAACTGAGTAGGGGAGAGCCTCCCAGTCCACTATCTGCCCCCCATTTCCATTATCCCGCCAAGAGACGGGAAACGCCTCGAACCCACACTTGGATTCCTCATCGGTCAAGAGACCGGCCTCACGCGCTTGCCGCACCGCCGCGGCGACAGCGCCCCCCTGCCCGACCGGTAGGCAGGGGGGCGCTGCCACGGGCGGCGGCGCAGGGAGGGTCAGCTGTGGGCAGGAGGGGGGTGGCCCATCACCTGGGGGCAAAAGGGGGACCGGCTTGGGGCTGTTGGGGCCGATCCCCTCCAGTGCCTCCTTACAACGCTGCCAGAGCAGCAGGCACTGAACTGGGGCACGGGGTTTACTATACAAGGTGATCCCAATCTGTATCCAATCAAAAAGCTGCAATGACCCGCAGTCTGGATACCAGGGGCACTGGCGATCTATTTCCCTTAGGAGGTCCTCAATATGAGCGACCGGGACAGCGACACATGATCGCTGTCGTATAATCTCTTGTAACTCTCTTGCGTGCTCCTTCTGGGCACTGGAAAGTTTCCCCCCCATACTCACGAATAAGGGGCGGCAAACAGCCGCGGGCGCGCTCGGCGTATCCAGCCGGTGAGTAGAGGGGTATCACGTCGGGGTCACCAGCTGTGGTGACGACGCAGGAAAGGAAACAGAACGCCAGGTCTGTGGTAGCTAGAGAGCTTTACAAGCCTCTTGCAAAAAGCCTCTCTTGCAAAAAGCCTCTCAGGAAAACTTTTCCTGGGGTTTTTATTTCTCTCCTTACTTTGTTTACAACTCTTCTTAGTGGTTACATTCTTGCGCATAGAAGAGCCAGGCAGTATACATGCACATAAGATAACGAACCCATCTCTTGAGCGCGTGAACACCAGCTGCGAGGGTACAATCAAATCAGCCAAATAAGTTTCCCAAACACAAACGCTGGATTGAAGGTCACTCCTGCCTCGTAGCCATGGGAACAGTTTGCCGCGCCTGTGGACTGGCGATTCGGGAGCTATGCATCTCTACAGATAAGCATAGCCAAAGTGATGCAATGATTTTTAAGTGAGCAATCTTACAAGAATAGACTTCTTGCAAGATTGCCAGTACTTCCTGGTTTGGGCTGGATAGAAATATTATAAAAATAACTTCTTGTAGTATTTCAGTATTTCCATTTCCTGTATTGGCAAAAACAGGAAATGCAGAAGCATGTGAATTTTTGCCAAACATTTTCAAACATCAAAAAAAGGGTCAGACAGATAGCTGTTAAAAAAGATAAAGGTATACGCCAGTTGCCATTTCTATCTAAACTAGTTCACCTACCTGCTTTATCCACCCTCCAAAACAAATACTGATTAGAATAACCCACATCTTGGTCATGTTTAAAGAGGATTCAGAGCTTGCATAATAAGATCTTGTAGATGGACAGTGGGCAAGGAGACACGGGAGGCTCAGGATCTTTGTGGAAATGTATGAATGAATATCCTCACATTCAATCATTTGTTTGTCACATTAACTTTACATTGAATTCCTAGGTTTTCATCTCCAATTGAGGCCTAACCTGTGCCGGGTAGAGTGGGACAGTTACCTCCTGTTTTACATACAACACACCTGTTAATGCACTCTAGAATAATATTAGCCCTCCCCCAATCCCACAAGGGAAAAAAATTCTAATTATAGATAGATAGATATAGATATAGATTAGATTAGATGATTATTAGAATGTTTCATTTTTCACTTTGGGTTCACCTTGAAGTTTCCTTTTCCCTCCACCTTTTTCCAGGCTCACCTAAATAAAATGCAATCAAGTTTGAGTCACACTTGTGAAGAGTGGATTTGAACTTAGGCAAAATAAGCTTGCCTATCTCTAGTCATCAGCCAAAGAGCAGATGGAACAGTGCCTCTTTCTCCTTCTAGATTTTTAGCCTTAGTGGTGGGCCAGAACCTTAGCTAGTGTAAATCAGCATCACTCCATTGACTCCAGTTAACCTCTGGTGATTTACACCAACTAAAGATCTGGCCAGGTATGTCTTACTTATTGCTTTGTTAGGTATGACCAAAAGTTCTGTTAAAAGATACCACAAAGAGCATAAGATGAATGATTTAAGAAGAAAACAATGTACCTAATGATAGAAGAGGGGGCAATTTCAGAATAATGTTATGAGGAAACAAGATGTGAATGAAGAGTTTGATTCTTAACATGAATTAGTTTTACAATAACCGAGAATGGTTAATGGTGGATTGGCTATCAGGAGATGCTGTAATGCAATGTGGTTCTTTCTTCTGAAAAATAATGGTAGTGTTCAAAGGCTGCCCTATTTGAGTCTGAGTCTACTTTAATTGTCAACAGTAGTAAACTTCCATTGACTTCAATAGGAGCAAGACTGGGGTCTATATAAAGCTACTAATGTTGTGTCCTGCATAGCCAAATGGCATGCCAGAGACTGCATGTTACTGGGGAAAATTCTGAATGCCCATCTATTTCCTTTGTTCCATCAAAGGGTTTTTAATGAAAGCATTTAAAAACATCATTTCGATTCTAACATTTCTTAAGAGAAACTAGTGATCAGTCTAAACCAGAGGTCCTGATCTAAAAGTCTTCATCAAAGTGTCTGTTCAGCAAAATGTCAGAGGACAGTAGTTTATCCTTGGGTATTCCATAAACTACTTCATATTAGTCTTCCAGATGGTAGTCTATAGACATACCTTGTTTATGTAATGATCTGATCTACAGCATATATTTTTTTTTTAGCTTAACAATCAGTTTTAACTTGGAGCTGCATAGCAACCAGGGGGCGCGCTCTCCAATGCAACTTCTTTTATTTATATGACTCGTGTTGTTGGACATACTTAATAGCATAAAACTAGCATGCCGCTAACTTGCTTTTGAAAAGAAACGTGAAAGAATCTGTGTATTATCTGAATATTACATTATACTAACTTTTACTTTGAAGAAGTGAAAAAATATTGTTATGCTTAGTATTTTCATTTGGCTATTAACTATTCCAAATACAGTACTTGTTAAATATACGTGATTTATACACAAGGAATTTCTTTTAAAATTGCTGAGGCACAGACAAGATTGGCTTATTCTACAGACTAGAAGCCAAATAATTTGGAACATACCTCCTGCACATTAGTATTAATTATTTTTACACAACCTGCATAACAATTTTTTCTGTGCATAGGGAAAATGTATGTAAAATAAAGACACTAACTTAAGGAGGTGCTACATGCAAAATGCATCACAAGGTCAAATTCAGTCTAAACTTCATTTTTCCTTTTCATTAATGTTTTTAGAAGGAGTCTTCAAACTTGTAGGTGGTGACTCAATGGGATTTGATATGAAGATGTGACACCTCATCTTAAATTCCATAGCCACATTTCTTAAGTTGACAGAAATGTCAGGAAGTGTGCCTGATAAGACTTGCTGTCCTCTCCAAGCTGACTAATCATACATGAAGTCTTGGCAAGAGATAACCAGGTTACAGTAGAGCCAAAATGACATCACATCAACTCAATTTCATATCCTGTAGACACCAGTGCCTATCACCACTCCAGGTTGCTAACATCCTTGACACACAAATGGTATTTTCAGTCTCAGATGTCCCCCTTTTACCCTGTGTCTGTCACTCTGGGGTAAATCAGGAACAAATTTGTCACTAAATGTACAGAACCATTAACTCATGGGCACTTTGTCAGCTGAAGCATAATTTTCTGTGCTTTACTCACCTATCCCAGAATTCTAGCTATTTGCATAACAGTTTGCCATATGAATTTATGACAGAGGATAGTGCTGAACTTGTTAAAATTCCATGTGAATCTCAGCACAGAAAATGGACTGGTGCTTTAAATCTTGGAGAGTTGTTCACATCAATAATGAATTTCAAATAATTTATTCACTTCAGGAGTAAGTGTTTGGCATACAGTCCTTACATCTGGTTTGTTGAGATAATTGATTTCCATATAGTTTAAAGATGGGGGAAAGAAACATATGACAACTACAGTGGGTTTTGAGGCAATCGTGAATGCCATATCAGTTTAATTATAGCTCCATCTTTAGCTGACATGGGTTCTTTCCTGTTGGAATTAAAGTATCCCAGCAACTTGAAATGTAACAGTGATGAATTTTTTATGTTCGTCTACCTACCTTGTATGCTAGCTTAGGGCACTGTTACAAGTACTCTTCTAGCTTTTTTCAGGAGATAGTTAACATGACATGCAAGACTGGTCTGCATGACACAGATAACTCAAGGGAATAGCAACAAAGTAAATGAGATGCATTAGTATCTGGATGTGAACTGGGGGATATAAGTTCTCAGAACTTCTTGTTTAATTTATAGAATTGGTTTTTTTCCCCTGTGCATAAGATTTCAAAATGGTAATCATATTCAGGAAATGAGATGTTCCCACTTCAGGTACTAATATCAATATGTAAAAGAAAATAATTAACTAGATGTACTACTCAACAGTGCCTATTATATGTCAACAAGCTAACTGAGGTGATAAAACAAGCCTTTATTTGAAATTTAATTATATCAATCACTCACTGAGATATTGGAATTTTTTTATTTGACCGCTGCAGTGCACGCAACTTGCTTGTAGCATGCATTGAAACAAACTGTAATAAACATTTTCATTCCATTTAAACTGGGCTGTGGCAGTTAGTACACATAATCCAAATTAAGGACTTTTAAACTTATGATCATTCAGCAAGAGTTGGCATGAATGTTTTCAGGTAGGGTGTTCTACAGACCTAACATAATACTAGCAACTAGATTTGTCCAAAGAAGGCTCTATTTTTCCTAACACTAAACTTGCATTAAATAATTTGTAAATGAAGAGCTCCATTCTGCCCTCAGCTATGGAGACTTATGACCCTGCCAGCAGGTAGGGGATCTTGGGGGACAACTACTGCACTGGTGGGGTGCAAAATAAACTTTATTAAGAAAATGCAAAAACAGGGAAAATTCAATAGTGAGGAGTACGGGGTTTGTTAAGGTAGACAATTGGGGAGGGGTTTCTTTTAGTAAATAGGATTGGGGGTTTCAATAGAGGGGTACAATACAGTAGGGTCCAATGCAGTTGGTAACCGATTAACACTGAAGTATAAATGTAACAGGTAGCTAACAGTTCCTATGTAAAGGGTGTGTCACAGCAGCATATAACCAACTAACAGTTATGCGTAAAATGTGTTAAATAACCAACAACTCTAGGTAAAAATATGTCACAGTGGTGTAAATGTAAAATGTGAGGTGTGTTAGAGAGAAAAAGGGTAACCAATGGGGTTTTATGCTAGACTTCAGTAATACAATTGAGGTTTGGCAGCAGCAGGAGCGGGGTGAGCACATGGGGGAAGGAATTAAAAGAGAGAGAGAGAGAGAAAGACAGTGGTAGAGGAGTGAGGTTGGGGGATGGGGGAAGAGGAGCACGTGGTGGAGCAGAGACCAAAGGCAGAGGTGCTGCGGAGGGAGATTTAAACTTAGGGAGACACAGAGAGCAGACAGGCTGCAAGTTTAAACAGCAGAGAGACTGCAACGAGTGACTGGGGAGCTCAGGGGGAGACACGGGCAAGCTCGGGGGGGCGTTAGGGCAGCGGGAAGACAGACTTAACCACAATTATACAGAAAACAGTAAAATCTTATCTATGATCTAACTTAACCAAGACTACACAAATTAGCAAGTAACAGAACACAATGCAACAATTTTTTTAAACCTAACTTACAGAGCACAATACAAACAATTCTTTAAAGCTAACTTAACCACAGCTATGCAAAATGAAATTACAACTTATCTAGACTAAGAACCTGATTCTAATAGGTGCACCTTACACTATGCCGCTTCTTTGATCGGGAGGGGGAGCAGTTCCGGAGGGCAGAGTGGTGTGTGCCCAGGGTACAGCCCCGGGGGGGGCGGGGAATTAACTAGTGGTGGCTGCAGCAGTGGGATGGCTGCAAGCCGGCAGCCCAGGATACAGTCCAGGAAGGCACAGCCTAGCAGCGGCACAGGCTTATTTCCAGCAGCAAAGGCGCTGCAGAGCAAGAAACAGATTACAGATACAGACCAAGGAGTTAGCTTGGGTCTGTCTGCTGGGAAAACAAGGCCAGCAGCTAGGACAGGGGGAGTTTGCAAGAGGGAGTTCTTATCAATCCCCAGGACAGCAGCAAGCACAGAGACAGGAACGGCAGTAGCATCGGAGGATGGAGAGAGGACTTGATTCGCTTACAATAATCAGGAGATCTCCAGGCACAAATTTGTTGTTTGTGGGAGGGGAGTTTAAAAAGAGGGGTACGCTCAAAAACAAACGAGAGTGGGGAGAGGGCCCCCCAAAGACCCCTAGCTGATCAGACCAGGTGGCAAAGCAAGGACCTTCTCCGACGTCTGATCAGAAAATGTCCGGCTTTAAAGGCAAACTCAGGCAGTTTCCCACCAGTACTTTTGACTGGCTCCTCTTGATACAGGGGAGGAGAGAAGGCAGGGAAAGGCTGCAGGTAAGCATAGGCATACCTGGGCATGTTCTGAGCCACAGGTATGACTCATATGCTTAATTAGTTGGCCACTTCAGGTCTTGCATTTCTGGGCAGTGCCCCCCACACCGAGCCCGGGTCTGAACAAAGGAACCAAACAAAGAAGCAAGAAACCCCCTCCCTAGGCAGAGCAATGGCTCCAGTTAGTCTGTACAAGCCATTCCTAGGAATAGGGCTGTGACTTCAGTTAGCACAATGGCCGGGAGGGGTGGCCACAAAGGACAAACAGAAAGGAGAGGGGGAAAAGGAATGCAGCAGAGGGACAGCTGTAACAGACAACTTATATCTTAGGTTTCTGAGTGTAAAAAGAGGTAATACATGGCTGTTAGAGTCAACTCTCATGAATTTAGTGGGCCTGATTTCACCCTTGCATTTTTCCAGTTTTTACTCATTGTAGCTCCATTGATTTCAATCAATTTACAGGTTTCAGAGTAGCAGCCGTGTTAGTCTGTATCCGCAAAAAGAACAGGAGTACTTGTGGCACCTTAGAGACTAACAAATTTATTAGAGCATAAGCTTTCATGGACTATAGCCCACTTCTTCGGATGCATATAGAGTGCAATATTTATTCCACTCTATATGCATCCGAAGAAGGGGGCTGTAGCCCACGAAAGCTTATGCTCTAATAAATTTGTTAGTCTCTAAGGTGCCACAAGTACTCCTGTTCTTTTAATCAATTTACAATCATGTAAAACTAACGTAATGCACTGAAAAATCAGTCCCAGCATTATGTTTTAGATTCTGAAGAAGATTTCATTATATACCTCAGATACCCCGGGGCACAAGAGGACCAAATAAGAATGATCTCTTCTCTGAAATGATTTGATACGTTTTAAAAACTGTAAGCCAAGGGTTTTGTGCCAAACTCCATGCAGGGCCGCCGAGAGCGGGTTTGGGCCCCAGTGAAAATTTTTTTTCGGGCCCCTCACCAAGGGCAGACTGGCTAAACAGGGGTGATGGGGGGGGGGGGGAGAAGCCAGGCCCTGGGCCCTCTTCCAGACCGCCAGGCCCCGGTAATTTGTACCGGCTTCCCCCACCCTGTCGTCGGCCCTGACTCCATGCCTTCAATTCCCTCTTGGTAGGCAGGGCCCAGCTCCTCAAAGATATTTAGGCAACTAAATATCAATGAAATAAATGGGAGTTAGGTGTGTAAATATTTTTGAGGATCTGAGCCTATATCTTTAAGGGCCTTTCCTTTGGCATTGCCTTAGCTCATGACTGAGATCAGCTGAAGCAGCATATCCCAGATCTTTGAAGATCTGAATGGAGTAGAACTAACTGTTGTGATCTGCTGATTTGGGGTGAAAATGATCAATGCCACACGGAGAGATTCCACAAGGTTCTGTAGCATGACTAAAGGGGAAGAGACCTTCAGCTGAACAGGAACAAATGCCAGATTGGGATGAATTAGATTAGTTATATAAAATACATACACAGGGACTAGAGTTCAACCAGACCCTAGAAGAGTGACGGCAATTGTACAAATTGAAAGACCACAAAACAAGGAGGCTTTAGGGAGATTCCCAGGCATGTGAACACCTCAGCAAATGAATCCCTAATTTGCCACTATGAAGTGCTCCACTCAGAGCTCTACTTGAGGACAGGGCCAAATCAAACATTAGGTACAAAAGACTGATGCCTAGGTCCCCCAGTTCTGGTTCCTTTCTTGTGCTCTAAACTTTCACATAGAAAAGAATAGAGGGGCAGAGTACTAAACAGGATCAATTGAAGGCTCCCTACCAATCTAGTAGGCAGCTGTTGGGGGACACCCCCCCCCATGATTTTACCTCTGTCCCATGGCTTAATCGCTACTGTGGCCCTGACAGTGTTTGAATGACCAAAACACAGACAGGGCCACAACAAGGTGGATGAAGGTGGAGCCATACTGTGAACATGGGGCTATGACAGGCACGTGAAACCAGGGAGTCCCATGTGAGGTGGTGCCTCAAGACACAGATTGCCTAATTTGATCATCTTGAGAACAGACACTGGGATGATTAGCAACAGAAGAGCTTAAAAACTATTGTTACAGAAATACTAGTCCTGAAAAATTTTGGAGATGAATAAAGGCCATAAGATCTTGGTTGATTCAAGCTTCCATGTGTTGTGGCCTGTCTTTCTGTGAGATGATCACCCCATGGCGTATGCTTCCAAAACACTGTTTGAAACACAACAGAACTATGTTTAGATGGCAAAAGAAATGCTGGCAATTGCTTTTGGTTGCAAGTGGCTCCTGTAAAATGTCAAAGGGTGGAAACCTGTTGGAAGCTGTATTACAGAAACCAATCTGCAAAGCACAACCTAGACTTCAGAAAATGATAATGAAATTGCCAAAATACTCATTAAATGTTAAATACAGGCCCAGGAAGGAGCTTCTTATAGCTGACATGCCTGAGATGTCCTGTTGTCGCCAGGCATAAGTGCTGCCAATGAAGATAAGGTAGCCAAGTGTGAAATTTGCAATAAATACAGGAAATAGTATGCAAAAAAATCCATGTGATGAGTATTAACTTTCTATAACCCTCACCTCTGTCAGGTGACTAGGGAAGGTGATGAAGACCAGTCTTTTACTCCTGTGTGGCACTCCTTTATTACACACTCCAGTTTGCATCCCAAGCACCGAAAAGCCGGTGAATTAGTCACTTGACTGCCTCTTAAATAGCTATCAGGGTGTTATAGCCTAGAATAAGTATATTTTTATCTATACTAATTACAATTAATTAATCTGTAATACACTGTACCCTGACCCCAACTTCCCTGAACACTCTTTCCCTGTAGAAGAGGTGAAATAGAGTTGGAAGAGGGACTCAATCAAGCTCCCATGGCAAAATTCCCATTGACTTCAGAGGGGACTGGATTTGTCCCAACGTCTGTTACCTTGTGCAGTGTCACAGTCTGAACAATGACTGTTAGCTCTCTAAGAGCTTCTGTTTTTCTCCTCCTTACATCCACAGCTTTAGAGCAGCATTCCACAACCCTGCATTAAACAAGGAAAGGTGGGGGCTGAAAACAAAACTTCAGAATTTATTTTCAAATATTTTTAAAATATCCCGAGTAGTGCATTAGTGCCAAAGGCCATCCCATAATTAAAACCTGGGGCTATAATTTAAACAAATAGAATAGCAGCTGTACATTTTAAAACCTATAAATAATACATGGGCATATGAATGAGTTTCTTACTATTTTGAAGATGTGCTCAAAAGGCTAACTATAGATTCCATTTTGCTAGCATTTACTGACAAAACTCCCATTAACTTCAGTGGTACAAAATCAAGTCTGATGCTCTTATTAGTAGGGCTGTCAATTAATCGCAGTTAACTTACGCAATTAACTCACAAAAAATAATTGCAATTTAAAAAATTAATTGCAATTAATCACTCTGTTAAACAATAAAATACCAACTGAAATTTAATAAATATTTTGGATGTTTTTCTACATTTTTAAATATATCTATTTCAATTACAACACAGAATACAAAGTGTACAGTGCTCATTTTATATTATTTTTTTATTACAAATATTTGCATTGTAAAAATGATAAACAAAAGAAATAGTATTTTTCAATTCACCTCATACAAATACTGTAGTGCAGTCTCTTTATCATGAAAGTGCAACTTACAAATGTAGGGTTTTTTGTTACATAATTGCACTCAAAAACAGAACAATGTAAAACTTTAGAGCCTACAAGTCCACTCAGTCCTACTTCTTGTTCAGCCAATCGCTAACAGGAATAAGTTTGTTTACATTTATGGGCGATAATGCTGCCCACTTCTTAATTACAGTGTCACCTGAAAGTGAGAACAAGCATTCGCATGGTACTGTTGTAGCTGGCATCGCAAAATATTTATGTGCCAGATGCACTAAAGATTCATATGCCTCTTCATGCTTCGGCCACCATTCCAGAGGATATGCTTCCATGCTGATGATGTTGTTAAAAAAATAATACGTTAATTAAATTTGTGACTGAACTCCTTGGGGGAGAATTGTATGTCTCTTGCTCTGTTTTACCTGCATTCTGCCATATATTTCATGTTACAGCAGTCTCAGCATGTGTTGTTCATTTTAAGAACACTTTCACTGCAGATTTCATAAAACGCAAAGAAGATACCAATGTGAGATTTCTAAAGATAGCTACAGCACTCGACCCAAGATTTAAGAATCTGAAGTGCCTTCCAAAATCTGAGAGGGACGAGGCGTGGAGCATGCTTTCAGAAGTCTTAAAAGAGCAACACTCTGATACGGAAATCACAGAACCCAAATCACCAAAAAAGAAAATCAACCTTCTGCTGGTGGCATCTGACTCATGATGATGAAAATAAACAACCATCGGTCTACACTGCTTCGGATGGTTATCAAGCAGAACCTGTCATCAGCATGGACGCATGTCCCCTGGAATGGTGGTGGTTGAAGCATGAAGGGACATATGAATCTTTAGTGCATCTGGCATGTAAATATCTTGCGACCCTAGCTACAACAGTGCCATGCAAATGCCTGTTCTCACTTTCAGGTGACATTGTAAACAGGAAGCAGGCATAGGCACTGACTTCCCTGCTTTCACGTGGGTGCTTGACCCCCCCATCTGCCCGGTCCCCACTCCACCCCTTCCCTGCTTCTTCCCACCCCTTCCCCACCCCCATTCCAACCCCTTCCCCAAAGTCCCTGCCCCAACTCTGCCCCCTCCCTGCCCCTATTCCAACTCCTTCCCAAAATTCCCACCCCAACCCCGCCTCTTCCCCCCTCCTCCCCTGAGGTGTTCCCGCACCTCCCCCCGCCCTGGAGTGTGCTAAGCACTGCCAAACAGCTGTTTGGTGGCGGCCGGGAAGCGCTGGGAGGTAGGCAGAAGAGTGGGGACACGGTGAGCTCAGGGGAGGAGGAAGATGTGGGATGGGGGGTGAGGGGAGCTTGGCTGCCGGTGGGTGCAGAGCACCCACTAATTTTTCCCCGTTGGTGCTCCAGCCCCGGAACACCCATGCAGTCAGCGCCTATGGAAGCAGGCAGCATTATCTTCTACAAATGTAAACAAACTTGTTTCTCTGAGTGATTGGCTGAACAAGAAGTAGGACTGATTGGACTCGTGGGCTCTAAAGTTTTAAATTGTTTTATTTTTGACTGCAGGGGTTTTTTTTGTACATAATTCTACATTTGTAAGTTCAACTTTCATGATAAAGAGATTGCACTACAGTACTTGTTATTAAGTGAATTGAAAAATATTATTTCTTTTGTTTTTTACAGTGCAAATATTTGAAATCAAAAATAAAGTGAGCACTATACATTTTGTATTGTGTTGTAATTGAAATCAATATATTTGAAAATATAGAAAATGTTCAAAAATATTTAAATAAATGGTATTCTATTATTGTTTAACAGCGCGATTAATCGCGGTACATTTTTTTTATTGCTTGACAGCCATATTTATTAGTATTAATGTGTTTATGGCCAATTTTGGGCCCGTAGGACCTGAAGTCTGTGGCAGAACCCTCCCCTCACTATATTCAGCAGAAATGAACTGAATTTTGTGGCAAACTGGAAATTATCAGCCGCCTTAATGGACTGGGAAATCATTCAATATCTATCAGTTTTATTGAAATCTAAAAAATGCATCACAAAGTGAGATTATAACTCACAGTGTTGTTTGTTTGCATTGTAGAATTCTGCCTGCCATCGGGCTGTCATTTGAAAGACATTGACATTGATCAGAGAAGGAACTGACATGCACTGGAGCTTCATTCTGCAGTAGTAAAGTTGGTGACTGAGTCTGTGGTACCTAAGTCAGCCTTGATTTTCTGGAACTGGACATGATAACGATGGCAGTAAAACAGCCAGTTTTGTGGATTTTCATGCATTTTGTGTGTCATCTTGGGGAGTAGGATCACTTTGTGACCATTTGCATGGTTGCATAATCTCACTCTACACATAGTCATAAACATACCTAGGAACACTCAAACATTTATTTTTGGAGAGCTAAATTTGCTAGTGAATGCAGATAAGTTGCACACAATATGTAATAGGAGATAGTCTAATGGCTAAAGATGTGATGCAACAATGGAATGCATGACTCATATGGTACAGTATTCATTTAAAGATTTTTCCAATTGGAATTTGGAAGACTTCCTTTTCAATGAGAGATTAGATACATTTCTAGTATTACTGGGTCTGATTTTATACATCCCAGGACTTTTTTGGCCACAGCATTACACTGGGAAACTCATGTTCAACTGCTTATCCACCACAACGCTCACATTTTTTTCGAAGTCACTGCTTCCTGGGATAGAGTTCCCCATCCTGTAAGTATGGCCTACCTTCTTTGTTCCCAGATGTATACATTTACATTTAGACATATTAAAGTGCATATTGTGTGCTTGTGCCCAGTTTTCCAAGTGATCCAGATCACGCTGTGTCAGTGACCTGTCTTCTTCATTATTTACCATTCCTCCAATTTTTGTGTCATCCGTAAACTTTATCAGTGATGATTTTATATTTTTTTCCAGATCATTAATAAAAATGTTAAATTGCGTCGAGCTAACAACCGATACCTGGGGGACCCCACTGGAAACACACCTGCTTGATGATAATTCCCCATTTACAATTACATTTTGAGACTTATCAATTAGCCATTTTTAAATTCATTTAATATGTGCCGTGTTAATTTTCTATCATTCTAGTTTGTTATGCCTTAGAGAAGTCTAAGTATACTATGTCAACACTTTTACCTTAAACTTGTAATCTCATTGAAAAAAGATATCAAGTTAGTTTGACAGGATCTATTTTCCCCAAATCCATGTGATTTGCGTTAATTACATTGCTGTCCCTTAATTGTTTCTGAATTGAGTCCCGTATCAGCCACTCCATTTTCTTGCCAAGGATCAATGTCAGGCTGACAGGCCTATAATTACCTGGGTCATCCTGTTTACTCTTTTAAAAAATTGGCACAACATTCGTTTTCTTCCAGTCTTCTGGATCTTTCCCAGGGCTCCAAGATTTATTGAAAATCAGCATTAACAGTACAGCAAGCTCCTTGGCCATCTCTTTTAAAACTCTTAGATGCAAGTTATTTGGACCTGCTGATTTTAACAAGTATGACTTTAGTAGCTTCTGTTTAACATCCTTCAGAGATACTAGTAGAATGGAAAGAAAGTTATCATCACCATGTGACGAGACTATATCATCTGTTTTCCCCCAGATACAGAACAAAATTTATCGAACACTTCCTCCTTTTCTGCATTATTATTCATAATTCTACCATTTTCATCTAGTAATGGACCAGTACCATTCTCAGGATTCTTTTTATTCCAAATATATTTTTAAAACTCTTCCTGATCATCCTTAACTCTTATGGCCATAGATTTCTCCTTGTGTCCCTTGTCAATTTCTTACAATTCTGAACTTCTGATTTAGATTCTTTATTATCAGCTTCCCCTTTCTTCCATTGGCTATATATTACTTTTTTATTGCTCTTATTGTCCAATTTTTAAATTCTCAGCCATTTTGACATGAGGAATTACACCTATACAGTATACAGCTACTGTCAGGCATGTAACTATGGTATGCCAAGAGTCCTAGAACTTTGACACATCAGAGGTAACTCAACCAATCACTACCCCTATTCTACAGCAAATTTGTATGCAATAGTTTCATTTGTTGTATGAGGGAGACTGCAGAGAGGGTGGATTACTTGGCCCAATAGCCACACCTGTGCACCCAGTTGCCACCCACACAAGTCAACTCAACCACCCACACAATAACACAATAACACAACCAGCATATTCAATAATCCCAAACACACATAGCCCCCCATGACAGCATACACCCCTCATTTGCCACCTTAAACAAATCCACACACATCTTCCAGTGCAACTCGCCTACACACAAATCAAAGCAACGACCCACACAGCAATACAACCAGCATACACAGTAACCCTAAGCATTAATCTGAAGCCTAGAATGGCTATTGGGTCAGTGTGAAGCAATGGAAACAGCTACAATCATGGCTAAAAGCTCTTTTTGTTTAGACTATCACAAGGTTCAGCCACCAGTGGGATTCACAGTCTGTTACGGTTCAGTTTTTAGTTCTCTGTCATGTTTGGCCTTTTTACACACATGACTTTACAAACTGCACCTGAGTGACAATAGAGGCTTTCAGCTAGTAATAAATGTAATACATTCAATACTTAGTCATAGGGTAACTGTTCCATTTATTTTAGATTGCATATATTTTATAGGTTTCAGAGTAGCAGCCGTGTTAGTCTGTATCCGCAAAAAGAAGAACAGGAGTACTTGTGGCACCTTAGAGACTTTAAGGTGCCACAAGTACCCCTGTTCTTCTTTTTGCATATATTTTATAGTGTGTCTATGTGTGTGTGTGTCTGTCTGTCTGTCTGTCTATCCCTTCTTCTCATTCTCCTTATTTTTAAATTAATACAATATAATTTTAAAAATAGGTAACTGAAAGATATAATAGGCAGGTCAAATTAATAATAGAATGTTTGAAATTCGTGTTAACTTTCACATGTAACTGCCATTTTTTAAACAAGTTCACATTGTATGTTACAGTGAGCAGGTGGCTTTGAACTGGACACTAACTTTTTTTTATTAAAGAAAAAAATGGACTAGAAGCCAAACATATGGACCTGAGCCTGCAGCTCTTACTCATGAACCTAGGCCTTGCTCATTTGGTTTAGCACTGAAGCTAATGGCCCAGGAACTTACTGCAGTGACATCAGTGTAACCATTCCAAAGTAATCTAATTAATTTTTTTGGAAAATATTGACGCCTCTCTTTGAAAGATTTTCCAGTCTGTTATGGAGTGGAGTAGGGTGGGGACATTTTCCCAAACCCCATGAGACAATCACGGATGGTCACTCCACGTAACCTGCAAAAGGTGACACCCTCTCTCCTCATTACGGTTCCTTAGCTTTCTTCATTTATTCATTGCTGCCTCTGGAAACTCCATTAAAGATTCAATGGCATAGAGGGGCATATATGGAAAAGTTTGCAGTCTCAGACTGCATTAACCTCCCTGTGCATCCTTTAGGGGATGGATCATGTACATTCGCCTTGCTACAGCCATCACACTCCTGCTCAGTCCCCGCAAATGGTACCCCAGAGCCCTCTCTGCACAAAGGGAGAAATCAACATGTGGAAGGTGTTCTCTGCAGGCAGATCATGGGGTGGAAGGTGATTGAGCCCTTAATTGTCACGCTTACGCTGTCCGTAGGCTAAACTGCACATCACATTTATCAACAATTTGCATGATTATAGGGTTTCTGATAAAGCAAAAGTTTAATATCACATGTAAATATTGGCTGGATATATAAGCTAAACGGAAATGAATGCCCCTCTTTCCTTCATTTATATGACAGCTTATTGAGAATCATTTCAGTGTGCAATTTACTACACCAGTACTTTTTGTTACAAATATACAGGGTCTAATCCTGCAACCTTTGCTCTGCAAATAGTCCCATTGAAGTTAACGGGCCAGATTCTGATCTCACGTATACTAGTGTGAATCCAGAGAGATCTCATTTACTCCATCTAAATGGTTTATACTACTAAGTTTTCCTAACAAAAAAAACTCCTGGAAATGGTATCTAGAATTATAAAGAAAGAAGGCATATTTTAGTCATCCACTGAAGACACAGAAATATCTTCATTCCAGAACATTTTTCACAAAGTTACATCACACTGAAGGCATAGACCCAGTATTATTGGTGTGTTGCGTAACACCAGGAGCCACATACTTGGCATGTAAACTCTTGTACTATCTCTTTTCAGAAGAAATGTTACCTGCCCAGACTCCAACTCTCTTTCTCACCCCCCCCCACAAATTTTCTTTTTTTTTAAACTATGTTTTCACGTGAAATTCTACACACAGAGACATTCGCACATAGGCACACAATATGTCATTCTTTTTTTCTAAAGTCAACAGTGTGACAATGCCAATTTTAAAAAAATCGATTTTATTAACATGTTTAGCTAGAATTAGAACAAGGACCCAAACTACCTAAATCAGGAACTTATATTATCATAGTCTCTTTCATTCTGCTTTGGCATCTCATTCCTATACTCTACCTTCACAGCCATATTTAAACACTAACCTTATGCTGAGAAGCTGAAAACTTCTCCCGGGACTCTGATATTGCACTTTTGCCAGCTGCAGAAGTAAGCCGATGTACTCCGAAGTGGTGATGAACTATGCTGATGTGACCTTTTTGGCCCTGAAGACTATGAACTCCAGATCTCAGGCAGAGTACGTGATCCATTTAGTAACCTTTCTCCAGAACACTTGCTTAAATTAAAAAATGTTAGTTGACTGAATTTGTGCCCCGTTATCCCATTTTGAAGAAAAAAGTGCAAAAGGAAGTAATTTCTCTGTGTGATCATGACAATGGAATTACTTGACTCTTTTGTTTGTATATATCTAGACTAGGCAGAATTCTATTTTTATTTTTTATAATTTCAACAGATAACATTGATGTTCATTTTTAAGCATTTTTTCCTATTTTTATTTATTACATTTTCATAGTTACACATTATTGGTTTTAAGCATTTTTTTTTGTTTTACCTCTTTAAATTTTAACATTTGCAGGAAATTATGGGGTGGGTCAGACAATAGAGGGGTTCAAACAATAATTATTCAATGACAGTAGATGGTGAGATTCAAAAGTTAAAGCTTTATGATTATTAAAATCCAAATTATCAACATCACATGTCAAAAATTACAAAGTAAATATGCTTAAATCAAACTCTACTAAGCTCTCAAGCAGCATTTTTCTTACTTTTTCTATCTATAAATTTAGATTATTATAAATGGAAATATTTTTCATCAATTTACATGTACATGGTTAAATTGACGTTTACCAGTATTTACAGATAAAAGTCTAATCCTTCCAAGCCTACATATACCTTGGTGTAGCTGTTTATTGAGATTATTTATCTCCTGACCTGTGCAAACACCTACCATCTATAAAACCAGTGAGTGTGTGTGTACTTAAGTATTTTTAGGTCTGCAGTCTGTCTGATTCTGACTGGCCAATCCAGAAAAGTTCTCAGAATCTCTTAATTCATGAAATTAAAATAGCTCTATGGTTAAGGACTAAATCCCAAGGTCTTTACTCCATTTTTACTCAATCCTTTCTCTGGCAAACACCTATGGACTTCAGTGTAATGCCCCCAAGATTTCATCCATAGAAGAGCATGCAGGTTGCAGCATTACCCTTATATAAGAAAATAATTTTTTTTCTGAAATTGCAGTGTCCAAACATGTTTGCAAACATGTATATATGAAGGACATAAAATATAAACTATTTCTCCCCATTTCTTCATGTCCTATTTATTTGTTTTGATCATAAAATACATACAACTCAGTATTTACCTGATCAATATGAATTCCATCCTGTTTATATGAGAAATTTCTATTTTGCTGTATTCTTTTATAGCTGATATTCTACGAGAACTAAGTATATGAAGAATAGTTTTCACTTCCTTCATTAATTTGTAACCAGTTATTCTCAGTGAAGAATATTGAATTAAAACGAGGAATATGATCGATACGGTATGTGTCAAAAATGACAAAAACGACATATATTGAGAAGTGTGAACTGTTTATTGGTTTATAGACACAGAGTCCTCCAGGGAGTGCTACAAATCCACACAACATCCCTGAGTGTTCAATGTTGCATTTAGAGCATTGATTTAGCTGAAATATGTGTAAAAACTCATGTAGGCAGGCAGCTCTCTAGTGACTACACATCTGCAAAGACTCAAGAACATTATTATTCCAGCATGGGTCTGGAATAAATTATGCTCAGTAAACAAGCTCTAGATCTGTTTATTTCAGACAGTAGCATAGGAAAAACTGTTGTATTTAAGACAGTTGGGGATGACAGTCTTATTTGGCTGTTGTGTGTATTTGAACTGCATGATTTTAAAAATAGTATAAGCCAATGAAATTAGTGAAGAAAAGCAGGTTTTAATTTGTGCAGAGTGGGGCTTTAATTGATGTCAGACTGTCCTAAAACATCAGTTTCCAGAGGCTACATCAAAGCGGAGGGCTAGTGCTGCTACTTCCCTCTTAGGAATAAAACTGACTTAAGCTCTTCTTCAGTGTACTCTACCTAATAGGACCCCTTCAAGCCACAACTTTCCCTGACAAGCTGAAAACGTTGTGCTACTTTAATCTCTCAGGTAGTATTTCAGCCAGGTCACCCCTGAAGATGAGCATACCCAGTTTGTCTATAAAAATCAAGCATCCTTAGTATTGTAACATTATGGCTAAAAACATTGTTTTAAATAATAAAATATGTATTGTTCGGGGTCTCACTTGCTATTTATCTTTTCTTCACTTTTTCTTTCATTATGTTGCATCTTGATATATCTCTTCTTTCATCATCCTGTCTCTTTTTTCTCCATTCTCCCTCCATTTGTCTTTTCCTGTTTCACTCTCACTCACTCCTTCATTTTCTCTTTCAAGCTTCTCCTCAGTTTTGTCTTCCTTTTCTCTCATTTCTCATTCCTCACTCTCTGCACATCTCTTCACCCAAATCTACTCAGTGACCGCACGTGCGTGTCTCTTCTCTCCTTGCCTTATCCAAGCTCTCTTTCTTTAGGATGGATCCCATCTGCAGACATTCTAGGTGTGATCCCAAGCCTGTTTAAGTCAGTGGGAGTCTCTCTACTGACTTCAATGGAACTTGAGTCAAGCTCTCTATGAAAATGGCCTAGATTGAAGGGCTGGTCTTAGTGGTGGACAGAAGGTGGTCACTCTTCTTCAGATGGTAGCAAATGTGTGTGTTAGGGTTTACTGCAAAACCTGCTGTTGGCCTGCTTAATTTGAATGGATGATCAGGTGCATGTTGTTATGAAGGAAAATTGTGAATAGTGCATGTTGGTGACAAATCAGGATACTGTGGGCCTGGTTTGACCAGATGGCCCAGAATGTAGCAGGGGCTGAAGCTGTCTCTTATCAGCTGATCTCCCACCTTAGTGAACCACAGGGCAGTGGGGAATAGCAGCCAATGGAATTAGCTGTTCCATTGTTTCTGAAGCTTGAGCTGTGTAAACCTTACCTAATGTGTAGTGACTGGTGGGGAGAGGGAGAAAGGCACTGTCAGCACATATAGAAAAGAATTAACAGATCACCCCGACAGGCAAATGCTTGCTTACCTGGCCTGGTCTAGCTGCAATTGTCTACAGAGGCAGTGAAGGCAAAACACAGACGTGCACAGCCTGAGGCTTGAGGGAGGGAGAGCAACCAGAATATTTTAGCTGATTTTTTAACAGATTTGGAGCAGTGCTCCTCCCTTGCACTCCAGCCTGCTCTGACCACTGGTACTGCCGGAGGAGCACACTGCACTACTTTGGAGCTCCTCTTTTCCCACGCCCCAGATCTTAATCTTCTTATACAAGCTTTCTGTAAAGACTGTAGTCTGCTGTCAGGAGTTCCTTTCCTCCCTCATGGTTAGAACATCCTGGGTTTACCCAGCCCTAGTGAGGTCTATGGGTTCAAGGTTATTGGGTTCCCAGTATCTGAAACGTTTTGTGAGGAGGGGATATGAGGGGTTTTGGTTGTGTGAGAGGAGATGGACTACATGACCTTATAGGTGTTTTCAATTTCTCTCATTCCTATGATACTGTCTTATTTTCACCTTTCCCAGCTCTCAGTCTAATGCATTGGGCCTAAGTCTTCAAATACCAGATAACACAGGGCCTAGTTCTGACACCTTTAGAGTGAAGAATCCCTTACTTCTCAGGTAGCCCCTCTGGGCTTTATTCTGCCACCCTTGTTTACACTGAGGAGTACTTTGCACCTTGACTAGTGCCATTGAAACACACATTTTTTGCACAGTAAGATACTACTCACCATGAGTAAGATGGCAGAAACTGAGCATATTAACTGCAGTGAGGCCACTTGCACTGTAGGGTACTACTCGAGTGAGTAAAGGTGGTGGAATCAGGCCCATGGATATTTTAGTGCAACTAACTGGATGAGTCAGTTGTAACTGTTGTAGAGAGCCCTCCCGTCACTCCCAGTTAATGTCTCCCACATGCACTTTAATACAGTATATCAAAAGTGATAACCACTGGGTCCTGCCCTTCTCCTTTGAACATGATCACCCCATATCAGCTCTCTCCCCTATTGGGTAGAACAGATGACTTTGTTGCAAAGTCATCCTCATCCACCCTTCCCAAGGTAATTAGTATATTTCACATAAAGGTTCAGCATTCCAAATACCATGATACTAATCCTCTGCATAGTCATTGTTGTTATTTGTCCACAACCCTAAAGCATTATGCTAAATCCACCTACTTCCCATCCTTATTTGAGATCTGCCATCATACCTACAGAAATGACAGCTACGCTTTCTGGAGGACGGTAGGCTATATGAGGTAGGATGCATATGAAGACAGAATCAAGCTCTGCCTTCACAATAGCGTCTTTCATATGGCAGACTATAAATCACAATGGTCTACTGTGTGAATAGTCTATGTGTTACGGAGTTAAAAACCCACAAATTAAACAGTCCTCAGCTGTGCTGTGAAGTAACAAACTATAAAGGTTCCAAAAGAGCCTGTGTGGTCTAATATAAAATAATAGTTATCGTAGATTCTCTATTTATATAGTGAATTGGGCACATTGTAAACAACAATCTGCACACATTTATAGTCATAAAAATAAGAGTAAATTATCTACCTTTATTATAGGGGGGAAATCATAAAGCATTTTAAGAAAGTGCATTGAAAATGTTATGTGTAAACAGAAGTGTGCATTCCTTGCATCACTCCCAAAACTTTTTTGAACTTCAATTGACTTCTCTGTCTGTGTGTGTCGAGAATATAGAACCAGGACCCAGATAGCTATGCAACACTGAATTTAAATCACATTGCAGCTTTAGTTACAGTAACAATCAGTTTTCATGTCCTAGTGCTGCATGGAGGACAATATTTAATTAGAATCACACAAACTTTTTTCTAAAATATAACATCAATAAATATGCCATTTTTCATAAGGTTTCTTTGATAGTATAGGATTTATTAGGCTATTCCATAACTGTCTTTCTGTTTATTTTGTAAAAGTATACTTGTATTGCACACATTTTTATGCCAGACTTGCTTTGCATTTTTACAGTCTGCTAATTAGACCATTTTAACTAATTTGTTTGCATTTTGTATGAGCAAGTTGGGCTTTTGGATTGACTAATGTAATTGCAGCCAGTTTCTGCCAAGTACAAATTACTCTTTCTAGTGTGAGCTAGAGAGAAAAGTAAATATTTAATAGACATCAATACCCTTGCAGCATTTTAGGGTTTTTTTCCCCCTATGGAAAGCTTACATAAATTCTTCAGTGCTTGGTTGCACTTTAATGTTAAAAATTATTTTTTAATCTTTTTTTAAAATAATAATGAATTAGACATTTTAGTGACTCCACAAGGGTTTTTTTTTCTGTACAATTTGCAGTTTTGAATTCGAAGTTGCTTTAAGATCTTTTAATTCCACATGTAAAGTTGACACATGCAACTTTTTGTATACTGGCTGCTGTTTCCTGGAACTGTTCCCCTGGTATGGACTTGTTTTTTTATATTTCTAACTGTTTACCGTTGAATCCCCTTATAGTCAAGTCAGTTTGGTGGTGGTGAGGATGTAGAAGGTGTTTTTTTCTTTTTGTTTTTGTTTTGTTACAGAGCCACGTCATTATTATTATTTATTTGTATGATGGTAGTGCCTAGAAGTCCCAAATCAGGATCAGACCCCTCCCCTTGTGCTAGGCACTGTACAGACATACAACGAAAGAGGATTTAAACCAGATGCTGCTGTGGTTGTGCAATGCCCAAAGAGCAGTAGAGAGTGAGCTGCAGAGAGACCATGCAAGGGGGACTCTCTATACCACATATACCATAGAGTTATATTCTAAGGGTAGTATGAAGAGAGAAAGTCTTGAAGTGTGTAGGGGAACAGCCAGTGCATTATCCTCCAGCCTAATCTCTCTTAGCACTTAAGGGAAGAGAAGGGGTCCCAGCTACTACTGCAGTCCATGGGATCCTTTTTTTATGTGGAATCTTCTCAACAGACTTGCATAAAATTCTCAGTATTGTCCAACTGTCAGGAGGGAATCTACTAAGATATGAGCTGTTTATCCATAGAAGCTGTTGCTTTCCAGGGTGGTTCAGGGAAATTTCTAAATACACCCTCTACCCCAATATAACGCTGTTCTCAGGAGCCAAAAAATCTTACTGCGTTATAGGTGAAACCGTGTTATATCAAACTTGCTTTGATCCACCGGAGTGCACAACCCCGCCCCCCCGGAGCACTGCTTTACCGTGTTATATCCGAATTCATGTTATATCGGGTCGCGTTATATCGGGGTAGAGGTGTATAATTGTAAAAAAAAGTACTGTTTCTTCAGCTATATAGTAACTAAGTTCTGCCCTGGTGCTAGTGTATAAGGACAGTAAGACGGTGTAAAGAGCCTCTTCTCTGCTAAGAGAAATGTGTGTAGTTTCCAAGCAGTAGACAGTGCAAGCTGACAACAGGTTGTCGATCAGTTTGCCCATGATGGATGAAATTCACTTATTTGCACAAAGCTACCGTAACATCTGTGCACCACATTGCAGTCAATGGAGCTATGCCAATTTATACCAGCTGAGGATTTGGACTTCAAAACAGGATTTACCTGATGCATGGGCACTCTGCTGGCCCTCAGCAAAGGGTGTGAATTTCATTCACTAGGAATAGCAGCAAAATGTTCCCTGCACTGCAGTGCCCTACTGCATCCTTTGAAATCCTGTTCTGACTAGTTAGATTGTTGTGGCAGGACACACCAGCTTGTATTGCTTCTCTCCATAGCTATGTTGGCTAGGGCAGGATATGGCTGCAAAATCTTCAGATCAAACAAAAATTGCTTTTAAAAATCAGTTCAAGGCTTTTCACACATCAAATCACTCTAGAGATTTTGCAAATAGAACTACCGAATCTTTTTCGTTGCTCCTGTTGGTAAACATAAAGATAAGTCAGCAAAATTTAAGTAAGGGTCATCTACTCATTTTCCATTAGCTATCACTAGCAATCAAGCTTGTTGTTTTTATTAATGGACCATCCCTTGTGGAGGTCTAAAATTTGGAGATATTTATATGTTTAATTTGCATTAGATTGGCAGAGTGGAAAGTGCTTTCCTAATTTTCATCCTCACTAGTTTAATAGCATCTCCCATCAAAAAATGGCAAATCTCCTATTCTTAATTTTGCCCGTGTTTTTCTTCTGAGATCCCGAAAATGGGGATATGGTCTGTCAAAAAGTGGCAAATAAAAATATTCACACTGACCCACACCATCCAAAACGGATGGGTATGTACAAAAATGTGTCTCACAATCCAGGGTCCCTATGTGGGATTAGTTATGCTCTTTAGGATCTGTTTGTGCGTTAGTCATTAGGGAGCTCTGTGGCTACCTGTGCTTTTCTAAGCTTCCTTACCTCTCAAACATCATCCTTGTATGTGATATCAGTGCCACACTGCCTTGCAAAGAAGACTCTCTCTGGCCACCTCACAGTTTTATCCGGTGAAGCTGAAATAATAAAATATCAACAGTCAGACTCAGCACTAAGATGAGCTAAATCATCAACACCTTTCAGTTGAGTCCATGACATGTCAGTACTCATTTCCTCTTCAGATAGGGTAAGACTGCAGATGACATTAACTCACACATCATTATTAATAAATAGGATGACTACATAATCACTGTGAAGTGACAATAGTGGTCTGTGTTATCATCAGGATATATTGTCAGGCCCCTACATGTCAGCCTCCAACCATAACCACCACAACCAAATTTCTCCTATCAATCCCAGCACTATGACTGTATCAAATTTGTCCAGGAACATGAAACAACATCCTATTTATGGGTACCTCACAATCCTCCCATCTGTTTATTAGGAACTGGTGATGGGTTATGGATGTGATAGTCCTTTTGTTTCTGGCACTTGCTTCATCTGGATGGATGGATGAGCAAACTTCACAATGGGGTTAACCTGGCAGTCTCTAAGCAAGCAGAACTTCTACTGACTTCAGTAAAAGTTTTGCCTGCTTGGGGGGGCTGCAGAATCAATCCCTGTGTTTTTTGCCTGGTGATATTTTGCTAGTAACCCAAACCCTGCCATCCATCCATGTGTGAAACTCCCTGTGAGGTCAATAGCAGTTCTGAATGTGGATCAGTGATAGGCTCTGGCCATTAGCATTCAGCTGTTTATCCACAAGTCATACGTTAAATCTTTGACATGCATTTTCCATTATGGTCACAGGCACTCTTTGGGAATAAGTAGTGGCTGAATATCCAGTTTTTAGAAGACGTGGCCATAGCTCCCAGATGTTGAGATTGGCTGCTTCCATTAGTTCTATACAGTCTAGTTGTTATTTTGTCACCAGCATTTAAGATATTATAAGGGCAAATTTTCAAACTGAATTTAAAAAATGCACCCAATATGGTTTGACCACATAAAACCATTTTGTACACAAAAGCATGTTTTCTCATATTGGTGTCTATTTGCTTATGCAGGGGCAGGATGCTCGTTCACATTTTGCAGGTGCATTATTAGAGCTCTGAAATGACCATTTTAAAATCTTATGCCGTTTTAATTTTTCTCTGTTTATTTGGCATTTGTGTAAATGTACTGCTAATGTAAGGTGATGTATGGACAGCCTGGAGATGGAAGCCTCTTACTTATAAAAAAAAAAAAATTGATACTACCTCAGAAAAATTCCTTCTGAAGTATCTGCAGAGACCATCTCTAGGAATGAGAGGTAGCTTCAGATTATATACTGGCCAAACTGCGATTTCCTTACCCCTATCTATGCTCCATTGCTATTAACAGGCCTACTCACATGAATACTGAAATTGCACTTTAGCTTTGGGTGCTTGACCACCATGCAGATCCTTATGAACGTGTCAGTCGATTAGTACTCACTATGAGATGGACACATCCATTGTGAACTGGACTGACTCTAATCAAAAGTGTTTTAGGTCACAATTAGTTGAAATCCATTTGAATTAACATGCAAAGTATTTCATAAATGTGTTATTTAAAATGTAAACAAAAAGGCAACGTAGTCAAAGGGACATATTTTATGGTATTGTAAATCCAGAGTAACTACTGCACTCAAGCTTCTGTTCTTAAATGTCTATGTCCTACACCTAACTCAAGGTGCACTACAAAGATATACAATAATTAACGATACACTTCATTACAATATCACACGTATTTAACTCTTCATTGAACACCTAGTTCCCCATTATTTTAATGTTTAAAAAAATTCTAGCACCTATCCAGAGGTTTAGGCACCTCCCAAAATGTAAAGTACTCAAGTAGCAAGTCTCAAAGTTTTTAATATAGTACTTTGGTTCATCAAGTTTCTATTTTTTTTCTAATTTAATAGACTCTCTGAGGAAAAATTATACTTTCTAACCATCTATATCAAAATATCTCACCTAAACCATGCTTCAGTCTCCAGCTGCCTGCTCATAAACCCCTAACCATCCTAAATGTGTCTGAAGAAAAAGATGGTCTTTGATGATACAGCTCTAGCGGAATAATGAGGGAAACAAACTCCAAAGCCTTGGACCCCCCATATAAAGTGCCCAACAACAGCTCCCTCTCGTTTACACTGAGGGAAGTTCTAGCTCGAGTGCTTCTACTGATGTCAGGTGTGGCAGTATGGCACTGGGAGAGGTCATCCTCCAAGTAACTGGGTACCAAACCACATTAGCCTATGAAAACATCTGAAATTATGCATAACGAAGCAAATGCGATATATTTGCTTGCTATCCTCTGTACATTATAGTCCAACAATAGTGAAGTGTCAAGAGAGAGCCTGCTCCTAACGAAGTCAATGACAGTCTTCAGTGGGACCAGGATAGGGCCCATCATGTTAGCCTGCAGATGTTCTTTTTCCAATATCTGAATTAATTCATTTTGTTTTTCACTTGTGGCTTTCTTTCGTCCATTCTGTGAATATACGGCCCAGTCCTGAGCCTGCCGACATGGTTGTGTTAGGGCCAAAAGCCTCAGAAAAAGGATGTTTTTTCCCCATTCTGGTGTCTGAAGCAGCCAAGGAGCTGTGAGCCCTACTGCAGCCACTCAGCATTTCACACAAACGCAGCCTTTTTATTTGGGCTTTGTTTGCTTTTTCAGGATTGGGTCTGATGGGATTTAACCTGCATTAGAGCTTTAGAGAAATGCTTTTCTATCCTAGCTCTCGATCTGCACAGTGTGACCCCACATAGCTTATATTACGAATCTGAATAGGCCCGGATTGTAGGCACTGAATCATAATCTGAATTATCTTGCAAATTCTTCATAGACTAAATCAGTTTTATGTTCATAGTAGTTCTGTTACATCCAGGGTGGGCACATGCCTGTGAGGCAGGAGCTCCAGGAGGCAGGGTGTCTTTGTTCTGGAGGCATAAAAATGTTTATTATATTAGACACAATCAAAGATGAACTGATAGAAATGCAGGGTCTGATTCTCCTCTCACTTACATTGATTTTACCCTAGTGTAATGGTATTGACTTCAGTGGAGTTACTCCAGATTTACACTGGTGTAAATAAGGTCAGAATCAGGTCCACACAGTTGGAATGATCTTTCAAAAGAGTAAAGCCATTTGGATAACCTCATCCAATTCATTGGCATTATATGACACAGCATACCTGAGTGGTCTGCCAAGAACCCGGATGACGCAACATTTGCATGTTACACAGCTTGACTTCTTGTTCCAATTGTTATCTGAAAAGGAGGAGTAATAGTGAGATGCTTTGACATGAATGAACCCTAGGATCCCCCAATTGTTCTTTTGTATTTTCACAGTTTCTTAAAGACTCTTGGGCAGTGCTGCAATTCCTCAACTGGCCACACTTGGAGGTCTTTATTTAATTTTTCTTCAGGCAAACTTCTTCTGAACCTAAGGGTACGGCGGTAAGCAATCGATCTTCTGGGATCGATTTATCGCGTCTTGTCTAGACACGATAAATCGATCCCGGATCGATCCCGGAAGTGCTCACCGTCGACGCCGGTACTCCTGCTCCGCGAGAGGAGTACGCAGAGTCGACGGGGGAGCCTGCCTGCCACGTGTGGACCTTTGGTAAGTACCTTTAAGTTCGAACTAAGGTACTTCGACTTCAGCTACGTTATTCACGTAGCTGAAGTTGCATATCTTAGTTCGAACTGGGGGGTTAGTGTGGACCAACCCTGAGAGAGATTGCCTAAGTAGGGAGTAAGTGAATCTGAGTACGTTGGTCCATTGACTTCAGTGTAAGTTGCAGGCTCTCTGTTTATGTCCTTGCATGGCACCTGTTGCTGTAATATCTGAGCGCCTCACAAATGTTAATGAATTTACCCTCACAGTACTCCTGTAAGGTAGGTAAATACCATTATTCATTATCCCCATTTTACAGATAAGGAACTGAGGCACAGAGAAAACATAGGCAACTTTTCTAAGGTCACAGAGAAGGTCACATATGGAATGGGGACTGGAACCCAGGTCTCATGACTTCTGCTCAAGTGCTTTAACCACAAAGCAATCCACATGAGGACCTATTTGTGACTGGGGCCAAGTGGGAAGAGATCAAGCAGAGCAGTTGGGCTAAGCAGCCCCACCATGAGTGCTGCCAGTAGTAGAGATGAAGGAGGGACAGTCACTGCAGAGAACTGGCCTGGGGAAATATGCTGCTGCTTCTTTTGGCAGAGCAGAGGTGATGGGTCACTTGCAGCTAATAGGAAGGGTTGGGAAGGTGATTTTATGGATGAGCCTGACGTTGAAGGATTTGGGGGTCCCTGCCTGATCAGTGCATTTCCAGCATTGAGGGATGACTGAGGGCAACTGGAACTGGTCACAAAATGAAAAGAAAATGTCATTTAAATGCTCTCTTTTCAGGCGAGGTGTCAAAATTTGAAATTTCAATGAAAAATCAAATTTCAGAAGCTTTGGAGCATTTCCAGTCACAGTGCTTCTGTGAAAGAAGAATCAGCCTGGATTTTAACATGTTTTGTATTGTCAGAACATACCAACAGGAAAATGATTGTGCAGAATGAACATATACAGTGCTTTGCGATGTGATATAATAGTTCTTTAAAAAATAGCCATCCTCTCTTAGATTTGTGCTCTGCCCATACCATTTTTTCCATTAAGGATAGAGACACTTATGAGGCATATCTACATGTGAATGGTAAGGCACTTTGCAGTCATTGTGTGAACTAGCAGGAAAATGAATATTGTCAATTTTATACCATTTCATTTGTACTGAGCTGTAGATGTTTGTAGTGTTAATGAAGTTCTCTGACCTGCCTGAGCAGTTTGGGCTTTGAAATGTTAACACAGAAGAGCTTGTAGCTTCATTTTGTGCCATCTGCACCTATGTTTTAGAATGAATAGACCCGGGGGGAGACATGCAGTGAGGGAATACGTTAGAGAAATTGCACACAACATAAGAACATGCATGGCGTGAATAAAATAAAAATTGAAGGGGAAAATAATATTCCAACTTGTCTGATGCTTTCCGTGGAACATTCATTACTCACTTCTGCCAAAAGGTAGTAGTGAAACATCTACTCTTCATGGGCTATTATTACCCACTTCCATTCACTGGATCTAGATTTGAAAAATCCCAAAGACTACTGTGTTTTACATCTGGGCCTTTGGCGTGGCTCAATATAAAGATGAAGAACATTTGCAAAATGTGTGTCTGGATCCAAATCTGAGTTCAGATTTCAAAGACTCTCAGAGTTTAGATCCAAAGCTTTGGTTTAGGTCAGTATCTTGAAATGATGTAACTGATGCACTCTGGCACAAAGCCCTGCACATGTTGTGTGGCAGCTAAAATGTAAAGAATTTATTTTCCACAGTGGATACCTGTCATGCCAAGTAGAGCAGGAGATAATGACATGGTTAATCATAGCCGTACTTTAAAGTACACCTCTACCCCGATATAACGCTGTCTCGGGAGCCAAAAAATCTTACTGCGTTATAGGTGAAACCGCGTTATATCGAACTTGCTTTGATCTGCCGGAGTGCGCAGTCCCCTCCCCCGCTGGAGCACTGCTTTACCGTGTTATATCCGAATTCATGTTATATCGGTCGCATTATATCGGGGTAGAGGTGTAGTAGCCAGTTTTATAATATTATGTAATCTATTAATTTTAAAAAAATCTGAATGCCAGTTATGTTTGCAAATGACATCAATTTAGCTAGGTCAAATGTAATGCAAAATGCTATTTATAGGTTAGTGGGAAGTCTACAGGCCTAGTTCTGCTCTCCTTTCTCAGTCCAGACAAAACTTCCAGTGACTTCAAAAGTGAAGTCCCACTTCTGGTTTCAGCTGCAAATGTGTAAATGTAGAGTAACTCCACCGGCGTCAGTTGGTCGATATTTACACCAGTGTAAAATGCCTTAGGACTGCCATATTTGGCCCTAAGTTTATTGCTTCACTGATTGGTTGAGGGGAGGATGGTATTTGTTCAGTTCCTACTCTTTTCTGAAAGAATAAATGTAACAGGGCGTGGAATGTTCTGAGCATGCAAGAAACATAAAACATATTAAATAGAATGTAGAGGTTGCAAATAAACATATTGGGAATGGTAAATTTCTGTATTAAATAAGCTTATTTGGTGCTTATTATGTCATAGTAGAAATATCATTCTTCCAACAGCAATTCTGCAGCATTTTTAAATACAGTGAAGCTGCTGGATTATATTTTACAATGCATGTTTGTTAAGAGTGTAATCATCATATTCCTATTTCTATAATTACATATCAGGACCCACACCAATGAAAAGGAGAATGTCTTATCTCAAATGAGATTTCCAGCTAAGATAATTTGGGCAAATATATAAAAAAGCTCTGACTTTGGGAGTCTTTGTATTTTCTTTAGCAAACCTACATTATTTAGCAAAAGCTTGATTAAAAAAAAGTCAGACTATAAATGAGGACTCTCACATTTGCATATGTTCCTTCCCAGAGGGATCTGCCAAGCCCCCTTCCTGGATTCCACTCTTGTTCATCTTCTCCAAAGCTGGAAAAACTTCCCAGAGATGCAGGAGCTCAAGGTTAGTTCTGAAACAAATCCTAGACCTCAGATGCTTATCCAAAACCTACCTGAATTTTGGCATGCTGGCTCCCTCGTCTCCTTTTGTAAAGGCTAGTTACCCATCAAAATGCTATTAGTGATTGTTATATTCTGGCTGGACCTGCCCCATGAACAATAACCAAAAGAGAAAGGCACTAAAAGAAACAGCAAGCAGATTTTATTAAAGAAGGTATTGAAGGAATACAAGCAGCCCCCTGAGAAAGCCGGCTAACAGCTTCTTCTCTGAGAATGTTCTAGATCTCTGTCTGTGTTCCCAGCAGGGAGATCACTTTTGGGTTCATTTAGCTCTACCCACTTCCACAATTATCCTCCACAGTCTCCTTCCTCACTCACATTGTCCCTCCATGCTCCCCCACAATCTCCTGTTCCACACCTGCCCTCACCCCATATTTTCTCATCTTTCCCCCTCATTCTCTTACATCTCACATTCTCCCTCTGTGCCGCTTCTTTGCCTGCCCCCTCAGTCTTCATACTGCTTCCCATATTCCCATCTGCTCTCAGTATTCATCTCTGAGTTCCCATATCACCATCATTGTCCCTCTTCCATCCCATCATCTATTTTCACTTCACAGTTCTCAGTTCCATTTCCAAACCATATAGCACAAAGGAAAACAAACTTCAGTGAGGCAAGCCAGGATTCTGTCCCACTGAAAGGAAAGAGGACATCTGTAATAGATACAAATGCAAACACTGTACAGAATTAGAAACAGTTTTAAGTAGGGCAGCCTTGTCTTATAGTCGCTTAGTCTTATTGAAAATAATAGGAGATGGTGGCCATTTTGATAAGGCCAACAATTCATGAGAAGGCTTATAGATCTAGAAGTCATGACCCCCTATAAAAAATCCCCCAAAACTCACCTAACAGTGCTTGAGTCTGGTATTTTCCCCCTTTAATGAATCAGGGTGCAGGCACTTCCAGCATGAAAATATACACGTGACTTTCAAATTCTGTTCTGCAAACATTTGTGCAAAAAAACTCAGTTGCTTAGATAGGAACATAAAAACGGCCAGACTGGGTCAGACCAATGGCCCATCTAGCCAAGTATCCTGTCTTCTGACAGTGGCCAGTGCCAGATGCTTCAGAGGGAATGGACAGAACAGGGCAATTTTGAGTGATCATCCTCTGTCATCCAGTCCCTGCTCCTGGCAGTTGGAGGTTTAGGGGTACCTGGATATTCATAGATATTCCTCACAGAAAAGATGATAGCATGGACAATGTGTATTTGTTCTGAAATTCAAGCAAATATTAATAGGAGGTTTTTTGGTCCTATTCTCCCAGCAGTTTTGAAGAGATGCGATGTATGTATACATCTCATCACTATTCAACTTCACATAACATATTTGTAATAATTGTTATTTTGCTAACATACCAACATTAGAAGCAAGAGGAAGACCAAAGACAGGGTAGGCCCACTGCTTAGTGAAGAGGGAGAAACAGTAACAGGAAACTTGGAAATGGCAGAGATGCTTAATGACTTCTTTGTTTCGGTCTTCACCGAGAAGTCTGAAGGAATGCCTAACATAGTGAATGCTAATGGGAAGGGGGTAGGTTTAGCGGATAAAATAAAAAAAGAACAAGTTAAAAATCACTTAGAAAAGTTAGATGCCTGCAAGTCACCCGGGGCTGATGAAATGCATCCTAGAATACTCAAGGAGCTAATAGAGGAGGTATCTGAGCCTCTAGCTATTATCTTTGGAAAATCATGGGAGACGGGAGAGATTCCAGAAGACTGGAAAAGGGCAAATACAGTGCCCATCTATAAAAAGGGAAATAAAAACAACCCAGGAAACTACAGACCAGTTAGTTTAACTTCTGTGCCAGGGAAGATAATGGAGCAAGTAATTAAGGAAATCATCTACAAACACTTGGAAGGTGGTAAGGTGATAGGGAACAGCCAGCATGGATTTGTGAAGAACAAATCATGTCAAACCAATCTGATAGCTTTCTTCGATAAGATAACGAGTCTTGTGGATAAGGGAGAAGCTGTGGATGTGGTATACCTAGACTTTAGTAAGGCATTTGATATGGTCTCGCATGATATTCTTATCGATAAACTAGGCAAATACAATTTAGATGGGGCTACTATAAGGTGGGTGCATAACTGGCTGGATAACCGTACTCAGAGAGTTGTTATTAATGGTTCCCAATCCTGCTGGAAAGGCGTAACGAGTGGGGTACCGCAGGGGTCTGTTTTGGGACTGGCTCTGTTCAATATCTTCATCAATGACTTAGATATTGGCATAGAAAGTACGCTTATTAAGTTTGCGGATGATACCAAACTGGGATGGATTGCAACTGCTTTGGAGGACAGGGTCATAATTCAAAATGATCTGGACAAATTGGAGAAATGGTCTGAGTTAAACAGGATGAAGTTTAACAAAGACAAATGCAAAGTGCTCCACTTAGGAAGGAAAAATCAGTTTCACACATACAGAATGGGAAGCGACTGTCTAGGAAGGAGTACGGCAGAAAGGGATCTAGGGGTTATAGTGGACCACAAGCTAAATATGAGTCAACAGTGTGATGCTGTTGCAAAAAAAGCAAACATGATCCTGGGATGTATTAACAGGTGTGTGGTGAGCAAGACACGAGAAGTCATTCTTCTGCTCTACTCTGCTCTGGTTAGGCCTCAGCTGGAGTATTGTGTCCAGTTCTGGGCGCCGCATTTTAAAAAAGATGTGGAGAAATTGGAAAGGGTCCAGAGAAGAGCAACAAGAATGATTAAAGGTCTAGAGAACATGACCTATGAAGGAAGGCTGAAAGAATTGGGTTTGTTTAGTTTGGAAAAGAGAAGACTGAGAGGGGACATGATAGCAGTTTTCAGGTATCTAAAAGGGTGTCATAAGGAGGAGGGAGAAAACTTGTTCACCTTAGCCTCTAAGGATAGAACCAGAAGCAATGGGTTTAAACTGCAGCAAGGGAGGTCTAGATTCATAGATTCATAGATTCATAGATTATAGGACTGGAAGGGACCTCGAGAGGTCATCGAGTCCAGTCCCCTGCCCGCATGGCAGGACCAAATACTGCCTAGACCATCCCTAATAGACATTTATCTAACCTACTCTTAAATATCTCCAGAGACGGAGATTCCACAACCTCCCTAGGCAATTTGTTCCAGTGTTTAACCACCCTGACAGTTAGGAACTTTTTCCTAATGTCCAATCTAGACCTCCCTTGCTGCAGTTTAAACCCATTGTTTCTGGTTCTATCCTTAGAGGCTAAGGTGAACAAGTTCTCTCCCTCCTCCTTATGACACCCTTTTATATACCTGAAAACTGCTATCATGTCCCCTCTCAGTCTTCTCTTTTCCAAACTAAACAAACCCAATTCTTTCAGCCTTCCTTCATAGGTCATGTTCTCAAGACCTTTAATCATTCTTGTTGCTCTTCTTTGGACCCTTTCCAGTTTCTCCACATCTTTTTTAAAATGCGGCGCCCAGAACTGGACACAATACTCCAGCTGAGGCCTAACCAGAGCAGAGTAGAGTGGAAGAATGACTTCTCGTGTCTTGCTCACAACACACCTGTTAATGCATCCCAGAATCATGTTTGCTTTTTTTGCAACAGCATCACACTGTTGACTCATATTTAGCTTGTGGTCCACTATAACCCCTAGATCCCTTTCTGCCGTACTCCTTCCTAGACAGTCGCTTCCCATTCTGTATGTGTGAAATTGATTTTTCCTTCCTAAGTGGAGCACTTTGCATTTGTCTTTGTTAAACTTCATCCTGTTTAACTCAGACCATTTCTCCAATTTGTCCAGATCATTTTGAATTATGACCCTGTCCTCCAAAGAAGTTGCAATCCCTCCCAGTTTGGTATCATCCGCAAACTTAATAAGCGTACTTTCTATGCCAATATCTAAGTCGTTGATGAAGATATTGAACAGAGCCGGTCCCAAAACAGACCCCTGCGGTACCCCACTCGTTACGCCTTTCCAGCAGGATTGGGAACCATTAATAACAACTCTCTGAGTACGATTATCCAGCCAGTTATGCACCCACCTTATAGTAGCCCCATCTAATTTGTATTTGCCTAGTTTATCGATAAGAATATCATGCGAGACCGTATCAAATGCGTTACTAAAGTCTAGGTATACCACATCCACCACTTCACCCTTATCCACAAGGCTCGTTATCCTATCAAAGAAAGCTATCAGATTGGTTTGACATGATTTGTTCTTCACAAATCCATGCTGGCTATTCCCTATCACCTTACCACCTTCCAAGTGTTGGCAGATGATTTCCTTAATTACTTGCTCTATTATCTTCCCTGGCACAGAAGTTAAACTAACTGGTCTGTAGTTACCTGGGTTGTTTTTATTTCCCTTTTTATAGATGGGCACTATATTTGCCCTTTTCCAGTCTTCTGGAATCTCTCCCGTCTCCCATGACTTTCCAAAGATAATAGCTAGAGGCTCAGATACCTCCTCTATTAGCTCCTTGAGTATTCTAGGATGCATTTCATCAGGCCCGGGTGACTTGCAGGCATCTAACTTTTCTAAGTGATGTTTAACTTGTTCTTTTTTTATTTTATCCGCTAAACCTACCCCCTTCCCATTAGCATTCACTATGTTAGGCATTCCTTCAGACTTCTCGGTGAAGACCGAAACAAAGAAGTCATTAAGCATCTCTGCCATTTCCAAGTTTCCTGTTACTGTTTCTCCCTCTTCACTAAGCAGTGGGCCTACCCTGTCTTTGGTCTTCCTCTTGCTTCTAATGTATTGATAAAAAGTCTTCTTGTTTCCTTTTATTCCCGTAGCTAGTTTGAGCTCATTTTGTGCCTTTGCCTTTCTAATCTTGCCCCTGCATTCCTGTGTTGTTTGCCTATATTCATCCTTTGTAATCTGTCCTAGTTTCCATTTTTTATATGACTCCTTTTTATTTTTTAGATCGTGCAAGATCTCGTGGTTAAGCCAAGGTGGTCTTTTGCCACATTTTCTATCTTTCCTAACCAGCGGAATAGCTTGCTTTTGGGCCCTTAATAGTGTCCCTTTGAAAAACTGCCAACTCTCCTCAGTTGTTTTTCCCCTCAGTCTTGATTCCCATGGGACCTTACCTATCAGCTCTCTGAGCTTCCCAAAATCTGCCTTCCTGAAATCCATTGTCTCTATTTTGCTGTTCTCCCTTCTACCCTTCCTTAGAATTGCAAAGTCTATGATTTCATGATCACTTTCACCCAGGCTGCCTTCTACTTTCACATTCTCAACGAGTTCCTCCCTATTTGTTAAAATCAAGTCTAGAACAGCTTCCCCCCTAGTAGCTTTTTCAACCTTCTGACATAAAAAGTTGTCTCCAATGCAGTCCAAGAATTTGTTGGATAGTCTGTTCCCCGCTGTGTTATTTTCCCAACATATATCCGGATAGTTGAAGTCCCCCATCACCACCAAATCTTGGGCTTTGGATGATTTTGTTAGTTGCTTGAAAAAAGCCTCATCCACCTCTTCCACCTGGTTAGGTGGCCTGTAGTAGACGCCTAGCATGACATCTCCCTTGTTTTTTGCCCCTTTAAGCCTAACCCAGAGACTCTCAACACTTCCGTCTCCTATGTCCATCTCTACCTCAGTCCAAGTGTGTACATTTTTAATATATAAGGCAACACCTCCTCCCTTTTTCCCCTGTCTATCCTTCCTGAGCAAGCTGTACCCATCCACACCAACATTCCAATCATGTGTATTATCCCACCAAGTTTCAGTGATGCCAACAATGTCATAGTTGTATTTATTTATTAGCACTTCCAGTTCTTCCTGCTTATTCCCCATACTTCTCGCATTTGTATATAGGCATCTAAGATACTGGTTTGATCTTTCCTCACAGTTTTTTCCTGACTCTCCTTTCTCTCTGCCAATATAGCCCACACTCCCTCTTGTTTCCGACTCATTTCCCCGGTCTCCATGTTCCCCACTTACCTGTGGGCTTTGCTCACCTGTCCCCGTCGAACCTAGTTTAAAGCCCTCCTCACTAGGTTAGCCAGTCTGTGTCCGAATAGGGTCTTCCCTCTCCTCGAAAGGTGAACGCCATCTCTGCCTAGCAGTCCTTCCTCGAATAGCATCCCGTGGTCTAGGAAGCCAAAGCCCTCCTGGCGACACCATCTTCGCAGCCAGGCATTCACCTCCATGATGCATCTGTCTCTGCCCGGGCCCCTACCTTTGACAGGAAGAATTGAAGAGAATACCACCTGCGCTCCAAACTCCTTCACCCGTGCTCCCAGAGTCACTCTTGATCCGCTCAGTGTCACACCGCGCAGTATCATTTGTGCCCACATGGATGAGTAGCATGGGGTAGTAGTCAGAGGGCCGGATAATCCTCGACAATGCCTCCGTAACGTCTCGGATACGGGCCCCCGGCAGGCAGCATACCTCCCGAGATGAAATGTCAGGGCGACAGATGGGCGCCTCCGTCCCCCTCAGCAGAGAGTCTCCGACCACCACTACCCTACGTTTCCTATTTGCAGTGGTGGCAGCAGACTCTCCAGCCTTAGGGGTACGAGGCTTCTCCTCCTTTACTGTAGGGAGTGATTCCTTCTTTCCTGTATCAAGAAGAGCATAACGGTTACCTATAACCACGGCAGGAGGGTTCGGAGCAAGGGTGGAGCACTGCCTGCTGCCAGAAGTAACCAGCTGCCAGCGTCCACCCTGAGCCATCTCCTCCTCCACCAGTGGTGTATCAGCAGTCCTGTGTACTGGGACAGCTACCTCAGCTGTCTCCACATGGACACTGTCGAGGAATTGCTCGTGGATACGGATGCTCCTCAACCTAGCCACCTCCTCCTGTAGCTCTCCCACCTGCTGCCTGAGAGATTCCACCAGCAGGCACCTTTCACATTGGATGGTCCCCCCAGCCTGGATATCAGTAAGTGGAAATTGCAAGTTACAGTCTTTGCAAAACCACACCAGGATCTGGGTAGAGGCATCCATGCTTAGGCACTCTGTCTGGCTACAGGCACAGGTGGAGGAGACAGTAGCAGTGCTGGCACAGGTGTTGCGGGTCTTCCTAACCATCGTAAGCCTCCCTCTGTCAAACTCCCGTCTGCAGCCCCCTGTCAGCTGAAAGGGTTGTTTAAGCAAACAGTTAGAATGTAGTTGCTTTATAGGTATTAAGGGGAATCAAGAGAAAACAGATGGAACTGGCAAGGGACCCTCGCCCCCTTCCAAACTCCCTTGCGAAACTCCCTGTTAGCAGCCCCTGGTCGCAAAGCTCCCTGGTCGCTTGTGCGCTGCTTTATAAAGCCCTGGCCTGTACGAATGCCCCGCCCACTGATTAAGGCTCAGCCACTTACCAGAGGCTTCTAGCTTTCAAACCTTCCTTTGAAGCTCACAGCTTCCAACTGCCAGCCACAGCACACGGTCCTTCAAACAACCAAAACAAACAAACAGACCCAAAAGGTTGCTGTATTGCTCCTCCTTCACCTGGAGAACTCCCTTGCGAAACTCCCTGTTAGCAGCCCCTGGTCGCAACGCTCCCTGGTCGCTTGTGCGCTGCTTTATAAAGCCCTGGCCTGTACGAATACCCCGCCCACTGATTAAGGCTCAGCCACTTACCAGAGGCTTCTAGCTTTCAAACCTTCCTTTGAAGCTCACAGCTTCCAACTGCCAGCCACAGCACATGGTCCTTCAAACAACCAAAACAAACAAACAGACCCAAAAGGTTGCTGTATTGCTCCTCCTTCACCTGGAGAACTCCCTTGCGAAACTCCCTGTTAGCAGCCCCTGGTCGCTTGTGCGCTGCTTTATAAAGCCCTGGCCTGTATGAATGCCCCGCCCACTGATTAAGGCTCAGCCACTTACCAGAGGCTTCTAGCTTTCAAACCTTCCTTTGAAGCTCACAGCTTCCAACTGCCAGCCACAGCACACGGTCCTTCAAACAACCAAAACAAACAAACAGACTGACAAACACAAGCTCAGCACACAGCAAGTAACCCTCAAACACAAACAAACACACACTACAGACAGTCACGTACCCCAAAAGGTTGCTGTATTGCTCCTCCTTCACCTGGAGAACTCCCTTGCAAAACTCCCTGTTAGCAACCCCTAGGTTGGACATTAGGAAAAAGTTCCTAACTGCCAGGGTGGTTAAACACTGGAATAAATTGCCTAGGGAGGTTGTGGAATCTCCATCTCTGGAGATATTTAAGAGTAGGTTAGATAAATGTCTATCAGGGATGGTCTAGACAGTATTTGGTCCTGCCATGCAGGCAGGGGACTGGACTCGATGACCTCTCGAGGTCCCTTCCAGTCCTAGAATCTATGAATCTATGAATCTATGAAACATGATCCACTGAATTGAAATTAAATGTGTGTTTGGACAATTTAATATAAAGCCTTATTTAAGTATCTTTGCTTTATATTATTTCATTAATTATTATATAATAATATAATATATAATAATTATTATTATATTTCATCAGAAGCTAAATGATATCCCAGAAAGAAACTATCCCATGCATAGGTGGCAGGATGACAGTAGGGCCTAGGAGGGGAGGATGAGAAGTTTAAATGAGGTACAGAAACAGACAGAAAATAATAAAAAGAGAGATGCAAAGGAGTGATGTGGTTAGCGTGGTAGCAGCAAAACATTGCGTTAGCAGCAGCTAAAGGTTGTTTTTAAGTTAAACATTTTTAAGCTGGAGAGTAGTAATAGAAATAAGTGTGAGTGCTATTAATAAGCAGTTATCCACTACCAACATCCACATGCAGGCGTAGGGTGACCAGATGTCCCGATATTTGGGGTTTAGTGTTATATAGGCGCCTATTACCTCCCACCCCCATCCAGATTTTTCATACTTGCTGTCTGGTCACTCTATGCAGGCGTAAGTAGCTAATGAAGTGAAACAGCAAAGTTATACCAAATAAATCTGATGAATAGGAGAGGTGTTCTCTCTTCTCCTCAGCTCTTCTACCTTATTAATTGCCACTTTCAACCATCCTTTTCGCTAGCCCAGAGATCAGACAGGTCATATTCAGAGCAGATGGTTACCTTTCCACAGAGTATGATTATATTACCTATGTGACATATTCAATATGCAGTTTCATTTTGTGAAATGAAATCTCTGTTAATTTGTCTAAAAAGATATTTTGTAGAGGAATTGTGATAATACTAGCAATATCATTAATTTTATGCTAAGAATGTATACCAGAACACACAATTCTCTGTATATGCTTTTTTCTCTCTGCTAGATTCTGATCTCATGCACATCAGTGTGAACCCTGGGGTTTCTCTGGATTTATAATGGTGTAACTGAGATCAGGATCTGATCCACTGTCTGCCTCTCTCATTGATACATGTTCTATGGGTTTAAGTTGTAGCAAAATTAAGAAATCTCAGTAGCTTCTTCTATTTAAAAAAAGAGATGCCTTTTTTCTGAAAGCTTACCATTCAGCTAACATTGTTAATTAAGTTTTTGTAACTGTTCACTTGGATTTTTACTGTAACAAATCATGGGTGTTAGCTGCAAATCAGTATACCAGGGTATGAGTAAATTAGGCAAAACAGTGGAAGACACCCAAAATGAGAACAATACAGATCACTAAACAACTGAACATCCATATCCGGTCCCTTCTTTATGATGATATTATCCTTTCCACTGCATAATGATACTTTTTGAGACAGTAAATCCTTTTATTCTTTTCAAGAATGTGGTTAATATAAAAACAAAGCAAGTGTTAAGCATTTAGTGGGCCAAAGGTTTTCCCATGAATCCTCTGCTTTGTAAAGTCAGGTTAGGAAGAATAAAATTGGAGACATACGGACAAGTACTGACCTGTGAGTGAGAGTAAAGCCTTCAGAAATCCAATATTGTGGTGGAGAAATACGCAGGTAAGCACTGAACAAATGTTTACACGTTAAATTTCTGTGGATTCATAGTGTTTAAAATAGCAGTGGTTGCCTTTTACTTAGATGTCATAACAGCAATGAAGTGACAAAGAAGACAACTGACACGTCACAGACACATAAACCTACTCCTATATGGTTGACAACATGGTGTGATTTCTCGCCAAAGATAACTTCATAACTTGCTGAAGTGTGACTTAAGGATGCCCTGGAGCAGCAGCAACCTATGTACCTTTTCTGTGGATAATTTCTTATAAGCCATAGTTTTACTTAATAAGTGATGCTATGTTGCCTTTGACCTAAGGGTGGCTGTTATGGATGGGATTTTCAGAAGCACACAGCATTAGCCTCGGTATGCTCTCTTTGAAGTTGTAAGGAGGTAAGCCAGTGATTAGGTGAACTTACCTCATGTCAAATGGTAAGGGCCTAAGTGTATTTAATCATGTATTTAATACATCATATACATCACATACTAATTAGTAAAATATATAAGCAAGTGCATAATCAAGGTAACAATACAGTGGGTGGACTAGTTTTTAAGGTGGGCTTCACATAACTTCTTGGGACGGAATGCAAAACAGCCATCTGCGTAAGTAAGATATCCTTTCAACTCTTGAAATGTCCTTGAATTTGGGTACAGGACAAGGATGAAGTTACAGTGAGAGGTCATGATGACTGAGCCACATATAATCAAGATAAACAAGGAAAGTCCCTAAAGTCCCTGTTAAATATTCAGATTTGTTATTATTGCTAATAAGTAGATAAGCACATTATATAACCTAGTATGTAATGCAGAATCTTATATTTGGTCATAGATATTGCCATTCGTTAGTATGTACCAAATCAGAGACGAGGGGTTTTGATAGAAATGAGGGTGTCATCTTGAGTATAAAATAGTGTATAGAGACTTAAGTCTTTACTTTTATGTAGTGATCACTGGCTGAGTTTATACAGATCACTGGGATGTGACACTTTGTACCTGTGCTCCTTGGTTCTGAACTCCTGAGTTAGTCATGGCTACAGCAAGCAGTAATTGTCTGCTTTGCTAGGTTTGTAAAGTAACTTGTGGCCCTGGTTGATGGTCCTGAAAACATCCTTACAGAAGCCATTGGGAGTTTTACCATTGACATAAATGGAGCAAAGTTAGGCCAATGCTGAATACTCTTGAAAATCCCAACCTGTATCTTTTTCTCTCCCTTTTGTAATTTTTAACCTTTCTTCCATGCCAGTAGAAAAAGAGTGTTAACATTTTCCAAAAAATACATAATTTATGTAGAAAAAATGCATGTTGTTTCTGTTTGGCAATTTTGTTTTTGTTTTTTTGTTTTGTTTTTGCAAGCCAACTACCCACACTGATGAGGCCTCCCCTGGAGTACTGTGTCCAGTTGTGGGTGCCACACTTTAAGAACAATGTGAACAAATTGGAGAGAGCCCAGAGGAGGGCAACAAAAATGATAACAGGTGTAGAATATCTGATCTACGGGAAAGGTTAAAAATACTGGGCATGCTGAGTTTTGAGAAAAGAAGACTGAGTGGGTACTTCATACGTCTTCAATTATGTTAGAGGCTGTTATTAAAAGGATGATGATTATTCTCCATGTCCACGGAGGGTAGGACAAGTAATTGGCTTAATCAGCAGCAAGGGAGATTTAGGTTAGATAGTAGGAAAATCTTGCTAACTATAAAAATAATTAAGTATGGAAGTAGGCTTCCAAGGGAGGTTGTGGAGGTTTTTAAGAACAGGTCAGACAAGCACCTGTCATGGATGGTCTAGACATACTTGGTCCCACCTGAGCCCAGGGGGATGGACCAGCTAACTTCTCGTGGTTCTTTCCAGCCCAACATATCTATGATTCTATACTATATGCAAATCTTAGATAAACCAGATGTTAATACAAGGCCCAGCTGTGCCTGGTTGAAGATAAAAGTGCTTAGTTTGAAACACTTGGGAGAGCTGTGCATGCAACTTGGGTTGCAGGACCAAGAATATATTTTACCCTCAGATGCTGGCAAAGGGCAGAAGATCATACCTGCATACATGCCAAAGAATGGGCCGTGTCATGTTCTCCACTGTGGGGGAAACCCACAACTGGCTGAGTTTCTTACAAATCATCCTTTCAGGAGGCTGCCTTGCTTCTGTTGGTTCCCTGCCTTCACCAAGGCCAAATCTTCCCACACTGGCACCTGGAAACCAAGAAGACAGATGCATTCAAAATGCCATAGACAGATTTAAAAAAAACAGATTAGATTTGCTAGCTGTTCTAATGCTATATTCTGAAATAGGTGGAACATATATCATTTGAGTATAAGTAACTAGCAACTTCAGTTGGAATGAGATATGTTCTTCTGTCTATTGAGATCTGCACATGACAGAGAGTACAGAGCTACCTACTGCCCATAAGTGTGTCTCTGCCTAAGTATCTTGCTCAAAATCCTGAGTTTTGGCAATACCACTCCTCCTTTGAGGATCCTGTCATCACAAATATGGCATAGAAACAGTGATCTGCACTTTCTGAAGGGTAGCATAATGCCAGAGCATCAAAAGCAAAGCACTCAGGGCCATGTACTGACCTCAATCAGCAGCAGAATTTACACTGATCTTGGGAGAGCTCTGTCTGTGACTCGAAGGCAGAATGGGGCCCAAAGGCTGCTCTAAGCTCTTCAAACAGTCAACTTAAGGAGTAGTTGTATTTATTTATCTAGCTTTCACCACGATAGATAACAAATATATATACTTAACTCAATGTAAACTTCTGAGACCTGAAGTGTGGATCTGAGAGTAGAATTTGGCCTTTAGGTCATGTATTGACTTCCATCCATGCACACAGCTTTCATTGACTTCAATGGGAGTTTCACATGCAGATAAACAGCAGTGCAAGGTCTAGAAATGTATTAGTTAACTCAAGTGTTCTTGTAACCCAGCCTGAAATAAACCTCGAAAGCTGTGGGTTTGCTTTACCTCAACAAATACATACTCTGCATGAAGGAGGCACCTTTTTGACACCCAGAAAAGAAAATACAGTGAAATCTATGACACAAATGCCATGTTCTGATGCAAAATACCAGAAGATTAAAAAAAAAAAAAAAAAAAAAACCTTGAAAATACTGAGTGGAAAATGTGTCAAGTGCATAATATATTTTTTCTTAAGCTTGACAGTGACATTAAAGAATGTTAGCAAAGGTGTTCTTCCTAAAAATAAATATTTTGTAGACATTATGGATTAAATTCACCACTATGCAGAGGACCAGCACAAAGCTTATCTACCACTTAACTCCTAAGAATGAAATGTTGGCCCCATTGAAGTCAGTGGCAAAACTCTCTATGGGCATAAGTGGTGCACAAGTCTTGTATTGGCCCTCTACATGAGCAGTGGTGAATTTTACCCTTCCTGATTTTTATCTTGGTTCATTTATGAGAGGTTGGATAAATATTGTATGGTAGGGATAAATACAACAGTTTACGCTTTATGAAGTCTTTTTCTCATTGGTAAAGGAAGCATGATGGATCCACAGTTAATGGTGAAATCAAATAAAATGACTTTTAGCCACTTTTTGTCCATGGGGAAACATATTTCATTCTAACAGCATCAACAAAATGGTGACTCAGACAGGAAATCCATCCCTTATTCCTAAACATTTCTCATTGTCAGCATTAGTATTTTATTCCTTTTGCTCTCTTTAGTATTTAGGTGGAAAAGGATCCCCAGATTATTACAGAGATTAAAGAATTTATAAACCTGTAAAATGGGTATAATACTTCCTTTCTCCTACCCTTGTTCTATTTAGATGGTAAGCCCCTCATGGACTAATTCTTATTATGTATCAAGCCCTGTGCGGATACAAAATTTGTATCCGCATCTGATCCGTGATCTGCGAACATGGTCCGTGGATATAAAGTGGATATCTGTGGATTTGCAGGGCTCTAATTAGGTGTTGGTACAGTTCCTAGCACAATATGGGCCCAATATCTTTTGCGGTGCCTAGATGCTACCATAATATAAATAATAATTAATTATATTTGGAGAAGTGTGTTCAATGATAATTATGAGCAAAGTAATTAAAACAAACATAAATACACACATACATATTAATGAGAATACAGTAAGGCACATTTAACATTTCAGAATACAGAAAATGAAGTAACAAAGCATAAAGAGAGAATGCCGATGTAAAATTAGCCTCTATCAAGTGTATTCTACTTGGTTTATGCTTGTCCAGCTCTGACTGGTGTAACTTATAATTAGTCTCTGCCTGGAGTTATATGGTTCCAAAGAACTGTGGATTAAAGAGAAACTCTAGAATTTCTCAGTTACTTGACAAGTTACAACCTGAAAAGCTACACTTAGACCATTAAAGATTTTTCACAGTGACATTTTAGTGCAGCTGGGGAAATATGCCACCTTGCCATTTATGATTTTCAGAGCATGGATAGAGAAAAGGAGGTTGCTATGAAGAACAAAATAAAATGGTTTACATGTATAGAGGTGAGGTGAAGAATGCTGATAAATATACTTCGCTGAATGTCAGCAAATGTCACTCGAGAAGCCATTTGCAGCTACCCTAACAGCTTCACAAACCAACAAAGAGTAGCAAAACCAGGCAAAACGAGTTGGGCGTACTCACTTCCACATGAATAAGCAATAAGCACTCTCAGAAGTTACACCAGAAAGTTGTTAAACTTGATAGATGAAGCTTTTCAAAACACCTTGTTGTGTACTGTATCTTCCTATAAAAGACTATGGATGGTTTAGAGTGAAAAGGAGACATCATTGCTCAGAATGATGTGATTTAAGCATTTTTGTTCAAACTCTTGTATTTGACATTGTATTAATAGGATGGTTTTAACAAAAGAATGCTTCATCACAACATTTTCCCCCCATAAGGGCTGGTATTTTTGTCTGAACTTCTTTTGACACTCATTCTATTAGATTACTAGTCTTTTCTCCTTTAAGTATAGACCCTTTTACCACTCTAACAGAAAGATTTATAGTTACAACAATTAGTTGATAGTTGATAGTAACATCACTGCAAAAAAAGACTCCTATGTTGAAAATATTCTAACGGTAGTTATCTAAATCATCCAAATATAAGTGAAAGACCTACCAGATATCTCCCATCTTCCCAAGAGCATCTGATTTGTAGATCAATGTATTGGGTCCATTTGTTTTACAGACATGATGACCTGGAAAAATGCTCATTGTGAAAATTACAATTCTTGAGAGAAGACATCAAGATTCCTTCAGATTTATTATTAATTTGGATTGTCTGTAGCTTCTTGAACCTCTACCTTTCATTATAATAAATGGAAGTGAAGATCTTTGACTCAGAAAATACCTCCATGGAAATATGAGTTCTTAAAATTTCAAAAAGTCTGATTGCTTTTATAATGAATTTTTCAACAGTGTTTTCCTCCTAAAATTCTCCTTCGTTTCAAGTTATTTTAGCACAGTCATGAGCAGACTAGATCATTTTGAGATCAGCCCCAAAACATCCCTGCCCACAGAAATTAAGGCGAATTCTGTTTTCATCAGTGAAATGCAGGGACATATAGCATACATGCATAGGGACATACAAGGCCTTCTTTGTTGAATGTATCTCAGACATTCTGAGGCTCTCAAAGGTGATAATGGAAATACTTCATTTAAACTTCTCTCCATATGTTCTTGTGAATGTATAAATAACCTATTTTATAATGACATCATAAGAATTTAGGAGTTAAATATGTGTAAAGTAAAGTGGTTATACTTAACAGATCTTGCAGATGGATTGAGGCAGAAACCTTCATTCTTTGTGTTGTATATTTACAGTACTTATACAGTGATTTTGTTTCATGGAAAATAAGACTTATTGCAAATTTCTTCACCCTGTTCTTGCAAAATCAAAATAAAGGGTGAGCTTTATTAGTCAAATTAAACCTTGTCTTAAACTAAATTGACTTTAAAAGTTAGATTTATAAATGACCAATGAAAAGTAGAAAAGCAAATTTTGCAATTCAGGCATCACTTTGTGAACTTTACTGGATTGGGGGCTATGACTCCCTACCCTTTTTTTTTTTTTTTTTTTTACAGTTTCTTATGGGAACAGAAGTTGTTTCTGAAACAAAATAGACATTAGACAACATCAATAACGTTGTCATTCAGTAGCAATTGTGAAACTTCTCTACTTTTGTTCAGAATTTCGCTATCAAATTAAAATAGATACCACAATCTTAACCAATTATAATAAGACAGAAGGACATTGCAAATATACATGGCAACAAAGAAAAAAAGTGGATATTAATGTGTTGCTTTATCATCAGGCATCTCCAGGAATGGTCAACATGAAAAGCATGTGTTCAGTAAAAACACAATAAAACTTACCTCTTTTGTGCACAAAATGTCTCTCTCTTCGTACCTAACTTTTTTTAAGAAGCAGCACATTATACACATTCATCTTTTGGATGTTCAGCAACAGAGGAAATAGTAGAGATTCTTCAAAGGTTTTAAGAAATATTAATTGCCAGACTGAAAATTTATAGAAGCAGTTCCCAGAACAGACAAACACTTCTAATAAATATGCTTATTTTGTGAAAGGCACAGAAAAGAAAATGCTGGTTAGAAGCCTGCATCAGCTAATTCATGTTCCAGTTCCCATTTCTTCTACCCTAAGCAGGTAGGCCACTATGCATATTATGGACCTGATCCAATGTCTACTGAAGTCACCAGAAAGATTCCCACTGACTTTAAGGCCCTAAATCCCAAGGGCTTGATCTTGCAGGCCTTCCATAGTCAAAACTTGATTTACAAAGCTATGTTATATTTTAAGTGAAGATCATTAAAACTTCACTGTTAACATATGGGCCAAAAATCTGCAGTTATTACTCAGTCAAAATCATCTCCATTTTGAGACATGGAAGTTTTCCCTAGATAAGGACTGCAGGATTTGGCTCCATATTGACCCACAATAATGAAGAATCAGAGTTTCCACTCTAAAGATTTTTTTTTTTTTTTTTTTTTTTTTGGTACATATGTCCTTCTAGGTAAAAAGGAACTTATAGTTCTAAATGGAAAAAATCATACTTTGCCCTTTTTTATTTTAATGGCCAAACATTGTAATGCTAGCTAAACAGAAATTCTTGTCTGCTAATAGGTTCCTTTAGTTTGTAATAAATAGGAATGCTAATGACTAAAATTTGGTATTTGGTATGCATTAGCTTTTGTAAGTCTTTTCTTTAAGGCCTCATTGACATTCAATATGGCAAGCTTCCTTTGAAACATATTTATAAAATAACTACAGTATAATTAAACCAACAAAGCCATCTTTTAAGTAAGCTTAATAGCTCAGTTTTTCACTCTGTAAAATTTTTATTTTAAAGAGGAAAAATAGTTATGCCTCAATTCTATGGTATATTTCATTTTGCATCTAATATTTCCTTTGCATCTGCAATCTGTGCATATCTAATTTTTGACAACTATGATTACTAATAAAGTGCTCATGAAAGATATGCTTCATAGCTTCTTCAACAAGAATAATGTATTTTTGTTAATGGGAATTGTAATATATCTTGACAGATACAATATATAAAATATGCTTTTTTCTTAATTGTTAATGTTGTGGTACTGCATGTACACGAAGTGGATCAACAGATATGGCAGGTAATAATCAAAGTGGATGCTATTTTATAAAATGTAACTAAAAATATTTTAATGATATAAAAGCAATAGATAAATAAAAGCAATTACATTTAATTTTGCTTTCAGCTAGTGTGCAATTTATTGTTAGCTTTAATAGGGGAGAAAGCTCATGCAGAAAGCTAATGGTAGATTCGGTGCTAGCCTTATTCATCAGGGTCTCTAAGTAGTACTTATTCTGGGATATTTCTCTGGTAGAGTAAAATGTTCTACCTAAGGGTACTTGGCCCCTGATAAACCTAATTCATAATAATACACCTCTCATTCAGAAAATTTAAGTTTACAGAGTTCTCAGCAGTTTGCAAATCTTTTCACTATTTAGAACAATGATTGTGTTTTCTCAAGACAAACTAAAAAGTGATACATCAAATTATAATAACATAGAATCTCTCGACTGCTTCTTAAACTCCATCCTCGATAGTAGTAATCCTTAGACCCCTCCTACAGTATGGTGAATAAATACAGTTGACATCATTGTTATAATCTTTATTTAAAACTGTTACCAAGGTTACAAATTACCATCACTGTGTGCAACAGGTCCCTCTGAAGCAGTATCATTACAGATTAACTGTAATGTGTAGGATTATAATAAAAGGCATAAGGGATTATGCGCAAGGAAAAAATGCGAGTAATAACACAAATACATCTACTTTATATAGTGCATTGGTTTGCAAAAGCTGCACTCTCAATGCTGAAAAACAAAATGTAGCTTTTTTATCACTTGGGCATTTACGGGGATGCATAGTTAACTGCATCCTGTAGTGGCTTTGCAAACTTCAGAGCGGGAAGGGGAAACATGGTTTCTCTTGATGTGTAAATCTGCTACCGCTGAAAGATGCTCTCACAGTCTCCACTACTGGTGAATTATCTAGCTGATGAGGAAATATGCTCGGATGGTGTGGCGTTGCGCTCCAGTGGCACAAAATAGCGTTCTATAGTGTTCAGCGCAACTAGTCCCGGAGCTATTGGCCTGAGTCTACTCGCAGTGATACTGAGATATCACTGAAGTCAATAAGGCTACACCTGTATAAATCTGGAGTAAATGAACTCAGAATCTCAGGGATCGTGAAACTGACTCCGATTTATTTTGTCTCGCGTGAGAGTGGAGGAAACACCAGCTGGAATGAAAGAGTGTAAAAGAGAAGTCGAAATATTAGATAACTTTGGCTATTCTAAAGGTCATTGACAAGCCTTCCCCACCAACACCCAGATCCCAGTCCGACAGACTGCGTCTCAGTCACTGTATTATGCCCTCAATTTAGTGAAACAAATCCGAAGTATTAAAGTCTTCGTAACTAATTGCACGCTCTCGAGTATAAATAATTATCTCCATATAGATGTAGAACAACAACGTACCAGAAGTATTGGGGGGGACAATCCGATTTATGTCTATAGCTCCCCCCACCCCGGAGCATAAGTCTTCACATACCTCCGCGGCTGCAGCTGGCAAGGCTAGGGGGTACAAGCAAAGAAAGGAACAAAACCGAACAGGTTATGGTCAGGAGAATAGCACGATCGGAGTTTGTTAGCAAATATCTCGCCTTTCTGTTTGGAGCTCACTGTTACTGCTCGTCCCGGGGAGCTGTGCCACTCCGCTCATTCCCATCTGCCCTGTCTGCCATTAGGGCGGCTAAGCAGGCGGGAAAAGCCTAAAGACAGAGAAGATGCTGAAGAGGTCAGAGAGGTGAGGCAAGGGCTGGGGTGGTTTGGCCGTGAACTTTTGGAGGCAGGGTGTATTTTCTCTCCGGAGATCGGGCTCAGCCAGTTTGAGATGAACTTGAGAGCCTAGTTTCCCCCCTTCCTCGGCAAACAATCCCTGACCAAAATTAGCACACACACCCCACCCCCCCAGCCAGCCCTGGGCCTTGCGGGTGGTGGTGACGCAACAAAGCGATTTGTTTTCCTCTTTGGGGCGATTTAGGGAAACTAGAAAAACAAACATTGGTCCGTCTAATGACATAGGTGGAGAAAGCTACTAAGGGAAAGAAAACGGGGCACATCCTTTTAGAGGAAGGAAAAGGGTTCTCTGAAGAGAGAAAACAAAAGCTGTCAATAGTCATTGTAACCCCACCATGAACCAAGGACCTCCTGGACACACTCAGAGAGCTAACCTCCCAGTACTTCCCATTACCTTTTCATGACACTTCACTAATGCTCACACAATAGCCAACTGAGCAGTTTGAGTAAAGATATTTTAACCTGAACTAAACAGTGTCTCCAGACAATAGGTTGCAAAGCAACATCTGGTACTACACATTAACAATGATGTGCAAAGGCATACGCTTAACGTCTGGAAGTTTGTGTCAACAATAAGCAGTTTAGGAGTCCGCTGCTGTTCAGCCTGAAATCTTAATAAATGACTATTAGCTGGTGGTTCTTAGGTGAGCATCTCAGATCCGTCCTCTCAGGGAATCCTGGACAGCTGAATCTTGCCAGGCAGAAATAGGGGAGCCATATGGATTCGTATTGGATTCGAATATATAGATACACACACGCACTAATCCAATATGTGTGTCTGTCTCCAGGAACTAATAATCTAGTGGGAAGTGCAGGAGTCAAATGCCCCAGAACTCCTATCCAGGCAGAAGAAAGATAGAGATGAGTCAGTGGAAAGCATTTTTCTCCTTCCTGTGTATTTTCGTGGGGCCACGAACATCATCAATCTCTGATGATGAACAAAAGTGGACATAAGTAAATGACCAACTTCATTAAAGCGCTTGTTTAAATGAGGAGGACTCTAAACTAATGAAACAACGGGAGGTGACTATTGCGAACAGCTGTTCCTCATACATATTTCATTATACGATCAGATAATACGTCCTACCACCTTCTCAATTATTCACAGATAAACATTTTCAAGACGTTTTGACATCTGTCTTAGTGCCTGCTATTAATTTAGTAATCACTGTAGTTAAAGGTATATGGGACTGCGCCTCGCAAAATCTCCTCTTTGATTTACGAACACGAGATATATAATATTCGCCCCCACAAAATCCCCTCAAAGGGTGAAATTCTTTCATTGTGGCCCTGGCACTCGTTTTAAGGGCTTCTCCCGATTGTTACCAACACTGAGCGAAGCAACTATTTTCAGAGTGTCACTGCTGTGGTACTCTGCTGTATATAGAGAAGTGGTGAGGGAGGGTTATTACTGCATCATTGCATCCTTTAGGCAAAATTGCGCTGCTTGATCCCAAACTGCTCTTGGGGATCTGAATGCTCAGAGCCATTTAATCCAAGACAATGTTTTTAGAGATAGCTCTGCACCTAGCACGGGGCACTTTCAGACCTTGCGTCAAGCTTCCGAGGAAGGGTGGCTGGCAGATGAAATAACGTATAACTGTTGGGAAGGCTGATGCCCCTTTTCTGTCTGGCGAGGAAGGTTGAAAAAGTTGCAGTCGTCAATATGTTCCCAGTTGTTTACAGAATTGCTTCTACTTTTCTTCTCTTAAAAAAGCTGAAGATCATAACACTATGTGCGCACTAACAAACAATGCGCCATATAAGTGTTTGGATAACTGTCCTGGAAGTATTACACTTACCGACTTTAATTTTTACAATAATTATACTGCGTTTCCCCCCTCTTTCCAGTCCGCCCCCCCCCAACAAAATAGAACCCATTCAAGCACACTTAGCAAAACAGCCTGGCAGAAGTGAATACAAGTACAGTTAATAAGGAGGATTCGTGTAGTTTGATATGGCTTGAATTTACTCTGGGAACGAAATGCACAAGTCCCCGATCAGAAAGGTAAGTGATCTGGTCCTCTAGACTCTTTGGGAAAGTATGTCAGAAAAAAACGGCTGTATGGAGTCTGAATTTACTAAAACTTCTTCTTTTGTGCCTATTTCCTGGCAATAATCCCTTTTCTTCAAATAAGAACTTTCCCTAAACTACCAGATGTTGCTCGTACCTATTAAAGATTGAGTCAAACGAATGCAGGGATAAAAAAAAAACTTCCCAACTCTCTTTCAGACACTGTTTATTCAATTAAAGTCTTCACTCCCCTCCATACTTTTTATCTGATAAAGTTCACATACAGAAAGAAACTGGAACCTGCATCACAACATTTCCACATAAATACGATGTAAATATAGAAAGACATGCATTTTTTCTCCCACAAAAGAACTTAATTAAAGCTAGCTTGAGAGCTGCAATCTTGCCAGTAAAATAGGGATTTGCTTTGTAAAAGGCTTAGAAATCATGTTTTAAATAGCAAAACTGTACATTAGAAGAAGAATGCTGTTCTCGTGCTAAACCTCATATTCACATTCCATAGCGGGTTTTGCGAATGTGACATTCAGACACGCATTTGCCCCCACAAACCTCTGCATAAACAAACCACACACAAATATTGCTTCACAGCTTCAAATCCTGGTTATTATCAAATGAAATGTAGTCGACATCTTTATAGAATAAGTAAAAATGATAACAATACAGCCTTGTAAAAATGCACCACCTTCGCTAACAGCAGCCAGAGGTTGTTCCTGAGCTTGGTTTGTGTGTTTGTTTTTGGATTTTGTTACACACCACGGAAGTTACAGGAGTTCATCTCATTTTAATTACCAAATGAAAATAGAGGCCATACTGAAAAAGAAAGAAAGAAAGAAAGAAAGAAAGAAAGAAAGAAAGAAAGAAAGAAAGAAAGAAAGAAAGAAAGAAAAAGAAAGATTGCAGGCATTTAGAAGTAAAGGGGTATTTTGGTAAAATGGAATACAGTATGCTCAATCCCAACTGTTTTTAATCCTCAAGATATTACCTACAGCTGAAGACCTTCCCCTTCCTTGAATCGTCTGAACTAATAAATGGGTTAACGGTGAATTCTGAATCTCTACTTCTTTATATGTTTTGAATCAACGCATGTTAAAGTAATAAGGGGAGACCGGGTGTCTCTGTGGGTTAACATTAAATTAGACCAAGTTTGTCATCTTTTCAAGCGAGACTGTCCTACGCTTTTAAAAGTCCACTCCAAGTCTGCCTGGAAACTTTCAATTACCCCCACCTGTTTAACCACGTGTCACCGGCCTGTACCTGACTACTGGGCTAAGCTAAAGCCCCTGTGTAGTTCAGTATTGTACCTGCAGCTCTATTGCTGCACAGCTTCAAGACTTCCTTCTCCCTATTGATTGCGCTATGTCCAAACAGGGCAAAAGACGAGAATTGTATTCGACAGATGCTGCTCACTCGTGAATAACAGGTTCAGTGCATGCGGTATCTCTCGCCATTATCCTGTAAGTTAATATTGAGTAGCAATAGCTGTCTAAATATCAAAATCTATTTATAGGGGATGCAGAGCCATGACCTCTCCATCTGACCTTCAGTAACTGCAGTCTGGAGAAAGGACAAAAATATGGGACAGCATGCAATGAGTGTGTGTATATGAGAGAGAGAGAGAGAGAAATGAGCGTGGGTATTTTGTTATGAATTATTTTTGATTCCTAGAATTGCATCCAGTTTTCAGATATGGAGTGTGTCGATTCTAAATGGTATTTGCACTACGTTATGATAATTTACCAGCTAACGTAGATCAGTAGAACGTATTTTAAAAAAAAACTCTTGGTTAAGTATTAGGTTGAATGCTATAGTCGTTTTAAAACTAGGAGGGTGAAGAATGAAGCACAAACCAACTCCACATACATTTCGGAAATAATTGTACACGTTTTCGAAACTTCATCAGCATGGGGGGAAAGTTCCCTTTTCCTTAAAATAAGGACCCAGCCTCTTCGTGTCTGTCTCAACAAGGCAAAGATTTTAGCAAAATCGGGGTAGGGCGTGTGGGGGGGGGGGAGGAGGGGGAGTTTGATCGGTTTATTTAGCACAATCGTTGTTTTATGAATGACTTTGGACTATTGCCTGAGGACCGGTTAGAATTTCTGAAAAGTGATTAATAAAAAAAAGAGAGAAGCTAATCCCGCAGAGTCAGACATTGTCTCACACGAGGACATGCTATCTCTGTGCTTCCAGTTTCAGGGTGTGCTTTAAGGCATTTAAAAAAAAAAAGAGCGGTAGGGCTGTTTTGCAATGTGGGGTCCGAGGGCAGAGATGACTATTATAAAGCCCATCCTCTCGGGGGGAGAGAGAACTCAGAAAGCACTGCTGTTCCCGTGCAGCCGTCGAGAGTTCGTCCAGTCTGAATTAACAACTGTGTAAAACTAGATCAACTGTCCAACTGTGAAACTGCCTTCCCTTCCCTCCTCCCCCCCCCCCCCCCGCTTACTGGCCCCTCCCCAACTCAGCAGCTCCCTGCATTAATATGGCGCCTGCAAACGAGAGAAGCACTTTCTTGATGTTTAGCAGTTGAAATGTACTCCCTGAAGGTCACATCAGGCAATTTGTCCGTTTCCTGCCTCAGATCTTCAGGGCTATGCATTTGCGTGTCAGGGGGGCTAGGAGGTAGCTTGGTGCGCCCTACGCACGCTGGGATGTCAGGGTGTAACCCAACCCAAAAGGAAATTTCATAACCAAGCAACCATCCTATTGATAAAAATAAACTGGACAGAAACACTGGGGCAGATCTCACAAGCCAGATGTGCCACTGTTTTTAATTGTTGCATTCATTTATTTATATGATATAAACCAAGAATTATACGTTACTTCTTGTGGCTAGAAATTAAAAAGACTAAAACCTCCTTTGTGACCCTATTAAGACACATGAGCGCCATCCTCAGCTGCTCATGGCTGCACTAGGGAAAAGAGCTACTACTCTTCGGGGAGAGTAGTTTAGGAGGAAAACTCCATCTCACTGGATTGAATGAGCAGCAAAACACCCTCCCAGTTAGCTAGCTAAATGCTTCTACCCAAGGCAGAGTTGCTAACTACATTAGTCAAATGTTCTCTGCTTCACATTTTGGGGTTTGGTAATTAGCACTCTTCTCTTGCAGCAAAGGAGAATAACGTGCATATGATTAATTTTTTTTATCTCATTGAAGGAAGTGTCTGGAAAAAAAGAAAATATTAGGTAGATATAATCTCCCTCTAAATCTTTGGTCTTGGTAATAGATTAGACTATATGATATGGATTCCAAATAAAAAAACAAGGTCTTAGAAGAGGAATCTCCTCTTCCTAATGAATATTTACCCTATGGTCATTACACCTTTAATTGCCCTCGCTTAACTTACCTTGCAGCAGGTAAGAAAGCTATTGCTCCCCTCTTTCTGTGCCTAGAACCCGGGATTTCAAACACAATGTCCTCGATTTTAAAGTGCCATGTGCCAGATAATGGTGGGGGGACAGGCAGGGTTGCCATATTATTGACTACATACAATATATAAGATGGAAACGTTTAAGACTTTTAACTTTTTGTTGCACTGACACGCTGTATTTTTATCAGATACTATTATGTAGACAGAACCATTGTACTGTAGCTGCCTCACAGTTGCTGGATCGTTTCTATCAGATGAAAGATTTTGAATAGTTTTCTTTCAACAATGCATCCTTTTGGTCTTGATACAAAGAATGTAGGCATGGTATACACTTAAACAGCTCTGTCACACAGAACGATTAAATAGAGTATATATCGAAGTCTGTCTACATCATTATACGTACAGGGAACAGAATGAAGTTTCCCTTCACCAGTGAAGAAGCCCATTAAAATCTGATGTCCTAGTAGCATCTTCCGGATATTTCTTATCTGTGATATTCGCTAAGCTGTTAAAAATCTTTACAGCTTGGCTTTAAAATCAGCTGTTTCTTAAGGAAGTAGTGAGTCTGATAGCAGAATCTTCTGAGAAAATCTGCTTCTCTAGGTCTATTAAATGGCTAAATTATACTATATCTATCTATCATATACATAATATATGGATCTGTATGTGTGTATATAACAAGTGTACATATAGATGCACAGATATATAGATTTTTATACATACCCGCAAATATATCTATATAGCTACATACATATAGCATAATTTATATTATAATACATACAAACCACACATATAGACACACACACGTGTACATCCATCCTTGTACACACATAGTGTGTGTGTGTGTGTGTGTTTGTGTGTAATATTAGAACATCTATTCCTTCGATGAAATACATATTTCTTTTTAAAGACTTACCCTGCCACTCCCAGGTCCCCAGGTTTCTTGCTTGAATATAGTTTTTGTCAGTGGCGGCTTCATGTCGGTTTAGAAAAGTTGAAGGCAGAAGGTGATTTTGCACTGAAAGGCTCTGAGCCTTGGAGTTTTTTATTCACTGCTTAATCAAGCGACTTGACCAAACTGCACGTGCTGAGTCCAACTTTTTTCTTCCCCTTTTCCCAGCTTTGTGCTATCCACTGATTAAGTCCTCATATTAAGCTCGAGTTCCTTTCTAAGCAACTGCTAAGAAGTCAAGAGCATCCTTGCTTGCTTTCTCTCTATGGCCTTTCATGCCCTCAATTTGTTATTCTACTGACACTTTCTTAAAGTTAGTGCAGAGCATTGAAAAATTAGTGACAAAAGCCCTGGAAAATCTCTCGCTCCTCACTGCTAAATCCTCTAATGGGTCAATGCATGTCGAATTTTTATTTGATTTCCAATAATCTCTAGGAGTTAAAAATTAAACTTACCTCAGATCAGCGTTGAACCTATGCTGTATTTTCCTGCATCACTTTGTACGCCATTGACTCTCTGATTTCATACCACATGTACCCACTAATTTATAAATGAGTGTATATATCTGTATTTATCTGTATCTATGTCTTTATAGCTCCAGTAACTCTATCATTTTGTGTCAAAATAACATCATGTCACTCCATGCCAAAAGTATATTTATCCAATCAAATAGCAACTGCAAGCGGCATCTTCTTTATCAAACCTTCATTTTTGTTGTACACGAATGTTACATATCTTTTCATTTCTTTTACTATTTTAAAATATGTATTAGAGTAATTGTTACTTGGAGGTCTTTTATGTATCTAACACTCCTATGGTTCATATGTTTTCTGTTCTTTTACTCTTGTGCTGGGAGATTACATACACCGATTTCTTGTGACATCTAGAAAGCATAAATTTAATATTTTTAAAAATGTCTGATTCTTAAAGTTTGTCACAATGATCAAAGATTTTAGTGAACGTTCCTAAAACCTTCCACTTTTTAATTGAAGAATTCTATTTATCTTAATTTGCCGCCTCGGATTTTGTCAAATATTTGTTTAGTTCTGTGGTTTAAAAAAGTTTCAGTGTGATCCACGTATAAGCATTTCCACTAACTTGGGGTCAAGTGAACGATAATTTACATGATAAAGAATAATGCCCATTTTGGTCAGTTTGAAACAACTTCACCTATGCCATCATTAAGGAGAATTTGACACTTTCAGTAAAAAAGATAAATAGTTGGTTATGTATAGTGCAATTTCCCTATTCGAGTTACTGTACAAAGGCCAACTTCTTAGGCTCTTGAATTTCTGCATCATTTATAGCCTTAAGTAGGGCAAATTTGTACCTGCTGTTATTTAAAGTTTCACATATTAGCTTGAGAAGGTCTTACCAGGCCAATAGATCGTTTATTTATTTCGCGTTTAAAGGCAGTCTTAATTAAAGCAAATGAAATCTAAAAAATTAAGCCATAATTTGGACCTCACCAACCCAGTCCAGACTCGGAATGGATTATTTCCGGGTTGTATATAAAAGGAATTAGGTTTATCTCCTGCATATCCTGCGGCTTCTCTCCTTTTGGGGGGGCGGGAGGAGGGGGAGAATATTTTATTTAACCATGTAGATGCCTATGACCCATTGGCTGGCAAGGTGGAGCAGTGTTCAGGACAGAAAAGTTAAAAAGGAAAGGGACAAGCCAACGTGCTCTCTTGGGGCTCAGACCTATCTGTCTTCTGGTTTCTGACACGTTGTTTCTACTGCATTCTTTTAAAAAATCAGGTTAACGCAGTTGATGTCCCTATTTCTTCTCTCTCTTTAGTCGTTTTCAGTTGAGGTCATATCAGACACACACACATGCAAATTATATTATGGATGAGACCATCAGAGGGTGATCTTGTTCCAAATATACCTTACCTTACCTTCCCGAGTATTCTTGAAAAAGTTCGAACTCTTGTCTTCTGGGGTGCAGAGTTAAGAAACAACTTTTTTAGCTCGTCCTTCGTCTACAGCCTGGGTCCGCAGGCTCTTCCTGGCACAGGGCCACAAACTGGTGAGCTAATGCTCGCTAGCTCTGCTCACCAGAGTTTGCAGAGGTTGTAAAAGTTAAGGCAAGAGAGAAGAAGGACCTTTCCTTGTAGATCTATGCTGAGCTCCGTGATGATCTTGAAATGTGCTAGAAGTACATAAGTAGGGGGACAAAAGGGAAAAGGCTCCAAATAGATCTGTTTCTCGGGAATCTCTCTCTCTCTCTGTGTTTTTTAGCAGAATGCAAGCTCGTTTTTTAGTTACAATTAAAGCCCAATTTATTTACTTTTTGTTTGTTCACAGCTGAATGGTAAAGTTGGGAACACTTCATGTTTACAACAGGCACAGTCTTGCAATTGTTAGGTATAGTTCAAGCAGTGTCTTGCACTGTTGTAGCTTTGCTCAGTCACTGAGAGCTATGGAAAGCATATGGGAATCAATAGACAGTGTGGCGGGCAGATAATGGATTAGAATCAGTGAATGTTATAATCTGTATTATGGGTTTTCTATTGTTTAGATCGAGCAAAAATTCTAGTGGGTAAGGGTTTAAAAAAATCCTGGTGCTACAAATATCACAAAACACCCGATTCTCTCTCTCTCCCCCCACCCCCCCATTTTATTTTAAAGATAGGATTTTCAGGAAGAAGCTAATGACTTTCATTTAATTGGCCAGGCACTGATGTAGTGGATTGTTCTCCCAGCCCTGTGCCTTTGTTGCTTTTGGGGTAAATAAAGCTAATCAAACCTTTTGTTATGGCCAAATTCTCCCTTGGGGTCTTCCAAACATTTGTTTGAATAATTTACCTCAAGAATTGAACATACTAATTGATTTTAAAGTGCTAGCCCAGAGGGAGGAAGGGCGCAAGGGCTACAAATCACAGGCAAAGAGCAAATGTATACCTGGCAGCAGCGAAGCGTCCATAATTTGATACACCTCACCCTGCAGTGTGTGTGCACTTCAGAAGTCAAAGGAAGAGTGTGTCCGAATCATTTCAATAAATGTTTTCTTAAGGAATGTTTGATTGCACTAGCTTACAGGGACCACATCCATGGTGCCCTGGGGACTTTGCTCTGATATTACATAGGCGAGTATATATTTTTCCATTCCAATAAATGCACGTTGTCACCTAGATCTCAGATGCTCTGCTGTCTGGCATGTGTAAACTCTTCTTTAAGAAAGAGAAGGGGGGGCGGAATCCAGGGGGCTGCAGGTTCTGTGTGCTTTAGTCCCATTCAAAGAAGAATTTTGATGCGATTCATTAGAAGTAACGAGTTGACATAAGGTAAATCTACATTGAGGGGGCCTTTCTTTCAGTGTATGGGGAAGCTTCATTAACCATCGCTAACAAGGCGTGCAAATGCTCTGATTGGGCAGCTTTCTTATAACGCCAGGGCCTTTGCAGGATGCCCACCTAATGAGGGTCACTAAAAGAGATTGATAAAATATTCAGATTTTCCGTCACACCAGGAACTTTTTATTAAAGGGGAAAGTTGAGGCAACTGTGTCGTTGTTTACCTTTTGAAGGCACAATCGCATAAGAAGAAACCCAGCTCTCTTCGAAAACCTTATCTCCCGGAGAGGATTGGGTTTTCATGGTGTTTTTTGTTTGTTTGTTTGTTTGTTTGTTTGTTTGTATTTGGGAAATCCTTAACAGTTTCCTATCTCCTTCTCCTCCCACCCCCCACCTATTTATGTTTTCTTGGGGTTAGTGTACTGAAAAATAAGAAAGAAAGGAAATAAAAAAAACTTGACTAAAATGTTCTGGTTTTGACAGAATTATTAAAATCAGCGTGATGGCTTAATGACATGTCAATCATTTCAGTGTTGCTGGTTGTTGTTAATATGTCAGCATCTGTACACATGACTGTTAAACATGCTACTTTCATCAGTGTAACATTTTATAGGCTGGAGGGCTTTTTTCTCCCTCTGTAATTTATTTCTACTACTTTTCATTGCTAGGTTACATTTTCTAATTAGAGCTAAGTATTTCACTTAATATTTAATTTAGATGTACAGCACATATATCATACCTAGATCAATCAATCAAGTGTCCCTTGTTGATAATGCTGCATCATTAAGAGTTGTATTTAATTCAGAAGCAAGATGATGTATGTATGCTTATGCTGCTAAACAGACACTTTCAAAATTAGGAATGTGGGTTTATCGTTAGGAAGCATACTGCATTGACGTTCACTTTTGAGCTAAACGCCTAATCGAAAAAGTTTGCTGCTTAAAGAACTCTGGACTTTGGAATTGCAACAAATTTAATTCCTTAATTCCCTTCCCAACTAAATATTTCATATTTTTCACCAATGGACGTGTTTACCCAAAGGAAGGGGAGAGGTTAATCTCGTAGCTTTGGTATTGTTTGGGGCAAGTAATAAAATACCCGGCCTGCCTCTCACACCCACCAAAACCGTTAAAAATGATTTGCCCACATTTTTACACAGCATATACTGCACTCATTACATCAACAGGATTGAATTACAGGAGCCGAACGGGCCAGCTCTGACACAGACATCAAATACGCAGTCATTTATCTTGGGAAACCGTGGCTTTAAAAAGGGAGGATAATTTCAAATAAAACAGCTGTACAATATTGTCGTCACTTGCCACTTACGAATGACAAAAAAATCAATTAAATCCTAATAAAAAATAGATGGATGTGATCAGTTCTCCTTTACCTGCCTGATTCTCTCTCTCCCCCTCTTAATTTCACCCGCCTCGGACCCGTGGTACTGTATTTTAGAGCTTTCCCTCTACCTAGAAGGTGACCAGGCACATGAGATATGGCACCGAACCCCTGTTTGAACCAAAACACTCCGCAGCGCCGAATTAGTCATTCTCGAGTCAGGCTTAGGGGGCACTTACTGGGCAGCAGACAACCAGAACCTAGTGGGAGCTACAAATCAAAGCAAGCAGTAAAATAAAGAGCCCACCTCGCCTTTCTCTCTCACAAAAGTACCCCCGAAACAGGGCAGGCTGGAAACATCAGCGCGCTGAACAGAGAGACACATAACTTGACATGAATTTCTTGGCGCAGCAGAAAGGAAAGCAAATTTCTATCCAGCTCTTCCCTGCAAAGCCACATGTCATTATATGAGTTAAAACAATGAATCATGTGGGATAAAATAAGATTAAGTTTAAATGGAGTTTAGCTACCAAGATTCCCCCAGCGCTGTAAAGATGTCTATCAGTAAGGAGAAAACTCTTATCATTTCCTCGGACGCCTAAGCCACCAAGTGAGTAGGGAATTGGGGCTGGGGGGGTCAGAACAAAACCAAGAGTCTTCCCTGCGGGTCTTGAGTGTGTGAATAAGAAACTTACAGGATCCGGAAAGGATTTTCCGAGTCGAGAGGGGTTTGCTTTCCCAGTCCTCTTGTTTGCTTTCCCTGCTGCTGGCGATCATGGCTTGGTATCTCTCCCCTCGACAGTAACTCTCTAGTTCAGCTCGTCCGGATTCAGCGGCACTATGCAGAGAGCTCGCAAGATTCGGGGGCTCTGAATTAGCCAATTCCATTGACAGTTTTCAGCCAGCAGCTGCAGTCATTAAAAGCCATTTACACCCTGGCCTCCTCACACAAAGATAGAGCGCCAACAATTATCTGCTTGTACATTTAAGGACATGAGAATGTGTCCCTAACAGGCTTAGGGGAGAACTGAATCACCGGCTACGCTAGGAAAACACTGAGTCCCGTTCCCAAGATTTGTCTAATGTATATCGTGCCATAGTAACTCGCTTTGGTGAGTGAGCTGCTTCAGTATCCTCAAACATTTTAGGATGTTGCATCCAACTGTGCAATAGCTCACGGGCTGAAATATCGCTTATGCTGTAAGACATGCAGAGCTCTGTTAAGACCTTCGTATTAGCTAATAGGCACATCAGGTTTTTTTTTAATCTAATCATGGTTTGAGATTCAGCCCAGAACGCATCTTTTTCAGACAGAATTCTCAGTAGAAAAGCAGTTTGTTGGTCTCGGATTATACCTGAAACAAGCTGAGGCAGATTCTGGTGTGAGTTTTTGTAGCTTTGCAAAGTTCACCCGGAATCCTAATACCAGGAGCATCGTCTAAGCATGTGAACAGAATATGATTGTGTGGAAGACTAGAAAACAAGAAGGGCCTTTTTGATATGACCCTTGAAATGAATTTGGGGGGTAGTTTAATTTTCAGCTTTAATAAAATTGAATCAAACATTAAGAAACCCCTCGCAGGAATCGCCCCCCCCTTTTTAATATAATCCTTTACATAAAAGGAAAGGATTACAAAGAAAAGATTTTTTCTGTATTAAAATCTTTGGCTAAACATATTGTTGTACAATTAATACTTTCAAGTAGATTGGTGGAGGGGCTGAGTCGTCTCTTTGCTTCCTTAGCTGTGTAACTGGAAATATGAGCCAGAAAGGGAGGGGACAGACGAAAAAAGTTTCCCCCAAGTATGTTAACAGAAGTGTTTAAGCAGCTCACTAAAAATTAAGAGGGCGAATTATTTTCATGATGAATAACAGAGCACACCGATGACAGTTTAGTGAAAATGTGATGAATGTGTAATACAGCGAGGTTCTTCCAGTCCAGCAGCTCTTCCAACTGGACCTATTCATCTGCCACTTGGAATTATTTCATGAGGAGTGCGCTGTGAAAGGGATCACCACCAGTTCGGAGTCCAGCTAAAGAACTTCTACCACCCATAGCAGCATTATTATTATCCTTCGGATAGGCCAAGTCACGCTATGTTTTCACATTTTAATTGTAATATCTCTTCCCCCTCTCTTCCCTCCATTGATGTCTGAAAGTAGTTTGGGCTCCATTCCTCACCCCTAGATCTGCATCGGAATGCAGAAAAGATCTTTAAAAAAGTTTTGAATTCCTCAATGATTTTTCTTCTAGAAAGGCGGCTTAGGATAATTATTTCAGCTTTATTGAGGGCAGATTAGTTGAAGTCTGGATGCTGCGTTTCAATACTCGTTGTACATGCCTTTACAATGTCGGTATTGTTTGCTACTGTGTGTGAACCTATTCAAAATATACACTTTTTAACACCAAGCAAAGTCCTGTCTAAATATACACAGTAAGTCTGGAAAGACGTCCATGACCCGTACAAATCTCTGTAAATCACACTTCCATAGCTACAGAAACTAAACAAAAGAGTTACCAGCTCAAGATGCTGATTAAATCTTCTTAAAAGCAACATACCTAATAATAAATATAGTTGCATGGGAGCAAGATCCAGGAGTCTAGCTAGCAGTTGGAATAATATGGAGTTAAAACTGCAAGAATACTTTCTTTGCCCACACTTAAAAAAAAAACACCTTTAATTTAATCGTCAAATGGGTTTCTTTCTTTTCCCCAAAGTTTGGGGCAGAAATTGTATGTAAAGGAGGAAATATATGTTAAAACGGTGGTTGGCACGTACGCGAGTGGCTAGCTGAGAAGAAAGAAAAATGAGAGGATAAAAAAGAGGGATGTGCGAAAAGAAGGAATGAAAGAAAAAACAGAGGGAAAAGAAAAAAGGGAAAGGGAGAAAAAAGCAGAGGAAGAGAAGGAACTAAGGAAAAGAGAGGTATTTGGCTGAAAGAGAAAGGCAGAAGAGGGTTTAACATGCCAGTTATTCGGAGTGCTTTTCTCTAACTTCAAACCCGCAGACAGGGCCCGTTCAGAGCACTGATGCTCCTGGCAGCGCTGCATCCCTGCAGGGGACTCTGCAGGTCCCGTTAAACTTGGATTTTAGCAGGTACCCTGTAAAGTGAAGGGCGGGGGAGAAATTCTTGAGGGAACCAGAGCTAAACCCAGAACGTACTGTGTGTGCTGCTTCTGGGAGGGTCACCGGCATGAGGATGGGTCTAATGATCTCATCTTTCTTTTCTTCCTCGGCACTATTAGTGTTCAGATAGGCAGAATGAAGTGAAACTACGTGCAAATCATGTGTAAATTGTCTCAGTTAGGAGCCCTTTATCCGAACGTGTATCCCAGCCTGGCCCATTTACTTTCCCCCCATATCTCCTTTAGCTTTAACGAGGCTCGTTAAGATCACAATAATATTCCACCCTCTAATTGCTCATCCCATTCAACAAATATGTGCACACTGCTTTTCGCATTATTTGATCCCTTATTTAGGAGGGGTGTGGAGGGGGAGAGACGGAGAGAAGGGGAAGTGCTGAGATTAAGAGTTGAAAAGATACAAAAAAAAAAAATCCTTTTCCACTAACCACCCTGCTTCCCTTCCCCCCGTGCATTTGCGCGAAGTGGTAAAAACCTTTCTTACGTACTCACTAATGATTGGCAGGGCTGACAGTGATTGGCAGGGGGTGCCATGGCAACGCCACAACGACACTCAGAAGACCAATAGAAAAGCGAAACAAAATGTTTCAATGCTGCACTCACTGTGGATTTAGGGGAGATATTATGAGGCTGTTGTCATTAGGGCGATTGCTGTTGAATCATTGAATCTTGACTCGGTGGCGGTGCTAGGTTGGTGTGTGTGTGTGTGTGTGTGTGCGTGCGTGCGTGCGTGTGTGTGTGTGGCTGTGTGTCTCTATGTGGCTGTGTGTGTGTGTGCGTGTGTGGATGCGTGCGGGGTGTGTGTGTCCTTTTCTCCCTTCTGCCTGCCTTTCTTTCTTTTCTCCTTGATTTATTTCCCCCTCTCTCAGGTCATCCCATGGTTTTCAGGTCCCCTTTAGAGCTTTATCCCACCCATTTCTTCTTGCCAAACTTCACCACCGACCCGCATCACCGCTCCTTACTTCTCGCCAGTAGCAGCAGCAGCAGCAGCAGCAGCACGGGCTGCAGCCCCGGTGCTGGCGGCGGTGGAGGAGGCAGCTCCAGGGGACCGCAAGAAGAGTTGTCAATGTTTCAGCTGCCCACACTCAACTTCTCCCCGGAACAAGTGGCCAGTGTCTGCGAGACGCTGGAGGAGACTGGAGACATCGAGCGGCTGGGGAGGTTCCTCTGGTCGCTGCCCGTGGCGCCAGGGGCATGCGAGGCCATCAACAAGCACGAGTCAATCCTCAGAGCCCGGGCGGTGGTGGCCTTCCACACCGGCAACTTCCGAGACCTCTATCACATCCTGGAGAACCACAAATTCACCAAGGAGTCCCATGGCAAGTTGCAGGCCATGTGGCTCGAAGCGCATTACCAGGAGGCCGAGAAGCTGAGGGGTCGCCCGCTAGGGCCGGTTGATAAATACAGGGTGAGAAAGAAGTTCCCGCTGCCCAGGACCATCTGGGATGGAGAGCAGAAGACGCACTGCTTCAAGGAGAGGACTCGCAGCCTCCTCAGGGAGTGGTACCTGCAAGACCCCTACCCCAACCCCAGCAAGAAAAGGGAACTGGCGCAGGCCACCGGCCTCACCCCCACGCAAGTAGGCAACTGGTTCAAAAACCGAAGGCAAAGAGACAGAGCAGCCGCTGCTAAAAACAGGTCAGTGCACACGGCACCTCCACCCTGGGAGGAGAGCGAGAGGCAGGGCTGGGCTGATTTCTAGGACTGTTAGTGCTCTCGGAGTTCTTTATTTGGGCCCCAGCGGTGGGGGAGTTTGTTTGTTTATATTTAATAATAATTAATAAAGAACCAAGCCGAGTCCTGCATACCAATCTGTTTGCTCCAGCTGCAAAGATGCAGCCGGCAAAGGAGTTGTTGTGAAGCACAGCACCAGGAAGCCTTCGCTGCTTGCCAGAACAAAGTTTATTCGCACACACACACGCATACCGGGGGTGTCCAAGAGTCTATTCTTTTAAAAAAGACTTTCCTTCTTTCTAAACCTGTGTGTGCGTTAGTCGGTTTACACACGGCCTGCCCAAAGTGCGGTGAATGTTCTCTCCTTTCCTTGTGGATTGGTAAAAGTGAAGGAAAGCTACACAATACTATGCTTGATGTATTATTTTTAAATGTCACTCGTGTTGGCACATTTTAGTGGAATCTGCCCCCCCCCACACACACACACTAAACAGTTTAAACAAACATCATAATTCAAAGTGTGCTTCTGCAAAGAAAGCAGCTGTTCTCCTATTGTTCTTATTAATTATAAAAAACAAACAAACTAATTTGCCTCAGAAGGAAAAATAGGGGAAAGCGCTGAGGCACTGAAATGCATTTTCTTTCGCATTTATATTTATAGATGTACACAGAATGATTAGCTATTTGTGTGCGTATAATATAGTGTGTGTGTTGTGTATGTGTTTGTGTTTAAAGTGTTCACTGAAAGCAAACCTTAAAAATTCAACTATTTCCTGTTTGGTCTCAACGTAGTTTTTATACATTATTTTAAAATTTAAAATAGACCTTTCAACAAGCTTTACAGACTAATTTTTTAAAAAATACGTTTCATTATCGCTGGAAGTGTGTAAATAGAACTTGCTGTTCTTTTTTATATTGTCTCCCCCAAATTCCTTTTAATTGTACTGTTGGTACTGGTGATTCGGAGTCCAGAAAAAAATACAAACTGCAACTGCTTCACTATTTGATTTCCATCAAATGGAAGGCAGAGCAGCTTAGTACAGTAAATAAACAGAAGTTGCATACGGATGCTTTTGTTGACTGAACGCTGTTGACAGCAGAAAGAATACACCAGGAATTGTAATGGGAGAAAATAACCAAACACGCCAAAATTAAACAATTTTAAAATGACTGGAAATTTTAAACCGATATAAATTTCTCTGCTATTTGCAGACATTGAAATGAAAAAAATACTCTGGTGGGAATCAGTTGACTGAGGAGTGCGTTTTGATAAACAACTGGGAGTGTTTGTTATGCGTTGTGAATGGCTGGTCAGTTCAGGACTTTTAGCTTCTTTCCCTTATACTTGAATTAAATTTTCTCTATATTTAGAACCGAATAACTAAGCGCAGGAGAATGTTCAGAATACGATGATGCAATTGAAGATTTTTATTTTGTTTTATTTATTTTGTCTCTTTAAAATCAAATGTCTTCCCGTGTGTTGACATTGCGAGGGACAGCAGTTTGGAGTCTTTTGTTTAGTTTCTGTTTTTCAAAACGGAATCAGACTTTAAATTAAAACGTTCTCCCTTTTAGAGGGATAGAAAAAATGCATTCTAGATGTTTCGTTAAATACTTGGGAGATGTTTCCCCCACCCCTTCTCCAGAGCACCACTGTATTTCTTTACATATTTTAAAAAATGTTATATAGAAATATATATATTATCAGACAAGATAGGTCAGTTTCAGCTGCTATTCTTCTCTACTACAGAACACTCTTTGTAGCTTTCCATAGCCACTGTGCGTTTGATAAACGCACACATATTGTCTTAGTTTAGATTAGGCCCACAATACCCTGGTGTCTATGGTGGAAAAATGGACTAGTGTGGGGGGGGGGGGGTGAGGGGGAGAGACGACAAAGAGAGAGATTTTAAACAAAATCTCAGGCGCAATAAATGAGTTCGCCCCACCATGCTTTTTAAAAGTTGTGATCTGTCTATTTATATCTGAGCTTCACCCGATCATATCTGAAGTGGGCTTTCTCCGATCTGTTTTGAAACACTTGCAAGAGGCTGTCTGCAGCTGCGGTGACAGGAAGCCGAGGCAATGCAGTTCACGGCCGACAGCTTTACCAAAACAAGACGGAGAGAGAGAGAGAGAGAGAGGTTCACTCATTGAACCTTGATGGCCTGTATACACACGCATGCATATGGATGTGTGTACACGGTGCACGGGCAGATAGCGCTCTATAGATTGCAGGTCGCTATTAAAAAGCCAGGCAGGCTGAGCTGAGAAGGTGATCGCGCGTGGGGCTCTGAGCCCTAGAGGAGGATGTGGCTGGAGCCAGTTGCAGAGGGAGGCTGTTTGTGTGGTGAGTGTTTGTTTGTGGAGGTGTGTTTGCAAGGGCTGGGGAAAGAGGGGAGCTGGGAGCTGCTGCCTGAGGCTCGCTCTTCCTCTCTCAGAAGGACTGTGTCGTTGTTTTGTCTCCCCATGCGATGCAGGCTCCAGCACCAGGCGATAGGACAGAGCGGCATGCGGTCGCTGGCAGAGCCCGGCTGCCCTACACATAACTCGGCCGAGTCTCCGTCCACGGCGGCCAGTCCTACCACCAGCGTCTCCAGTTTGACAGAAAGAGCCGAGACGGGGACCTCCATCCTCTCGGTAACCTCCAGCGACTCGGAATGTGATGTATGATACCGGCAAACAATCCAAACCAACCAGCCAAGCACCCTCTCCCCGACCCAGACCAAACAGACCAACGGCCCCAGAATCAGGACACACAGACACACACTCAGCAAGAGAAACGCAAAGCAAATACGTAAACAATAGAAAACAAACAAACAAACAAAAAGAGAATCCACCGCCACCATCAACAGCCACCGCCGCCACCAAGAGATGGAGCTAAAACTTCAACAGACAGTCACTGATACTGATGCTGCAGCGGGGGGAATAATAATAATTATATTAAAAAAGTGACAATTGCATTCTTTTTAGGACAAGCACGATTTCTCTTTTGCGCTTTTCCATGGACGCATTTCACCCACTTGCATGATAATGATGATGCTGATGATTAAATTTGTATCTGGGAAAAATATTCTCTATAGTAAAGAAACAAAAACAAAAAACAAACAAAAACAAAACAAAAACTCCGATCGAATTTGTATAAAAACAATAAAAATAAAAAAAATAAAAAGGAACTCCTTGAAGAGGGAAATAACAAATGTTTATCGCCTTTTTGTTGGTTCTCTTTCTCTCTCTCTCTCTCTCTCTCTCTCTCTCTCTCTCTCTCCCTCCCTCCCCCTCTCTCTTTCTCTCTGTTTTTAAGTCCAAGTGATGGTCCAGCCAAGATGCAATCTTCTGTTTTTTTGTTCAGCAGACAATCATTTTATTCGTAAGCACCTTTTTTTCTACACTTCTGTCACTGCCTGTGTGGGTACTGGTTATAAATGTGGAAAAAGAATAGTTATGACTGTAACAGATTTTTATTTTTATTTCAAAATTTTATATGAATTATGTATATCTTAATGATGCGGTCATTTTCCCAGTTTGTAATATATGTGTAGAAATGCCTGTATATGATATTTGCTCTTTTCTTTCTTTCTTTCCTCTCTCTCGCTCTCTCTCTCTCTGTCTCCACCTCTCTTTCTCTCTCTCCTTTTTATTTTCCTTGACTTGGTGTTCCTTGCACAAACTTAGCTGTCACGATCTGACGTGCTAGGTTTTAAAAAGGGACCTCAGCGATAGAAAACAGCTTAGAGTGCAACTGTAGTTATCTTATGCAAAAGCTATTTTGAGTATTTCATAGCAGCTTTGGGGTCTCTTCTTAAACTCCACGTAGGACGCTTATACTATTGTTTCCTTAACTGCGTGTTTATCTATATGTACAAACTTTCTAAATCAAATACAGTATTCCATTTTCTTATCTATTCAGCGATGTTGGTGTTTTTGTCTATTGCAAATTATATATCTATATCTAGATATTACCCCACACACCCTAACTGAGAAATAATTGTTTAATCTTTGCTTGGTTAGGTGAGCCACTATGAATTATTCAAGTTTATATGTACTGAAGCGCTCAGGCTGGTTAGCAATGCACGCCAGTGGAATCTGGAATTTACTTGTGTGTATATAGCAGCGAGGCGGGTTTAGCTTTTTTGTTTGGTTGGTTTTGGTTTTAATTTCTCTGTGTTTTGAAGTAAAGTGCTGTGTTTGTCGCACATTTAAAATTAATTTAAAAATAATATAAAATAACTTTGCATTAAAAGTCTGCCTTAGTGAAATGAACAGTGTCTGTAAAGGGGACGGAAAAGAAAACATCACTTTTGTATAGGCAAACTTTGCCCCCTTGAGTTGATACAGCCACTGCTCTGACTGTGTTTCCAAGACACAGTGATGTCCTTTCAATCCTGCTTTCACACCACTGGCTCAAACATTTTTTTCATTTTTTAAAAAAACTCTGAGCCTAAATGATCACTTTGCCCATCTATTGGGATTAGCAGGTTTCTCCATTTAAGATGTTTTAGTATTTGTTTGTAGCTTTAAATGAAAACAAAAACTATAAACTACTCTCCCTAATCAGGTTTCAGCTCCTCCCCTTGAATCCTAAGTATATTGTAATGTGCTGAAAGAAGCCTTTATTTGCATGACTAACAGTATTCCAGCATCACCTTTTGCATTAAAGTTTTGCTTAGCCCCAGGCAGATTATTCAACCGTGAATTAACAAGAGGTGAATTCTAAACTTGTTTTTACTTGAAAATACAATTTTGAAACTTATTAGGATTAGTGAGAAACGTGCCTGGAATTTCTTGACCATTTCAGAACTAATTTTGACTTCCGATTTGACTTTGTTTTGGCTGCATTTTTTCCTCTATTTGAAGGTCCGGGCAAGTTGAATGGGAAGCTCCTGAAATTTTAGGGAAAACTATAGGCATTTCCAAAAGAAACCTCTACGGGGAGAAAGGAAAGCCCATGCCCTATAGTTTGGAAATTATTGATTATTTTGAAAATAAGCTGAAATGCAAATATATTTATAGATCTTTTATATCCTTCAGAAAATCCTATGTGTATTTACTCAGCTTCCTTTCAGCACAAACAGTTGTTGGGAACATGTTTATTACCATCGATATTTTTAGGGAAGATTGCCCAAAAGCTTTAAATGAAGGAATAGTTAAGAAACAGTAACTGATATAGACCTGTGTGATCACTTGAAATGCTACCGAGAGAGAAAGCGAGAAAAAGAGTCTGTAGAATGTTTATCTTTATCGTTTATGGTCATCGTCATTAAGCTGTACCTTGTTACCTGGAAGGCTTCCAATCAGAACGCCTGTATTTTGCTGCTTTGTTATCATACACGTCACGGAGTAAAGTGGGCTAGAATCTATTTAGACGCGTTTAGGAATTGCCCCCTAATCGTGGAAATCAGTGAATTTGCTCACCTGCATTTAAAATCCCATCTGTACCCTTTCTCTATCCAACTCCCTGAGAGAGAAATCCCCTGCTAAGGAAAAATAATAAAAATAATTCTCAAATGGATTCAGCATTTACACTTACACGTGCATTCCCGTTTTTATTCAAATGAAAAGTTCATTTGAATTTTACATAATTTGAAATGTGCATCATTTTATAGATACACCATATTTAATATTCAGGCATGCACAAAACAATAACAGCGTTCTGTTAACGTGACGAATAACTTGAATCTAATATGCTGCAAATTAGTTTTGCTAAATTAATTACATATTTAGCAGCATAGAAGGATTTTTTTAAATAACGTGACGTATGCAAAACTAGCGTTGACTTGAAGATAAGTGAAAAAGAGAATCGTATTATATCGCATGGGGAAATTAAATTATATTATTAGTCCTTTCCCGTGCAGATTCAAAGAGCAGGAAAAATACTAACATGGGGCAACATACTCCAAAAGTAACTGCATCTTCGCAGGCAGCTGGCGTTTGAATTGAGTTATTTATAACTGTTTTCTTCGTCAACCCCAATATGTGTTAGCAAGGAGCAAAGGCCCTTGTAGAGAAAATCACAGCATCTAGGAGTTACTCAAGATCATTGCCAGGGCAGCTATCGACATTATTTATAAATTTTAAAAAGTGCAATATTTCTATTTCTCTTTTTGATGAGCCTCATTATGCCTCTGCTATTTGTAACAGAATTAAATACCTGGAAAGATTCAGAGATGTGAAAGTTTCTTCTTCATCATTTTAGAACAACTCACAGTAATATCATGCCCGAATTTGGCTAATTTCTCTAGGTCTTATTCTTTATTTTCATGCTCAACATAATAACAATATTTTATGTCATTTGTTTTCCTGGGATACCACCAGAGACTCTTTTAAATAGGAATATTTTCACCGCCGTTTATAAAACAGTCATAACATTTTATAACTTTTCTTCCCTACATCATCAACTTTCTTCCCTAAAACTTCTGGGAGTGATTTTAAATTTATTTCCTTTGGTTTTATTTTTTAATTTCAGAAAGTTAATGTCCATCTTTTAATGTAAGAAACAGTGGCGCTTGGTAATTTGGAATGAGTCCATGAAACCCAGCTAGTTTTCATAATGGGGCTGCAGGCCCAAATATACAGATTTGTAAAGTATTTGTCTCCTGTATTTCTCTCAGGCAGTGTGTGTGTGTGTGTGTGTGAGAGAGAGAGAGAGAGAGAGAGAGAGTATGTAACGTATACATACGTACACGCACATAAAACCATATATTTGTGTTTATTTGTATTATATCTGAAAATGCTACAGCTAATGATACTCTGTTTAAAACCTGGCCCCCATAATAGATAAACGATGTTGCTTTAGGATTTGCATTAAAAACCTGAATGGTTGATTGAGGTGTAAATCTATGAAAATCTGCATTTAAGCCTTCTCACCCACTAAATCCATCTGCCCTGGTAAGATAGGGCCTATCGGAAACTCCAAACTGGGGGGTGGGGGGTCTTACCTCTTCACTTCCTCTGGCCGATCATTATCGACAAGCCCTCTCCAATATTAGTTTATTATCCGTGACAAGCTTGACTGTTGATTAAGATGAAATTACTCGGAAGCTGAAGTGCATTTGATCTATATTTAAGCGAAAGCTATAGGATAGGAGACAGATGGCAGAGAACTCACATATCCAGAGCCCACCGGTGCCTCATAGGAACTTTAAATTTATGGCACAGGGGATATGCTCTTCCATAGGAGAGACACGCGGAACTCCTGTTATCCAGAACTTATTGTGATGAGTCAAAAAGGGAATGGAAAGTGAGTTTTGTAAATATAGATTTATATATTGAAATCCTCTGTCTCACGGCTTGCAAAGATTATACACACACAGGCAGTCTTGCATTGCACGATTTTTTAAAAAAAGCATTAAATTAGACACAATGTTACAGTTTAGTTGTGACAACAATTTTTAGATGTTGTGACAGACACATCCACGCGTTATTTATGTGCTTCTATGTCCATACATAGAGATCTCGACTTGAGGTGAGCTCCACCTTTCCGAGAGTACTATGAAATAAAGTGTGCAAGTTCCTCGGAGTGCGCCCATAATCTCTCTGTGTGTGTGTCTGCAGCGTCTTTGTCTGAAAAGCCAATAAAGTTACCTGGAAACCCTCCCTGCTTTAGCTACCTAAATGTCTGCCCGGGGCCTGTAACGTTGTTTCGTGTCCTTTGTGTACATGCGACACCATCGTTGACCGTAGTCCTTTCCCGGCTACGATAGGTTTTCGATAATCTATAGATCCCTCTCCCTGATCAGTTACAGCTGGCTTTTAGAAGAAGCTGAATCTGCTTGCCCGTTGCCCTTAATCTTTAGCATACCCAGATGAGGTTATAGCCCCGGCCCAAAGTGAAAGGAATTGTGGACGTTGGTGCCCTGGTATTGCTCTGATTTCTCCGGTTAGCTGAGCACAACTTTCTATTCGTGTTTATTCATGCAGTTTCTTATTGAGCTCCACATTGCACTGGCCCGGATTCGGCGTGCAGGGAAAGGACGGACAAACACTGCCTCTGTGAGCGCGCGCGCGCACCCCTCCTCCCCCCGCACTCACAGACACGGAGTCCAGTTTGTAAAAGGACACGCGGCCTGGAGTGGGAAGCTGCAGTCCCCCAGCCCTATAGAAAGACCAATTAGAAAGAAGTTTGCAAATGGTAAAAGCAATGAACAAAATACCCAGTTGCAAAATCAGGACAGATGGGGGTGGGTGGGGTGGGGAGAGGTGAAAGAAGGTGGTGGAAAAAAGACATTGGGAATATTACCAGTGATACGGATAAATATTACATTCTGGAAAGGTAGTAGCAAGACATACAACTAGGGCGATGGCTCATATTGGTGATTAAATAACGCTAAGGTGGATTTTGAAGCTGTGTGTGTGTGTGTGTGTGTGTGTGTGTGTGTGTGTGTGTGTGTGTCGTTTAGTTTTATTTTAAGACGTTTGTGAGACAGCAGGCTTCAAAGCAGTCCGGCATCTAGGGACGTGCAGGAGAAGAAGAATGCAAAGGAGTAATTAATAAGTAAAGGTTAGGTGTAAATATCTGGAAGTGTGTGGTTAGAATCGCTTTACTGTAATGGAGATGAAGTGGCAGCAGCATCCCTCCGGATGGCAGGTTCTTTGCTGAACAGGTCTGAAGAATGGAGGAAAGTACATTGGAAGTCAAGATGTACAATATCCACAGCCGGATTTCGATTGACTTTAATTTCAAATATAGCTACTAGAGGGAGGCTTAGCTCTACTGCAAATATTTGCCTTTTCTCGGCACAGAAACATCATGAGAAATTCATTTAATAAGGACCATTAAAGTGTATCTTTCAATGACTGGACTGGACGAAAATTTGGTTTCCTCCTGGAATAATCTATCTAGCAATATTTGTCAACAATACAATAGTTTAATAGTTTAGTAGATGTATTGATTTCTGACCTCCCTCTCCGTGTGTGTGTGTGTGTGTGTATACACACGTAAATGTATTTGCATATACAATACATATATGTGTGTATATATGCACACGCACATACATACATGTATATATTCTTTCTCATCTGAAGATTAAAGTAGCTCTTGTAATATCTTGTAGAACATTAAACATTCCCTTTAATATCTAAATAGGTCAGCAATATCGTTCAATAACATTGAAGGTGCCTGTATATTCTCTCTTCAGTCTGTGATAAAACATTCTTTAAGACTATTGGGATTTAAAACTGTAATTCTATTAAATAGTAATTGAAGGGTCGCGAGAGGCTATGATACAGGATCAGCAGTGTGTAAGCCGTCCGTTTGAACTTTAATTTGGAATCATAGGCAGATGGGATCACGGCCTCTTTGTGATGCTTGCAGATTTAAAACTAGCCGGCACAGGGAGGGGAAAAAAACCTGCAATGCAGATTCATTCATTAAACATGAAAGGTTAGTGCAAGAGAGGATAAACGTTTAGACGTTTAGGTAAATACAGAAATATTCTGTCCCCCTCTTCCCTTCTCCTTAACCCCCCATCTATCTCAGTTACTGATTTTCTATTGTTATTGTAAATAACTTTTGTTTATATCCCCAACGGGGATGAACTATATCTGAATTATTTATTTATACCTGGAATCACGTTTTATCTTTGAAACTTTCATTCCACATTGTTTTCTAATGGCTTGAAAGATTTTTGTTCGGTTTGGTCTTTTTTAAGGGGATGGAGGGAATAACTTTCACATGAGGAAACAGAAATCTTTTTTCCTTAGCTATCTGTCACATGCGTCTTGTTTCACTACTTATTAAATATAATTGTCTTCTTCAAAGGTCTCGCTAAACAAAGCCGTGCTGAATGTTTGTGGACGTTACAGAAAAGGAATGCATTGTGTGTGTGTGTGTGTGGCTTTTTAAAAAAAAACTGCGTTAGGAATAGATCTCTCCGACTCAGAAGGTAAAAATAAATACAAAATTCTTAAATGAAAATCAAGCGTGATGCTATGATGTTAAATCTCCATTGCCTATTATCCGGTACAGGTACAGTGGGTATAGCTGGAGTAGTGTGTTGGGGGGAATTGTATTGTGTTGATGAACTCTTAGGCCTCAAGATCGTGTCGTGCCACCTTATCTGAAAACAAAAGATTTTCCAGTTGCAAGCATCAAATCTCACTAGCAGGTTTTCTCAGCCTCTTGTTGGCGTCCTATTTAAACCCCCCTCATTGTTTAGTTCTAAATATTTGTAAAGCAGACAATTTATGAGTTAACCTAATTAACACATCCATACTGTATATTCGTGGACCAAAGAGTACAGAGAATTTCTAATGCGATGGTTGCATGTGATAGTCATTTCTGTGTTACAGGAGATTACAGCAATACTGGAGCACTTCCAGATTGTAGATGGTTTTAGATGTTGAATTTTCAGATGAGTATTTACCATCATAACTAATTTAAGACCATTATTAAATAGAAATTCTCAGCAGGGCTCTTTAATGATGGAACACGTTACTAATTACAGAGTTTACGCTCTGTTTTGGCTAAGCAGTCTAGAGGGATGGGATTGTGCTTTGCATGCAAAGCCAATATTACTAACGAGGAGACATCAGACCCCTCACATTTCAATCATACTATTAAAGAAAGCCATTCCCGCCTTATCTGTGCATTTAGATAACATAAGCATTTTGTTTACCAGATTCCTAACAAGTGGAAATAAATGAAATACTGAACGGGATTTTTTGTTTCTACTGTGCTCTTGACCTGTTACAGCCCTACACTAGCAGTGCTGTGATATCTGTCCACATTCACAGGAAGCTGGAAAATTTGTGGTTGTTCCGCAGAGTACACCATTGTTCTCAGGTTAGGGCTGTTAGCTTCCTTAGCTTCCCTGCTACAAAGTGTATCAGGCAGGCCGAGCCTGAATAGTGTACGTCTATATAAAAACACAGAAAGCAAAGGAGTGTGACCAGCATATGCTAAAGACTGGAGAGCAGCTCAGAGATTATTTTTAGACATACTGTATGTATTTATATTTTCCTGCCCACCAAAAGGTAAAAAGGCTCAGGGGGTAATGTTTTGCTCCAGAAAAATACCAATTTCATTTTCCACTCTGTGAACTAGTTTCGCGCGCTCCATAAGCCATCCTGGAGAAATTGTTATGCTCAGTTAAAGCCAACGGAAGTGGATCCTAACAATTGAGTTTTTCTTTAAAATGGGATGGGTGTGTGGGAGAGGGACAGGCATATAGCCTTCTGTAACGCAGTCTCTTTTAAGCAAGGAACCAAGATAGAAGTGTCTGTCTTTTTCACATTGGCTTGGGAACTAAGGAGTTACTTAGTGTAGAGTTAGTTACAACTTCAGTACTCTAACTTCTAGCAGCATACCCTGTCTTTGCTGTCTTTTTGTCTCCTGGGTCATTTTGCACATGCACAGTTGGCACTCATTTACCCTGAACGTTCATGTTGAAATGCAGTAGCCGTGAGCATAAGAACATAAGAATGGCCATACTGGGTCAGACCAATGGTCCATCTAGCCCCGCATCCTGTCTTCCCACAGTGGCTGGAACAGAATTACCAGCCACACAGATTAACACAATATGTTGGGGAAGAGTGAACACAGCTTTTGCAAAGGGAAACGAAGTTATATATATATATATATATATATATATATAGTGGGGGGCCCTGAATTCATACTTTTACGGACAATGGGAATTTTCCTGCAAACTCCCCCCTCCCAACCTCCATTCCCACTGTCTCTTTAAGTTATGATGGTACTGTTACTTTCAGACCATATGTTTTCGTTGTTCATGAAAGAATTAAACACCCGGGGTTACTTGCATTTATGTAACTTATTTTCATTCTCTCTATAAATTATACCATGGGATGATATAATACGATAAAAAAGATTAAGAAGCCCTGAAGATGGTTTTGTTTTAACTCGCTATTAAAGTCAATGGGAGCTTGCTTTGAGTAAATACTATAGGTTTGGGTCTATTCATCTGTCCACCTATCCTCTCAAGAAGTTTAGGCTTCAATTCTGCTTAAACTATGTATTTATTGACAAGCGCCAGCTACGTGTAGTGATATTTTCCAGCCATCCATTACAGAGTAGGAAAATCAAATAAGTATGAAGATATAGACCAATGACCAGGGGCTTCAAGGTTGTTGTTTTTTAAAGCAACCCTTAATGCCAACTAAGCAATCATCTGAACGTTAGATCCTCCTGATGGATTTGAGTGAAATTAAATTGTCTTCCCCTACTGTGTGCTTGTGAGCGAGTCAGGCTGTGTTAACTGTTCCAAATGGATTCTCTCGGTTTGTCTACTTATGTGTTTTACTGTAGTATGTCTTGTTAAATAACACGGAATGTGGCATTTGGTGGAAATCTGGTGGGTGTTCTGCGGCCTTTTTACTTCTAAACGTCATGGAATTTCATCTTGCCAGTGTGTGTTTGCGTTTGCTACCAACCTGTTTGCAGTGTGAAGAGAAGGAGCAGGAAAGGAAAGTGCACTCCCTGGTAGTGCAGTGAGCACTTGGGCGTTAGGTAAAGCGTGTGTTTGTCTGCTACTATGGCTCCCAAAATTCCCCAGTGAAACAACAAAACATAAAGATGTGTGTTTACTCTATACACAGTATAGACAATGAACCAGAGACTCTTCCTATATGTTCCCTTCACAGACAGAGACTTGAACCACTAAATTCACAGGGAAAGCAAGTCATCTCACAAGAAGGAATTGTGTAGTTTATCCAAATCTTATCGTTCCATTATGGGAATAACATTTTCTCATAGGCCCACTGGCATCTCTGCGATGGTTACAGCTTTGCAATCTGCCCTTCTTGTTCCTAGATCTGACTTTCCTGGTCATAAAACAGTTTAGCAAATCTCGTTTATTTCATGCAGACGTAGAAATCTTTTAGAGTTCTTGAACTTCTTTTAACCCCACTTGGAGGATGCTGCCTCCCTTTTTTGTTCCACTTAGCTATAAAAAAAATTGGGCAAGGGTTTAAAACGGGAATTAGTATTTAAACAGATGTAAAATCCAGCGACGTCTTCACCGTTTGCTTTACTTATGGAGTTCCCCACTTCCTTCCCCCCTGTGTGTCCCTGAGTGTTTAGAAATTGACTATGATTATATTAGTTGGAATTTATCTGGAAGGTCAGCGCTGGAGCTACAGGGAGCTGTTTACTAGTGATTTGTACTCTGTTGAAAAAGCCCATCTAAGCCCTCTTAAAAAAATCAGTCCCCGGCTTGGGTCCCCCATTAAGCTTGTGTTGAGATTGTGAAGGCCTAGATTCAAAAGGGAGGGGGGGGGGAATTCTTCTCTGCAGGTCCTGACCCTCTGTAGTGGGCTCAGTGAGCCAATAAAAAAGGGAAATTTCCCCAGCTGCATAGTCATTGGAGGTATTTGAAGTGCAGGACATGGGACTGAGGGCTGCTGGAGGAGGGGGATGAAGGGGCTGAGCAGAACTAGATGCTGCCAAAGGAGCAGAAGGGGCAGAGCTAAAGAGTTAAATAAAAATCCCCAAAGGGGCTCCACCAAATGGTGCCTGCCAATAAGGAGAAGAAGGGACTGGGGTGGGGGGGAGGGAGCTGATAGGTGCCCAGGAGAATGAACCGGATGCCAGTTGGCAAACATAGCAGAGTAGAGGGGTTAAGCGGTGACGCAGAGGAAGAGGGGAAGAGATGAAAAGGGAACATTGGAGCTGGGTGGGAGTGAGCCAAACAGGATCCAAACAGACAAAAACGAGGGACTAGCGAGCGTGATCCTGGGCTCCAGCAGGGTCCTGGAAAACCCACTTGAGCAGTTGGGCCGCTCCCCACAACCATTTCAGAGCGGGTTAGAGAGGAGCGAGGTGTGAGCCCCGAGTTTGCTGGAGGAGCGCAGAGAAAGCAGGGGGAAAGTAAGAAAGTCCCCAGGGAGACTCCCTCCAAAAGAGCAAATGGGGAGCCGCATGAGAAGGCTGCTGGGGGCCCATGGATGATCGGATTGTTGCGGACAGAGGGAGTCGGGAGCTCAGAGAGCTCGGCCTATGGGCCCAGAGCAGGTTTCCCCAGGGCACTGGAACGAGCACCACTAGGAGCTGGGCACATGGGTACTCCCATCCTGTACCACTCACGGTTTTAATGTGGGGCTGGGGGGGAGGGGGAAGGGTGAGAGACTGAGCATGAGGAAGCCAAGCCCCCTGTGTTCTGCGCTGCCTTGTTTGCCTGGCTCCGTGTTCATGTCAATATTTTGAGAGCTGAGCGAGAAGGTTACTTGCTCCCGGAGATGATGAATTGCTCTGTAAATCTGTGGCGAGCAGGTCTAATCCCCCTCTCTCTGTGGCTCTGCACAATGAGGGCTCCTCCTGTCTCCTCCCCCTCCCCCGAGCGCCCCCCCCCGCCGGGAGGAGGGAGACTTGGCCCCCTAAATCCACTCTGGTCCTCGCCACCACCTACAGCGACTCAGCCCAGCGATCAGGAAACCATTTAGAAATTGACTCATTCTGTAAATAATCTTTGACGTCCCTACAAAGACGCCCTTCGAGAGGAGTTTATTAGCAAGGAGCCATTAAAACAGATGTCATGTTAGCTTCCCTGTGACATTTGGGTGACACATCTCTCCCAATGAATTGCTAATTGTCTTCCCCTCGCTCAGTAAACACCCCGCTCCATTGTCTGCGCTCAGGAGAGTTCCTGTCACAAAATAAGGTCCTTTGCAGGCATTTGTGAACCAGAGAGGGACCTCAGCAGAGCATCGCTGCGGCCTTCTCCTCGGCCCCTTCGCCCTGCGCGCAGGGGGGCTTGGACTGGGAGCCCAGCGCCTAGCCAGGTCCTCCCTGCACTCGGGGACCCCCGCCCCAGGTGTCTGCATCTAGCGCCTCCTCTCCGAGCCCTGCCTCTTCTGTCCGGCCCCTTGGAGCCTCCTCTCCACCGCCGGGCGCCCTTCCCCGCACCCAAGAGCTTCTGCCCACTTCTCTGCGCCTTGCTCACGTCTGGGCCCCCCACTTCTCTTGTGCCCCTATGGACCGCCTTCCCCACTCCCCCTCCCCGACTTCCCTCAATCCTGGGACCCCGCCACAGCCTCCTCGCGCCCCTAGGCCCTGTCGCACTGTCCTGCACCCCAGAGCCCACCCCCATTCTCGGCCTCCCTCTGTCCCTTCCTCGACTTCCCTGCACCCCGGCGGCCCATCTCCACTCTCCCGAGCCCTGGGGCCCTTCTACAATTCCCCTGCGCCCTGGGGCTCCATCCTCACTCCACTGCGCTCTGGGGCCTCTTCCCCTCTTCTCCGTCTCTGGAGACATTCTTCACTTTCTGCACCCCGGGTCACCTCCACTCCCTCTCTACCGCCTGCACCCAGGGTCCCCTCTCTGTCTCACTGGTCCCCTCACACCCGATGCAAAGGAAGGGGCTAATCCACTCCCTGGGACACCTATCAGGCAGAAGAGGTGCAGGGCAAGGCGGGGGGCTGGCCTCACATTTCTGCTCCCCCTTACATGACACTGTTCACTAGCTCCTCTGAAATGTTTATTTTGCTTGGAACAAAAGGTGTGTGCGCGCCGGGGTGGGGGAAGCTGCCAATTCCCAGCGAAGTACCGGAATGGCAGTGACATATGTCATTCTGTGTAGACTTCGAATGTGAAAAGCAGGGGTGTGCGGCACAGTCATCTCCTGCTTTTACCCTGATGGAGACACTCAGAGCAAACTGTCTAAAGACTTTGGGGGTGATGAGACTAAACAGCCATAAAGAAGAGCTGTACAGCTGACTGGCTGCCTTACATAGGTACCTAGGTTTTCATATTCATATCAGCTGTCTGTCTGGAGATAGATTTACAATTCCTCTCTCTTTCTGACTCTCAATAGGTAAAGAGAGCGCTAATCCTCCGAGCTAGATAGACGCAGAGAGATTATGTGAGTGCAAAAATATATACATACGTACGACTAATTCATATATACTCGTCTGCAGGCAGGCACGCGCGCACACACGTAAATAGATCACTAGCTAGGAAAATACAGAGAAAATTATGTCCATGAAAATAGATATATATACCTATTTCAAAATGGGGGCTAGATCTATCTATCTATCTAGGTATTTTGATATGTATGTATATATATCAAAATACCTAGCTAGCTAGCTATAGCCCCAGATAGATAGATAGATAAATAGATATTATAGTAGTACATATATTAGTCTTGGGTGTATTTTAGTTTATGTATATTTCACTCACACAATCTCTCTGTCTCTCAAGATAGAAAGATTTGAATTACATACAGGATTTATCTATCAAGAGATATTACAGAGAGGCATCAGATTAGATAGCTTTGTTGGCTTTTTAACACGACACTTGAAATGATTTTGCTACTGAAGAAAAACACCTGTTTGGTATCAAGCGCGACATTATCGTGGTCATCCGAAAGAGTAGCCGTTCTTAATGTGTGCAAACTACAGTCCTCGCTCAGTGACCAGACTTTGGCTGGTTTGTTTTTGTATACGCGGGATGTTTTATTAGTGGCAAAATAAAAACGGACCCAGTTTGGGATTCCTGCTAATTAAACCACCGAGATCCCCTAGTGTTTTCCACACTTCAGCCCTGGAGGTTATTGAGCCCCCGGGGTCACTAGCTGGGGAAAGGGGACACAGAAGTGTAACGAGATCACCTGTTCCGTGGGGGTTTGGGTAGTTTTGCTGTTTGCAGGTTGCTCATCTTGAGTAAGTGCAGGCGTCAGAGGGGTTTGGAAATTTGTTTAATCTCTTGTACCGCAATATGAATGGGCTCGTTTTGCAGCTGGCTGGGACGGTGCCCAGCATCTGTGAGTGCCACTGGAGCCTTCTCTGGGGCTCAGGCAGAGTGACAGACAGCGAATTCCTTGCGGTCAGGGGAACGCTATTCAATCCAGATACAGGCTGATTGCATCTTCGGGGCCAGGGGCATTTTGGTGGGCGAGCCCTTAGCCTTAACAAACGGGGATTCCTGTCTGGTACAGAATGTATTTCAAATGCCACCTAACTCTACGGTGACTATAAACCGCATTGTCGCGCAAACGAGGAGAAACCGCTATCATCAGAATGATAAAACCCCCTTCCAAAAAGCTCTACCGCACGGTTTCTGTAGAAGCAAGAGTCAAATCGTATTCCTCCCACTGTAGCAGACGGATAGGGTGAATTTTCAGCATCCCATCCCCAGCTAAAGTCCTGAAACTGTTGGTCCTATTTGTAAGCATTGTTTCCCTGTTAGCAATACAAGACAGATGGATCTGCATTAGAACCATCCCCTCTGAATTCGTTCTACAAGGATTTGTTTCTTCTTCCCCTTTTTGCAAGGGCACAGTCAGTCTGCTTCTGCCTATAAAACAACCGAGATTTTTCTCCACGGGGGGCTAGCTACGAAATTGTGACACTGGGAAAAGTTAGAGGAGAAATGTAGCCGACACTCCTCTGGCAAATGCAGCCTTTCCCTCGGCTACTGACTTCTATGTCCTTATGTCACTGCAGTCGAGGAGACTCTTAATTTTATCTGCAGTTCCAGAACCTGTTCCAGAGGCACTGCGTTGTTACACCTGTCTGCTGCGGATGTGCACGAGTCAATCAGTCACTCACTTAGAACATTAACATGTATCAGAGGAAAATGGCTCATTGGCGGCAAATATGGATCCTTCCTAGGACCAGCTCCCCGGGTTGTATTGTTCATAGGATGCTGACTTCTCCCACAGCAAAAGAAAGCCCCCCCCGCCCCCCTCCGTTAGGCTTGTGTAATGTGCTAGAATCACGTCTTGAACGGGGAAAGAAAACTCCTGAGAAGTGAAGCTGATCTGGATGTTTTAAAACATATAATCAATACTGATCTGGAGCCAATCTGTTCCTCCCCGGCTGCCTTCGGAGCCCGGCACTTGAAGTGATTGTTATTACATAGGCTAGAGGGGTCATTTTCTAACAGGGGGGCTGACTGTATCTGAGCTCCAAATTATCCAGAGAGGACAGATGGCCCTTCTGATCTTATAATGAGAGCAGGGAGCGATTATCAGTCTGAACCAAAAACGATGCTCTGGTGACATATTTTCACAGTTCTGAAATCGGTGCCTGCATTCATGTCTCGTTTCATATTCATCTCCGTTTTATTCAGGGACGGTTTGGGTTTTGGCTAGACTGTGATCTATCTATCTATCTATCTATCTATCTATCTATCTATCTATCTATCTATCTATCATGAATGTGTGCTGAGACACGAAACAAAGGAAAGCAAAGGTCACTTCACAGGAACTTTTCATCCAAGTCAGGCTTGGCAAAATATTTCTATGTAAATACATTTGCCAGTAGACAGACACCCAGCTGTCCCCTTGAGTCGCTGATTTTGAGAATGTGAATATGTTTTTGGCAGTTTCCTGTAACTGTTGTATCTCACGTTCTTAATTATTGAAACACATTGCAACTGAATCCAGATCCAAACTTCTTTTTTACTTTTCTATCCTAGTGTGTGCGTGTCTTGTTTTAATGACTTTGAATCGTCACAGGCTTCCAGTTGCCCAGATAACAACGGGCAGAATCTTTTACATTGCAGAAGTTTGATTACCAGGTAAATGCAGCTCGTTTCTTTACAGAATTGCGGTGAGTTTTGAGGCTAAGGGGAATAATCGTTCTTCTCCATTTACCATAGAAGGCAGCAGTGAAAAAACCAAACATCAAAGGGAAACCGGGGAAAATTAAAAATGATCCATTAGGAGTCAAAGGATTCAAAGCTCCATCCCTCTGCTCAAGTTCCTCAGAGGTGAGTTTGCAATTGCAAAAGAAGTTTGGACAGACAAACAAATTAAAACGTGGAACTGTTCGGTGGTTACACAGTCATTTTACTCTTTTGTTTACACTGCAATATTGCATTACCCTCTAATTGCCGCATATACTTTTCACTCTCCAAATATGAAAGACAAATATTGAACCTATTTAAAGTTGGACCATTTATCAGACTAAATGGATGGTCAATAAAACATTTTCAGTGTGTTTATGCTGCCATCTACTGGTCATATAATATTGAGTTATTTTTTCAAGAAACATTTTCCATTTCCCCATAGGGTAGAAGAAAACGTCCCTTGCAAACAGAAAATGCGAAAAAAGAAACATCAATTTACTTTTTAAATAAAGCACAATGTCCCTATCAGCCTTAACCAATAACTATTGCTTCATAACTGTTCTCTCCATCCAGGCTACTGGCTCAAAAAAGTTAATATAAGAGTTGTTTCTTTTTGATGGACAAGATTTCAATTTAAAACTTCTGCTTCTCATTTGTCAAGAGTTTATATTTTTTTAGTGATATTTTTCACAGTGAGATTCAAAGAATCTTCTGAAAGAGAAAGACTCCAAGATGGAATGAAATATTTTTTCTACTATAGACAAAATGTCGAGAAAATATATTTCACAATAAACAGATCTATTTTGATATGCTGTAGCTAATTATATGGGAGTTTATTGTGTACTCACTTGTAGTGTGAAAGAGGTAACTAGAAATGTCTGTGTGTGGAGCAAGTGAGCTATGTTACTTTTACACACACACATTCTCGGAGATTCAAGCCTTCAGTATTATCTATTTATAGAATTCAAGGCCAGAAGGGACCATTGTGATCATCTAGTCTGACCTTCTGTATAACACCAGCCATAGAACTAAACACAGGCCATAGAAGTGTGAATGCCTGTTTCAGCCTGAGGTGCTGTGCTGCTGCTGTCCTGTCCATGCCCTAAGTAACCTATACCAAGCATACATTTGTGATACATTTGGGATATTTGATTCATATTTAAATTCATATCTTAGTTTGTTTACTGTCTACATTTGTTCCCTGGAGATTTTTGTTTTGACACAATGGCTAGTGTTTAAGACTGGTAAGAACCAACAGTTTTATAGATTGCTGTATCTGACCTCCCAGTAAGTACTCATGTTATATGATGGTTTTGGTCATCATGTTGATAAAACATTAAGGTCACAATCCTGAAAAGACTACGTCTTTAGTTGTAAGAAGTGGAGATAGTCCAATTTTCTTCACTGGACTACTAACAGTGCTTAAAATTAAGCACATACATAAATTGTTGAAGAATTGAGGCCTAAATATGAGAAGATGCCAAACTAGGGATAGATAGATGTTGAAATAATTATACTTTTGATACCCACTGATACCAACAAAATATCCTAAGTATTGGACCAGCTGGTCCCTAGAAAAAGATGTTACTAATGTTCAATACCAATTTCTACCCCAGATTTGTCAATATTTATAGATGTTTCCTGTCCCTATATCTCTTTATCTATCTGGACCTCATCCCCAAAATACCTGAGATGGCATATTTCTTTTATAAGAGCAGCATAAATTGTTGTTCTATAAATATTTTCTCTTTAATGTGCTGTATTTATAGCAGAAGCATTTTCCATGGGATATTGTTTTATATTATTGTCTCTCATTTAAAACTGCTATTTTGAAATTTATGCCAATATGTATAAATTATTTTGTGACATGAAAGATACACTGTATATACATGCATCATATATGATGTCTTGAGAGAATATATATAGAGAGATATAGAACATAGATATAGTAATACTTAGCATTTCCAAAATGCTTTACAAAGGTGAGTAAAATCTACATTGTACAGATGACTCCTATCCTGCCTTTCTTTCTCCTGTACACCTTTCCCAATTCTCTTTAAAGATGTGTTAAGACAGGGGAGGCCACAACTCAAGGATGTTAAAAGGATGAGGGTGATCTATGGGATCCCGAAAGGCCCAGAGGTGCGTTTCAACATGTGATACTGTGAAAGATAACCATGAGCTTGAGCATTTTGCTGCAGCATTAATTCATAGTAATACACTTTTTTTTCAAGATGGTTCATGGTACTTCTGGTCCTAACATACAAGTGCTGCCTTTCAGTCAGAAAACGTCCAGGGTTCATCACAATTAGAGCTGGTTAAAACTTGGAATTTTGTTTTGCGAGAAATTCTGACATTTCAAAATGTCTTTGTCTCCTGAACTGGAACTAAAAGTTGAAATTTTGAAATTTCCCACCCAATGATATTTCTGAAAAAAATAATTTCAGAAATATCAAAACAGTCTTGTTGAAATGCTTCATTTCCATAAAGTCAAAGGGCTTGGTCTCAGCTTTACCATTTCAAATATTATGTACTATTATATTAATTAATCAAAACAAGAAAAGTCAAAATGAAGTGCTTCAGCATTATTGAAACAAAACTTTTCAATAATTTTTTGTCAAAAATTTGACAAAATCAGTAAATCAATAAATCACAATTTTTTTGACCAGCTCTGGTCACAATGTAAGAGATGTGGATACCAGAATAAGGAAACTGATAGCTCTGCAAAATAATAATCCCAACCTAAAATGATCACTCCTATTATTATGATTTCTGTATCAAAATCATATATAGAGCACCACAGATGTTTATGACATAGAACAAGGCATGTGAGAACTTAAACATTTATTTAAATACTATACAGAAATGAAGGGGAGCTGGAATCTGAGTTCAGGGCACTTGTAGTCCAACAGAAACACTGTTTAATCAATATCATTTTTCACTGAGTAGCTTTTGGTTGTTTATTTATTTATTGTTACTGTGGTGGTGGTGGTGGGGTAGGGAGAGGCTGGAGAGAAGGAAGAAGGTTAACCCTGGGTAATGAGAATTTACAAGGGGATTACGTCACCTGCATCTTAATACTGTGCAATCACATAAAAGGCAAAAGCTTTGCAGCACACCCTGAAGGTTAGGTTGTGCAGCCCTTACTCATGATAGTGAGCATTTAAGTCAATGGGACTACTCATGTGATTAAGTGTTCCCCACCTGGGGAATGGGATGCACAATCTAGCTCTGACTAGTCCAAAGAAGATGTAGATAAAATGAGTCTCCCTGGTGTTCTATGCAGGGTTGCTGTAGCCATGTTGGTCTCAGGATATTAGCAAGACGAGGTGGGTGAGGTAATATCTTTTATTGGACCAACCTCCCTGGGGCTATCACCTAAGTGAAAACCAGGCCAGCAGACCCCTTGTAGGGCTATGTATTATGTAGATGTCCACACTCCTGAAAATGTTTCTTTCTCTCCATGGGGTTGTCTTCTGAAGATTTTTAATATATTCAAACCGTTCACCTGCATAATTTCTGGTAAACTACCCATTTCTCCTGATTTTTCAAAGCATCTACCACTTGGGAAGAGCATATAGAGTGAAACAGAAAATAAATCCACAATTTCATAAGGGACCAAAGTACATCTGTCCTAAATTGAATGCTTCAAACTGGATAGATGGATTCTGAGTGAGTGCCAATCTTAGCACTCTAATATGCATTTTTAGAAAATATTCCGAACTCCCTTCCCCACACCCCACCCCAGGCTTTCAAATATATTAAAGTGGCATTAACATTAGTTACACTGTTTCTGGCCTTCTTTGCCTTCTGTTTGGGCTAATTTATTTTAGGAATCATACAGAATATTGTGCATTTAAAACTGGAGTTTTGGCATCATGCAAAACAGATGGTTTTGAGCAATCTGGATGATCAAGTGTTTTCCAGTTTCCAAATGTTCTTGTTTCAGCATAAAAGGCCTATAAATATTTAGAATACAGAGTCTATACGGCCTATTTATGCCTATTTCATGTAACATTGCTTTCCTTCGATTGAACTTTGTTATTCCACATATCACTGCAGCATTTCTAGTTCTCAAAGAAAAAACATTTATCTTCCTCTATCGTGCTCTTGTATCACAGACATCTAGAGCTAATCACCAGCATAAATTCCATTTTAATGCTCCCGCAAATTGTGAAATATAGAAAAAGGATTAGGTGAAGATAAATAAAGAAATAAGCTATGCTAGTGTTGAGAATTATTCCCAGAATTTTAAATGCTCGTTAAAGGCTTTTCAGTATCTCACTTCAATAAACATCATGCTCCAGTTACTACTTCAAACCATAGGGGCATTATCCTGTGCAGCACTTATCAATATTTTAACATGTGAAAGTCAAATGATGTTGAAACATTGAACTATATTTCCATCTGTGCAAGCTAAAATGGTACAAATGCATCCTGTGTAATGGAATACTGCATCCCTAGCTGCTCTCTTACAAGTGATACCTGATTCCTCTGTATTTTCTGTAGTTGTTTCCATCAATTCTGATGGTATCCAGCGAAAGATATCCTTTTAGAATTAAAGTTCACAGCATTAAAGAAATCTTAGCCTGACTTGGTGTATATCAACAGAAAACATCCTTAGCGTGCTATTCATTTTGGGAATAAATTTCAGCTGCCCTTAATCTGGACCCTATATTTGCATGTGTATTTTGCATGTGCAGTTATTGCACTTATGTGTGCATATGGCTATTGGTTCAAAATCAAAGGGCTGAATTGTGGCATTAAGGCACAGCCTGCAGTGCAGAGTCATGCTGCCCCAGAAGGAGCTCCAGGAGGCCTTGTGTTTCTAGTGTGCAGAGTGCCTCTGGGAGCAATGCAGTAATCCCTTGGAAGGATGATGCAATCTCCACAGGGCCAGTTCAGCTGGTGGGTGCAGATGCAGGAAAGGACAGTAACCTTCCCCTCTTACTTCCCCTCTCCACCTGTTTTGGAGAGACTAGCACCACTAGCCTCATTGATTTCTTGTGCTCTTTGAGTGCAAGGACTGAGATCAGGACCATGGCTCATTGAGCCCTTGTACACCTGCACAAAACTGGGAACAATCTGTCCCCAAACTGCTGCCTAATTCTCTCCTCTCTTTGTGTGTTTATGAGCCAAAATGTCCCCTCTACCTCCTAGAGACCAAAAGCCAGGTGAATCTTGGCAGGGAGAGGGCATGGAAGGGATATTTTTCTTTATTCATTAGCTTTTAGTAATCAAGTCTTTCCTTCGTAGACAGTGTTGCTGCAATTTTTGGAGCATGGGGTATTTCATAGGCTGACAAATCAGTAGATCTAGATGCACTACATATTTTCCTTCCATCCCCAAATATTAGAAAGTTGCATTCATACTCATGGTGGATCATAGAAAAGAAGTAATTTATTCTTCTCTTTTACGTCATCTGCCAGCATTCTCTTGGTTTGCCCTTTGTGATTTTGCTTTCAGATTTCTGAGCATCACAGATGAGAGAGCTAGAAAGGTTCTCCTGGCTTAGCTAGCACATCTTCCTGCAATAGAGCGGGACTATCTTCTATGGGAAGCAACTAAGGCTGAGATTTGTAAAATTGCCTAGGGGATCAGGATGTTCAGTTCCCATGATTAGTGTGGACGATGGCGGGGGGCTGCACCAAATATGGTCCCTCTAAGGAGCTAGTGGGCAGGGAGGAAAAATAGGTAGTGGGGTGTCCAAAATGATAGAAATTCCAGATGGTAATGTCCACTTGGCAGAAGAGAAACTTGATCAGCTAAGGCAAATATTTGCCTTCCCTGCATGGTGACCCAGTGTCTGTGCAAGAACTGACTCTGGGCCCCATCTGATGTCCAACGAAGTCAACGGGAGACCTTCCATTATCTTCAATGGGCTTTGGGTCAGGAACTTGGTTGGGTGCAGTGAATTGAGTCATTTGTGTCGTTGAAGCCTTTTGGGCTCTTGGGGAAGTCATCTCAGGATTGGCTTTGGGTCCTGGAGCAGAGCAGCAGGCTGCAGCCTGCAGAGTTTTTTATGATTGGGTGTCATTTAATTTGGCAAGGTCTATCTGCTTCTGTAAAGGTGTTAGTAAAAGTACAACCTGTTTTCCACCTACCATATGGTATCTGACCTCATTTAGGGCATGTGCTTGGCAAGCAAACACACTGTGAATTTGATTTAGGCAGGAGTTCAATAATGGTCATATATTTTCCACACACTTTGCTTTGGAGATAGGCCAATATGCACAAAACAAATGTATACATAATAGCTTGAAATCCTCTTCCCCCCCCCCCCCCATACAGACTTCATCATTCCATCTTGGTGGTCCTTGGAAGCCCAAAGGCGACAGTTTCCTTAAAAACAGGCTTGATTAGCACTACTATGCAGAACACTCCTATCAGTGGAACACTCCCCCTCCCCATCCTCCACTCACTTTTTGTGTATGCATGTAAGAAAACGTAAGGCCTGAGGAAGTACAAATGAGGCAGAAATCTACATTGATAAATTGTCTTCATTTTTCAAGTTCTCTTTTCCCGCGGATCACGTAGTCTAGTAACTACAAGCTGAGGGCACAGACAATCAGGCTTCTGTTCCTGCCTCTTTCTGTAAGCTTCTGCAAGTCACTCAGGCCGAAATGTTTAAATCGGTGTGCCTAAGTTAGGGCTTTAAATCCATATCTAGGCACTTCCAAAGAAGTCGTCTGGTTTTCAGGGGTCCTGAGCAATTCCTGCTCCTATGAAGTCAATGGGAGCTGCGGGTGTTTAGCAACTCTGAACATCAAGACATTATAGGCACCCAGGTTTGAAAATGTTGGCCTTACATTTTCTGCCAGTTTACCTATCATAAAAATGGGTATAATAATACCCGCCTGTCTATCTAGCAGGGGTGTTGTGGGATTTAATTAATAATTGGAAAGCACTTCGAGATTCTGCTGTGAAAGGTATACAGATACGTCAGGTGTTATTATCTTTCAGTAGTAAATGCTAACATGTATGTTCAAGTTAATCATGTGCATTTCTTATATAAAGGCATTGCATTAACGTTTCAGAGAAAGGCACAGTTTCAACTTGGGATGGACGAAACAACTTTCCAGTTCTACTAGCACAGCCAAACATATCCACAGAGACAAATCTATTGAGTCAACAGGCAAGTCGCCATGGTGTCATCACCAGCAGAAGCAACAATATCAAGAGATCTAGCCAGGGTCAGCATCATTACAGCTGTTGCTGCTGCTATTAATCAGCCATGGTGCTTTTTCTCCTTCCCCCTTGCTGTCTAAAGGCATATTAAAGATATGAAACTGACATTTCAGGTGATGACATTTTTCTTACCATTTCGTGTGTCCTACTGCTAAGAAACTCAAAGCAGTATGTACACTGAGTCCTGTTGCATTGATTTTACTCTTCACATGTTTTCTTTCAGCCCTGAATTTTGGATGCATCATCTGTTCAATTACTGTACATTGACTGAAGGATGTGCCTTTGGATCGATACAGAATGGGTAACCAGTATCCTCTGGAACACGTGGCTTGGGCAGCTGTTCATCTAAGAAAGCAGTTCTGAGTCATTTCAATTCCATTAATATCGTTTCCATATTTTGACATTTTGATTTCAGATGGGATCGATGGTCCTGTCTGCCTTAGAAAATGTTATGGTGTAGCTGCAACAGGAGACTGGCCATTTGTGCTGGAGTCTGTGCATAGCTGACAGCTTTCAGAAAAAGTTGGGCAAAAAACAATTTGTCCAAATAAACTGGAGGCTTGAGTGCACTTGAGTGAGTTTTCAGACTTACCGTATGTGACGTTGTGCAGTCTATATGGTGTTATAAAAACTTGATAATAAGTCAATATAATGTAACTGAGCTGGTTTTAGAGAAAATACGGTAATAAGTGAATGTAAGTAACTGGGATATGCCTCATGCAAAAGGTCTCTTGTAAAGTATCATTACAAAGCTTATAATCTACTGAGTATGATCATCTGATTTGTATAAATGTACCACTCTTGTATCCAAAACTAGAAATATAAAATGTAACTCTGAGGGCCTATTGTAATTGTGTAAAGTGTGGACCATTAATGATGGTTTGGAATCTTGATGACTCCCATTGTCTGCAGATGGCTGTATTTACCTGTGAGTCTTCCTGTATATGTGTGTGCTGGCAAGTGAGTAATGAAGTCTTGCAGTGACATGTGATCATGTCACCTGAACTGGAATCCATCTTTAACCTGGTGCTTTTCCAGTGAGGTGGGGGTGGAAACCCAGAGAGACAAAGAGTTCCCGCCTTATGCAAAAGATATATAAAGGGGGGAAGAGAACAGAGAGGGAGAGAAGCCATCATGAAGAATCCCCTAGCTACCACCTGAGCTGCAACAAGAGCTGTACCAGGGGAAAGAATTGTGCCCAGGCCTGGAAGGTGTCCAGTCTGAGAAAAACTTACTGAAACATCTCTGAGGGTGAGATTATCTGTATTTAGTTTGATTAGGCATAGATTTGCGCATTTTATTTTATTTTGCTTGTGATTTACTTTGTTCTGTCTGTTACTACTTTGAACCACTTAAATCCTACTGTCTGTATTTAATAAAATCACTTTCTATTTAGTAATTCACTCAGAGTATGTATTAATACCTGGGGGAGCAAACAACTGTGCATATCTCTCTATCAGTGTTATAGAGGGCGAACAATTTATGAGTTTGCTCTGCATAAACTTTATGCAGGGTAAAACGGATTTATCTGGGTTTAGACCCCATTGGGAGTTGGGCATCTGAGTGCTAAAGACAAGCACGCTACTGTGAGCTGTTTTCAGGTAAACTTGCAGCTTTCGGACAGGAGATTCAGACCCTGGGTCTGTGTCTGGAGCCAGACGGGAGTGTCTGGCTCAGCAAGACAGGGTGCTGGAGTCCTGAGCTGGCAGGGAAAACAGAAGCAGGGGTAGTCTTTGCACATCGGGTGGCAGCTCCCAAGGGGGTTTCTGTGATCCAACCCGTCACAGATCAATCCTGCCGACTACGCCACTGTGACGGGTTGGATCACAGAAACCCCCTTGGGAGCTGCCACCCGATGTGCAAAGACTACCCCTGCTTCTGTTTTCCCTGCCAGCTCAGGACTCCAGCACCCTGTCTTGCTGAGCCAGACACTCCCGTCTGGCTCCAGACACAGACCCAGGGTCTGAATCTCCTGTCCGAAAGCTGCAAGTTTACCTGAAAACAGCTCGCAGTAGCGTGCTTGTCTTTAGCACTCAGATGCCCAACTCCCAATGGGGTCTAAACCCAGATAAATCCGTTTTACCCTGCATAAAGTTTATGCAGGGCAAACTCATAAATTGTTCGCCCTCTATAACACTGATAGAGAGATATGCACAGTTGTTTGCTCCCCCAGGTATTAATACATACTCTGAGTGAATTACTAAATAGAAAGTGATTTTATTAAATACAGACAGTAGGATTTAAGTGGTTCAAAGTAGTAACAGACAGAACAAAGTAAATCACAAGCAAAATAAAATAAAATGCGCAGATCTATGCCTAATCAAACTAAATACAGATAATCTCACCCTCAGAGATGTTTCAGTAAGTTTTTCTCAGACTGGACACCTTCCAGGCCTGGGCACAATTCTTTCCCCTGGTACAGCTCTTGTTGCAGCTCAGGTGGTAGCTAGGGGATTCTTCATGATGGCTTCTCTCCCTCTCTGTTCTCTTCCCCCCTTTATATATCTTTTGCATAAGGCGGGAACTCTTTGTCTCTCTGGGTTTCCACCCCCACCTCACTGGAAAAGCACCAGGTTAAAGATGGATTCCAGTTCAGGTGACATGATCACATGTCACTGCAAGACTTCATTACTCACTTGCCAGCACACACATATACAGGAAGACTCACAGGTAAATACAGCCATCTGCAGACAATGGGAGTCATCAAGATTCCAAACCATCATTAATGGTCCACACTTTACACAATTACAATAGGCCCTCAGAGTTACATTTTATATTTCTAGTTTTGGATACAAGAGTGGTACATTTATACAAATCAGATGATCATACTCAGTAGATTATAAGCTTTGTAATGATACTTTACAAGAGACCTTTTGCATGAGGCATATCCCAGTTACTTACATTCACTTATTACCGTATTTTCTCTAAAACCAGCTCAGTTACATTATATTGACTTATTATCAAGTTTTTATAACACCATATAGACTGCACAACGTCACACCGTATATACCTCATTACAAACAGTAGCTAATTAACTGTCACCGTCCTACCCAGGAGGTAGGTAAGTCTCATTATCCCCATGGTGCTGATGTGGAAACTGAGGTCCAGGAAGTTTAGAGCCAAACTTGGGTGTACAACATTAGACACCAAAATCCGTATTTAGACACCTCAGTGAAAATGACCTGATTTCCAGAGGTGCAGGACACCTGCACTTCCCAGCACCTCTAGACTTAGTTGCTTAACATTAGGAACCTGAGGTTTTGAATATAACTTGGCATGTGTGATGTGAGAAGAGATTAAAGGAGAGATGCCCCACCTGCTTTTATTTTAAGTTTAATTTGGAAGTAAGGAAGAGAAGAAGAATGATATGTCCTGCAGCGCTTTGCCTAAGGAGCACATCCTTCTAGTTATCTGGCTGTATCGTGTTCAAGCAGTGGGCTGCTCCCAGCGTACTGTCCAATAAACAGTTTATCACTGGGAAGATTGTGCAAACCCAGGCAGGTGTTTATAGCTGGTGGTGTCATCCTTTGATATGTTGAATTAAAAATAACTTTTACAGGTGCAGTATAGAACTCACAGCCCAGGAGGGCCTATGTGGCTTATAAGGAATCTTTGTGCCTTCTTGATGGTATGCTATTCTGGGGAGAGTGCTACATGCCTCAGTTCCAGCAATGAGGGAAATCTTCCCAGGCCAGATCTGGGGCTTTTAGATTCCCTTTACATCACTCTGGTCTCTTTATCCAGCATACAAAGTCTCACCCAAAGTGCAGCAGCTATTTTCTCACTGTTTCCTCTGTCAGTCCACTTAGTGTATAGAAATGGAGAGTGACAAGTTCTGTAGATGAGCCAATATAGGTAAGTATAATGAATCTGGTAGCAGACATTTCAGCACCTATATCCTAGAGAGAGACAAAAGGAAACAGAGACAGAGAGAGCCATAGAAAGGGATCCTCCATTGCTATTTCAAAGCAAGAGAAGCAGAGAGTTAATAATAATATTTTGCACTTACATGGAGCCTTTCACTGACATCTCAAAGCATTTTACAAACGTGAAGCCTCACAACACTTCAGTGAGGTACTTCTTATCGTACCACTTAAAGAAGTAAAACAAATAAAGTGGATGGACAAAGGTTACACACACATTACCATGTGGAGGTCTCTAGCAATTTGGGTGGAGTTCTGCATGGAGGTCTTGGAGGATTTGGCCCAATGTATCTGAGTAGGGTTTCTAGGTCAGCATGTGCTTCCTAGCCATTTATTTACTAGACATAAAAGATCAGCATAATAACAGTGATTAGCATTGTGTGAGAAATAAACAATCTTTGGTTAAAACTATAGGTCACAAATAACTCAGTCAATATATACTCACAGGAAATACTATCTATCTACCTACCTATTCTACACACATACACACTGTGGGTGAGATTTTCCGAAGCACATAAGTGATTTAGGAGCACAAGTCTGGTTGACTTTTGCTTTTGAAAATATCACACTGTATATATCTAGAGCTCTCTACATAGATATACAAATAAGTTGGTAAAATCTATAAAAGAAGTCTTTGCTCCAATTTTTTCATCTCCTTTGTGTGATTGTTGTAAGCACAAATTAAATGTACCCCAGCAATAATGTCCTTACCAATATGTACTACAACATTTTGCAGATATGGTTGCAACAATATGTGGCGTGTGGTATGCCTCTCAGTAAACTGAAAGGCATGTCTCAAGCTGGCTTTTCAGCTGTGATGTTGCACCTAAGCTGCAAGATAGCTCCTTGGAAAGTATTTTGTAAGGCAATTTCCATTCTGTTGTGGTCTTGCATCAAGGAAGCTCTAACAAGGTTAAATATTAAGTTTAAAATTAATAATATTTTGAAAGTATATTTTTGACTAACATTTAAGGATGCTTGGTTTTCTAAAGAGATTAACAATATTATCAGTGTGGTATCTGTCACAGAGGAAAATGCTTTGTCTGGGTGAGTGTAATCTTTTTATTGTCTTATGGATCCTTCCCCTCCCCCCCCCAATAACAGTCACTAACATTTGTGATGGCTCTATGTGCTTTCCGTTACATTTGGGTCTCAGAGGTAGATGAACAATATGAAAAATCATATATAAACAAACAGCGCCCTACTGATTACACGTGTGAGGAGGCTGATGTGTGTCCACAAGTATAAAGTGCTTATATAGTGCTGCTCACACATGTTCCTGAAACAGTATATTCCAGAAAGGAATATGTTGAGGAACTGGTGTATAGGGCTGAACACACACAGACACATGCACAACTTTCAGTCAGATCACTCTCCATTGATGTTTACCTTGAGCACATGTGCATTTCCTACAATATATTTTTGAAGATGGCATTTTCCAGCAGAAAATGGTTGTGTATGGAATTTGCTGTTAGCCCCTCTAATGTCTAATACTTCCATTGTTTGGTGGGAGGCTTGAGTAATGATGGGGGCAGGGTCAAGCCCTTAATATAGAAGTGCCAGTATGGGATCTAGCTCAATATTATGTTAAAAAGGCAACAAATTGCCTTGGATTTATCTACCATGAACAGCTAGAAAACATTTCAGGCACTGAAGACAAGTGGTCTGCACAGGTGAAACCAAGACCAGAATGTGGCCTGCAAACTCATTATTACAGGTGATGATGCATAAGCAAGAAAGAATCCAGCTTGACACTCAGCTCCCAGGGTGAGTTTTCTGGGCTGGCAGTTAGAAAGACTGTCTTTCAACTTGTGAGATAAGCACATTTGATATGAAGTCACTGAGACACTATTGGTGCTGAATAAACTCATTTTTACAGAGTCATTTTTTTAGATTAGAACCAGGAGCCATGTGTTATTTGGTGGGAAGTGTTGGTGGAGTTTATTAAGTCCTCTGCAAAAATCCTCAGTCATTGGGCCTTGCATGGGGAACCTATGTAGGGAGTCACCTCTCTTACATACAATACACACTCAGTGGCATGGAGTGGGAAACCTGTGCAGTAGCACTACGCTAGGCACTACTGACTATGGTCTGAAGTAGTGGCTGCTGCTTTGGGGTGCCCTCTATGCAGGGATTTTCATGTGTAGATCCATGTAATTCATGGATTCGCTATTGGTCACAACTTCTACTCTAGCCAAGTCCCCCTCTACAGGCCTGAAGAGAAAACCATCATGGAGCATGACTGCACACAGTGCAGGAAATGGAGAGTCCCTGAGGTCTGCCCTTTCTTAAGCTGGCTCACATTTCTGGCACCATAAGTCTGCTGGTTCCTCCACATTTCAGGCCTTGAATGCCCACTGGAAGGAAGGTGTGTGTTTGTGTTAGTGGGATGGTGAGTGGGGGTGATGCTGGTGAGCTGTGCAGCATTTGACCCTAGGTGAGTTGCTCTAGGCTATATAGTAAATCAGTGGTAGAGGCAGGAATAGAACCCAGGGATCCTAATTCCCAGGCAGCTATTCTAATCACCAGAAACCTCTTGCTTGGTTCTCCTTACAGTATAGTTTATACTGTTTTTTAAACTAGGTTTAAACTAGTTAAACCTCGTTGCCTACTCTGTCCCCATATCTACTCTGGCAACAGCATCAGAGGACCAACCACATCCGCCACACCATCAGGGGCTCATTCACCTGCACATCCACTAATGTCATATATGCCATCATGTGCCAGCAATGCCCCTCTGCCATGTACATTGGCCAAACCAGACAGTCCCTCCGCAAAAGAATAAATGGACACAAATCGGACATCAGGAATGGTAACATACACAAGCCAGCAAGTGAACACTTCAATCTCCCTGGTCATTCTATTACAGATTTAAAAGTCACTATCATTGAACAAAAAAACTTCAGAAACAGACTTCAAAGAGAAACAGCAGAACTAAAATTCATTTGCAAATTCAACACCATTAATCTGGGCTTGAATAGGGATTGGGAGTGGCTGGCTCATTACAGAAGCAGCTTTTCCTCTCCTGGAATTGACACCTCCTCATCTATTATTGGGAGTGGACTACATCCACTCTGATTGAATTGGCCCTGTCAACACTGGTTCTCCATTTGTGAAGTAACTCCCTGCTCTCCATGTGTCAGTATATAATGCCTGCATCTGTAGCTTTCACTCTATGCATCCGAAGAAGTGAGGTTTTTACTCACGAAAGCTTATGCCCAAATAAATCTGTTAGTCTTTAAGGTGCCACCAGACTCCTTGTTGTTTTTGTAGGTTTAAACTGCCTTTCATATCTCCATGCAGCTGCACTGGCCTCAGTTGCCACTTTATTTATTTGGACACCATGAAAATAAAATTTTATCTGTACTCTCTCCAACCATTTCCTAACCACTTCCTATTCATCTACTGCTGATTTTCCATCCATTGCAAAATTCCAGTCAACATTCCTTACAGCGTTTCACAAATCAGTGTTCTTAATGTCAAAACCTGTTTTGCTGCTTCCTCCAATACTCTCCCCCTTGGGCATTTCAAATCTAACGATATTCTGATCCCTGGATCCTTGATGCTTCCCAGATACATCTGTATTACATTTTGGCACAGCACACACGCATATAGTTCACTTCCTCAGCCTACATGCTGCTGCAGGGCCACACATTGCTGTATTCTCTTTAGATCAGCAGCACGACATTTTGCTTGACTGTCCTATAAAACTTTCAGAGAAAAAGTCAACTCAGACACAATATATTGCTAATGAATCAAGCCCTGTGCATGTTCAGAAGATCAGTCCTATTATGCACCTGAACTGTGTGAATATTTACTATATTTCCCTATATTAAGGCACCTACATTTAGGCACCTAAATAAGTACACCTCTACCCCGATATAACGCTGTCCTCAGGAGCCAAAAAATCTTACCGCGTTATAGGTGAAACCACGTTATATCGAACTTGCTTTGATCCACCAGAGTGCGCAGCCCCGCCCCCCCGGGAGCGCCGCTTTACCACGTTATATCCGAATTCGTGTTATATCGGGTCGTGTTATATTGGGGTAGAGGTGTACTTCATTTCCCTATATTTAGGCACCTAAATAAATGGTTTTTAAATAAGTGTCTTTTTCCTTATTTCCTTCCTTTTCCATTCTGCAATAAGACATTATTAATTATGGAATGAACATGGATGTAGGGGGAAATACACTCCTGGGCAGAGAGGCTGCACAAAGATTGCATTATGATTGCAAATTCCCATCAGTTTCAATGGGACCAGGATTAGGTCCATGGGTTTCAATAGTATGTAGGACCATGTGTGGGCTCTCAGCATTAGGATGAATTTCACCATGGTGAATAGGGAAACCCTATCATTTAGCCTGCGTTGGCATATTATACACATATTACAACTAAATTTGTCTATTATCCCCATATAGCTATGCTTTGTTTATGAAACTGCTCTTACTATTCTGACCAGCTGCTTGCATTTACGATCATGCAATCTGCCCTATTTATGCTTCAGTGTGCTCTGTTCTACATAAGAGATTATTTCCCTTCCTTGTTAAACAGAGTTTGTGCTCAGGCACCATGCTGTAACAACGAGCTTTCATGAATGCACTGTTGTCTTTATCCCTCCCCACCACATCCTCCCATTTTTCAATTTTTTACATTTTTCTTAAAAGAAGTCAAAGTAGCTTTCCAAATTTCCGCATCAAGAATATTTTGATTTGAAAAAGTAAAGGGATTTAGCATTACAGATTATGTGGTAACCAGTTAAATGGGTGGCCTAATTAATATACCCTCATTCCAGGGATTATATTGGCACATACAATTCTACAGTGTGACTTTTATTAGAGAATTTGTGGGTGGAACCCTGAAAAATAACCAAGAGAAGCATCTTTGAAAAATTAATGTTGATGTTTTAATTGAATTTTCACACAAAACTTAAAAAGACTGAAGCCAAAATCATCAGATTTGAAGTCCTAAAGTTAGGCCCCAATGTCCGTATTTAGGCACTTACACAAGTGACCTGATTTTCAGAGGGGCTCAGTGCCTGCATCCCCTATTGAAATCCATGGAATTCAATGGGAGGTGTGGGCACTCAGCAACTCCGAAAATCAGGCCATTTGTTTAGATGCATAAATATGGAATTAGGCCCCTAACATTAGGCATTCAATATTTAAAATGTTGCCCATTGTGCTTAACTTTAGGCTCCCAGGTTTGAAAAGTTTGGTCTCTGAGTCTTATTCTGACCAGCACTGCGTAGAGATGCACAGTAGAAAAACAGCAGTGAGATCATGGGACTGAACTTGTCTACCGCTCTTCTGGGCCCCAGAAATCATAATAGAGAGGTGGCTACTCTGTCTGCCCTCCACATGAGGAGCTGTGGTGGGATATTAGAAGGAAAGACATACATTCCTAGGGCATGGGCATCATCGTTATAGGCAAATGCCCCAGCAATTATTCTACACACAAACACCGCTATCATTATGATTATCATTGTAGCTAGGAGTCTCAGTCATGTACCAGGACCTCCTTCTGCTAGGCACTGTAAAAACACAGATATATGTCCTCTGGAGTCTATTGTGTTTTGGTCCCTGATAAAATCTGGCCCTCTCCCTATAGAATACATACAACAATGCATAGGAACTAGTCCCTACATCTCCCCTGGTTTTATTTCTAATTACTGATGTGACAGAGATTTACTAGGAATATCATGTAATTCAATTCTAAACTTTTCCTTGCGAAAAAGTACTATAAATATCTTACTGCAATGGACCAAAAAGCACTATCTTGCAACAGCTGTACTGTAGTGTTCTGGGCAAATGCTGCAGAATACAACAGTATTTCTCAGAAGGATTCTTATGGTAAGTTTTGAATCAGATTTATTGCTGCGAAAGAATAAGGCTCTAAAACATAGCCATATAACCAAGAACATTACAGTGAATATCTAGTGAAAGTTAAAGCACATGAAGAATGTAATCAGGCCAAATTCCACAGGGCAGGAATATGTTGTTCTATCTAGTGTCATAAAATACATCATGATGAACTCATATGACACAAGTATGAGTGCTGTATAGCTCTGGAATTTCCACTCCAATGCCCTGATCCTAGACATGCTTATGCACATGCTTAACTCAGGCATATGAGAGGTCCCCACTGAACTCAATGAAACTACTCACATATTTAAATATAAGCACTCATGTAATGACAGAATCGGGGCCTAACTCAGCATTAATCTGTCAATATTTCCAAATATTACCAATTTACATTTCAAAGGTTAGTAGCAATATTTAAGTCACATTTTAAAGTTAACCAGGCTCCCTCTGGTGAACTCAATAATGCTGTGTCTGACAAGAATAATATCACAGTGGGATGAAAACTAGCTCAACATCAGCTATTAAATACATGAACATGACTAAACAGGAATAAATTCATATTAGCAGCCCATTGTCTGTCCTACAGAAAACAGAACATGCAAATGTATGTAACAATAAAGACAGACTCCAAAATATTTAAGTTTTTGAACGGAGGTGTTGACAGTTAAATTGAACTTCTGGCAGGCATTTCCATCTTAACAGGGGAGTAAACAGCAACTCTTGGGTTTTCAAAACATTTACCAAAGATAATAATTACAAAGCCACATAGTTTCAGAATGACTTTCATTTGTCAGAACAGCTTACAGCAATGAGAAATACAGCCAAGACAAAAGCCAAATGCTGTTAGCAGGAAAACAGTGACAAATCTGCATTTTTGAGGTTGCATCTGATAACGCCTATTAGAAAGTATATGACCTAGTCCATAGCAAGTCATTGTTTCTGTTGTTTCTGCTGACTTAGGGCCTGATTTGAGATGTGCTACGCACCCACCCTGAACTGCCATTGATTCCACAATATCATCAGGTTATGACCATTGCCCCTAACTCAACTTAGAATAGCTTTAGGTTGTCATCAGTATGTGTATGCATGACTGCTACGACTAAGCCAAGGACATCAAGTTCAGATCCAGATCTAGACCCAGACGTGGGGCTGTTTGGACCTGGAGTGTTAGTTCAACCCCATTTTTCATTCCTACTAATTCCTTTGCAACAGAAATGCTGTACATAGTTAAAGGATGGGCAAACTGGTTTGATTTAAATAGCTCCTGGCCCCCCAAACTGTTGCCCAGCTTTAAAACCGAGTTCGACGCTCACATTTTTTCCCTGAGATTTTGCAATGTTCAGAGAACTATTTCTGCACTTCTGCTTTCTCCCTGGTGCAGAATCAGAAATGCCAACATTTCACAGAAAAGGATGTTTTCAGGGTATTTCTGGGAGCCCAGAAGTTGAAGAGACAGAAATCTCACAAGCAAGTCTGTTCTCATCCATTTCCACCCTAGTCATGCAGATTCATGGAGACTGAACTGTAACATGACAGAACGAAACCAGAATCTCTCAAGATCTGCGTATCTCTATGCTAAGTGTTGCTGTACAACTTGGGTAAAATCCTGGTGGTACCTGCAACTTCCAGTGACTGAAATAGAAGTTATAAATGTTCCGCTGCTGCTCATCACCTATCTGAGGGCTAGACCATCATATTATAATCTAGACCTAAGCAAGTGGCAGAACACTCTATGTGGCCCATGGAGCAGTCCAGGAGGGAGAATGTTACCCTGGGAGTCATAGTCTCTCTCTCTCTCTGTCTTCCCACTATTACAGATATAACTCTGGTGCAGTGTATGCTCCCCAATACACCAATATAGCTAAGGCCCTGGGCACATCGTGGGAATAGTCAACCCTCCACCCACCCACCCTCTCCCAGACACTTCCACCTATCTGTGGGAAGTGAGGATATAGTGACTATGGATACATCGAGAGCAGTGACTCTTAACCTTTCCAGCCTATTGCACCCCTTTCAGGAGTCTGATTTGTCTTGCGTATCCCCAAGTTTCACCTCACTGATTTTGCTTACAAAATCAGACATAAAAATACAGAAGTGTCACAGAACACTATTACAGAAACATTGCTTACTTTTTCATTTTTACCATGTCATTATAAAATAAATCAATTGGAATATAAAGATTGTACTTACATTTCAGTGTATAGCTTATAGAGCAGTATAAACAAGGCAATGTCTGTATGAAATTCTAGTTTGTACTGACTTCACTAGTGCTTTTTATGTAAGCCTGTTGTAAAACTAGGCAAATATCTAGATGAGCTGACGTACTCCCTGGAAGTCCTCTGCGTTCCTGCAGGGGTACATGTACCCCTGGTTGAGAATCATTGATCTAGACTAGGAACTGTCCACATGTCCATGCTCATGGTTGTGCCATAACCCCCTATTGTCAACACCTAAACCCTAGAAGCATGTGTCCGAGGCTGAGCAAGGTAGCATGCCCTGAGGGTGTGGATAGATACAGGCCTCATCTGTGTCATGGCCCTTTATCCATGTCAGTTTGCAGTGTAAATGGGAGTAAGGGGCATGGCTCGAGTTTCAATACTCCTCCACCCCCGTCCCCACAATGTACTGAATCCTTTCCTTCCTGACCTTTACCTAATCTATAAAGGTTGCTGTCTCCCCTCTTTCACCAGTAGTAGCATGTTGCATCGACCACATCAGAACAGCTTTCTGCTGAACTCTTTGCAGATCAATACAGATGGCAATAGAACAGGTGCTGAGAGCATCTGCTTTACCTGCCAACCACAGCCAGGTGCTGGTCAGTATGTGGTTGGAGTACACTGTCCTCCAGGACTTCACCCAAAGTGGCAGGAACATTTATCTGTACCAGGAAATTTCATGGAGGCTGGACCAGGCGGGCACTGAATGGAATCCAGTCCAGTGCCAGGAATGCATCAAGCACTTGAGGCTCCTATAGAGGAAGGCTAAAGACTCCAACAGTTAGTCCAGGATGGCTTGTTGTACATGCCCTTCTATGAGGAGCTTAACTGAGTGCTGTCAAGTGGTTCACAATCCCCTCCTCTACCCTGCCAACTTCATTGTCTGAAGGGATGCTGATGAGAGCCAGGGTGAGGAGGCAGCTGGGACCATGGAGGACCCCCCAGAAGGATCAGAGGAGCATGTTATTTTGCACCTCTACCCTGAGGAACCTGTTGAGGAAGCCTCTGAGTCGTGGCAGGAACCGGAACACAAGGCTGGTAAGTTACAATGGACCCTCACTTTCCCCACCAATATCCCCTCTTGCTCTGGTGCTAAATTCCTGATTTTAAGATCAAGAGCATTTGAAGTATTATGCACTGACTCCGCCCCCCCCCCCCCCGCAACCCCCCGGATGACATGTTGCCATTGCTTACCAAACTCCTCCAATTTCCCCCACCTCCAACCAACCCCAGCTCCACTCTACCCCAAAATGGTCCCCAAGGAATAAACAGTTATAAAACAATTATTTTATTCATTTCTCATTAACCACTATTATGTATTTGGTTAAAGCTATTTCTTAAAAACAAATTATTAAGGAAAAATCATTCTGCCCCCGTGTCTATGCATTTTTCAGCCAGCAGCTGGGCAGCAATGGTCCCGGAGCCACATGGACCAGGGGTCAGGAGGGAGCAGGTTGGAAAGGTCCCGATTGGGGATGGGACAGTTATAGAAACTTCTGACTGGTTGTCTAAAGTTAGCAATAGCTGTCTTTTGTCCCTTGCAAGATTCCCTAGTTTCAGTGGGGAGCCATGTGGAACTTGGGCAGGATGAGGGGAATTAGGATTGGGAAGGGAAAGGGAACACTTTAGTTGTCTGAGGAAAAGTTAGTCACAGCAGTCCTTTCTTCCTTGGAAGATTGCAACATTTTTACCATCCCTGTCCCTGGTATCTGGTCTCTCCCCACACTGAGCCATGTTGCACAAGGCAAGGAGAAGGATCAGGACTAGTGGTTGAATAAACACGGTGCAGTGTCCCTTTGCAGTGGAGAGCTGTGGAGCTTATGGTGATGATCTGAAACATCAGAGAACCAAATAAAGTTGCAGTGTGTCTCTTTCTTTCCTGTCTATTTCACTGTTGTTAGGAGGCTCAGGGGTAGGACTTTCTGGTGATGTCAAAGGGGTGAGGTGGGTAGAATTTGTGGTTCACATCTCCTTTTGCATGGAAACGCTGTGTACTAGCTAAGAATATAGTCTTAGTTAGTCTTCAGGAAATTTCTGGTGTAGCAGAAACTCCAGCTGGGTCCTGAGGTTCAAAGGCAGTGCAAATCTACTAGGTCCACCTTGATAGCTGACCAAACTCCTTCATTCAGCAAAATGTAGACGGGTGACCATTAGCATCTCTCTGGCATAGGTTGCTGGATCTCCTCCATAAGATTGGAAAGCCACTTTTCTTTTCCATTCTGGTACCTTGAAAACTGCTATGTTCTACAAATGTTGGCCAGCATTTAAAGAAGTTTTAAACTGCTAACATAGTCCCAGGAAGGAACTCCCCCACACCTCACCCCCATGAGACAGTATGAACGTTTAAAATTTTTAGTAGAGTTTTCTTACCATTACTATCCTCTGCTCCTTCCTCATGGGCTGCAAAAGTTGTCTGAGAACAAAGGATAGTCTAACAGTCGCATTTCTGGAATGCTAAAAGTATCAAAATTGTGGCCTTCTACAGTAAAGTTATGTTATATGGGGGGATTTCTTGGCTTCTTCCAAAGGAAAAAATATATATAATGCCACCCTTCTCTGTGAATTGGCAGGACCTTTGGCTCCTGGGAAGGAAACCATTCCCCCAGAAGGGCAGGACCAGCACCCCAGGGCCAGCAGAGAAAGACAGAGAAGGACCATGGAACAGCTACTCATAGGGCTGGACAGGAGAAACCAGGAGCAGTTTGAATTCTTCAATGCATGGGAGGAGTGGGCTCTTCAGCACAGGGTTGCCAGGTGTCCGGTTTTCGACTGGAAAGTCCAGTCAAAAAGGGACCTGGCAGTGTCCAGTCAGATGTACTCCAGGTCATCAACCCTCGCCAGCCCCTACTCAGCTGCATCCTACCTGCATCCTACCTGTACTTCGTGGGCGGGCAGGTAGGCTCTGGTGTCAGGCTGCAGCTCCTGCCTCGGTCCTGGAGCAGAGGGAGCCCAGGTGGTGGGGGAGACAGGGAGGTGGAGAGGATTGAGCGATGAGGAAGGGGGAGGAGGGAGTATGTACCAATGCTCCCTCATGCATTTTTAGCAGCGGTACAGGATGTGAAGATGTCCCTTGGCACAGGCAGATGTCATCCTCTGCCCTGCTGCTGTGCCAAGATGCATGCACATATGACATCCCTGATTTCCCTTGCCTGCTGGGAACTAGGATCAGTGTAGATGAAATCTGGCTGTTTGTGCAGAGTTTGCAAACCAGACTTATCCTGAGCCTACTTGGGATGTCAGCACTCCCTTTTACCCTCACAAACGTTCTGGAGTATGCAGCAGGTGATGATTATACAAACAGTGTTTACCACATTGGCACCCAGATTGGTGTGCAAGCAGCACCAAGAACCTTTCAGCCTACCAAAAATTCATGCCATGATCATTTTGCAGCTACTGAGCTTGTAATCAAATTCCCTTTTTCTAGAATCATTGATGTTGGGGGATGGTTTTCGGCCAAGGCAGGAGTAGGTATGAAGGGTCCCCCAAAATAACAGTTGGCACAGACACACCATACAGAACAATATCATTTCTAGGGCATAAAGTCCCTTCTTATCCCTCCAAGTACAATCCTGATCTCCTCACCACCCTGGTATCATGAACCTTTCCAGTATTTCCCATTTTTGTATTCATGACTCTGCCTCTGTGATCCATTAAGCCTTGCAGAATGAGTGAATAGTAAGCTTTCCATTCACTTACTCACTTGCCTCTTGTGGTGGGCAAAGTACTGGGATATGAGTGTCATCGATGGCCCCTGCAGAGGTTGGCAATCCCATCCTCTGAAATCCAGCTGTTATTTCTGGAACTTTTGTTATGGCAACCACCTGTGGATAGATCAGTGTTAATTGCCTCACAAATCTGCACAACCGTGATCCCAGCAATAGACTTCCAACCTCAGAGTGGTTTGCAATGGATCTCTCTCTTAATCTCTTTCTCTCTCTTTCTCTTTTATATATATATATATATGTTGAGAGTAGTCAGCTTCCACAGGGCAATAGCAACTGGCTTCTGAACTCATATGGCTTCCCTAAATCAAGTGTTCTAGTGCTGGAGGTTTGGTGCAAGTTCTTCACACAGATCCATGAAGGTCTGCGTCCTCATTCAGAAGGTCTCAACCCATGCTAGTCAACCCAGGTATCCAAAACAATGTGATCCCACCACGGTGTGCTGGTTCTTCTGCACCAGAAGTAACAGTCCACCCAATGGCATTCACCATATCTGTATCACGTGAGCTGAATGAATTGTCATTGACCCTCAAGGTCAGCCACCTTCAGTGTGTCAGAACATTCTGGCCAAATTCCATCCAGCATCTCTCCAATCACCTGATCCACTGCATAACCATTTGTCCTCCAATATGGAGCAGGAGCAGAACCAGATCATCATCCTATTGCTCAGTGTCTTCCAACCAGTTTTGCAGGGAATAACAGTGAGGGACCATGTGATCAGGAAGTGTCATGAGCAAATGTGTGAAGGAGGGGGACAGTACCAGCAAAACACAGCAAAGCTGCTCCTAGAGTGTCTCCCTGTGACTCAAAGAACCCTGGGATATCACCTCTGAAATGGTATTGCAAAAGTTTTATAACATCAGTGGCAGTTGTGGATGCAGGTATTGTGACATCTGATTAAAATATGACCACATAGATCATTATTGCTACCACCATTATATAATTGCAACAAATCTTGTACAAAGTATGTCAAATAAGGTGTCTATGGAAATGTTATGATTTGCTGAATATGATTATGTTATTTGTATATATGCATCACTTTTGTATCTGAAGTTATGAATATTAACTATGTATCTGTATTTCAAATGTTTGCTCATGTGGTAACACCAACAGGGTATTTAGCCAGCACATTGTGAAGGAACTATTCAAGTTAAATAGCTCATCAAGGAACACTTAACTCACAATGGACCATGGGAGACACTTTTCTATACTCAATGGACTTTCCTGTGATGGCCTCTACTATGATTAAGCAAAATCATGCATGGACATGTGACTTCCCCATGTGACTCCAAACACCATCTTTTTACCTGTAATTTTCCACAGTGAGAATAATGGGTTTCCCTTCAATTGGCAGAAGTTATTAAAGGCCTTGGAAACACCTCCATTTTGCCTTTTTCCAGCCCAAACCTCTGGACTATGAACTTATACTAAATGGGAGCATTCTAACCAAGGGACTGAGGACCTTCCAATGATTTGGAAGCAGCCAGAGACTTAACAAGCCAGCAGTTTATTCCATCACGGCTACAAGCCTGATCCAAGAAATTTGCAATTGTTGTATGTATTTGATTCCTTTAACCAATTTTAACTCTCACCTTTCTTTCCTTTTATAAATAAACCTTTAGATTTTAGATACTAAAGGATTGGCAACAGCATGATTATTGGGTAAGATCTGAGTTGTATATTGACCTGGGTATATGGCTGGTCCTTGGGGATCAGAAGAACCTTTTGTTTGATGAAATTGGTTTTAAAGAACTACTCATCTTTAAGTCTAGTGTCTGGGTGTTGAATCCAGGACTGGAATGCCTAAGGAGACTACTTTTCTGACTTCTTGTTAGCCAGTGTGGTGAAACAGAAGTTTACTTTTGTTGCTGGTTGGGTATATCTTATGGGAGAATAACCACCAGTTTTGGGGTGTGTCTGACTATTTCTCAGCAGGTTGTCCTGAATTTGGTATTCTCGGTTGTGACCCACAGAGGCACAATGACAGTTTTACACATGCACACAGCATTATACCCAAGTCCACCACAGCATATGTGGACTCTTGGGCTGGGTATGGGGAGCATGCACAAGCATGTACACGATCCTGTACTCAAGCATGTGCTGTATCAGCTAGATTAAAGCTAACAGGGTAGGCCTACCCATGCTACAATCACACCTTCGTTTTGCAGAGCAGACATACCCAGTGGGTCGGCAGTGCCTGCTGTTTACCGCATTCTATAAGCAACAGTAGAGCACACTAGCACAATGGCCAGGCCAGAATCTATCTCAATATTTGACTATAATTGAACAAGAATGTTAAGATCCCAGGAAAACACATCTTTCCTTTCCATATCTCAGTCAGTTAAAAGAGAGGTACCCCATCCCGGGCATTTACCCATTCATCCCTCATATGCAGCTACTAATTTCCAGTTGTTTTGGAAGAGAGAACTATGAAGAGATGACAACAAAATCCTGCCGGAGCAAAGTAAAAATCACCCTGGCAATTGCTTGAGTCAAATGAGGTCCATGTCTGTGCAGTCCTTTAAAAGGGAATAAAAGTTTGAGCTCAATAAACACAGAGAGCTCGAGTGAATGTGCAAGGGAGGATGGAATTGGGCCCACAGAACAGATGTTAAAGTAACATAAGGCAATTACAGCGCCTTTAACTCAGCCTCCTTGTGTTGAAGGCATTGTGGCATTTACAGAATTATTTATTATAGCATTCCATGAGTGCACCACAGTGCTTTAGTACATCCCCTTGTAGGTGCTGAGAGGCTTCTGCGAGGAATGCATTAAAAAGACCTAGACAGACAGACAGATTAGATAGAGTCAGATCAACTCTCCCACGGGAAGCCCAGGGAATAAGTCCAAGGGAGAGGAAATCAACCTTCATGGAGTTTTCTTCAGATCATTCCACTGGGGAGAAAGGGTTTGCCCCCTAATGGAAAGAGTTTGCCCCATCATCATGGAGCTCAGTTTATCTACAGGAGGCCAGAGCCACGCGTGGGGAGGCCTTGCACCTCTGCCGTGGAGCCCTAATATTGATTGGCCCTTAGGCCCTCCTAATAAACATGATTATTATTATTGTATAATAATATATAATACACTGGCTCCGAGGTCCCTCTCCTCTGGCTTCCTGGCAGTGCAACAGCAGCCAATTACTGGCCTATCCCCATCTCTGACATGACCTCTTCTCTTTAAATGGCACAATGGATAACCAAGGGATAGCTAATGAACTTTGGATGCATTCACTTTTCCACACATTCATTGCGTGGGGGCAAGGGAAGGAAGAGGCACACAGAGCTCCTATCCCCACCTCCTCCTCATGCATGGATTCCTGGACACATGGAGGGGCCCTTGGTATATTCAGGACTGAGAATGGTACTGCTGATATAGCTTCCACCTGGAAAAGGGGAGAGCCATATATGGAGGGGACTTTTGGCATGCAAATCTTGAGGGGCTGATCCCCCACGTAGACAAGTGTCTTCTTATAGTAATAGTTGTCCATCACAACTGGGCAAATATAGCCACCCACATGCTTGGCCCATATGGTGAAATCAGTATTTCGCAGTAGTAGTTAACATTGACCAGACGGCTCTGGGAACCATGTGTGGGCAGAGGTGGATTAAACTTTTGTGGGGCCCTGGACAGAGCAAGTGGGGGCCCCTCCCACCCCACTGCACTCCTGCTGGGGAGCAGGGTCGGGGCTGGCCATTTTTCCGGGGCCCCCAATTGGCCAGGGTGTCTGGGCATGGGCCCCGTTGGTCCAAAGACTAATCCACACTGCGTTCAAGGCAATGCCTAAGTCTGAAGGGTCTGAAGAAAGCCATGAGAATTAATGCATATTTTCCTGGCTTTTGTAGCTTTTATCCTTAACATTAACACTTTGATTTTATTTTACTTCCTGTGAATGTTTTTAATGATAATGAAACTTGCCTGGACAAAGTGGATAATGGAAGTGCATGCTCCATATATAAAGCTGCACATCCCTGGTATGATGTGGGAAGATGCTTTGGAAATTTTTTATACCATAATCACCTACATTCTCTAGTTATTCATATTGTTTATAGACATTTCCAGAGCTCTCAGCGAGGAAAATAACCACCCTGACCTTAGGGCCTAATATCCTACAACCCTCACTCACTCTGAGCAGTACTTACACTAAGCAAAATTTGCAGAGAGCCAGAACAAGTCCTAAGCGCCACTAAGATACACCGCTGTGGGCCCAGTCCCATCCCCATTTATGCATGAAGCAGCGTCCTTTGTGTTTAGTGGGCTTACATTTTTAATTTGCAGTGGATAATGTGATTTAAATATATGGACCTAGTTTGACTTAAATAAGGACTTAAGGGGGACTTAAGTGGTGCCTGGGCCTCTGCACAGGGATGAACTTCACCCGGGGTAGTCCCATTTTGCTCAACACCAGTAAGTACTGCAGAAATGGAACTTTTCCTTACAGTGATCTAGAAATATCCTATACAATTATGGACATGGTCTTGCAAGCCTCTGCACGGGGAGCTGAAGGGATTCTGCATGTAAAGGGCTTTCAGGATTGGGTCACAATATATATCAACATGCCTACTGAGCTGCTGTGAAATAGTTTTCTTCCTTTCCTCACATCACTCTGGTATCTCCGTAGACTTGGATTGAAATAATTTCCCTTTTTAATTTCACATCACGATGACATCAGGACTGGGACTCCACAGGCTTGTGCTGCAATAATTGATGCTATTTGCATTCCACATTCTAACAGCTTCATAACAAGATCTCTATAGACTTGCACTGAAATTGTTTTCCCACCAAAGTCTTATAACACAGCAGCAATATAATGACATTTTAATAGGGTCCCCATAGACTTGAGATGAAATTGTCAAGAGAAAATTGTGATGATGTTAATTGAATTGGGAGATAACATTGTTAAAATAAAATGTGAAAAGTAATTGCTCTGTGAGCTGAGGAACCTTACAAATTCAGGGACTGATCCTGCAAAGACTTATAGATATGAGTAATTTTGCTCATGTGAGTAGGCCCACTGAAATTGACTACTCCTCACAGGAGTAGTTACACACACGTGTAAGTCTGTGGGAGCAGGCCCTAAAAATTGAAATGTTTTAGGCATTTTGTAGTCTCTGCCTTAATACACAAAATTACTGATCCAAATTAATTGCACCTAGGCTGTGACAGTTTATATACACATTTCTGCCTGATGTGATCTGTAATTATCTGGAAGATTGATGTATCTGTTACCATAGGGCATCTTAACAGTTCTCAACTACAATAATGGATACTTAGCAAAGCACCTTTAAAGGCTTGGGGTGAAATCCTGACCCTACTGAAGTCAATGAGAGTTTTGCCATTGATTTCAATGGGGCCAGAATTAACAGTAAACATTAAGGGCCCTGTCCTGTATAGAGATCCAGGGGCAGAGCCTCTCATGCCCACAAGAAGTCCCACTAGCTCACTATGCAGAATCAAGGCATCTGCACAGTCAAAGAGTGCTCAGTGCAGCCCCATAAAAAATGTCCCCTTTTTGATGCTTCAGCAGTGTGAAAGGGACTTTAAAAACTATCTTAGGCAGCAGAGAGCTCCCCCAGCTGATGTGGCCAGCATAGCCTGCTTCATGCCACTCACTACTCCGACCCTCTTGGGCCAGAGTATCCAATCCTCATCTGGTGAAATGTTTCAGGCATGGCTGTTCTAGCTGGGGTAAATTAAAGCACTCTCCAGGCTTCTCTAATTTATACTAGAGCTAAACCATCCCCATGCCAGTCACAGGATGCCAAACAGAGGATCCCAGCTCTGCCTCCACTCTATTGAGCACAGGGGCACCAGAGCGATGCATTATTTTTAAACATAGCACTTGCATTGCCATATGTTTATCTATTTATGATTATTATTTATTAGTATTTGTATTGAGGTTGCATGTAGGAGCCCTAGTCATGAACCAGGACCCCACTGTGCTATGTTCTGTACAAACGCAGAATGAAAAGACTACCCTTGCTTGAAAGAATTTACAATCTAAGACAAGAGACAACAGATAGATGAAGACAGATGAAAGAGCACATGGAAACAATGAGACAATCTTGCATGATAGGCAGTGGTCCCAGCACACCAGCAGCCGAATCAATTTTTTTTGCAGACATCACGGAAAAGGAGAGTTTTGAAGGAGGATAAGGAGTTTGTTTTTTTGGATGTTTCAGGGAGCTCCTCCCAAGCATGAGACGCAGCATGGGAAAAAGCACAAAGCTGCGTACTTGAAAATTTAACAAACGGGAGATGGAGGCTGCCATCATGGGCTGATCAGCAGCAAGCATTGACAGCCCACCAATGAATCAGGGATGATAGGTAGGGTAGGGATAGGCTGTGAAGGGCCTTGAAAGTGAAGACCAGTAGCTTGTGTTTGATGCAGTAAAACAAGAGAAGCCAGTGGAGGGATGCAAAGAGAGGGGTAACATGTTCAAAGTGACTGTCTAGGAAAATGATCTTTGCAGCAGAATTCTGAATGGATATGAACACGGCAAGATGGCATTTGTCAAGTCCAGAGAGAAAGATGTTGCAGTAATTGAGAGCTTGGACAAGAATGTAGTTGTGTGGATGGATAGGAAAGGTGGTATATTAGGCATATTATGCAGAAGGAATGGGCAATATTTTTACCATATTTTATTATACTGAATATGTTATTATGTGGCTGTTAATACTTCACTTCTTTAAAACAGTGTCATGAATGGCAGAGTGTAGCATAGATTTCTTAGAGTTTTCACTTCTCATTTTGTTTTCATAGATATTGTTCCTGACTGGATGTCTTGCATAACTAACCAACAACAACATGGATTTAAACTGCATGTTGAAACGTAAAGTTTGAAGTTTGCATTTCAGAGGTTATACCATTTGTGACGCTGTCTGGAGTGGCTCACAACTGTGAGTGCCTACCTCAGGGAAGACTGTCCAAAAACCAGGCAGACACTGGTGTGTGTTCTATAATTAGATTTCACAAGCCAATGACAAATGTGATCTCCTGGATCAGTATAACAGTCACAGACAATCCCCTTAGACCAGGGGTAGTCAATAGGTGGACTGTGGGCCAAATCCGGACCACCAGATGCTTTTGACCGGACTTCGGAATATTTTGTATTTACTTATTATTATCCATTTTTAAAATTATTTTCTCTGGAATCTGGACCTTGACTATACCTTAACCATGAAATTTGGACCTTGACAAAAAGTAACTGACTACCCCTGCCTCAGACTCTCCAATCTATCTTGCCACCCAGACAAATTGGACTTTGTGATAAAAGGTTACTTAAACCAAAAATGACATCACATCAGGTTGCTACCAATCCCAAGAGACCAGTCACTTACCCCAGATCAATTGGTACCCTAGATCTTACACCAAATACAGCACTAGTAGCCAATTCTATTGTAAACTAACTAAAGGTTTATTAGCTAAGAAAAGGGAATGACACTGATTGAGAGGTTAAACAGGTAAAATATATATACAGGTGAGTCACAGTTTGTAATTCCAAATGCAGAGACTTTTGGGAAAATGGCAGAGATGTAGTAATTTGCCATTTTCCCAAAAGTCTCCCAGGGCTACCCAGAATAACTCTGGGGATCTCCATCTTCTTGTTCGGTTATTCTGCCCTGGTAGAATCCAAACATTCCAGAGATGCAGGATCTTTCCCGGAATCGATACTTATAACTTCTTCTCACAGAAAACAAGCTGACAGTGTCACTACTCAAATGGGCATGAATGGCATAGTACTACAGCTTTCCCTTTGATTATGGAGAGAAAGGAATGCATTTTGTGTCTTTGACCTCTGATCATTACACACAATGACCAGTTGCTTTGAAATTAGCACTTTTCTGTTAAAGTTCTTCATTAGCATTCCACTAGGCTTCTTTTTCGCTTGATGGGTTATTTATTTACACAGGTATACACAATGTAAATGGTTGCTATTAAATTATAACAGGATTACAGATACGTGAAAACAATGCATGTAACATCCCATTAGTTTTCATGAAATTTAAACACCAAATACCCTCTTATACATTTAACAATTACTTTGATCTATACTTACACACAAGTGAATTGACCGGGGGCTTTAACATGAGCTGGCACCTGGTTATTGGTGCAGCTCAAAATTTGGCTTCTGACAATAATGATGAAATTGAGCTTTAAATGTATTTTTTCACAGATACTCATAAAATAAAACAGGGTTAGCTAAAACAATTGTAGAGAGGGAACACAGTGTGAACACAATCCTTCAACATTGTTGATGAGGATAAACTGGAATTCTTTAACATTGTTGAAAGAGGAATTTTAACATGGTTGATGAGAATAAACAGATTTTTTTCTTCAGTATTAATCCAGCTATACTTTTGACCTAAATGGAATTTGTATATCCAAACCTTTAGAGGTGATACAATACAATACCAGTAATACAAGAACTAGGGGTCACCAAATGAAATTAATGGGCAGCAGGTTTAAAACAAATAAAAGGAAGTTCTTCACACAGCGCACAGTCAACTTCTGGAACTCCTTATCTGAGGAGGTTGTGAAGGCTAGGACTATAACAGCATTTAAAAGAGAACTGGATAAATTCATGGAGGTTAAGTCCATTAATGGCTATTAGCCACAATGGGGTCCTTAGACTCTGTTTGTCAGAGGGTGGAGATGGATGGCAGGAGAGAGATCACTTGATCATTACCTGTTAGGTTCACTCCCTCTGGGTCACCTGGCATTGGCCACTGTCAGTAGACAGGATACTGGGCTAGATGGACCTTTGGTCTGACCCAGTACGACCATTCTTATGTTCTTATGTTATGAGGTGAAAGAACAGATTGCAAAACTTCTATACCTCTAGTTACAGAGAAGCAAGAATTTATATAAGAAGACACAAAAAGAAGTATTACTGCTACCACTGCTGCCTAGGGCTCTGTTATAGCTTTCAGCTGCAGTCCTGACCTCTTTCTGCCTCCTTTGCACTCCAGTGGGCATTACTAGAGCTAGAGGCTCAGGAGAGTCTCTTCCCAGCTAGGAAGTGACCTACAGAGGGAAGAATTGTTGTATCTTCCCTCTTCCTTGCACACCCATGTAGGAACCAGGAACACTTTGGCCCTTAACAGTATTGCCAACCCCAAGCTTTCAAAGGTCATGAATCAAGACCCAGAAACCATGAGAGTGGCTTAACAATGATGAGATTTTTTTAAAAATTACTAATACAAGTTGGGTTCTTTTTATTTACCTTCAGGTTTCTAAGTTATTAGGAGCACATAGGTTATGTTTCCACCGTTTCTCCACAGCCATGAGGGCTAGGAACCTAATTAAAAAAAAAAAAAAGCTAGTTGAGATTCTCATATAATCAGATGACTTCAGGTGTTGAGGCTTTAAGAAAAACATCAGATATCACAAGACTCCTGATAAAATCGTGAGAGTTGGCAATGAATGTTATAACAAAATGAAATGAATACAGCAAACTGAGATGCATCAGAGTCTGTTCCTTTCAGCTATAATACTGAATAGCAGAGTTACATTAATATCTATTGACAGCCTTTCAGCTTCATAGAACACGTGCATAGCCAAAATGATCTCACCTGATAAGAAGCAAATATTAAAAATATTCAGCAGCATATTGCTCATCCTGTTTGGAAATAAACTAGTCAGGGTATGTTCAAGGTAAATTCATTGGGGATGTTTCTGAGAGCATCAGCCTTGACCTACGTCTCACAAGCAAGACTCTTGGACAGTAGGAGGTATATGGATCGATACAGAAAACAATTAGCAATGGCAAAAAATGCCCTTTTTCTCATGAGAGGCCCAGAGTTATTGATCTGTCATGGAATTCATGCAGATCTATTCCTCAGATGGATTAAAGTTTGCACAATAGTGTACGCAACGTGGGGCTTCATAACTCAAGGGCTTTTGCCATTGACTTTAGTATAAGCAGGAAGAGGCTCTGTGTTAGTAGATACCATAAGCTGTTCACCATCTGCCAGATGTTAGATGAAATAAATTGATGGTCTCAGTCCAGACAAGGCTCCACATCACCAAATCCCTGCTCCAATTAGCTCTACAGTAGCTGGCTATCTTATCTGAGTGGCCAGGGCTTTAAAAACCAGGGAGTCCGAAGTACATCAGACTAGCAGACGTGGTCTTTTCAGAACAGGGTGGAGGCACATTGGTGAGGCAGTGTGGAGAAAGCTGCATTGATACTCTCTGTACCATACCCGTTCTGTGACCAGAGGATTTCAAGCTCCAGTATCATCAGCCCAGCATTTTTACTGAGCACTGAATTCCTCACATGCAAAAACATTAAGTTTAAAAGTATAGAAAGTCGCTTAATAGTTTCTGAACCTTTTTATAGTATTTAGATGGTAAAATATTTGTACATTGGCTTTGCTCTTTGACTATGAACAAAAATGGACAATTGAGCCAGCAATGGCTCCTCTATGGGCAGGGCCGGCTCCAGGCACCAGCTTAACAAGCAGGTCCTTGGGGCGGCCAAGGGAGAGGGGCGGCACCTGCGGCAATTCGGGGGCGGCAGGTCCCTCACTCCCTCTAGGAGCGAAAGACCTGCCGCTGAACTGCCGCCGCCGATCGCGGCTTTTTTCCCCCCCCCCAATTGCCGCCGCCAGTCGCGATTGCGACTTTTTTTTTTTTTTTTGCTTGGGGCGGCAGAAATGCTGGAGCCGGCCCTGTCTGTGGGTATGTCTATACTGCAATCATGGATGCAATTGCAGCTCAAGTAGACATTCCTGAGCTAGCTTTAATCTAGCAAGCTCAGGTGTTGGTAGTAGTGAAGTCACTTCAGTGCTGACTAGTCATGTGAGAAATTAGCCAGGGTTACAGGTGGGCAAACTGGGCAGAAGCCTGTGCACCTGGGGCTTCACAGCTGGCCTCACACTAGCTAGATTAAAGCTAGCTCAGGATGCCATCACATCCCAGATTGCAATGTAGACACACCCTATGTGGTGACCCCGTTTATTTGGCTTTCCTTATACATTTTCTGAAGTACCTAAAGACACCAGACTTAACTTTATTCTATTGGGACTGCCAGCCAAATTCATCTATTTATAATGAGGAGAGGTTATCAATTATCTAATTGTATTCTCTTAAAGGGCCCCATCCAGCTCCTCTGAATTCAATGGGAGTCTTTCTGCTGATTTCAGTTGGAATTGGATCGGGCCCTAGAGCTGTAGAAGCCACATAACATCAGGTCATTTCATGTAAGTCTGAGCTCTTTTTACAGCAATCATTGCTAAAGGAAAATCAATATTTGTAGGGGCTTACTTTGTTCTGCCCTCCCAAGTGGAGAATATAAAGGGCCTTTTCATGGGGAGAGACACACACATTGCCCCTCTTGTTTAACTTATGGGCATGCAATATCCTCACATTAGCGATAAACAGCCAGGTCAGGAGATGCACAGACATCCCACAAAGAAGAGCAGGGGTGTCAGAAAAGAAGAGAAGAGACGTTTTAAAAAGCAGGATGAATTGGCTAAAATGTGGCAGGCACCTCATGAGTTACTCTGACTTCATGAATTAGCCAGACAAATTATTCCAGATATAAGCACATTGGGCCAGATTCTCAGCTAATGTAAATTGGAGTAACTCCATTCATTTGAATGGAGCTACACCAGTTTCTACGAGCTGAAGATCTGGACACAAAGCTCCAATTATTTTAAGAACTGCTATTCCATGGCTATGACAACCTGAACCAGACCATAACGGCACCAAACAATCAGAGCAAATAAAACTAAGGCTATGTCTACACTAGCACTTATGTCAGCAAAACTTTTGTTGCTTAAGGGTGTGAAAAAATACCCCCTCTCCCCCCCTCCCCCGCTCCCTGAGTGACATAAATTTCGCTGGCATAAGTGGTGGTGTGCACAGTGCTATGTCACCTTCTCCCGCCAACATAGCTACCGTCACTCATTGGGGCTGGATTCATAATGTTGACAGGAGCGCTCTCTTCCGTCAGCATAGAGCGTCTACACGAGAGATCTTACAGTGGCGCAGCTGCATCGATACAGCTGTGCTGCTGGAAGCTCTCTAGTGTAGAATAGTCTTAAAAACAAAGCAGCTTTATGAAATTCAACCCGTCTGGAGTCATCCCATTTGATTGGACTGGGTGCCTCCGGGCCATCAGATGGCAGCTGCATGAAATCTCTGGAGTGTTTGCTGAATGACAGCAAAGTGAACCTTCATGCCTGAAATTTTTAGCATGTTAAAAAAATGGAAAAATAGTATTTGAATTATATCCAAATCAGTTAATACTAGAGCTGGTGAAAAATGAAAATGATTTTTGTGAACAATTTCATAGCTGGTTGAACTTCGAAGTCTTTGAAACTGACTTTCATTGTTTTTGAAAAAAATTATAAACCAGGTTTTCAGCAAATGAAAAATTGCGATAATCTTTTCAAGAAAGGTTTCACTCATGTTTTTGATTTAAGTCATTTAAAATACATTTAAAAAAGGCAATACATTTTTCATAAAAAATAAAAAAAGTCAATGTCAACCATTTTCTTGTGAAAAAATTTGTTTTAAAATTTTCAGTGAAAAGGCTTCTTGTTAGAAATATTTCAACCAGCACTAATCAATGTACCACTAAAAATGGAGATAACAGAACATGCTTATTATTAGTGGGCAATCCTCATCCAATTAGTGTCTCGTTGTTTCCTTGTGCTCCTTTGGAGTAGGGACCATCCTCTTGTTCTGTGGTAACATTAATAATAATCCTATAGCATAACAGAGGATTTGAAGATGAGTGTGTTACAAATGATCTAATGAATTTACCATGACTTACTACAGACAAAGATTAAAGCTAGTTATGGATACTCTTCTGTCATGTTGGAGTACATGTGCTGCATCTGATAGATTGAAAGATTTGGTTAAACCTGTCCCAGCAAGGTGGCAGATTTGACATAAATATATAAGTGTTCCATGAAAACAAACTTTTGCCTTGTGCATTTCCATGATATAAATTGACTGAACTCTCAGCAGGAGGATTTGTGCATTTCCACATTTCCAAGGGCTAAAGATTTCTTAAATACCATTTAAGTCTTGTCTATTCTACAGCTTTTAACCAGTTAATGGTATGCTTGGCTAAACCTGGTATGTGTTCACACACATCTTGGTTAATACTGATTTAGTAACCACATCAGTTAGCCAAGTTGACCCCTGGTCAAAGGCCTAAGGTAGCACATAGGTAATTTCGTATAGCCAGTTTATGGCACTGTTATTTTCTCTTGTGGACAGAACTCACTTAGCACACCCATGCAACCAATTTAGCCACTCCTCCTTTCACCCAGAGTCCAGAGGGACTTCCCAGAGTGCATAGGCTCATATGCTACTGATGCTGCTTTGTATGAATGTCGCCTGGTACTCTATTGTCTCCTGAAGCAGTATAGCATAGCTACCCCTATTTTCCCAGAATGCACTGGTGCAAACTTGGCTAGGCAGCAAGGTAGCTGGGAACTCACCAACTTGCATCACAGATGGTCGTGTTGTGAAAAGGCTACTGTGTGGAAAACACTATTCAGCTATAGGCCAGTTAGTGATGCCCATGCCCACAAAGGTGAACATGTATGCAAATCATTAGCCATAGTGTGACTAAAGAGATGATGTCAATAGGACTGAGTAACTGATCATCTAAGTGAGTAAGAGGGTCACAGTCTGGTCCAGATTTTGCTGAAACTGGGTCAGATGAGTATACAATGAACTATATTGTATATACTGAAATGTACAAATGGTACAGGTTATAAAGTCTTGCAAAAACTATCCAGTCACACACACATAGGAGAGAAAAACATTAGTATGGAAAGGATGATTTGCATTCAGAGTCAATGATTATTCTGAACAGGATATGGCATCCCACTTCATGATGGCAAGTTTTGAAGATTTAAAATAAGTTTAGCCACAAAAAACACACCAAAGCTTTAATTCAAACCTGTGTTTGATTCAAATGATTCATGCTGTGATATTTTAAACATGCATCCCCTCTTTAGATGGGCTTGATCAAAACTGACAGGCAAAATACAGTGAGCAATGTCAATTAAACTTTATGAGTAGAGAGGAATGTATGAAGCAGAAGGATGCCTACAATGGCATGTAGCTGATCTGTGACTTCTAGGAGCAATATTCCCTGCAGCCATGCATGGGGCACTAGATGGGGAGGGCTCTGAGGGCTTGTCTACACTACCCGCCGGATCGGCGAGTAGCGATCGATCCAGTGGGGGTCGATTTATCGCATCTGGTATAGACGCAATAAATTGACCGCTGAGCACTCTCCCATCGACTCCGGTACTCCACCAGAATGAGGAGCACAAGCGGAGTCGACGGGAGAGTGTCAGCTGTCAACTTACCACAGTGAAGACATCACGGTAAGTAGATCTAAGTACGTTGACTTCAGCTACGCTATTCATGTAGCTGAAGTTGCATATCTTAGATCGATCTCGCACGGTAGTGTAGACAAGCCCTGAGTTACTACAGAGAATTCCTTACCAGGTGTCTGGCTGATGGGTCTTACTCTCATGCTCAGAGTCTAACTGATCACCATATTTGGTGTTAAGAAGCAATTTTCCCCTGGGTCATATTGGCAGAGATCCTGTGAGTTTTCAGCCTTCCTCTGCAGCATGGGGCACGGGTCACTTGCAGTTCAAACTAGTGTAAATGGTGGATTCTCTGTAACAAAGTCTTTTAAAATATTGACATGCATTGCTTGCGGTAGTTAAATCTACCTTGATAGTTGCACTATTGCTCATTCTAAGTGGAGGTAAATCACAGCAAGTGACACTGGTACTGTAGAGAGTGCAGTGGGGTAAATGTCAAAGTTGTAATGGCTCCACTGTAATATTTATTCACCACACTGTAGTAAGAGCTCAGGCTCTGAGAAGATATAATTCAATGTCCTTTCTGATAGTCACCTGATGGGATGGAGGGATGTAATCCCCTGGAAGGACATTAACAAGTGCTTTGCACAATCCTTTTTTTAACAGGGAAGCAGGGTGGCTAAGCTCTTAAAATCAGATTCTGAGCTGATGTAAATAGGAGTGGTGCCAGGGTTTTTGGCGCCCTAGGCGGGGGTCCTTCCGCGCTCCTTGTCGGCGGTGGCAATTCTGTGGCGGGGGGGTCCTTCTGCGCTCCCAGTCTTCGGGGCACTTCGGCAGCTGGTCCCAGACCGAGTGAAGGACCCGCCGCAGAATTGCCGCCAAAGACCTGGAACGCGGAAGGACCGCCAGCCGCCGAATTGCCGCCAACGGTGGCAAAATGCCGCCCCCCAAATCCTGGTGCTCTAGGCGACTGCCTAGGTCACCTAAATGGAAGCGCTGGCCCTGGATGTAAATCTGTGTACCTCCATTGAAGTCAAGGGACTACTCATGTGCTTACAATTAGGAACATGCTTAAGTATTTTGCTGTATCAGGGTCTAAGTGTTCCAGACAGGAATGCACACACAGATGATCTCCAAACAATTACACATTTCACCAAAACCCACAAGGAAAAACCAAGTACTTCAATAAATTATTTTCATTCTGAGATCATAATCATGTCTCACACACACGCTCACACACACATAAAACAACCACATCTCTAAATAGAAATGTATGAATTCTGGCTGTTTTCAGGCTTGCTTTTCATTCCAGGCCTAAAGGGCAAATAGCAGCAAGATTGTGAGTCTTTCCAAGTGGCCTCAAGGGGCTTGTTTGCCTGTGTTCAGGCCTCTTGCAAACATCTCATTGCTGCTTTTCTTTCTGGCGTCCATGTCAGGTGTGTAGCTGAGCTTAGGTTACCTGCTGAGGTAAGTTAGAGTTTTGTAGTGTACATAAGGGATATGAATGGTGTACGTGAAGTGTCCATACTCCTGAAAGCAAAAGGATTGCATTGTGACATGAAAAGTGATAGGAACTACTGGTCTCAGGTTTCCTTAGCCCCAATGAGCAGTTTAACAAGGCTCCATGCACGCATGTCACATCTCCTGCCATGCCCCTAGGACACAGTGCCTGTCTTTATTCCTTTTACACACTATACTGCCCTGTCTGTAATTATAAATATATGCTTGCTGTCACTTCAAAGGATTCACATGATGGGGGTGTTCCCTTCTGAGGGATTTTACATCCTTGGCATTCCTCTTTCAGAAACTCTGCACTACAGTGTGATAGCCTCCTGCTGAAATTTAGCTTAGCTCAAAGAGATTTCCACTTAAAGTCCAGAGCAATGTGGAAAAAAAGCGATTTTCCTGTCACCTGTTGGATGTGGATTGACTTTTACAGCAACAAAGGCGATTCTTCCTACTGATGATTGGTTTGCTTTGCAGATTGTTTTTATGGTAAGGATGTCTAGGTGGTAGATACACAAGTTGGATCTGCAGCATGTTAAAAGGTCAGTACAGTTCTTTTTCATTTTTGGTTTAGCCTCTCTGCTTCAGCCAACCAGATAGGTCTGCTGACCAAATATGTCCCCCTGGCTGTGCTGTTTGGTATACAGCAAGTCCAGCCACAGGAGTGTATTCCTCTTATAGCATCTTTCCACAAGCTGGCAGATAAAAAGTATCCGTTTGTCAATGTATTAATAATTTATATGATTATTTTAATTAACTTATTATTAATTAATTACTTATTATTATTATATTACAGTAGCACTTAGGGGCCCCAAGTGAGCTCAGGGCCCTATTATATTAGATGCTGTGCATACAATTACTAAGAGACACAAAAAGCGTATATCCTAAATAGACAAGACAAATGAAGTATTATTATCTCTGTTTCACAACGGGGGAACTGAGGCACGGAAGAGATTAAGTGAACCACACCAGAAATCTAAGACAGAGCTGAGAACTGAACGTTGATATCTGAGTTCCAGGCCAGAGCCTTAAACACAAGGCCAGCTTTTTCCCCCACCAGCCATTGATGGCATCCCTGAAAGTGATAGTGATAGCAGAATTGCCTAAAAAGTTATCGTCCTTGTAAGGGATATGTGCCCCTGAAAAACATTTAATCGTGGATGACATTATCTGAAAAACTTATAATCTTTTCCAAGCCCCTGAGAGGATATTTTTAGATCAGTGTTCACTGGACATTAACAAGCAGAAACCTTATCCTTCATGCTATGAAAATACTACAAGGAAAACAATTCTGATTGTGGTTCCCTGTTACTACATGGATCCTCTTTCTTGCAGTTTTACTAAGATGTTTGTAAGAGGGAGGAGAAACATCTAGCACCAAGCAAAGATGCCAACTAGCAGGCAAAATTTTTCCTGCCAAACAGGTTGATTTATGAATCCTCTATACACAATGAACATCTGTGTTTCATGTTTCCATTGAGTTTTGTGAGAAATGTTTGATCCATCTCTATTACTTCTTAATAGTGTGTTGTGCATAGTTAGCAAACCTTGGAAAGCTGTGCAAATCTTTCACTTATAAAAAACTGGCATAGATTCAGATTCTAAGGCCAGAAGGGATCATTATGATTATCTAGTCTGACCTTCTGCATCACACATCATTTGCCAGTTTGCCTGGTTTATCCTTGGAGAAAAAAGAAACCAACCCTTTGTAAAAGAAACTTGGTGGCATCTCAGGGCACTTTGCTATAGCTCGTTGGACCTTTCTTCTGCTGACTGATATTTCTATTGCAGCTGAGCAGTGGTATCCATGAAAAAATTACAACTCCTCACAACCATTGATCCTGCTGCTTTGGTATCTACAGTGCTGCCTTTAGGGGCTCATTTAGAGACAGAAGAGGAAGACCGAACAGAAATCACCATTTAAAAATTGTTGGAAATTAAAAGAACTTTATTTTGACTCTTATTAGCACAGACAGCTCAGAGACCATTGGTAAGTGTCACAGGCACTGGCGTGATCATTGCAGCACTCCAGGAACTATGATCAGCTTCACTAGAAGAATGGCAATTGACACAATAACTTACTAGCCAAAACTCCTGGCTCCGGTTAGTGCATGGAAATTAGGTAGAGGCTGGGGAAAAATAGGGGGCATTTGAGGCTGAGTTTCCTTTCTTGAGGATAGTCACTCTGTTGCTCCTCACCCCTCTGGCAATGCTTGTTATTGCATAGTAATAAAGGTTATTGATTAACTATGAGGGTATGTTCCCTTTAAAAAAACTGTATTGGAACTGAGCATCAGGCTGGGCAGCTGTGACTTCTCATGAGTTCTAAACCTGGTTCTGACACTCACTCCATCTGTGGAGGACATCAGTTAACCGCTCTCCCTCAGTTTTGCCATCTGTAAATTGAGGATTCTGATAATAGCCCTTGCCTACTGTGCAGGAGTGCTGTGCGGATTAATTAGTTCCTATTTTAAAACTGCATTGAAATTTTAAAATGCTATCTAGGTGCTAAGCACTATCACATCTAATAGGAAGTATCCTTATAGAGACTACAGGGATGCTTTCAGTTATTTCTCCAGCAGGTAGGTAGGCAGGTAAGTAGATGCTAGATAGAGAAAAAGAAAGCTTAAAATGATGTCAGATTTGTGGTAAATTATGCCAGCTTTGCATTATCTAATTTGTAATTAGTGTATCCAATATACTGTGGATAGTATCAAAGGGGTAGCCATTTTAATCTGGATCTGTAAAAGCAACAAAGAGTCCTGTGGCACCTTATAGACTAACAGACGTATAGGAGCATGAGCTTTCGTGGGTGAATACATGCATCCGAAGAAGTGGGTATTCACCCACGAAAGCTCATGCTCCTATACGTCTGTTAGTCTATAAGGTGCCACAGGACTCTGTTGCTTTTACTGTGGATAGTAAATATCATACTGTGATATCTTTTATATTGCCTACTACATTGCACTTCCATATTTACCTCTTCCTGCCCTGGAATGTGTATATCGGATCATATACATCACCGGTATGAACCCATTGAAATCAGTAGAAGATATATCAGGATGAATATGTCCCACAGCGTCCATCAACAACATGGCACTAACACTTTTAACCTACAATGAACATCTTGCTGTTCTGTATCTTTAAATAGTCTAACTTTTAAAAGATGTGGGCCTCGACATGCAGAGCCCACCAACAAAGGGTGGTTGCCTTTTTTCTTCATGTAAGTTACACACATTATACAAACTACACTAAAGGCCTGATATACTGGTATGAATCCCTCCTCTTTAACTGGTGAGACTTTCATGGGGGAAAGGAATTGGTACATAGCATTCTGCATAAGTTACCCACTGCAAGGAAAGAGGAACAAGGCCAAAAAATTTATTTCCAATTTAAGAGAAAGCCTGAATGAGATATTTCCCCCCCTATTATCTTGAAGGCCCCGGCAAGAATTGCCCATTTAAATAAAATACCTTGTGTTCATTTTCCCTGACATATCAAGCCCCAGCCTCCATTAAATGGAACCGGATGAAACTGAAATAAAAGAGTATGAAATCATAAAATGAGACCACATTGATAAAAAATAAAATGTCTTTCTGCTCTGGCATTTGCTGTAAGTTCAGATACCAAATATCTGGTTTGAAACAAGCTGGTATTTTTAGTGGATTGCTTTAAGAAAGTGGACCAACTTTCTATCTTCTTTTACCCCTCCAGGTAACCACACTGTAGTCAGTGAGCATTGCAAATAGAATTGGGTCCACACTCTTAAATCACTGTAGATAGATGGAATCCAAGGGCAATATGTATTATCTCCACATGTTCTGATTGAAAATTATCTGTATGTCTACACTACAAAATTAGGTCAATTTTATAGAAGTCAATCTTTAGAAAGCGATTTTATACAGTCAATTGTGTATGTCCCCACTAAGCGCATTAAGTTGGCGGAGTGCGTCTTCAGTACCATGGCTAGCATTGACTCACGGAGCGGTGCACTGTGGGTGGCTATCCATTGGAATTCTGGGTTAAGCTTCCAATGCCTGATGAGACAAAAACATTGTCGCGGGTGGTTTTGGGGATATGTTATCAGTCTCTCCTCCCTCCTTCTCTCCCTCCCTCCCTCTGTGAAAGCAACAGCAGACAATCGTTTTGTGCCTTTTTTCCTGGGTTACCTGTGCAGACGCCATACCATGGAGCCCATTCAGCTCACCGCGGCTGTTATGAACATTGTAAACACCTCGCGTATGATCCTGCAGTATGTGCAGAGCCTAGCTAGGAGCCTCCAGCATGAGGACAATTGTGAGGAGGACATGGACACAGACGTTTCTGAAAGCACAGGATGTGGCAATTGGGACATCATGGTGGCAGTGGGGCAGTTTGATACAGTGGAATGCCGATTCTGGGACCGGCAAACAAGCACAGACTGGTGGGATGGCATAGTGTTGCAGGTATGGGATGATTCCCAGTGACTGCAAAACTTTCGCATGCGTAAGGCCACTTTCCTGGAACTTTGTGAGTTGCTTTCCACCGCCCTGAAGCACAGGAATACCAAGATGAGAGCTGCCCTGACAGTCGAGAAGCAAGTGGCAATAGCCCTGTGGAAGCTTGCAACGCCTGACTGCTACCGGTCAGTCAGGAATCAATTTGGAGTGGGCAAATCTACTGTGGCGGCTGCTCTCATCCAAGTAGCCAATGCAATCACTGACCTTCTGCTAACAAGGGTAGTGACTCTGGGAAATGCGCAGGTCATAGTGAATGGCTTTGCTGCAATGGGGTTCCCTAACTGTGGTGGGGCGATAGAAGGAACACATATCCTTATCTTGGCACCAGACCATCTTGCCAACCAGTACGTAAACCGCAAGGGGTACTTCTCAATGGTGCTGCAATCACTGGTGGATCACAAGGAACGTTTCACTGACATCAACGTGGGATGGCTGGGAAAGGTGCATGACGCTAGCATCTTTAGGAACTCTGGGCTGTTCAAGCAGCTGCAAGAAGGGACTTACTTCCCAGACCAGAAAATTACCATTGGGGACGTTGAAAAAAAAAATCACTCCTAGGCTGAGACTAAGCAGGTCATGGAAAATTTCATCCCTAAAAGGAGAATTTATGAAAATAAGGTGTTACAATGAAACTCCATGGGCAATGAGACTGGAACTATGATAAGAATATGCTTGAAAGAAAGAAAGAAAGAAAGAAAGAAAGAAAGAAAGAAAGAAAGAAAGAAAGAAAGAAAGATGCTTAAAGTATCTAAGATTCTAAGACTTCTGGAGACCTAGACTGCCCAGCTGTTTGGCTTTCTAGAAAAGCCAAATAAATAAAATTGTAATAAGCCTCTCCTTGCCTTCACACCTGCTCTGATAGAGGCTAAATACTGTATTATCTGATTGACTTACCTAGTAATAACAGAGGAATCCAAAGTTTCCAGCTGCAGCTTCTGCCAAGTGCTATAGAGATCTGATCAGAATGATAGAAGAATGGGGGCCAATGCTCTGATAATAGAGCCAACCCAATCAGTCTGTGAACAGGGCTGCTGTTATTTATGAGTGGCTGCAGAAATGTTTCTCACTTAACAGAGTCTGATAAGATACACTGAATATGCTCAAGCAAAATCTATCACCTAAGCTGTTAAACAGGTACGAGATTGTTTAAATAATTAAAGCTAGGGGTTCTATACCAACTCATTTGGAAATAGGGAATGTGTGACTTGAACAGATAATGTGAATTTTTTTAACAGTTGTCACATTTGCCACATTTCAGCAGCTGCTGCTTTATCCTGAACAATTGAGATCATTGTGCTCAAGCATGCTGGGAGGACAGTGGCAAAATGTAGGGCACGTCATGAATCAATGGACAAAGAACTTCAAAAGCTGTGTCAGTCATTGTCTAGGTTTACATAATATGTATTCTCAATGAAATATACATGAACAGCATCTGTTTCTGCTTTTAAGATCACAATGTGCAATGTCAACCATCACTCATTGGATGGAAACTGGTTGACAGGATGAGGATCAGGCACTCTAATGAGCAACAAGGAGGAAGTAGTAGATAACTCTGTTGGGAAGCTAGTGAAGTGGGTATATCTAAATGACCTGAACTTGTGTTTTCTTAGACACTTATAAGTAGGTTAGAGAAACTAGAACTAGAAAGGATAAATCTGAGCAAGAAGCAAAAAGGGATTGGACATTTGTATGGCGCTCCAGAGTATCCAGAGTTATCGTAATGAATGATAGTTTTGGGAAGGGATATTAAATCTCATGATTGAGAGCTCAAACCAATCCCTAACTATTAGGGTATGTCCATAAACCATTAAAAAAAACCCTGTGGCTCCAAGTCTCAGAGCCCCAGAGTAGACATTCAGGCTCAGGCTGCATCACAGGGTCTGAGACCCTGCGTCTCAGAGCCCAGGCTCTAGCCCAAGACCAAACGTCTACATGGCAATTTTATAGCCCTTCAGCCAAGCCCCATGAGCCCGAGTCAGCTGACTTGGGCCAGCCATGGCCTTGCCACAGGTCATTTATCTCAGTACTACAAAACATGCTACAAAGAACAATCCTGCACTTGCATGGATGGGCTAGAAGAATTGTTGGACCGAATCTCCCTCACAATGGTTTAAATCAGGAGTCACTCCGCTGAAGTTAATGGAGTCACAAATCTGTAAAACTGCTGTAAGAAGAATGAGAACCAGGTGCATTCAGTCTTTTTCTGTGTCTAGCTCCTGTCACTCTAGGACTATATGGAAAGTGTCAGACTACCACTGTGCTAAGATAAGCTTGAGAACTCCATAGCTAGAGCTGCACCAATGTTACTAAGCATCATTCTAGTATATTTGAGACATAGCGATGCTGAATGTTTTGAATCCATTAACCTCATTACATGTTTATGAATTTTCAAGTGTCATTAACTGTCATTACATCAGAAAAAAAGGATGGTCTTTATCAGCAGATAAAGAGATAAAGAGGTAAAGATAAAAGGTAATGCGAACTTTTCCTTGTTTAAAAAATAATAATAATTAGCTTTCTAATGCTCTCTCTAAAAGTGAGAAAGCCTCATTAGCTTATTGGCACCTGGAAATACTAGAAACCCTTTTGTTTTCTATTGGTCTCCAGCATATTGAGAAACCTTCAGTGATGTGTTGACTGATGACTCATGCCACCATGCCTTTAGGATATGTCCAAAAATGTCTGACCCTCATTACACTGAATAAGGATATAAAGATTCAGAACAAACTCCCATTGTCTTGTAGATTAAAGATACTAATTAGGTCAAATGGTGCCCTGTGTAAGGACTGATTCATTTCTATATATTTACCCAGAAACTGGGCAATATACATGACTGTAAGATTATAAGAGACGTGGCTGTAACTACTCATTTATCTATGAAAAGTTAATTTGTGCAAAACAGCAAGTACAGAAAGAGAGTGCTACTGCTGTGTTACTTATCCAACCTACATTTTACAATACCTAGTCACAGTGGGGTGTTAACATCATAAATAAGCATGTAAGTCAAGTAAAGAAAGATCTCCTAGGTATACAGCAATATACATTGACACACACTATTAGACATAGAGCCAAACATACATATACTTAGCTTCAAGGTTTATTAGTCCCTTTTTCATTCAGTCTGCAAATCTGCAGTGGGAACTGGTGAGTGGTTTGCTGCTGTTGCTATTGCCTCTGAAAGCCCTGGGGATAGAACCTATGTTGTACCAGCAGATGGCACTGCAACTTTACCTTCAGAAGACATTGTAGGCAATTCAGAAGCATGGCACAAAAGCCTCACTGTGAAAACTAAGACAAGTCTGCTCGTTTATTTATTGTTTTTTTTAATATGTAGCCTTCAGCAGATTAGTTGGCTCTTATAATAAATACTAGAAATGGACTATACAAGAAACTGTGCAGTTAAAATTGGCTTCAGAAGTCACTTTTCCGGTAATTTGCTTCCCATTTAACCTACTGCTGAAAAATAAAATCAGTCTGTTTGAAGGAAAAATAAGATACTGAATGTTGTTAAATTGACATGGGCTGGTTAAATAAGGAAAGACAACAAACAAAACAAGCTAGCAATATAACTATAACAAAATACAGAAGTACAGCAGCAGAAATCAAATTCATATACAGGGGCTTCTATGTTTGCCCTAAGGCAGTATTTGGAAAAACTTTGTATTTGAGGGTTTGGCTTGTAAGGCACTATGTGAATAATAATGTGCATTAAAAAGAAAGAGTGTTTACACAATGTGAATAAATTCAATATGTTTACATTCAAAATACCTGGAGCGGGGGATCTACGTGTGGATCACATTACTTGCTCTCCAGTAATAAATTGGTGTAATATGGCTGCTCAGTGCATTCTGATGCCTAAGAAGATGTACATAACCTATTCATTCCCAATTCTGAGCCAACCCAAAGTTACCTATACCACTTGACATAGTTTGTCTTTTTTCTGTTCTCATTACAGATGAGTCCAAGCTGCATAATTCAGACCAGGCTATGGATACACACCTCCAGAATTTAAGGGGTCTCAGAGCTTGGCATTTAGTTTATGGCTATCTCTTTTTTTTATTAGTCTCTTTTTCTTCCCCTTCCCGCCCACCAAATTATCATCAAGTTGGATTGACCACGGCCCTGCACCTTGAATCATGATTTACGCTAGAGCAAAGTAAATGGAAAAAGCTACCTTTCAGATTGGGTAGCATGTTGCGCCCGCTTTACACATGTGGATAGCTACACAAGGTGCAGGCAATGGTGAACCAGCCCTTGGTGTATTGTTACCAAGCTCTGTAAGGACTCCCTGCTATGGGGGAGAAACTGTTATCTTAACAGATGACAGGTACTGGTGGATTGTAAGTTACTGTTACTGCTTTTAAGAGTCTATAATCTTTATTTTACCCTTTTTATGGTGGATATTGTCTTATTTAGTGAATGGCATATTACTGAGTGGAGGCACAGAGAAATACGGATTTTTTTCTTGTTAGAGCTACATGTCTGATTTTGTTTTAGTCCTGGGAAGTTGAACAACAGACAAATCTGACACCTTTGTTTTTGTTTTTTTTTTATTGTCTTATTGCCAGGATAGCTGAGCCCACTGAAATTTCTAAGCATTGTTCTGTTCTCTGATTCTGCATGGCCACTCTTAAAACACTCTTAGTTTTTCCTTTGCCAGTTAAGCCAGGTTGGCAGCAGAGTATTTTTTTCAGTGCTCTAAGGAAAGCATATGGTTCAACCATCATAGAAAGCTCTAAAGAATGGACCTTTGGGGATTGAACTATAATCAGGTCCAAGCTGAGCTCCAGACAGCTGGATAGTTGCTCACTAGACCAGTACTTAGACCCACTGGAAGACTACTCTGCTCACAGCCCTGCACTGAGTGTCTGATCCAAAGCCCACTGAAGCCAATAGAAAGATTCCAATTGACTGACTAGCACTGTCCAGGATCTCAGATAGGCTGCATATGTATCACCTGGCAGGGTCATGCACAACCATGCCATGTGCTGGCCATTGTTTCACCCTACAGCCCTGTGTCCCTAGGCAGGTGGCAGGCTGTGCTGAAAAGCTGTCTCAGCCTTGCTCCTCCCTGGATGCCCCATTGCTCAGAGTGGACTTGCAACCAGTAGTGCTGCAAAGAGTTAAGGAGCAACCTGTGCTGTGCCAGATTGCCCAGCCCAGCAGTATCTTGAAGCCCAGGCTTCTTTGCCTGTCTGGAAGAAGGCCCAGACAGCTTTCCGGACTCCTCAGGTCAGGTACATGATGCCACGCAAGATGGAATTTGTGGGTTGAGTATTCAGAGACAAAATTTGGAATTGGGTTGGATGGACAGTAGGGATGAACACAGTGAGGCTGGTGGGAGAGAAGGAAAGAGTGAGATGCAGTTGGGGAGAGGGAATGTAAATATGGAGTTTGTGGGAATGGCTGGGGTGGGGGAACTGACAATAGAATTTTCCTAAGGGCAAGAGATGAGTGATGGTGTGGAGAAGTGGGAAATATTTGTATTTTTGCTTATGAATATGCTACATGTCTTTGTGTGTGTTTATACTGGGTTTCTTGCAATGGAGTTAAATCAAAAGGGGTTGTTAAAGGAATCAAACAGGAAAGGTAAAGCAATGACACAGATGAGTCCTGGAGGAAACAATGGAAAAGCTATATTGAAGAATATCCATCTCCAAGAGTGGTTTGCTCTTCCTGAGGCTAAGCCTAGGATCAAAAAGAGGATACCAAACATTAGAAGACCCTGGGCCTAGAATAGGATAGGGATTGAGTGAGGGGCCAGAGACTGCCCAGGAAGCATCACTGAGAGCTCACAGGCTGGCACAGAGGCTCTCAGAGACAAAGACAGCCAGAGATGGTGGTCAGCTGAGCTGAGGGGAACTTATCAAAAGCAGGCAAGGAAAGATTAAGAACCAAGCAAATAGGACTTTTATTCTCTGTGGCTTTGTTCTCTGTGCTTTGTACCTTTAGGGGAAGGAATAAATAATGCTTCGTTTTGAATTGCTTTAATCAGTTTGCCGGTCACAGGTCCCTGGAGCAAAAGAGTTTACAGGTGCTAAATGTTGCTGGGTCTCTGGCATTAATACAATTGGGAATCAGGGGGACTGATGCCCAGAGATCCAGTCTCAGAGAAGTGGGGCCATGTGGTTCCACCCAGATTGAGGTGCAGGAAGCCAGGCTTGTCGCGTAATGGATGCACTCGAGAGAAACTAAAAGGAATTAAGGCACAGCTCACGCTGTAACTGTGACAGAGAGCTGTTTGGGGGTGGGGAGGTTGAGGTTTTTGTTTGTGCTTGTTTTGATGGGGTGAGAGATGGCATTGAATTCTGGGTGGAGCAATGGAAGTTTTGGAGGGAGAGGAAGAGAGAATTGTGTAGGTGTGGGGAGAGAACCTAGTTTGTATTTTAACCTAAGAGCAGAGGTATTGTGGTTGGGGTTTTTTGGGTGGGGGCAGATGTTGCCTTTGGAATGCACCAGATTGCACAGAATAACAGGCTGTCTTTTTTTTTAATTCCTGGGCAGCATAATTCAGCCCCCTACCATGGCCTCAGAACACCCCTCTGCAGATACCCTGGACCAGCTTTATGTCCCTTTTTTCTACCCCCTGACTCTAAAATACCCAGTTTGGGGCTGATCCTATGAACTGCTGAGCATCTTTAACTGTCATGGTGAATGGAGGGTGCTCAATTCTTCTCCAGCTCAATCCTTTGCTTTGTGAGTTGTTCAAAAAAAGGCCTTGTCAGGCTACTTTGCACTCTTCTGTCTGGCCCCAGCTATATTCTCACCTCTTGAGGTGATGCTTTGTGGCCATGGTTGAGGCATATTGGGGCAGTGTGTTTCTGTATCTGTTCTGTGGGTGGCAAAGTAGAGGACTCCAATCTCACAGGTTGTCAGCCGAGCCCCTTTTGTGTGATCCCAATTTCTTTTTGATTCCTCCCCTCAGAGGGATTGGCCACTTGTTTCTTAAAGGTGGGCCTTTTAGGGACCCTCCGTCTCTAAAATGGAGGGCAAACGGCCACCACCTTTTGAGATCAGTACAGTAGAAAAATAGACGGGACTATATTCTCTGACCAGATCAAAGGTAATACACTAAACACACATTGGTAGTGGTGGTGAGATCCAGTTCATCAAGGAAGGGCAAAACAAAAGAGAAATGATTAATACTGTTATTAAGGACATGTTTCATCAATCCTCATAAAACTGTGAATGAGGTATATTAACCCTTTGTTAATTAAATAATTCCTTATTTTCAAATAGAAAACCATTTTGATTTCAAATTCATCTTGAAATATCCAGATCTACTGGTAATTTATTTATTCCACTCGAGTTTTTATAGATGTTTGTATTTTTATCTGCAAAGTAGCCTACTTAAATCCTGATAAATGAACAAAATATTGCTCTTCTTCCATCTCCTTAAGTCCCTTGTGAACAGGACCTCCTTCAGTTCCTGGAAACTTTGCCTAGTAAGTCCTCCTGGTGAATTATACATCATGTGAAGTCCACCAGGGTACCTTCACCAAGTGTGCTTATTATTGTTTCTTCTCCAGATACAACAAAGTATAGCAGCAGATGGACAGAGGCCCTTTCCTACTCTCTGGGTTAACTTTTTATGCTACTTGCTTTCTTCCCTGGGTTCTCCAGCTGGTGAGCTAATTACCTCCTTAGCTTGTTAGGTTTCCTTGATCTCTTCTACCCTTCCAAACCCAAACAAGCTACCTAACTGCCTCCTACTCTAATCACACCTAGTATCCTGGATGATCTAAGTGATCAGGCTGCTGGTCTCCAAAGGGACAGGTAGCTGCTAACAACACCTTGTGACACCCTAGAATAAACTGGAGTCCCTCTCTATTGACAGTTTATTTGGCTCAGATGGTCTCCACTTAAACTGAAAGTGTATTGACCTCTTAGCTTCTCCACAAGAGAAGGGCCAGCCTACCACAGTTCCACTGCCACTCCAGCTGCTTTGGCTGCATTATAGACCTGATCCAAAGGCTACTGAATTCTGTGGGAGCCCTTCCACCTGTGAACTAACATGTTCTAACAACATACTTTTTATCTTAGACAAGGCCTAAGAAATCTGTACCTGGAGAAGTTAGCCATTCTCCTAAGCACCTAAGAAATACTAGGTCCAGATTCTCAAAGGTATTTGGGCACCTACATGCCATTGAAATCAATGAAATTTAAGCACCTAAACACCTTTGAATATTTGGGCCTAGTGTCTTCTCCAAAAGCCTGCATTTTTTTGCCTCCTTTATCGCTTCCTGCCCCTCTTTACTAGCTCTACCAATCTAAAGGCCTTTGCAGATAGTATATAGGGCCATGGCTATGATTCTGAATGAATACAGGGAGCAGGCCTATGAAGGAAGAAGGTGCCCTTTTTGCAGTCAGCCTGTGACCTCTCACTGACGTTCCCTGGGTTATCTGCAGATACTTTCTCAATCCTCACCCCATATTAATGGATAAAGAGACTTAAGCACAGATTGTTAAAGATATTTAGATGTTGTTCTACTCAGTGGTGCAATGCCTAACTGATTTAAGTTTCAACTTTCAAAGGGATTTAGGCTCTTAGGAGCCAAAATCCCATCGACGTTCAATGAAATTTTGGCTAAGTACCTAAAACATTTTGGAAAATGAGACTTAAGCTCCAAAATCAGTTAGGCATTGTAACGCTGAGTATAGCACTACCTAAATATCTTCACAATTCTGGACCTTATAGGTGATAGTGGATATCAAATTACACATGTATTTGCAATGCAAAAAGGTCAATACAACTTGGAGCTGTAGAGGCAGCATCACATAATGGAGTAGAGAAATTAATAATTTATACCGCTGTGGTGTGACCTACCTTTACTGCTATATTATATTCAGTTCTGGGTACCACATTGCCAAAAACATAATGACAAACTTGAGGAATTTCAGAGAAAACACCAAAATTACCTGGGGCTTATAATAAGAAAGTGACAAAGGGCTAATTATGTATAAACTAAATAAGATATGACTAAGTAAACAAATATTTATGGGTATAAACACCAAGAAGGAGAAAGAAAGATGTAGGTGTCACGAGCTAGGGTCTGTGTAAGATGTAACTATGAATAATAGAAGAAAGATTAAGACATGTAAAATGTGGGCCCCATCACATGGGACATTTAAAACCAGACAACTCACTAGAGAGTGCACTGGAGACAGTAATCCTGCATTGACAGTGAGAGGCTCTGGATGTCCAATTGATGGAAGGTATTTATTGGCTCCCACTACTGTAGTACCTGAGCACCTCACAGTCTTTAATGGTTTATCCTCACAACACGCCTGTGAGGCAGGGAAGTGCTATCATCCCTACTTTACAGATGGGAACTAACACACAGAGACCCAGATCCTCAAAAGTATTTAGGTGCCTAAACACCTTTAAAAATCTGACTCGGTGTCTAGAATGCGCAAAGGCATTTAGGCAACTAATTACCTTTGAGGATTTAGGCCTAAATGACTTGCCCAAGGTCACACAAGAAGTCCCTGGACCATTATTTCCTTCTCTAGCAGCTGTAAGTCTATAATTTACCATCCCTTATCTCTAATAGTTTCCTCTGTCTAATTTGAATGTAGACAATTCTGTCTTTCAGAGGGCTTTCTGAATATGAGAGCTTCATACAATAAAATAACTAATTAGCAAAGACATGTTCCAACTTAAACCAGTTTCCACTTATATGTGGAAATGAATCTCTGTATGGATACTTTTCAGTGATCCCGGTATCCTTTACATGGAGCATGGTTTTATCCCTGTTGCTGTATCACACATAATTTATTTACTAACATAATTGTACCTGGAAAACCTCACTTCTCTATAGCATGACTGGTACTTCTGAAACATCAGGCTGCATTATCTTGTTTACCATGCATTGCATTATGTCACACCAGGTTACAGAAACTCTGCAATATAATGTACTGCAGTATAAGATGCTGATGACACTGAAAGTTAAAAGTACATGCTTGTGATTTTTCAACACCTGAGAGCAGAATTATGCAATTAATAGCTATGCTCTTCATGGGCCATTTTCATGCTAGCTCACTAAACTGAAAGGGACTGAGGATAGTCTACATCACAATTAGACACCAGCACCTGGCCCATGCCAGCTGACTCCTGCTCGCAGGGCTTGGCTTGCATGGCTGTTTAACTCCATTGAAGTCTTCCGGGCTCAGGCTGGACCCCAGGCTATAGGACTCTGCTAGGTGGGGAAGGTCCCATAGCTTAGGCTGCAGCCCAAGCCCAGAAGCCTACACAGCCATTCAGCTCCACAGCCTGAACCCCATGAGCCCGAGTCAGTTAGTATGGGCCAGCGGTGGGTTGTTAATTGCAGTGTTGCCATACCCAAAGTCACCTCTGATGGAAGACACACCAAAGCAATAGTGTTAAACCAGGGCTAAATTTGGCCCATTGTATTATTGGAATATTGGCATATCTCTGTGGTTGCTGTAATTCCAGTCAGATTTAGCTCTCTAGGCTCAGCAAGAAGCTTGTTAAGCTTATTTGCTTGAAATATTATATCTGAAAACTTGTCTTAAAGAGAGCTCTGTCTAGTGTTACATTATGAGACTACCAGTCACGACTCCTGGGTTCCGCTGGATCTCTTTGTTGCTTTGGGTTGAACTCTACCTCTCTGCCTCAGGGCATTCAGCTCATCTCACTCAGCTGTAAAATGGGGATAATAATACTTGCTTACAGAACAGGTTGCTATGAGGCTTAACAGTCATATGCAAACTGGATTGTGTGTAGTTCTTGCTGAGGTCAGCCAACCAGCGCAGTAATTGAAGGTAGTTTAATCACATCTATCTTCAGTGTGTGTGTGTGTGTGGGGGGGCAGGTTATGGTAACCCCTGAATACACTGCTCTTCTCTTCTCCCCAAACAGGCTACCGCTGAGAGTTTTATGACTCAAAATTACATTCCCAAATTGGATTCTAAAGAGGTATTGTCAAATTCAGCATTTCAACATGATCATAGGTTGCACAGAGTATCCTTTCATTGATGTGAGTTAGTCTAGATGTTTAAAAAGTTTCTGCAGAACAAACCTCTCTCTCTCTTTTATATCTCCTGTAAACTACAGGGGCAAAAACCTTGATAAATGTTCGGCCTGAGTGGTCTGCTTGTTTACAAAGCAACAGTCATATCCTTGGCTATTAAAGTCAGAGGCTGAAGGATCTAGTTGTTACCAAATGACCAGGAAGCACTCTTTAGTTATTCTTGTACTGTAAAATACTCCACATTCTCATAACATTATACTATAATTGACTTCTGTACTCACAATTTCCCGTCTGTACTCCCCTGGCAAACATGGCTGCCTCAGCTTCAGACTCTAGTGTTGCTGGTTTTGTGAGCACATGAAGGGTGAGTTCTGAAAACGACAGCCAATGAGCGCAGAGTAATTTGCATAACAGCTGTTCAGTGTTTGAGAAGCATCCACAGATAGTTGTGGAAACTCTTGCAATTTGCCCAAGGATCCTCATTATTAGCTGCTCACAGAATAGGGATTTGCATCCTCTTATTATTGAGACATTAGGGTACAATAACTATGCAAATAAGACCTCAGTTCATGAGAGTCCAAAGAAGTGAAAAATGAGAAATAAGTGTATATTTATGGATCAGTGCCTGTACAGCATCCCAGTGCTCTGATTGGCTGAGACCATTCTATTTCAGGATTATATTGTATGACAGTCCTAGATGATTCTTTTATAATGCTCCAGATAGACATAAACAGGTATCCCATGCAGATGTACATAAACACAGATGTGATTTGACGATTCCAAGCCAGAGTCTAGGATTCCACCAAACTCCATACGGACAGCACAGGTCTGAGGGACGGATGCAAAGATGTCAGAAAACTCACTTTTGTTCATTTCTCACTCTTGGGCTGCTGTGTGCAGGGCTAGGCCCCTGGTATAAGTTAGAGCAGCCTGAGGGTTGCTCTGATATGCATAGGTACTAACATGCACCAGCTGCCAACAAGTAGGACTACATGTAGGGATTGGCAGGGTGCAGGGAAGCCCCAGTCTTTCCTCCTTTGCTGCAGGTTTGTCTCCTATGCTGGCAGAAGGGGTAATGGTGTTGCATAAGCTGCTATGCTGATGTATAAATTAATATAGATGTTAGTGCTATGTTGGTGTATAGGCTGCTATGCTAGCTCTACAGCCCTAGATGGTCCTCCAGGTACTGGGTGCTTGTTCCAGGGCCAGCTCGTTTGCCATCACCTGCCCAAGATGTGATGCAAAACAGCCTGCACCACAACAAAGAATTTCTAATGGAAGGTGAATATCAAGCATTTCTGTAATCAGCAGTAGTGGATCCCAGGGACAGGTAGGCTGGCATTTGTCAATTTAGCCCCCACCCACTTATGTAAACAAAGGGCCGAGCACTCATCCTGGGGCTGAGAAAGCAGAGATGGAATGACAGGATGGAAGGGAGGCAGCATGTGTGGAGGCGAGAGCCACAGTGAGAGGAAAAGGGATGAGAATGGGAGCTAGGGGCCGGACCTAAAAGACCAGAGTAGGGAAGAGGGCACTGATAGAGCTCTAGAATAGGGGCTGAGCAGGCAGCAAAGCCCAGATCCTCAATGATATAATGGGAGTTAGGCTCCTAAATACCTTTGAGTATCTGAGGGTTAGACAGGTGCACTAGGGGAGATGAGCGGGACCATGTGTAGGGAGAGAGAGAAGGAGATGCAAACATGATGTTATAAACAAGATAAAAATCTATAGGAAATAATATGAAAATAGAAGGGAGAGATGGTAACAAAAGGGAAAGGAATGAGGCACAGTGTATCATCTCCAGAGCTCCTTCTATCCCCCTCCCCACTCCCAGACCTCATGCAATGTGCTGCTATTGGGTCTCCACAGTTCATTTTCCTACTGGCATTTTTTTCTTCTTTTCTTCTGCCTTGCAAGCAGGACAGCTGATGAAGGAGTCAGGGAAGGGAGCTTCTGAAGGGAGAGAGAGAGAAGAAGAATGGGAGTCCCAGTGAAAAGCACAGTCAGTTACAGGATCTAGTTTATTGCAGGTGCTAGGAAAAACAAAGAACAAAAATAGTAAAACAGAAGTATTAGGCTGAGTTAGGGGAGCAGAACTGTATTGAGTAATTTTAATTATCTCCTTATAGCACCCTAGAAAATGGAAATGGAAAAAAATTAAAAGACCAAGCTCTCCCTGCAGGTGCAACATACAGATCTCCGAGGAAGGACAAATCAAGTATTAATCTATGTCCTTTGGGCCTGATCTAAGGCCCACTAATTCCATGGAAAGATTCTGATTGACTTCAGTGGATCCTAAGAGCTGGATCCTGACCCCATTTTGAAGTCAGTGGGAATTTTGCCATAGAGTTCAATGGGAACATGATCAAGCTTGTGATCTTAGCCAAAAGGCAAGAAAAATACATTAATTCATGTCAAACGTATTGTAAATTACATTAATTTCTCTCTATATGCAAGCATTGGCTATATCATTAGTGATACCATGACTCTGTATTCTTAACCTATATGCTTACTTACCTGTGTATTTTAACTATATAGGCTTACCTGTATGAATCCTTATAAAACAAAAATAAACAGTTAACAAAAAGAATAATCTTATAAGGATTGGTGGAACAAAGGTAAAATTTTCAAAAAGCAGCTTAAATTCCTGTCTGTTAGTGATTTTTGAAAATTTTACCCTAAGAACATGTATTTTTAGCTTAACTAGTTGTGCATTTCCATTTTGGAACATTCGTTTTACTTAGCTTTCCTTAGTTTGGATGACAGCTTTGGATTCAATAGTTAGAGCTGGTTGGGAATTTTTTAAATAAAATATTTTTTCATCAGAAAATGCCTATTCAAGTAAACCTAAATTTCTCACAGGAAAGGGTCAGTTTCATTGACTTTCCCATTTTGGAAAAAAAAATCTAAATTGTCAAAATGGGCTATTTTGACATTTTCAGAACAAAAAAGTTGAGTTTTTTCTGATTGAAAAGACTTTTTGTTTTCAAATTGGAGTTATAGTTAAAACTGCTTAAAATTAAAAGGTTACAACTAAAATAAAATGTTTTTAAATGATCAAAATAAATTTTTATTGATTGATTGATTGATTGATTGATTGGTTTGCAATTTTTAATTGAGTTTTCAATTTTTGGTCCTGATTCAGGATGGGGAAAAATTTTGAAATCTCAAAAATCTCAGAAGATGGGAAAAGCATTTCTTGCCCATCAACCCTGACTTTGCCCTTAGTCATATTTGCCATCAAAGTTAGCATGTTTTTTCTTTCTGTCTCATGGAAATACTAAGCAGTGCTAGGTTGACTTTAGCTTTGCATAGGAATGAGCTGGGTGTATATATTCTGTTTAAGAATCATCTCTATGAATATTAATTTTAAACATAGAAACAGTGGTTACAACATTAGTATATTTGTACTAGTATTGACTGTTTTGTACTAGTGTTGACTGAAGTTTCAGGAGAGAAGCTGAATCAGAAGAAAGAATGTGTGTACTTAGGAAGTACACTTAGTGCCATCAGAGAGAGAGAGAGAGAGAGATGAAGACAGTGGCAGCGTTAAGCACCTGCAACCCATGCAATCACAGTAGTCCCTGAGTCAGCAAGGGGACCCCTGAAAACCAGATCCAGCCCATAAGGGCCTTCTGTTTGGCTCACTGGACATCAGCTGCTCCATCCTACTCCTTCTTGGTAGTCTTCTGTAAGAATATCCCCACCACCCATCTCCAGCTCCGCCCCAGATCCATGTAGCTCAGGCACCTGCTCTCCCTTGCCTAGTCCTGGCTGCAGTGTTCCCACGCTGACCCGCCTCTGAGTGCCCCCTCTCCCACCTCCAGCTCAGAGGACACTCTGCAGCTGGGAGGGAAAGGAGCCACCTGGTAACCAAGGAGCACAAGGGCCAGAGCTGCCAGGAGCCTGGGGCCAGCTGGCACTTGATAGCAGAACACCTTTACAGCAAAGCCCCCAGTGGGGAGCAGGAAAGAACAGCTGACTACCAGCAGGCCAGACACAGGGCCCTCGCTGGTGGCTCCGCTCCTTGTGCTCCACTGCCAGGCAGCCCTTTTCCCTCCCCTGCAGAGCATCCTCTGAGCCGGCAGGTCCCGGTGCTGGGCCTGGATAGAGGGTGGGGATGTGTGTTCACAGGTGGGTCAGCACAGGGAAGCTGCAGCCTGGGGCTGGTCAGGGGAGCGCAAGGGCTGGAGCTGCTGGGATCCCAGGGTGGACCCAGAGGTGGAGACTGGACAGCAGAGCCCCAGCTGGGAGCAGGAGCTGGGCACACAGGCAGGGGAAGTCAGGAATAGGATGGGCTCTGGGAGGAATTACCCCTACTTCTATGGACCGTTTCCCATCTCCCACACTGTCCCCATTGTCTTCCCAGTCTGAGGTAGGGGCTCCAGAATTGAGCTTTGCAGGGGTCCCCATGGGACAAACACTACCACTCTCTGCAGAATTGGAAAGAGGAACTCACTGTGCATGGACAAAGGTGGAAGGAGTACTGTGGGACCGGCAGTTAAGTAGCAAACTGGAAGGAAAAGTGTATGCTATGTGTCTTTGTCCCTGGCTGCTCTCTGGTTTAGAAACAAATGGCCTTCTGATGATAGAAGAAAAGACAATACAGGGAGTAGATAATGAGGAGAATGGCAGGCAAGCAGAGAGTAGACAAAATGCACATGGAAGAAATCAGAGGGAAGATGAATGTGGGACTCTTGGTGATAGGCTGGAGAGCACATGTTTGAGGTGGGCTGGACATGTGATAAGAATGGGAGAACAACCACCAAAGAAAGCCTGGAAGGAAAAGGACAGCAAGAAAGGACACAGAAGATGGAGGATACGATGGAAAGTTTCTGTCAAGAGACATTTAAAGAGAAAAGAACTAGAACTCCAAGTTCTATGAACCCGTGCCATAGCCCAGAAGGAATGGTGAAAAATTATGGGCACCTCTGACCCTGTGTAAATGGGAAAAGAAGTCAAGAAGTGACGTGTAATGTGTTAATTTTATGCTGACTACATTTGTTTCTGTGTTTTGCATTAAATTCCTTACAAGACAGACTGCCATCAAACAATCCTCTTTGAAAAGTAATACCTTTTTGCACATTCCCAATAGGAAAAAGTTGTTTATTGTTATTATTTATGTGGCAGTAGCACCTAGCCATTCCAAGGTACTTGATGCTGTACAAACACAAAGAAAGAGAGAGTCTCTGACCCACAGAGCCTACAACCTAAATAGATAAGAATGACAAAGATTGGGAGAAAGTATTATTAGTCCCATTTTATAAATGGTCAGAGTGAGGAAGTGATTTGCCCAAACACAGAAATCACAGCTTAGAGTTGAAATCAATTCTCCCAAACCAGTCTAGTGCCTTAGCCACAAGACTACCCTTTCCTCTCTCTTGTGAAGTCTCTGCAGTGGCATCAACATAATAAAAAAAAAATCTGTATTTTTCCAGGTAGGAAATAGGACCTTCCGAATCTGTTGAAGAGTTGGACACCAACAGTGGGTTTAAAAGAACCAAATTTGTAATAATCAAATTTTTAGAAACAGGAGATTAAACCAAATCTCTTGGTAATAAATCCTCCTTTGAATGGCTAATCTGATAGCTTTAACAAATAGAATGGCAGGAATGAAAACAAGAAGCCCATTTCATGTTATGTTTACACACAGTGTCATCCAGCTGAGCTTTTCTCTTCTCCCCAGTTGTAATGAGGACTATTTAGGCAAAAAGGAAATAGGGGTTTTATTAGCAAATCTGGAAAAGCTGCCTATGTCTTATAGTGTAATCCATCAAAACCCCCTGAATGCTGAACAGCCAAATCAAAAGTTCTTGCCTTAGCGTTGGGGGGAGAGGAGAGGCAGGGGATGGGCAGACTTAAACTAAACATGTACTGGATATGCAAGTATGTCTGTTAGGAATGTGCAGTATTAAGAGGAAAGGGCACTATAGCTTTCTGGATTGTGAATTCCAGTTAACAGGCCTCAATTGACCACTTTCTCCCACTCCAGCTTCTTGGAAGGATTTCTCTGTTTTTCTCATGTGATTCTTTCCATCGTCATAATCATCATCATCATCTTGGGGCCTAGGAGCCATAGTCATGGACCAGAACTGCACTGGGCTAGGTTCTGTACAAACACAGAACAAAACAACAATCCCTGCCCCAGACAGTTTACAACCTAAGGATGTCTACACTATGGGGACTATACCAGCATAGCTCTGGCAACATAGCTACATCAGCATAAGCCTACAGTGGAGACACAATCTACCCCAATGGAAGAGGTTTTACCATCCATGTAGGAACACCCCCTCTCCAAACAAGAATAGGTAGGTTGACAGAAGCATTCTCCCATTGACCTAGCTACATAATCTACACTGGAGGTTTGGTCAACATAGCTACAGCACTCGGGGATGTGAAAAATTGACACCCCTGACCAAAGAAGCTATGTTGACATAAATATTAAGTGTAGACCAGGCCCTAAATATAAAACAAGAGACAACAGATGGGTACAGACAGACTGATGGGGGAATACCAGGGAACAGTGAGACAATATTTGTCAGCTTGGTAGGCATTGGTCTGAGCACACAAGCAGCCTAACCCCTGTGAAGTTTTTTTTTGTAGGCCTCAAGGCAAAGGAGAGTTTTAAAGAGGGGCTGTAAGCTGAGACTGTAACAGGGGTGAAAAGGTTCTGTTGTTTCATTCTTTAAATGTTGTTCCTAGCTGGAACCCCTCGGGAACTGCCACCCACAGATCTGTGTAGTTTAAGGGAGACAGTGTGAAATCAGGTGTGAAACAAATATGCCCTTAACTCTCTAGATAGTTCCTCAGTTTACTCCCCCACAGACGTAGGGAACTGCAGTGGCGGTTGGGAGCTCTGGAGTGTGCATTACAAGTCATGCTCTAAGTTAGAGGTCAATACACCACTCTGGAGCTCAGCCTGAACAGCTTTGGTTTTTTTTTTAAATAAATCCCTGGGTATCACAGTACATTGGCATCTGCTCCTTGTAGAGGTGCAGATGCCCATGTTTATTTTCCTAACACCTAGGAGGACGGGCCATGTTTTGCTATAGATGACTCTGCCCATGAATGATCTCTCTCCATGCACACTCCGCCTAAGGCTCCCTTCGTCGCAGGTGCATTTGGTTTCATTTGCCATGAGACTTCCAGCGAAGCTCTGCACTGCAGCTGGCAAAGGTTGCCCCAGCAGCAGGCGTGGGTTGTGGCAGACAGTCCAAAAGCAACCAGTCCCCGGGGAATGGAAACGTGAGCCTTTCATTGAGATGATCTCTGATCCCCGCAGCTACTGCTAAGGAGAATTTCTCACCTAACACACAGGCTGGAAATGGACGGTGCAGGGTGCATTTAGACTCACAGCCCAGGCCCCTGGAGGCTGTGGGACTTTGATTTATTGGGGTATGTTGTGGGGGTTTAAAGCAATGCTGCAAATAAATAAGAGGTCGTTTTTCAAGTCAGAGCTCTCTGAGTTGCAGTGGGGTTGAGTTACACCAGGCTGTGTGTAATGGATATTAGCCACATACTCCTTGAAGAAGCGAAGGAACCTCTTTGCCCGGTCATACCTGTTTTACTTTGAATAGAAACAAATGAAAGTTTTTTTTCCCCTCCTCCCCTTCTGTTGTTGTTAAGAGGGCAGCGGAGCCTCTTTGTTCTTCCTGAAGTCATGTTACAGGAGAAGGCAGCTATTTCTCCAAGCCTGACTCAAATGTGACCTGATCTTTCTGGGAAAGAAGGACTTCAATGTGCCACTGACCGCCGGTACTAGGCAAAATGCAACGAGAGCCAAAGAGCACACAAGAGTGTAAGGACAGAGCAGCCAAGACATTTCAGCTGGAAGGATCACGGAGGAGACCTGCCTGAGCCGAAGCACCAGGTCTAGTTCAGACATCCTTCCCGTGGGATGCGGTCAAATCAGAATCGCTGCTTTAAAGGTGGTAGAACCATCAGGGATCTTTTCCACCCCCGATTTGCCCTCTCTAATTAAAGCACCTGTCCTGCTGAGGAACGGGGTTTAATCATCCACAGTAATGACTTCGCCCTAGACCAGGGAAAGCCAGTTCAAGTGCTTTTTCACTTATCGGCATGAGGTCCCCTTTTGTTCATTGAAAGTACATTTTCCAAAACTGCTAGAGCCAGTTTAAAGTTACAACCTCTAGAGCTTCAGCGAAAGTAACAAGGTTCAGAAAAGTGTCACATAGCGCAGCCTGCGGAAATTATTCCTCTGTGGACCCAGAGATTCAGACGATACATCTGTCTTCCAAATGTAAAGAGGTGGGGGGAATGCCACGGACAAGCTCAAATAGAGCAAATTCAGAGTAGGATTGCTCCTAAGCGTTTATTTAAAGTGGAGAAATGCGTGGAGGGGACTAAATTTTGCGTTTTCCAAATCTGCTTACACACACACACACACACACACACACACCGCAACACAGAGGTATCTTTTAATAACTGAATAAAATGATGCCACTCTTGCATGTCGACATTTCAGACTCGGGCACACCCATACAATGCCCGTGTTTTGGTTCATTCACGTCCACATCATTTCTGATCTCCAGCTCCCAGCCCAGAGGAAAACTATAACTCATTCCTCTAGTGATATAGGGTCGCCTTTCTGGGGTCATTTCTTTCCTCTGCACACATCACAAAAGCCGTTTCAGAAGTTGAACGTAAAGGGGCGAATGGCGAGGAATCCTTCCAAACAAGGGTATGAGATGTCCCGAGATTGCGTCTGGAATCTGTCTGTGCAAATATCAACATAACACGAGTGTTTTGTCAACTCGGTTGGATCCTAAGGCTTCTTTTGAGTATTTCAAAGAAAATACTGTCTGCAGTCACTGTAATCCATGGTTTTCATTTACTATTATTCAATCAGGATTTATCTCTGTTTTTTTTTAAAGGAGGCTACTTTTCCAGAACTGTTACTTGATACTGATCCATTAAATCTTTCCAGCTGAGAGATTAAATGTCTGATTTGCAACCAGCTGGATCCCTCAAATGGTGTCTTCGCCTTCCTTAAAATATGAGCAGACACGGAGCGAAAACGCTTTGCTTTGGCATAGAAAACTGCAAATTTACCAAAAGATTACCACACGGAATTCATCCAATGCCAAGAGTATTCTCCTGCTTTCTGCTCATTGCATTAGATTTCTTCCAGCAATAAAATGCCTCCAAATGTTAGATACAATCTAAATTGCAACTCATTCCAATCCAACAGGAAATCAGAAAGGCCATATGCACAATGATATATTTTAGGACTTACTAAGCTTAAACTAACAAAGTATCTCATCATTACATTTTTAGAGATGCCCTCATTTAACAATCCAAAAAAAATATATTGTAACTATGTTAATAACACGGGCATTGTGCCTAAGAAGAAGAATATAATATACATCTTGCTAATTTAAGCTGTTCTTGAGTGCATGTTTCAAGAACCGGGGCCTGCTGAAGCCTTTTACTCAGACAAAAGTGGTCCCCAGTAATCTCTAAGGAGGTTTTGTCTGAGTGAACTTACTGGGAGTGTTGTCTGGACGAGCGAGCAGGATTGATCCTCAAAGCAAAATTCCCATTGACTTCCAGAGGGTCAGGATTTCACTCTAGCACAGGGGTTCTCAAACTTCATTGCACTGCAATCGCCTTCTGACTATATATATATACACACACACACTACAGCACATCACCCAGGGGGGACTGAAGTCTGAGCCTGTCCCATCCCTGCTGCCTCAGCCCTGGGAGGCCCAAGCCACAGGGGGCCTGTAACCTGATCCCCACCTCTCAGGGCTGAAGCCTTTGGGCTTGGGCGGGGGAAGGGGGGCTCAGGCTTTGGCCCCAAGGTATGGAGCTCTGGCTTCAACTTTGGCCTCAGTAGGTCTAAGGCCAGTCCTGGCGACCCCATTAAAATGGGATCATAACCCACTTTGGGGACCTAACCCACAGTTTGAGAACCGCTGCTCTAGCAAACTAATGGGATGCATTAGCAAAAGATTTGCTGCAGTGATCACAGCGTCTCCTTTTTAGGCATTTCCACAGCTAGGTGTCTGAAGACTGCAGAATAAGAAACTGCATCTCATCCATGAGGTCTTTTTTGGCTTGGGAGTAATACAATACCACTAATAGTAATAATTAGTTAAGATATTAATCTTTCCCTCCGTCAAGAAATACTCTTCGGCCTAAATTACCTTGCGGTAGCCCCTTAATCTCTGGCTGTTTTCTTGACCAGAGTCGCTAAATCTACTCTCTCATTTCCCTAAACATTTGTTTAGCGAAGGCAATCTGAGATGCGCGGCCAATATTTCCCTGCAGGTTCTGTTTGCTTTCTCATGGGTTAGTCCATGTTTGGTAAAAACCCTACCCCATGTCTGCCCTTCCTAATGTCTCCCTCGCCTGGATGTGCTCTCGTTACTACTAAAACAACAAGGAGTCCGGTGGCACTTTAAAGATTAACAGATTTCACTCCATGCATCTGAAGAAGTGGGTTTTTTAACCACGAAAGCTTATGCCCTAATAAATCTGTTAGTCTTTAAGGTGCCACCGGACTCCTTGTTGTTTTTGTGGATACAGACTAACACGGCTAACCCCTGATACTTCTCATTACTACTGTACCTTGCTGGGGTGAATAGAGGCAGCTGTAGTTTGACAAAAGGTGGGACGCCCTTCAGCTAAAATGTCACAGGAGCGCTTGGGGTAGTGCAAGAACGTCAACAGTTGCCCCACAAGCTTTTCATCCTGCATCTTTCATCTGGGTAACGATTCCACCCCTATTTGAGTCCTAACGTTCGCCCTTCACAGGGCAGTAAAGCAGAAGGTTGGCTTCTCATTTTCTGCTCACCTTCCCGCTGGCTTGGGAAATAAAACACAGCGCAAGATGGCCAAGAACTATGCAAAGCCAGAGCATTGATCCGATATAGGCATATGTGCGTGACCCGCGGAAACTTTGAGAGGATTTCATGCCCAAGGTGCAACTGCAGTCTCGGCACTGTTTCTTTATTAGTCTGGAACTGCGGCAATAAATTATGCAGCAGAGGCAAACAGAAACGGGCTGTGAAATATCCCAGTGCTTTACCCCAAGCTAGAAAGGTTGGGTCGAAGTTAATGATGATGGAAGTAGCAATTAGTTTACATTTTAAAGGGATTTGTTTAGTCCCATTGAATAGATATAATAAAGGAATGAGTACTAATTGTTTTAGAATAGTTACAGAGTAAATCGAAATATCTCCAGCTACAGAAATTCAGTGCGATGTCCGTATCCTATGATACTGGTAAAAATAATATTCCCATCCCAGAATAATAATTGAAAACTGCGGCATTTTGACGGTTTCCTTTTCAGTATATGCAGATTCGAAGTAAGTGTTTGTTCGAGGTTTGGTTCGGTTTTGTTTTTTTGCATTTTCCCGCACATTTCCACCCTTGAGAACATTGACAAATCTATGGTGCCTTACTAAACTGAAACGCTGAAAGTTTCCAGCCATTGTCAGAGAAACACGTCTCCTCAGCTACATCACCCACAGCCCATCGTTAAATGAAAGGGGGCTGGACGACTTTTGGATTGTGTCTAGTTGAATCACTCATCGTATAGCTGTGTTATATTCCATTAAATCGTGGGGGGGAGGGTGAAGGGGGAATCATTCGCTTCAGACTTCATTATTTGAAAAGGATTAAAAAGCGAGTTTCGGAGGGAAATACTGTAAATCTACGAAATAGCCCGTAATCTGTTCTGTACATTCTCTACCTTCGCACCAATCACATTAAATCTCGCCTAAAACAGACTTGAGAGGTTCTTTAAATACACAATTAAAACATTCTGATGAAAGATTAAAACAGTTTACTTTAAATATTCATCTCGTCAACGTCATAATATTAATTGAACAGTATATACACAAATGAATTGTATTTGTCCCACTAAAAGTTACATAACTGTATTGTCTGTAGTTTTGTTTTGTTTTGAAAGCACAATATTCCACTCTGTTTCTAGTCTTAGAAATATTACCCCTTTCCAATCTCGCTAGCTGAGTGGTATGTGTTATTATATGCTTCTGTTTACATACTATTGCATTTAACAGCTGCTAGATGCAAGTGTAACCTGAAGACCCCAGGATGAACAGTGAAAATAACTTGCTCGGTGCATTGTACCAGTTGGAAGTGCTTAGAAACAACACCTTCCTGTTAAAATGCCCCTGTATTGTTTTCTGAATCCGATCAAACTTGGTGTCCTGAGTTTGGGTTGTTTTTTGTTTTGATTATTTTAGCTTCAGGTTTCAGTTTAAGTAAATGTGGAATAATGCTGTCCCCTCATGACCAGATGTACAGGAAATATCTTGTATTTCATACGTATACACAATGCCTCGTAAATAAATAGCAGTTTCCACAGTACAGAATTCTTCCAGAATGGGGTTTACTTGACACACACCGAATTCATCTGCCAGGAAGATTACATGTACCCAAGACTACTGGGTAACAATCTGAGGCTCGGTGTGCTAGTTATAACTGTATTACTGTAGTAAGCACCGATCTTAAATTCGGAGGTGTACCGGGACTGCCAGAGCGGACTCTATCTGTACACATAGTCAGCGCTGTGTTGTAGCTGATTGCACCAATAGCGCAGCCTTCTGAGAATATGAAAAGGACAATACGCAATCCGTCCTTGATCGACCCTCTCATATCTTCCCATTGAACCTTCCCATTAGGGGCCTGATCCTGGTCTCATTGAAATCTATAGAAGTTTGTTATTGGGAAAGGATTCAAAGGACTATAATAAAATCTGGTACCATGGAAATGGGTTTTTCAGCAGATGGGAACTGTGAAACTTCCCCCAGCTGGATTATTTGTAATGTGTCACTGCATTTTCCCTGGGAATGGGCCTGTGCAGACGCTCCAGGTTAATGTGACTATAAACATGTAATGAACGAAACCTTTAGCTCACTACTGGACACGTAGCAAAGGCTGAAAGAGTAAAGAATTCCTCCCAACTTCTTCCTCCAATGATGTGCGGGGTGGCAGTTTACAAAGCGCCCAAGTGATTTAGAAACACAACTCTCATGGAAAGATACGGGTGATTATGTTCCTAAATTACGTAGGCGCGTTTGAAATCCCACCATGGACAGTAATTGCAACAAGTGGGTTGATTTGCACGTTCACTATTGATTCTAGGACTATCCTTTGCAGCCTATAGAACAATAATGATGACAAATGGCAGTTTGTCAGTGAGTGACATGACCACTTGTGACACATCTGCAGTCCCTTCACAGCAATTCCCAGCTCAGCTGGTAGAGCCCGAGCCTACGGATCCTACCGAGCGAAGTCCTTAAACGTTGTATGTACACTGCCAAACTGCTTCGGAATCAAGGTGCAGCTCCGTCTGAAACCAGCGGAGAGCGTTGATTAGGAGCATACACCGTGTGCTGTACCTTGGACAAAACCCTGGGAGGTTTGGACCATCGGAGCGACAGCCTGGAGAAACCAGTTGTCTTCAAACATGATTTACTGGGCTTTAGCCCGCCCCCGCCCATAGGTTTTGCGCGTTCTGTTGGTGTGTTGTCAGCGTGTCTTTTATGTGTCGAAGAAAACCCTGGTTACTGAAAACTTTTTCCAGCTTAAAACGTATTTATGACAGGCTGTAGTTTTCACTAGGGCACCATATTGAATGATGCAGCCGATTCTTGAGAGGCCTGCCGAGCAAATGAATATTTCCTACGAGAGTAGCTTTCATCGGTTCCTTTGAAAACTCTGCTCCCTCCCCAGCACACTGAGGTTTTCATTTTTCATGGCAGGACAGGCAAGTCTATAAAAGGCATATTTGTTTGTCCTGGCGGCTTCAAATATGTATTTCCTGTAGGACTTCACAGTGTAATGGGGTCATCAGAAGCACGTGTGTGATTGCCATCTTCCCAATGACATTCAGCTCTCCTCAGGAGCGCCGCCCGCTGTATTATTGTAGCTGTATGCTCTATAGCAGGTGCCTATAACACCTTGGCTCCCCAGCTGCTTCCCTCTAGGATAAACCTGGCCTCGCAAAGCACTAGTTTCAAAAGGACACCTCTTCATTTCTATACGGCTCACTCTCATCCCCCAAGCCTCGCCTTTCAACGGACTGAAGCGGGAATTCAGACAGAAGAAGAGGGGTATGGGTGGGTAGTAACCCGATGCTTTTAAAGACAACACATCAGCTAGCACTCAATTCATACCTGCGCTCACCTTGACAAATTCGAATCAGAAGGGTATTATTCCCTGCTACTAGAGGGGCGAGGGACTTGGCAAATGGGAAGGGCAACTCTTATGTAATGGAATGGACTCTTGTGTAATGTAACTCTTGGCGCTGCGTGAACTCTTATGTTCTTATGCTTTGCCCCTTAGGAAAGCATACGTGTCCATTCACGCAGCACACAGTCAACTTGTGGAACTCCTTACCTGAGGAGGTTGTGAAGGCTAGGACTATAACAGAGTTTAAAAGAGAACTGGATAAATTCATGGTGGTTAAGTCCATTAATGGCTATTAGCCAGGACGGGTAAGGAATGGTGTCTTTAGCCTCTGTCTGTCAGAGGGTGGAGATGGATGGCAGGAGAGAGATCACTTGATCATTGCCTGTTAGGTTCACTCCCTCTGGGGCACCTGGCATTGGCCACTGTCAGTAGACAGGATACTGGGCTAGATGGACCTTTGGTCTGACCCCCGCACGGCCTTTCTTATGTTCTTTCTTATGGTTCTCCATGAGTCCAATTTAAAGACAGAAGATCTATGTAATTAATGGTTAAGGGTCCGCGCTCCTGTTTTCAGGGATGGTAAAGGTAAAGCTCTTGTGGACTTCAGTGGAAACAAGACGGACACTTTGCATACGTTGCTTTTCATCATGTCTTAAAAGTAAAAAAATCTCCTTTGAGTCTAACTCCTTTGTTTAGTTTTTAATAAACAAATCAGCCGTGATCACAACCAACAGGCACTATGAGCCCAAAGTGCTTCTCAGTATAAAGACATAGTTTTCAATTTCCCTATTTACACTTCCGCAGTCAACTCCCGTACCTTCCCCCAGCGGGCTAAAGTTCCCTTCAGCAGATTGGTTTTCTTGGCTCTCTGAGCAATGTCCCCCAAACTGGATCTCCTATGCCCTACCCAAGCTCTGTTATACTGAAGAAAAGAGACTGAGATTATACCAAGCTCTCCTTGTTCCTCCCAAACACTGCAATATATTTCTTTCCAGCTTTCGCAACGCAAGACTGGTTACTTTATACTGTGTGCCTCGCACAGACATTTCTATCCAGGCATTTTAAAGAATTTTCACTCGAGCTCTTTAATATTCCGTATTATGGACAGGTTATGGCTTCATTTCTAACAAAGCTCCTAGGTAAAGAATCGGGGGTGGGGAAATATGAAGCTTCATCTGAAATATCCCTTAAGAAATACGCCAAGCATGACACTTTCCACAGCGATATTACTTCTCTGTCTAGATTAAACTGAATGTCTGTAAAATGACTTAATTTATACCCGATAAAACTCACGAAAAGAATCTTTTGTAGATTGTATTTAATTCTGTTCCCCAGAAAGCTTTAAATTTCTCCCAATGTTTGTGTAACTGGAATAGTGCAATCTGAAGCAATTTAAACAGATGAGCGCCTGGAATTCACGTAAGTAATCCTGAGGTTCAGCAAACATTAGTACATTCCTTTTTGACATATTAGGTTAGTCAGTAGCCAATCAATGGGGCTACTAGCCCGAAACCCCTAACTATGGCATGAGTAAAGTGGCAGGATCGGATCAGCCAGACTGTTCAACATATATGCATGCATCTGACGAAGTGGGTATTTACCCAGGAAAGCTTATGCTCCAATACCTCTGTTAGTCTATAGGGTGCCTCTAGACTCTTTGTTACTTTTTACATATCCAGACTAACACGGCTACCCCTCTGATACTTCAATATATATGAGTCACCAGATAGCTCGGTTTTGCTCCGCTAAGGTCAATCAATATTATTTCGACACAGCTCGAAACTACTATTTCATATTCCCTTCAGTGTTATTTCGGTATTAAAGGTGTAAAACAGAGGGCTTCTGAAATTTCTTTTGCAATGATCTCTAAAATAACACTCAGAAAGCTAGCTGGCAAATATCAAAAGAGGGTTTATCAGCAGAGAAAACAATACGTATCTGTGCGGTGTGAATATTCAAGCCTGGATTATTTTTAAAAGCACTCTTATTACAATGCAGTGGACTCACATGCAGACTATAAACATTGTGCTAATCATTGTATTTGATAACATTTTATTTCGAGGGCAAAAACATATAAACAATCTTTTCTTATATATGTCGCGACCATGTAATTACACGGCAAGCACTATGTAACAGAGGTGTCTTCGCACAGTGTACCTAGCGTGTTATTTCCGGGCGGTTACACTGTTGGCTTGCAGTGGCGAGTTCAGGTTGTATGGTCAGGAGAGACAGAGGCTGTTCACTCTCTGTTAACCAGCATCTCCGCACACTGGCCAAGTGGTAACACAGGCTACCCCGGCTCTGAAGGCAACAAGCCCAGTTCTGCTCTCAGTTACACCCAAAGCGTAACTCCACGGGGGATCCACATTTTGTTTATAGCTGTCCAGTGGGAGGATTGTTCGCCTGGCCAGGGGAGGCAGGGCTAGCCCCCTGCTATTTCCCGGTGCCCGGCTGTGGATTTTGCATGGTGCAGTGAGACATAATTCCTTACTCCGGTGAAATTCCCAGTGGAATCCGTTTGTGGAAGCCAGTGGGAGTTTTCCTGGGTAAAACGTGCAGGATCGGGACCCCCATGTTATTTACCAATCGAAACCTGTGCGGTTAGCCTGCGAGCAAACATTTCTGATGGGATTTGCCCCATGTAACATAAAGCTCCTGAATCATAACTAATCTGTTTAAAACCAAGGATTAGTCACGTCACTTTCTACATATTCATCTATTGCAAAACTTTTTTTGTGTGGAAAATCTGGGGATTTGAACTAATTTGGAAAACATAATTACTAAAGGCAAGTGCAGTCTGCTAGAGTAAGTCTTAACATGTAGGGATTTTCAGGTTGCATCATACAATGAAGTTAAACGAAGCGCCTTACTTTACATAACTCTATCATCCGTCCCCTGTCCCTCTCCTGGATGTAGGCGGAAGAGTGTGTCCCTACTGACAGATTGCCCTCCAGCTTCTTTTACAGCAAGATTTCTGCTTTTAACTCACTATAATTGAACTGAATGGCTCGTTTTCCCGTCCCGTCTCCATACTGTATATATATGATCCTCTCCACAATCCACAGAAGTTTTCATCGCCCCTGGATTTCAAAGGGCCTTTCTCACCTTATTATCCGTTCATTTACTTTCATCTGAGCAATATGACCTTTTATTAACCACCGAAACCCCATCCTGTTTTCCTACCGGCTCCTTAAGCGTTCTCCTCACGGCTCTACTCTTTCCCCAATAACCTTATTTTTCTACAGCGGGCAAAGCCGTAGGGTTTTATTTTCTGCTTCGAGGCTGTGTTTTATTAGCCCAGTCATTTTTCTTCGTTGATCCCAAACTCGATTTTGATCACTACATACAATTGAATGAATGAATGAATCGTTGACACGCATGCATGTATTATTTTAGATAACTCCGGGAATCTTCTGTAGTCTTAGGCAACACCGACGTTAGTTTTTGCAAAATGTTTCTTTTAAAGGATTAAAACCCATAGCTAAGAGTATCAGATGCACACAAGTAGGTCAGCATAAGACGAAAAAATAGATGATACACGATTGCACACAAATCTAATTGGACACATGAGCTCTGCACTTAAAAACCAAATTGCCTGGCGCAATATAGTAACACAAAGAGCTCGAATTTGGGGGAAGTTTATACTTCAGTCTCAGGAGTCCTGGGACGGGGGGAGGACATAAAATATTTTGTTTACCAACTGAATCCAAAACATACTAAAGTAATTCGATTCATAACTGGTGAAGAGGCGTTTGCTTTAGGGTCTGATCCAACTCCCACTGAAATCAATAAGATGACTCCCATTGACAGGGCCCTAAGAGAAACGTATTGTAGGACACCTCACCTACAAGCACATATATGAATTGGTGTTGCCCTAAAATAGCTTATTCGGACATTATGCAGACAAAACTCCCCCTAAAGTCAGTTGATTGAAATTTCAGTAAGCTCTTGAAAGCTGGATGCGATCTTTGCTGATCGACACATATTTCTTCTCCCCTTAAAGCCACATAGTGTTCCTGGCTTATTTTTCAGAACGCATGAGAAATGCATTTTAGCAGCAATCCAAAAAGAAAAAAAAACACTTTGCAACCTTTCAGATTTTTTTTAAATAGACCGCCTATTACATTAAAGCACTAGCAGAGAACTGGAAGGTCTCCTGCAGGAATCACTGGGTGAAATTCTGTGCAGGAGGTCAGACTAGATTGTCACAATGATGTCTTCTGTCATTAAAATCTATTAAACATTTAGTGAAACCAAACCCGCCTCTTATCTTTTAATTAAACCTGGTGTGAGCAGTGCAACTCTAATTCCGACTCGTTCTTAAAAATATCTGACATGGATTGCTGATGGTATCAGTCTCATAGACTGAGGTATCCAAAATGATGTTTGCAGTCAAATTATGGTGTAATATACAAAAAACCCTAGATAATGAACTTCCGCGTGTAGTGCTGCACGCAGCTGCTTGCCTGGTTGTGTTACCTATATTTTTAGCTCCCGTGTATTTCTGTCGGATGTCACCGGGATACCGGAAACGATAGTGAAACACAGTCAATGCCGCGATTCTTAGTGCAAACGCCTTCTGTTTGTGTCAGTAGTTTGGCGACGGCTGCAAGGTGTGGGCAGCATGAGCACAGCCCTGGCAGGACACGCTGGAGCGTGGGATCGCTATGTGCATAAGAGGCACTTTAATACTGACTTGCTCCATTTACTCTGCAGCTAGGCCGCCCCCTTCACCCCGCCCGGCAGCCATGGGCTGGAAGAGACGGAGAGAGGCTCATACCTAGGGCTACAGATGCGGGTGGGGACAAGGGATTTAGGGCTCCCGACCCGACCCAAATACTGACCCCAGGTAAAAATGATTTCGATTCTTCTCGCCTCCCCCTGATAATGATCCCATCCCATGGGCCCGCTAGGGCCAGGGTCCCATCTCTGCTGATCTTCGCCTTTCCCACCTCCTCACCTGCCGCCTGCCGCCCTCTCCTCCTTACACTCTCCTCCTGTCCCCCTTCTCCGACCGGCCTTGTACCCCTCAGTCCCTCTCACAGCCGCCTCTACCCCTTCCCCAGCCTCTCACCGCCTCAGCTCCCTCTCCTCGCAAAGGGTTGGACAATGAGTGTGTGTGTGTGTGTGTGTGTGTGAGAGAGAGAGAGAGAGAGAGAGAGAGAGAGTGTGTCTGAGAGAGCAAGAGAGTGTGTGCGTGTGAGAGAGAGTGTGTGTGAAAGTGTGTGTGTGTGTGTGTGTGTGTGTGTGAATGAGAGAGGAAGAAAGAGAGAGAGAGAGAGAGAGAAAGCGCATAGGGGTGTATGTGTGTGTGTGAGAGAGAGAGAGAGGGAGAGAGAAAGCGCGTAGGGGTGTGTGTGTGTGTGTGAGAGAGAGAGAGAGAGAGAAGGCGCGTAGGGGTGTGTGTGTTTGTGTGTGTGAGAAAGAGAGAGAGAGAGAAAGTGCGTAGGGGTGTGTGTGTGTGTGTGTGAGAGAGAGAGAGAGAGAGAAAGCGCGTAGGGTGTGTGTGTGTGTGAGAGAGAGAGAGAGAGAGAGAAAGCGCGTAGGGGGGGGTGTGTGTGTGTGTGAGAAAGAGAGAGAGAGAGAAAGTGCGTAGGGGTGTGTGTGTGAGAGAGAGAGAGAGAAAGCGCGTAGAGGTGTGTGTGTGTGTGTGTGTGTGTGTGTGTGTGTGTGAGAGAGAGAGAGAGAGAGAGAGAGAGAAAGAAAGCGCGTAGGGGTGTGTGTGTGTGCGTGTGTTGGAGGGGAGGGGGTCTGTTAATACTCCGGCTTCAAAAACCAAGCCGTAGTGGGAGGCTCAGGACGCCTTATGCAGGCAAAGCTCCTGCGGGGATCAGTTGGGAGTGTTGCCTGAGCAGGCCCACACGATGGCTGCGCAGAGGATGCTGGTGGTTGTGGACTCCCAGCTGTCTCCATGTTGGAGACACTGCCTTGCAGGAAACCCCCAAAGTCTCCCTCTTGGGGATTAGAGTGAACAGGGGGGAGAGTCGATTACCGTAAAGCGATCAGATGTTGCCCCACCCCAAGATTTAAATCGACTCTTTTGGCTCTCCTGCTAGTCTCCTGTGACCATCCGATGGGGACGGGGTGGGCGTAGTCACAGACCCTTCTCTCACCAGGGAGAAAGGGACGGGAAAACGGAGAAAGGGTACGGGTTGCGCCTCTGGAGTTTTGCGGTTACAAGACTCAGAGTAGAGAAACTGGCGCTCATCTTCTAGCAATTGCTCTGGAAAGGCCCAGTCAAAGAATTGCAACTAAAAATGAGTAAGATGCCATTTCAGACTTTGTGCCTCCAGTCTTCTAATCAAAATAGTGTCACACCAAGACACTACATTATGATCTACTTTCAGAGTAATGGGAGTTGGAGATGCCCCTTAAACTTTCCTACTTTTAATGTGTAAGGGAGGCACCTTTCTCTTTGATTAAAGCAACTTGGTCCTACGGTACATCATTTAATCTTATCAAAATCCCATGCTAAACAGTCAAAATTCCTTCAGACAATGGCAGATCTGACCGCAATAGGCTCAGACGCAGAAATTGGCTTCGAATGAGTAGTGATGGAGAAGGTACCACGAGAATGCAGCACAAAACTGTGCGATTGGCTTCATCTGGTATTTCAGAGGCTGGGGCAAACCGAAAACAACCTAGATGCAAATTAAGTACTGCACACTGTGTTAGATTTCTAAATTTTATTATAAAATAAAAGCAGAAATATTTCCCAAAGAACGTATTCACATAATATAAACAATAAACAAAACTAAAGTCGAGTGACTCGCGGTTGATACTGTCGTTTAGGTCTAACAATGAGCAGCAATTTTTTAAGGCCCCCGTCTGCCCCCGTTTGAGGTCGATGGGATAATTTAACATTGACTTCAACTGGGGTGAGGATCGGGCCATTAGTTCCTTTCCCACCCAACAAATGGCGAAAGCACCACACGGACAAGGCGAAAGAAGCTGGCTCTCTGCACAGCGTCAGCTACAAGGAAGTTACAGAGTCTACCTAGAGCGCGTGTTGCTGCTATAACTTGACTAAAACGGTTGTATTCTTAGTTGTAATTGTTTGTACACCTGCCACGGATATATAACTACACAATAGGATAACGGGAGCGATGGGTGTCTTCCAAGGAGGCATGTAAACAGCAACCTTACGCTCCCCCCAAATACAAGGTGTCTTATCATACACAGACAAGACTGCTCAATTAAAATTCCAAGAGCTTTGTGAAGTTAAGGTTGGAAAAAATAGTTGCTACATAGAACCATATTAGCATTATGCTTAAATCACAAGTCCTATCGAACAGTCCACATGTCTGAAACCAGCTTTGCACAACCCTTAAGACTTTTGTCACAACAGAACTGCATACAGTCTAGTACAGTACCTTCCAAACAGCTACAGTCAGCCAGCCATCCAAAGAGGGACAACAGATCCACTAATGAGTGTGTCATCACTTTAAAAGTTTCAAATGAGATTAAAAAAAAACCGAAGGGGTGTGGTGAGGGGAGCGTGTAAATAGTTTTAAGAGCCAAGGTCGACCAAGTTTGAGGACATGGGGTTGAGAATGGAGTCCTGCAAACTATGATGGTGCATAGGGTCCGCACTGGGTACCGGAATGGCGCTAGGACCTTGGGGGTGACCCAAGCCATGGAGCGGCTGTAGGCCTGGGTTCGAATTGAGCAGTAAAGCTGGGCTGGAAGAAGTGTGATCAGGGGTCCCTGACGGCGTCTTCTCGTCTTCTGAGCTGCCCAAAACTGTCTTATTCCCGTTCATTGACGCTGAGAGAGGATTGTGGCTGTTGGAGTTGGAATTCTCGTTGTTTTCCCTATAGGAAATATAAAAGGGAGGGAGATCTTAGAGTGGAGTGGATACAGCACTGAGTAACACTGGAGCTAGACAGGCAGCTGCAGGGACTGCAGGATGTGGGCTCATAGGGAAGACAACTGGAGGGTAACTGAAACATACAGTCCGTTTACAAACTCTGCAAACCTTAAAGGCCTCTTCGTCTGGCACAAAGGTCTAAGGTCTGCAGAGCTTGTAAACAGAGTTTTCCACTAGCCCCGCAGAAAGTGTGACTTTGACAAAACGTCATTTTCTCCATCCATCTCCTGCAAAGTGTTTGGATAGCTTTGGGGGGGACTGGGCAAGGAAAGAAAAAAAAGGGGGGGGCATTTCACTTTAAAATCACCCCGAGAGACAGTACTTATACAAGAAGAATTTCATCCACGCCTTCTCCTGGAGAGGCAAACAAACTCAATTTGTGTTCTCATTAGTCTACGCAGATCAGCCTTAAATGGTTGGGTCATCCGGATGAGTCTTGGTTTTGATAAAATAACTCGACACCTCGACTCCGTTTTTCCTCAGGAAGTTTAAACCCGAAAACGTATCCCAAGCATGTGTAAAAGAAGGAAAGCGAACAGAATTAACGTGCTTATTTCCTGAGTCCTACAAGGAAATGTCCCTCGTAATTACATTCCTCTCTTTCTTTTATTGGTCTATATTAGACTGAGAGCGCAAATATACTGACACATAATGGGAGCCAAATTTTGCTCTGCTTAGCCAAAAGAATAATCTCTTTATAAAAGAGACATAACATTATCTCAAATATATACATACATACATACATACATACAGAGAGAGAGAGAGAGAGAGAGAGAGAATGTATCTCACATATGTATATAAGAGACAGAGAACTGTTAGAATCTTCATGACCGTGGCAATGGTGAACACTGGGGATTTCGTGATGGGTTTGAAAGCCTTGTACTTGTTACTTTGAAAGTTAGAGGCCAAATGTGATATTGATACACGGGGAAAGGCCCCTGTAGGCTATGTACAGCCCTCTGGTACAGCGGTGTATTTATACTTAAAGTGACAGAGGGTCCAAATCCTTCAGGTTTTACTGGGCGAAGTTAAAGGATTGCCTTCAGTGTGAACTAGTCTCGGGAAGGGCTGCAAGATGTGGCTGGAGACACTTAGTACCAAAATAATAAAATTTGAAAAGAAAGCTCTGTCTGAAGAAGTTGCTTGACAGAATGGCAGTCTCACGAAAGGTCTGTTTTCCGACGCCTAGAGTGTAATGTTAGGTTGAGTGTATTTTTCTATGTCAAAAAACTTATTTGTCTCTGGAGACCTTTAAAATTTGATTCCTCAGAAATGAAAGGAATAAATGTAACCTTCATTTCCTTTGGATATTTGAAGGTGAGTCCCTCCTATCAGCAATAAAAGGATTTCTGACATCTAGTAAAACCAACACTTACAGGGATTTGAAAGAAAATTAAAGCACTAGCACGTTTGGGGAAATGTATGGAGCAAATCTGTACAGAATCCAAACCTTATTGAATATCACAGCTAAGCGTAAATCTAATCAGCTGTATGCGGTGCTTAACATTTTCCAAGTACATTCAACATAGACTAAAAATGAAGTCACCTTTAAGCCATCCCGCGAATGGTCTGCAGTAGATTTTCAATACTTTTAATTACCAACACCGCCAAAATGATCAAACCCTTATGGACTTGCGATTTCAAATGTCTTGTGTATACACACAGAAGTATATATTGTGAAATTGGAATCCTGCATTTCGCTTTCCTGACAAGCTTCCAATAGTGCATAGGAACTATTGGGGAAAAAAACATCCAACAGTAGCCCTCCCCACCCCGACATTAACCGCTGTACGGCGATTAATAGTTTCTTCTCTTCATCTAATACAGAAAATATCACCTATTTAAAGTACCAGAAAATCCTACACTTTATGCCTGCGGAGCATCGATTTGGGAAGGGATGCAAATTGCATTTTAATTAACAAGATAGTAGTTTGCCCCTTTAAATATTATGTCCAGGTTTCCTGCTCTCAGCCTGTATCTGACATTAGGAACAATTTCACCAAACACTATTACAGTGTGGAGACCAAGTGCTGTTCTCCGTTACCCCAGCGTCATTCCCCTGAAGTCAGTTAGATGGCACGGGGACAAATGAGAGAAGAATGCGTCGATGCGATCAGAGGTGCAAAGCCCTGCAAAGTGTTACGGGGCAGGGCTGCATTTCGGCAAAGAAGCCCCTATTTGCTGCTTCTAAGAAGTACATTTTGGGGACACTTTTTTCTAAACCATTTGGCTCCGCTTCTAAAGCTAAAGCGTCACAATGTAAAGGTATAGCCATTAGGTTTAACATTGTTTTCTTAGCGTGAATAACTGTATCTGGATGCACTTAAACTCCAGAGAACATGTAAAAGATTCTAGCCCTTCCTTCCAAAAGTAAACAGAAAGGATGAATAGAGAGAAGGCCCGGCGTCATCATTTAAGTTAACCTTTGCTAACACACGAGGAAAAAAGTATTTAAACTCTCCAAAAACCCGTACATGGGAAATGTTTGGGTACACATACAGAGTGCGGTCTGTTAATGCATTGGCTGCATAGACCATGGTGTATATATATCAATGCCAAGGCCTACGGCGTGAGATCTAAATCTTTGGAGGATTCGTCCAGGTATTTTCAAGGCTGGAGTATATCAATCACAGTACTTCCACAGAACTATCTTTACAATAGGATACCGTTTGAAATATGGGAGCTGTAAATGAACATACGGATGGAAAAGCAGCCAGCACAGGGCTGGTCTACAGAGAGTTTTTCGCATTATTCGTCCCCATTCAGCCTCATTAAAAGCTTCCCCTCTATCTGAACCTGGTTCAGGTGGATGCACCCCCAGACACTGTTCCTTTGAAACTTCAAGAGCATTAACATTTGCTGAATAAACTAGGCTCCTGTCACTTAAGACTGTATATGTGGGGCTGAGGAATGCCCCTGCTGATCACCAGTTAAAAGTATCTCACATGAGATAGTCAAAATTCCTTAAGTTTAAAAGACATAAAGTCCTACATGAAATGTTCTGGAAATAAGGTCTCCACGGGGGTGGAAATACAGGCTGGTCTGTATTGGTGAATATACTTGTTTATTTTAACTTGCCGTGTATTCCTCACTAACTAGGTGTTATTGGTCCCACTCTCCCTTAGTATATTTTTCATCTTACCCCTTTAAAATCCTCTGAAGTGGACCGTTAACGGCACATTAACAACTTATTTTTTGTGTGTGTCAAAAAAAAATAATCAAGGAATATAAACGCGGTGAACGATTATAGCACATCAAAACTCTCAGTCTTTTTGGTTAGTGGTGTCAAACTCAAACTGAAGGGACACGAAGGGCAAACGAGCAAATAATAAGGAAGCCCCAATGCGTAAGGGAATTCAGGGGCCTGCGATGTTTAAGGCCAGCGATCATCTGGGTTTACCAGCTCGGAACGGAACCTCCTTTTCAGGACTTGAGAAAATCAGAACTCGGCGGTCCAAAGTAAGGGCCCAGTCCTTGCTCGGGGGAAAGAAAAGCAAAAGCTCGCAGTGACTTCGGTGAGGGGAGTTTTTGCCTGGGTACAGACCGCAGGCTACGAAGGGGCTGGGCACAAGGGTAGCTAGACAAGCACCGGGAGACAGTAGCCGTGCGAGAAGGGGGTACTTACTCGTACCTTTCCTTGGCCTCAGCAGCACGGTCGCGTTGCCTCCGGTTTTTAAACCAGTTGCTGACTTGGGTGGTGGTGAGCCCGGTAGCCTCGGCCAGCTCCCTCTTCTCCCGAGGGGACGGGTAGGGATTGTGGGCATACCATTCCCGCAGCACGCTCCGGCTCTTCTCCTTAAAGCAGTAGCTGGTTTCCTCGCCGTCCCAGATAGAGCGGGGCAGGGGGAACTTTCTGCGGACCCGGTACTTGCCCACTGCCCCTAGGGGTCGCCCCCGCAGCTTCTCCGCCTCGATGTAGTGCGCCTTGAGCCAGAGTTGCTGGAGCTTGGGGTGGTTGTGAGCAGAGAACTGGTGGCTCTCCAGGATCTTGTAGAGCTCGCGGAAGTTGCCCCGGTGGAAAGCCACCACGGCCTTGGCCTTGAGAACACTCTCGTTCTTGTGGAGGTGCTCGCAGGCAGGTAGGGACCAGAGGAACCGCCCCAGTCTTTCTATATTGCCCCCCTGCTGGAGCACTTCGCAGACGCAGGCCACTTGCTCTTGGGTGAATCCAAAAGTGGGGAGCATCGACATGGTGGCCTTTCCCCCTCCCCGATCTAAATCATCGGACTTGTACAAAGCGGCCACATAGACCTGAACGGACAGACCGCGAGAGAAGCACCAATCATGGATGTATAACCCACCCGAGCGGCTACTTACGCTCCGGCACAAGTCACAGCTCCGCTCTGCAGTCGGCAGCCATCAGCAGCTGAGCGTAAAAAGGATCAAAGGCGGAGACCGAACGTGAAAACTTTTTTGTAAGTCCAAGTTCGGAGAGTAACTTTGTGCCTCTATTGTCTGGTATCAGCAGCGCTCACAGTGGTGGTGTCTTTCCTCTCCCACCCCCACCCTCCTCTGCCGGGTTGGGATCTCCCTTTTTTTCGCCCCCCTCCCCCTTCACTGTAGGATTCAACATAATATAGTGGTTAAGTCCAGCTCCCCCTCTTGTCTCTCCTTTCTCTCCTCCTCTTCTCTCTGTTTTTTTAAATAATATTATTCTAAGCTGGCATGAAAAGTGATTATCCGCGCTCTGATTGGTCCAGTTATCTGACCCGGGGACTGCCAGGAGAAGACAATAGTTTTAGTCAAATTATTTGCCATGGTGACGCTGTCAATCAGAGGTAACCTGATCTGTTTTGAGGTGGCTCCCCGGCTGGGTTGACAGATTGCTCTGATCCACTCAGAGGCGGCCCTGCGAGCTGAGATATTAGCAAGAGAGAGAGAAAGAGAGAAATTTCCGCTGTGATTGACGCAGCAAACACCCACAGGGGGAAGGAAGGAGGGAGGGCCTGCCAGAGAAAGCGTTCTGGTCACAGACGCTCACCTCGGGGGCGCTGCAGCACCAACACGTCCCCCAGCACTTCTGTCTTTGAACCCTCCTTGCAATCAAACTCCTGCGAAAGCCTCTTACAGATCGCTCACATTGGGTAAAACATTGGAGGCAAAATTAATCCATTGTTTGGGATCGGGAGGAAATTGAGTTCTCGCTGGGTTTCAACTGCCACAAGGAGTTTCCTTATCAGTAAGATTTGGGGGTATTTTTTTAAAGTGGGTAGTTTTATAAATATTAAAGGTCCCATATGTGTACAACGTAGACCCAGTTTTTTTGATCCATGATCCCATTTACACACTAACTAGACTTAGCCCCGGGCGGCTGGAGCGAGGCAATTATTGTATTTGACTCTGAATTACCATATATTTCAAAGTCAACTATCAACAACTTTTAAATTGAAGTTCCAGCTTGCGATAACTTAATAGCAGCAATACATTTCATTCGGTGTATATATTTCTACTTTAAAAGAGGGGAATGTTTATACATCTAGGGCTATGTTATGTAGCCACAAGAAGTGCTAAAGTTAAGGGTAGAAAATACTTTCTAAAGCAGATCTTCATTTCCCTTGGAAGTCTTAATTTGCAGACTCTTCGGGGCATGGATTTAGTCTTCACATATTTGTGCACATCTGTCTATCTGAGGGGATCAGATAGGGAGATTGGATAGATGAACTAGGGACTAGATGTAAACTATCCACTGTAGAAGAATAACTTGGTCAGATACATGAATAAATGTAGGTTATATACTTTCAGGTGCTCACACACATTTCTGTATCCTTTTAGCGGTTGATAACTAAGCCACTTTTTAAGGTGCAGAAAATTCCCTGTCTCGCCCAGCTCAGTTCCAGCTGGAGTAATCTCCCTAGGGTATTATTACTCACAATACTTTATTGCACCAAAAGCGGGCACTTTTCAAGGCAATTCATCTGTTCTCCCTTTTAGGCCGTTGGGGAAAGCGCCTTCCACGCCACCTCTAACCCCAGCCTGTGAGAACACCAGAGGGCTCCGCAGTTGTGGGCTCCCCCAGCGATAAATGGTTAACGCGGGTTGCCCCCACCCCATCCCTTGCCTCGGTGATTTAGGTGACGAGCGAGGAGAGACCCAGGGACCCCCCAATCCTCACCCCATCTCTCAGTCCAACCCCTCCGAGTTGAGGGGCCCCCGGAAGTGGAGTGAGGCTGGCAGGTCGGGATGAGCCGAGGAGCAGGAGCAGTGGTGGCGGCCGGGAGGCAAGCAGGCAGGCCAGCCTGGAGCCGGTTTTAGGCCTGCCGGGATTGGTGTATTCCCCTTCAGTGAAACTGACGTGGTGGACCTGGGAAAGCGATGCTGGCGGGTCACCCACAAGCAGCTCGCCGGCGGCGGCGCCGAAAGGCCAAGCTAACTAACGCTAGGGGAAGGGGCGGCAGCAGGGTCCGGCTCCGAACCTGCCCCTGAGCCGCCCAGGGGACGGACAAAGACCACCAGCTCCGTGCAGAGTGGGTCCTACCCTTTGCAGCCAAACTCCTGCTGTGCCCTGGAGTGGATCGGCTCACGCTGCGAGCCCGGGGTGTACGCCACACAGCCGCCTGTTTTTTTTTTGCAGAGCGAACGCGGAAAGAAGACGTGAAGTGGAGAGAGCATAGGATCTTCACTCATTTTAACATCATCCCCTGTCAGGAAGGAAACCTGCTGCTCCCGCTTTAGATCCTTGTTCATCGCTCTCTTTTCTGCGTCCCCTGCTCCTTTATTTCTATTATTCGTGTGAACAGGAGTTGGAAACTCCATCTGTTTTTACCTGTGCAATATTTTCAGGCGGGTTATAAATCGGGAATCCACAGCAAATGTCTCGAATTTTGCTAAATCACGGAACGTGAATGCAAAATATAGGGTTCATCTAGAGGGTGAAATAGATCAATTCCGTTTAAAACAAGACAACGGGCTTTTAAAAGAACCATTTCGCATACTTTTTGTTGTTGTTGTTAAGTTTGAGCGCTCCACAGCCTGAGATTAATACGATGGCAATTTTTGCAGGATTCAAATTGTGTTTGTTGGCAAACAAAAGAATTCAGAGGTTAAGGTTTCATACTCAGTCTAAATGTCCGTGTAGCTTGTAATACAGGCTGTATCGTAAAATCATGAGATAGTAGGATCCGTTTCCAAAAGTTATTCAAAACAGAACAGGAACTATGACTGAAACACACATTCTCCTCCGCCCCCCTTACACACACAGAATGCGAGAGCATTTTAAATGAAAAAACATGGTATTATTTAGTCCCTTCTCCTCAATTAAAACTGTGGGAAAAGATAAAAGAACTAGAGAGGTCTTTCCTCCTCCCATTGCTGTTGTTGCAAATTTATGAGGATATACCTGACTTTGCTTTCCTCTGCTTGAATCTTATAACCACAGCAGCTGAATTTGAATGGGGAGCAGAGAGCAGCTGTTCCCTAGCCGGAAGGGAGATGTCAAAACCTGTTGTATGGACTTAGATCTAAGAAAGTCTCTTCTTTAGCACCCTACAATGTGAGTACAGAGACTACACGCAGGGCCCTCCATAAGCACTTTCACTTTACATTAAGCAGACTGCCGTTTGGATGTAATGCGATTTCATTTCCCAATAGCTGTGGAAACTTAACGCAATTCTATTAAGTGGTATGAATCAGCTTGCATTTAAACGCAATTGCAAATTAGTGGCACGTATATTTAAAATGTGCACAGCCGTGTTTGGTTTTCAGAAATCTTCATATATGTTGGAAGAAATCAGCAGAAAGAGAATACCAAAAACCATACCATCAGGCAATTAAAACCCCAATGATTTGTGAGACTCAAATGAACAGAATAACCCTCTTTGTATTCTCAAATGAGCTCTTTCATTAAAATATATTTTAAAGCAACATGGGCAACCAAGAGTGGGAAAATATTACATGGCCGTTAAGGGTTGTATGCTTGTAGCAAAAGTTAGGATCTATTTCAAATCTCTTTCCTTGAATCGCTCTCAGTGGCTTGGAGATCCTCACATTTTCATTCCAACCAGACATTTGGATGTGTAATTAGCAAAAGTTCTTTTCAGAAAGGATAAAAAATTGTGCATAACAATTGTTAATTACAAAATATTCTATTAGACCATCAGAGTGTAAACAGGTCACTATGAAATGTAGATATGCTGGATGAAGTAGAACGATCTGTATTATCAATATGCTGCTTTTATAATCCGTCCCCGATCTAGTCTGCCTTTAAGATCCCGATTACGTCACTTTATATAATACATTTATTTTACATGAGCTGATCTGTGTTAATAAAATGATTGCAATAAAATAAAATGAGCTACAAATACTGCAGCTATTTCAATGCCAGCTTTTCTTCTCGGTGATGCCTACATCACTCACTTTAGAAGCTAATATTTCTTTGAAGTTGCAGGCCTCTGATATTTTCTCTGAAGACATTAACTTATTCACTTTATCTCCTATATCGAGCAATAATACATTTTTCTGCAAATATTTATACTGTATATATGTCTCTACGTCTATTATCTATATCTATTATATACAATGTATCTATTCTATGGTAAATAGTTTACTATAATATATCATCATATGTAGATAAATAATATATGACTACATATAATATAGATGCAGCTAGATAGATATAGTTAGACATAGATAGATGTAGGTAGATTTACAGATAGAGATATCACTATAGAATTCTCTTATTGGATGTTTACAAACTTTTAGGAAGACGTGAAGAAAATAATATATATCATTAATTATATTTCCCAATAACCTTTCTTTTTGTATGTATGGATAGAAAGAAACTCTCTTGGGAACTTTTAAAACTAATAATATTCTGACTAGATGAACGTGTAGGCAAAAAGCCACAGGTATACCGTGTAACTTACAAGTACAAGGAGGAAGAAAACATATCCAAATAATTTCCGTTCAGGGTATTCTGATCAGGTTTTTAAAGGAACAATTCCTTTGACAGGGCCACACGGTGCCGTAAATTGTTAAGTGTAATTCCCCTTACACTCAAAGGGAGAGACGTGCTAGAAATGGATAAGAAGATATTGCCTGAAATATTTACCGTCCGACCCTTGGTTTCTTTCTTATGAAACCGAACGAGCTCGGCCAGAATTTTGGGCTTACGTTGTCTCCTTCGAAACCTAGGTAAATGTATTTGTTTTATTTCTGCTCTGTCCCTAAACCAACGGGCTAGGAGCCGCTTTGAACACTTCTCAGATTATCAGGGCCCGGGCCTGCAGTCCTTTCTGTGGCAAAACTGCCCGTCAAATTCAAGGGGGGGTTAGGACTGGGCGGAATGCACCTTCGAACTTTTTTTTCCCCGCGCAGGTCTGTGCCATTATAGGTTGCACGTAGTGGGACAGCTGAGATCCTGACCCCACTGGAAAATCAAAACATGTCAGAGGACCATTGCCAGCAACTAAATAAAAGCAAACACAATAGGTTGTTGTTTCGTTTAGTTTTTTATTTATTTTCGTACAGGAAGAATTCAAAGCTTTTGCTACGCTTCAGTGTTCTGTTCCTTAAGGGGACAAGGATTTTAGATATGTAGCGGGTAACTCGATTATGCTAACAAACGTCGCTTGAAAGAAGAACTGTTGAACTGAGCAGAGGGGGGATGTGAAACTGGATTCTTTTTGGGGGGCTTGGTGGAGGGAGGTCCGCGGAAGGATGAATCCACGAGCGGCGTTTTCCCAATTTAAGCGAATGGCCGTTGTACATTATTATCATTGTTTTATTGTTAGTTTTTGCGGGGAGGCTTAGCCCAAGGAATGTATGTTTCTGGTGCAGGAGCTCAGCTGATCCTTTCCAGCGCACAACTGTCTAACAGCAGGATGGGATGACTATGATGACTGAACACAATGCATTAATGAAGAGTGGGGCCTGATACAACGAGACCAGCTAAGCTGGCCTCACTGAACTGATGCTGCAGTGTCTCCTCTCCCCGCCTTCCCCTATGAAATGAGACTCCTGAAGTTCGGGCTTGCTGTTCTGAACACAAGCCAGAGTAACCTCTAGTGCTCCCCGTGAAACCCAACCGCCCCAGGTTAATGTGGTCATTCTTGATTAGCTTTTCATTAGCCCCTTTACAATCTCGGGAGGAGAGGGATACATTTGAACACGCGGAGTTCATGTGTTGTTATTTTAGCTCTATTTGCCAGAGTAAAAGTGAAAAGCCACACAATTTACGCGAGCTAGGCTGGTCGGCACAAACTAGAAAGGCGATGGTTAGTCAAACCCTGTGCTGCTGCACCTTTTGCTGAAAGCACTCGAACTAAAGTAAAACAACACCCCCGTAGACCAACAACTACTTACTGTGTATCATCAAACTACTGCCGTGGTTCAAGGCAGGCGCTCAGCTCTAGGAAACATGCATCATTAGCACGGTACCAAACTCCTAAGGTTATAAACGGCAGAAGGAGCCTCTCTCTCAGCAGTTTACAGTGTTACAGAGAAGACAACAACAACAACAACAACAAAAAGCACATATGGTTAAAATGAGGAGAGTCCGCTTTCTGCCTCGGGGGCTTGGCAGTAACCCGCCAGGAAAGCAAAGCCTGGGATCTAAGGTTCTGGTGGGCTTCTCCAGGACTGAAGCAGCTACAAGGATCATTTGACAATATTTGTAAACTTCTTGTTTCCAGAGATCTTCTTGATCAGAGCTAGACAAGGTTGGTAAGAGCCCGAGCAAAGACTCTTGCTTTTTTCCCCCCAGGTTGATGAATAGCTATCAGGTTTCTTTTAATGGCTGCCCCCTATTTTCACAGCCTCCCACAACTAACCCATAAGCCTGTTTCCGCGACCTCAGTTAATTCCATTGATTATTCCAAGATGACGAGGAAAGCAGGAAGATTGTTGACTGTGCTTACTGATTCAGGGCTTTTTTTTTCTTAACATCCACATCTCTGGCTCATGTCGTTTGGGGGCTTCACTTTAGAGTTCTTTAGGAATAGAAACCCCTGGCAGCTTACGGTTTTTAAAGTCTTGCTCGTTATATTTCAAATTCCTTGCATTGTCGACCGGGGGGAGCATATTATAATGTGCATGCAAGTGGTCTGGGTAGCTGGTTTGAATTGTGTTTACCAGGGAAGGTCAGGACGAGGAGGGCTCGCTATTCCACGGTGAAAATGGGATAGTGCAGGTCAGTTGCTGCTATGAACCCCTTTAATAGGAAGGGGCAGCGCAAGCAGTGGTTTGCACTATTTACTCGTTTCTTTCCCAGATAAAAATGCCATATATCCAGAACGAAAACAATGAGCGGAGTACCATGTGTTCGCCAGCAGGCAGATGATGCCTAATAACCTGGCTAACAGAGCCGGTTTGGGTACCGTTGTAGTAATAAGCACCCTATCTAGGGACTGTTGTACAACACCTTCTCAGCAGCGGGATTTCACAGATAGGTTGTTTCCCCCCTCTCCTAACATCAACATGTGGAGAGGAGATATAGCTAGAATATTGCTTTAGGTGATACTAGGAGCAAAAAGGAGAGCGCAGATTGAGACAAAGATGTAAAATGGAAGATATGGGCCTTATTCAAATCCGGTCTGACTCCACCGGAGTCAACGGAATCGCATTTGCTTACATCCCTACCGGGTTTGGATCAGGTTACTTACCAAGGGCTGTGATTATTTCTGCAAGTCTGGCTTTTAGTAACATGGTTCTATGAAATGACCCGTCACTGTCTGAGCAGGATTCACCCTCCCCTCCTCCCTCTCCCCACTTTTAGGCTCCTCCTTTGTAAACAAAGCATGTTATAGTTTGATTTTCAAAGAAAATCAAAACTGAAAACCATATGCTGTGAATAAATTACCGTACAGGTGGGTGGGCAGAAGCACCCAGAGAATCTGCTTATATTATTATATAGGGCACAGCAAATAATATGGGTCACATTTTATTTGCATTACCAGGGACCAGCCATTTTTATTTATCTGTACAGTGACATGTATGTGTATGTCAAAAATGAGAGAGAGATTTTCAAGACCCAAATGGCAGGCAGCTAGGTGCCTACCTCCTCCAGTGGGAGTTAAGTGCTTAGCTACCATTTGTGTTTTTGAAAAAAATCAAATATTTATACTACTACTAATAGTAATACATCGGTAGGAGCACACTCATTCCCCTCATTCACTTCAAAAGGAAGAAATATTACCAAAGTGGCCATCTTTAAATAAAATAATAATAATACAAAATAATAATAAAATACAATACTATAATAAATAACAACAACAACAACAATTTTGAGTTCCACCTTGTTTTGACATTGGCAGCCCCAAGCGGTGTGCAGGCAAGTACAGTGCATTCTGTCTGTTGTTTCTCAGGGGGGGGGGGAAGGGATAGCTCAGTGGTTTGAGCATTGGCCTGCTAAACACAGGGTTATAAGTTCAATCCTTGAGGGGGCCACTTGGGGATCTGGGGCAAAAACAGTACTTGGTCCTGCTAGTGAAGGCAAGGGACTGGACTCCATGACCTTTCAAGGTCCCTTCCAGCTCTAGGAGATGGGATATCTCCATTTATTTCTACATGCCTTGCTATGCTGCATATTCCACTTACCTTTCTGATGAGCCACACAAGCTCTCCCGCATCAGAATCTCCAGGGATACTTACCTTGTCTCAGTCTGGTGACTGATGCGGAAAAGGGAAAGAAGCTGAGAAACTTATAGCTTGTTCCTGTGGCTGTCAGTGGCAATTTCTGCTCCTCTGTACAAAATAAATAAGCAATACTCACCCAGCTCTAATCCTGCAGTGGGGCCCAGGCACGCATAAGTATGGAGACCATTTGTGTGAGTCCCATTAAAAGACTGGGGCCTATGAGGATCCTGCACTGAATGTCAGTGAGTGTTGGGGTGACCAGACAGCAAGTGTGAAAAATCAGGACAGGGGGTGGGGGGTAATAGGAGCCTATATAAGAAAAAGATCCAAAAATCATGACTGTCCCTATAAAATTGGGACATCTGGTCACCCTAGAGTGTCACGATAGTGAAAACAAACCTTCTTCCCCGTTCTGCCATATTCTTCAAGAGAAAATAATTAAATGTCATAACAGCATAAAAACCAATGAATACCATTACAGAGACTTTAAATTTAACTTTATTATGAAAAAGCAGCATCTTTTTGTTCAAAGAAAAATAATACAAATAATAATCCAATAAGCCTCACATAAAGGATAGCAGAGCTGATATCACCTTTCCTTGCTATAATGATGCAAGATGGCTTTTTGGAGGCCAATCCTACTACCCATCCATTCCAAGTGAGAGCTGAGGAGGTTCATCATGTTCTAAGATAACTCAGGTCCCAGTCTTGCAATGAGCTCTGTGCAAGAGTTTACTCACATAGTACTTGTAGGGTCAGGACCTAAAACACACTGCAGACATGTGGAAATAGTTCATTTCACTGTAAACTGAGTCTTCATAAGTTCTAATGCAGAATTCTGGGTTTAGTATTTCCACAAACATGTAAGCCATTAAAATTCTATAGGACTGATACAAATTAAAATGCAAAACAAACCCCTTCCCCAATGTACAAGAACACTACATATCAAGTCTAGTTTCACCCTTCATCTCTTTTTCTTCTTTCTGAACACTTTTTTACAATTTGTCCATCGGGGTCAAAAATGATTAAATCACAATGATTAACCCCTCCCTCATACTATGTATAAAAGAACTTGATGAGAAAAACTTAGAATAAGAAAAATTCTTCTGCTTATTCAAGATGAGAAAGATTTTAGATTTAACATGAAAATGGATTTCTTTAAGAAAGGGGATGTTTACACAGTTTAGTTGTTATGCACTACAATTATCTGACTAAGATTTAGAGAAAAGATGCATGAAAGCAAGCAATAGTTCAGAGCTGATCCACTTTCTATTTCGACATTTGCAGTTTGTGCAATTTTTGACAATATTGTATATTTTTCCTTTGTGAATAAGCACAAATTGCTTCAGTTGCCTCTTTCTTAGGTTGAGTTTGCCTCCTTCATTTGACCCTCTCCCCCACATCTTTCTGAAGCTGATATTCTTTGAATCAGCTGCAATTGAGGTCTTGATGTTTATTACATAGGGTTTATTGATGTTTAATAGCTAGGAAAGCTATATAATTTATACACATTTGGTAGATAACAACTACATTCTAGGTAACTTTCACCTTTCATCTTTTTTTCTTTTAGTCACAGGCTGTAGCCCTGTTCTCAATAGGGCTTGTCGGGCGTGATGTAACAAGGCTGTGAATAGTTCACCTCTCAGGTTTCACTTTGCAGGAATTGGTCCTTAGAGTGCATCTGGTGCAGTGTTGTCTTCCTGATACTGCAAATAGCCTGAATCAATAGCTGAGAGAAATGAACTGCTCCATTCATCCCGGTGGTTTGATAACATTAAAACATAAAGATTAAATATAAATATTAATATATTAACCATATAAATATGAACACTGTTAATTAGTTCACCGCAGGTTATTTTAGCAGAAAATCCAGCTAACGTGCTCATGCTACAATCTCAAACTACCGCCCATGCTTTCCCAAAAGCTAACAGCTGAGTGACTTTAGGTAAATCACTAATCTCCCTTGACTAAGGGCTTGTCTATATGATGAGTTAGTGAGCAGCAAGTTGGGGTGTAAATCTAACTCTGCAGTGCTCCAGCATGTCACTCACAAACCATCCATGTGGACCTTGCTGCCGTGCACTAAAAGTCCCTAGTGCACTTTGACCTACTGTGCACCGGGGAACTTCTACAGCACTACAAAGTGGCATGCACTAGCTGTCCATGTGGCTCCTGCTGCTGCATTTAGAAGTTCCCCAGTGCACGGTATGTCAAAGTGTTCTAGGGACTTTTTGGGCCAACAGCAGGCTCCACATGGACAGTTATTGCATGACACACTGTAGCGTTGGAGATTAATACCCCAGCTTGCTGCACACTAACTCGTCATATAGCCACGCCCTCAGTTTTCCCACCTGTAAAATAAGGATAATACTTACTGACCTCAAAGGGGTTTTGTGAGGATTCATTATTTGTAAAATGTTTTAAGGCCTTGGGTTGTCAGCACTGGAGAAGTGGGAAGTAGTATTAAGTTTCATGGTATTTAGTTCTTCCACTTCTGGTCCCTTCTGGAAGTTGAGAGGGAGTGCCGAGGACCATATTGTTGCCCCTTTTGGACCTAAATGGATAGTCAAAGTTCAGGGCCCAGGGGATGTTCCAGTTGGGGGTAGAAATTTTCTTTGATGTAATCTTGTTTATTTACAAGGCACTTTCAAAGTCCTGCTTCTCCATTGTAAGGCAGTTGCGGCTGTCCCTCTGGGAGGGAGGCTACATTCACTTGCTACAAGTCCTCCGGAAGAGCACAGTTCAGGGGGGAATTAGCATCGGGGTCTCCCCACTCAGGGGGTAACACAGTACCGAGTTTAGGAGCCCGGGTCCTCTGACTGGGCGGGACACCAAATAGTTAGAGGGCTCCAGCCTACAATCAGGGTAGATGTCTATAAGCCCTGGCCCTCAGGCAGGGTGGGGCAAGAAGCAGTTAGGAGGCTCTGGCCAGTATTTAGGACAGCACAGTAACAAGTCTATTAGCCCAGACCCTCATACAGGGCAGGGCAGCAAAGTCAGGAAGCTCTGGCCCGTAATCAGGACAGAGCAATAGTGAGTCTATATGCCAGGCCCTCAAACAGGACAAGGCGGCAAAGTCTAGAAGCCCAGGCCCTCAGACAGGGCAGGGCAGCAAAGTCAGGGTTCTGGGGGACCTCCGACAAATGCAGGCCTCTTGGTCTATGGTGGGGAGACTGCTACCTAGGGGTGGAGTGGCAGGGGTAGGGGGATGAAGGCACACCTGACTGTGGTCTGCCACTGGGTCAGTGGGGAAATCTGGCTGCAACACAGTGGCCGGCTGTCAGTCAGCAACACAGCCAAACTATATTCGCCTCCCCTGGGCTACTTCCTACACTTCCGTTCGAGGGGGAGTACCTGGGTCCTGGGGTTGTCATCTGACTCCCTGGGATAAACAGCTAACAGCAGCTCCAGCAACTCCTCGGTGTCTCCAGCGACCAGCAGCTCTGGCAGTCCCACCTGATCTCGCGTGCTGCAGTGGTTGCTATCGGGTCCCAGCTCCAGCAGCGGGTGAGAGATGTCCTTCTCCTCTGGTGGCTCCTCTCCAACTGAGCTGGAGTGCCAGCCTTTTATACTTCCGGTTTCTGTCCCGCCCCTCTGCTTCTGGTGGGGATGGCATGGGTGTCCTGGCTCTGCCCACCAGGGGGCAGTTGCAGCTGTCCCTTCATCCATCTGGGAGGGAGGCCACGCCCCCTCATTATATCCATACACAGGAGGAACCAAGAACAAAAGGAGCAGTTTCTTAGCTTAGAGCTTCGCCCCTTTTTTGACAGGACCAGATCCATAAGCTCTCTCACTAGCTTTTTTCAGAGTCATACTGTGCTTACAGGCTGCTGCTTGGTTTTCTCGTTTTTTGCCTGTCTCCCTCCCTATGTGTGAATGCAGTGTAATGTGTGTGTCTGAAGGCAGAACACACACACACACAAGCAAATACACACACACCCCTCTGCAAAACCCCTCCGCCCACTCAGTCCAAAACTCCCGGGTGGGTCCACAGCCCCCATTTTTCTTTGGTGGGGGGCTGGTGATTAATTTATCCTGACAGTTATGTTAATTGAAGGGTGCATTCCCATCTAATCTCAAAGAGGTTTGTGATTAAAAAAAATAGTGAACTTTGAAACGATCAACTTTCATTCAGTTTGAGTTTCTAGGGAAAAAACTGAGATTGATTCTTTTTTTTATTCCAAACTGATCCCAAACAAAGAGCGAAGTTATAGAATAACATATAGCACAATAATACAACAGATTGCAAACCTTGATCCTGAGTAATTACTCAGATGTGAAGTTTTATTCACTCCTGGAAGGAATGTATAGATGCTGTGACCCTGAGCAAGAGTAAGAGGGAGTCCATGAAGGATTTTACAAAGCAAGAGGGTAATTTTGACCTGGATCCTGAAATTAATACAGTTGTTTATAGATAAGGTCAACATGTTCATATTTATATGTAAGTGGGACGAGGTAGGCAGGCAGCAGCATTCGACACGTGTTGAAGGATTATGGGGAACAAGGACTTAGAGATCATAAAGAAGAAAGTTGCAATATTCAAGGTGAGAGGAAGTGGAGGCAAAGGCAGAGCTGAGCAAGTGGCCTACATGGAGTCTGTGGCATTGTAGGTGCATTAACATGTGCAGGAGAGGTAGGAGATGGAAGAAAGTTCAGGTTCAAATATGATACCAATGTTCTAGACTGAAGACACAAATGGGGGGGAGGGAGGGGTTCTGAGTCAAGAAGAGAGAGCTGTGTCTGAGGATGGTTCTCTTGCTCTAGAGCAGTGCTTCTTTGAAACATTTAGCTAACGGAAGCTGAGATGAAGTCATGAATTTACATGGCCAAGACAGACAGAAAGAGTGGACAGGAAGAAGTCATTAAAAAGTTGAAAATATACACATCTGAGCAGCAGAATCTTAAAAGAGGGAGTTAAGATTAAAAATAGACAGTGATCTTGTGTTATGCAGGAAGTGAGACCCAGAGGATCATAATGATCCCTCTAGCCTTAAAAATCTATGAAATCCTCAGCTATGCCAAAGCTTCCTCAAGGTGGGAAGGAGGGTGAATTTACTTTATAAAACATCTCTATGCTCCAGAGATCTCAGGGTGCTGTGAAGAGGCCAAATCATGGGCTAGGATTTGGCCCAAGCGGACTGAGAAGAGAGGAGAGAGATAATGGTGTAGAGAATGGGATTTGGGAGATCGGGTTCAGTTCCCCACTCCACTCCACATTTCCTATGTGACCCTGGGCAAGTCACTTATCAGTGTGGGCTTCAGTTCCCCATCTGTAAATTGGGGATTATAGTATTTCAGTCGTCTTACCTGGTGAGGATAAATACTTTAAAGATTGTGAGGCACTCAGATAACAGTAATGGAGTCCATAGAAGCACTGATTAAGGGCTGTGCTCATGGACAAATTAAAACCCCAGCAAAGTACTATATGAAGAAAGTTGAGCAAAGCCTCACTCTTACACAAAATCAATCAGTGTCCATTATCATCCTTTTCCTTGCTACCACTTCAGGCTGGCCACCAGTCATGGGCCCAAGAAGGAATTTGTCCCGTCTTCTTCACCTGGAAGGAAAATCACACAAGTCACCTTTAAGTGTGATTGTGGAGGAATATAAAAGGGAAGAGGTGGGATTCCAGAAGCTACTCTCTTCTGCCAAAAATCCTAGCTGTGAAGCTAGGCCTGACCCAAAGCCCACTAAAGTTAGTGAAGAGAATCCCATTGATTTAACGGGCTTTGGATCAAGACCTGAGGCAAGTTGGAGCTGGAGAAGGATACACTAGTTCCAAGATAGCAGAGAAGATGGGACGCGGGGGAAACAGAGGATTTGGCATGAAAGAACAAGCATGGGGAACTTATGAAAGTAAAACTTAAAATTCTTTTGATAGTACTCAAGTCAAAACCTCCCTCAGGCATCTTTAAATTAAGCAGCTGGCACATTTTGTGGCAGATAAGCTACACAGACACTGATCTTGGCAGCATTACAGGGGTAATATTTTCACAAGGATGAACTGTTCTTGAACAGTTGCACAAACAGTTTTGCTTTCAATACCAAGCAGGCATTTTAGGCAGACAAGTCATATTAATTAATTGATTATTAGTATTAACTTCTATTAAACAAATCAATTTCTTGAGGACAATAAAATGAAAATTTCCCTCTCAGTTTATGTCTGATCATTTTCTTACAGTATCTAAGAGTCCCCGGACAATGCAAGATTTTGTACCATGTTTATTTCTCTTCTGTAGGGGATTCTTTCTTAAGAGTCCAGTGGTGTTGAGCTAGTGACAGAATTAAGTGACCTTCTACCCCAGCAGGTCCATTCATCTTCTTTTTAATTTCCTTATTTTGACAGATAAAGACCTGATATATGTCCCTTGCTCAGTCACTTTGGACATGAAAGAAGCATCATTCAAGCCATCAGAGAAGTGGCAATATTAGGATAGTCAGCTCAGTATATGAAGGCTTTGCTGAAGCAGGCATTTTTCACTCTATATGGTAAATAAACAGCCAGTTCTTGTGCATTGTGTGGTGATGATGGCCAATTTGATGTTGCTGAATAATAGTATGTAATGTAAAGTATTGATCTATTGCCTTACATGGCCCCCAACAAACGGGATTTTTTTTTGGTTTTTGCCCACATCTGAAATTCACAGCCAAACATGCACCAGTCAGATCTTACCTAGATGCTAGCACACAGATGTGTTTTTTGTCTGTGAAATAATCTGTAGCCAGCACAATTCTTCAAGAGAGAAATTTTGAAAAAATATAGATTATGCACATATAAGTTAAAAGCATGTGCAAAGATTTTACAGTTATATGAAATCTGTATTAAGTAGACGACTCTCAATATTTCCTTCTAAAAAGTTTACATTTGTGTACAAAGTGGAGATAAAATAGATTTCTATAACAACCAGCAGGACCATCCTGTGTGCATGCATAACAAATCAAAGGATCCACATGACCTTACTGTAGATTTCCATGGCCTTCCCCTTCCTCCAAACCCCCATATCAGATTAACATTTGTCGTATCATATCTAATTTTAGGCCCTCATCTTGCAATCTGATCCATGTGGGCGGATCCCTGTGGAATCCCTTTGATTACTCTGCACAGACATAAGAGTCCACCCACATGGATCATATTGCAGGAGTGGGGCTAGAAACTCTTTGGGACAGGGCCATGAATGACATTTTGGCCCCATTGAAATCAGTGGCAAAACTCCCACTGACTTCAGTGGGGCTAGGATTTCATCCTATGTCTTTCATTTGTCTTCAGTGTACCTGCCATAGCTATGGTGCTATTTTAATAAAAAACAATATCATCAAATCTTACAAATTAGCCATAACAATGAGTAATCGTGTTGCTTGTTCATGAAGGATTGAGCTTTATAAGTGGTGCTGGCCAATATTAGCTGGTATCATGCCAGAAGTCTAAAATCAGTGGGTTTGACAATTTAGATTTCACAGTTTTGTAACAGAGACATGGCAGAGCTCAAATATAAATAAAAATTGGGAGTTTCCTTTCACTGGCTTTAGTATAGGTGTCAGCTGAAGAAAAAGAATAGCCGGGAACACTTTTAGACCTGATTGCATCTAATATATAAAAATAGTGTTCAAGACAATTTATCCTCCGTGAGTTTTGAGTGAATTATCATAGAATACAGTGGGGAGAAGGAGGTCAAAATCACAGAGAAACTTGAAACTGAGGACTAAGGTACACAGTTACAAGTGCGCAAGCCTTCACTCCTAGCAAAACTCCCATTGAAGTCAACAATGTCTCAGCCAGTTAATTTGGACTTCCCCTCTTATATCTATTTTTCTGGGCTTTCTATTATCATTTGCTAAATATGGCCTGGTCCTGCACTTCTACTTGGGCATGAAGTCAGCAGGACTCATGCTGGAGTGAAGAGTGCTGAGTAGGACCCATATTTAACAAATGATGAAACATACAAAGGAGAAGAAATATACAGTCTCTAGCTGGGAAGTTATTGAACATTTTGAGCCAGAGAACAGAGGCTGGGGGAAGGCTTCCCAATATAATGCTCCTTTTCCTTACATAGGTAACCCCCCCCCCCATTTGTATCTGGGGGGGTTATCAGCTGAGTAAATATTGGCTAGACTTTTTGAAATACTTCCATCAAATAATCAGCTTATTTTATACATTTGGGGTAAAATTCACCCTTGTGCAGAGGGCCAGCACAAGGCCTATCCACCACAAAACAGGGCGTCAGTAGGATGTAAGTGGGGCATCATAAGCCCGTCATTGGCCATCTTCATAGGAGTTATTTCCTACAGTAAGGTTTGTTCTTTCTTAATTTCTTTTCTACCATGCAGACATATCCCTTTTACATTAATCTGATATCACACTGGTATTGGCAGACAAAGAAAGCAGCTTTATTTACCCAGTAGAAAGTTAAAGTATATCAAGGTGTGCAAAATAATACTCCCTATGAGTCGACTTCCCACATGGTAATGGCTCTCACTTCCCAAATGTAGAGTACCAAATACTCACATCCAAATGTGAAAAAATGTGAGCCCCTTTCTCTCTAGGAATAACACACTGATCTTGATGAGAGTGCCAAAGAATTCCATTCCTCATGATCATTTATGAATTGTGTCCATATTCACTGACCAGGATCGCTCTGCCAGGGAAGAAGAGTCTGTTGACATTTCTGCTCATATCAGTATCAATCCTTTTCTCAAAAGAACCTGATTGTGAAAACCTTCTGACCACGAAAAGCCAAATGATTTCAACAGGAAATTTAAACACTGAGGGTCCTGCAGGATCAGGCTGTTTGGGGGTTATCCGCCTCCTGTATATCCCTGCCCCAATGAGGTGCGACTGCCAGCTGAAATAAGCCAAAGGCTGCATGTGAACTAAGGTACAGGAATGTATATCACCATCACTTTTCTCTCCTTATGGCAGATCAAAATTTTGATTATAACTTTTCAGAAAAAGATTCAGTCTCCTGACCATTCAATAATACCAAAGATCACCCTGAATTGAGACATCAGTCCAAACACCCTGGAACTTTTGGGAAGTTTATATCCAGCCCCAGGGCCGAACTCTGAAACTTGGGTCTATGCTCTATAACTGACCCCGGCCAGAAATTCAAACCCAGATCTAAACTCCATAGCTTACAAATCCTTACACAGTGGATTTTCAGTGGGCGGTTGGTACTTCTGCCTGACTTTCCTATATTCATAGATTTTAAAGCCAGAGGGGCCATTATGATCATCTAGTCTGACCTTCTGCATGACACAGGCCATAGAAAGTCTCGCAGTAATATATCTGCCTTATATCCTGTTCTACTCATTTCATTCAGACAAAATTTATTTTTTCATGGGCAGATGACCACTGACTGATCACGTTACTTTCTGGTCTTCTCTGACTGCTGGCCAACCTCACAAACAAAACAGAGCAAGGGAAAGCAGCCAAGCCCATTTGTTTTATGTGATGCAGGAAAAGGCCCCGCCTCTTTAACCTGGGCAGTTGATGCCTGGATTTTCTATTTATATGTATTCTCCACACCTAAACTACGGATGTTAGAAGAAACAAATTTAATACTCCATGTGCTTCGCATTTGTTGCAGGTATCAATTCTAAAACTCACTTGGCATATTTAAACACTAACATTTTTACAGTGAAACAGATTATGGAAGCTGCTTTTGATGAATTCCAGCAACAGCTTTTTATACTCCATGTGTTACTTTCCTCGAACTATGAACTGCCATATCAGGTCTCTAAAGAAGTTCCTGGAAAGGGTGATTGAGCACAAGGAGAGACTAGACCATGTGGCTACTTAGTACTCCACCCTTTTAATTTGCATTGTAATCTGACATATTTACAAAGTAATAGTATGTAGTTTTCCTCAATTTCCGGGGAAAAATACTTTTTGTAATGAGATAGACATTCCTTACTAGTGTTTGAAAGTCAGGGCCAAATCCCCAACTGGTGTAAATGGATGAAACTCCATTGAAGTCAATGTAAAAGCAAACACAAGGACATGTCTACTCTCTTCTTTCCCAAATTATTGTGGGGAAGGATGGCAAATATTAAATGTCACTTGCAGTTCTTTCTCCCAGCTCAGTAGCAGGAAGTGGGGAAGTGGAAGGTGGAGTAGGTGGTTGGCACAAAGTGGCATATTGGGATGAAGGAAATAGAGGTTAAAAATGAAAATTGCTTTGTTTAAACTTTTCCAAGAAAACTCATTAATATCCACAGCCAGCTAGTTTATTATAAGGCTACAATACTAATGGAGTCAGTGAATGTTCATTCCAAATAAAAAATTAAAAGAGCCTATCCAACATTTAATAAACAAAAGGCAAGTGATTCAGAATCTAAATCTTTCATCACACAGAAAGAGAATATTATGGGAGATAAACTATCTACTAATTTGACAACGCTATTTTCAAATGTAGGTATCCGATCAATGTCTCTGTGTAAATTCATCTAGCTGATGAAACAAAACAGTAATATCTAAAAATGACATTTGGCACAGGTACAAACACAATCAGACTGCCTCATTTATCTTAAGATTGCACATAAAGTACTCTGAAATGAAAATATACTAAATCTCTTCTGTATTTTGTTGTTGAAAGATTTAAAAATTGTGATCCACATTAAGCTTCTATATTTCACCATCCAGTTCTAAAAAAAAGCTTGTGTTTTTAGATGGCAGCTATACTATTTCATTGTTGATTCTTGCTAACTTTCTACACAACGGTATTTTCATGTTAAACCTTTCTTGTGGAATTCCTGAAAGCACTTTACCAAACTTTATTTTTAATCAACATGTCCTTCCATTTCTCCTGTGTTTTCTGTAAAACTGTTGAAGTTATGCTAAAAAATGAATCTGTGATAGTTACATTGAATTCATAGGGATAAATTATAAAACCAGAAGATTAATATATTTAAAAAAACATTTATTTGGAAAATATGTTTAGATTGTCCCAGGTGTTTATAAATCAGACACAATGTGATTTCTAGTATTATTAGCTATGCTCCTTTGCCATTTCTAGAAATGATTAAATGGTTATCAAAGCAGCTTCAGTTAATCAATCAGTTTGCACTTAGCAATGTACAGGTATTATGTCTTCATCTGTTGTTTTCATCATTTAGTTGAGCTAAGCTGGGTCAGGCTTGGTCAGTATCTGGATGGGGTGATCTCCAAAGAACACCAAGATGCAGTAGGAAATGGTATTAGTGAATCAATACATGACTTTCTTTCTTGTGGCTCAGATAGGACAGTCTTTCTTTGTATCTTGCAAAAATACCATGTACCTGGACTTTATGAAAACCTTTGACAAGGTCCCTCACCAAAGGCTCTTAAGCAAAGCAAGCAGTCATGGCATAAGAGGGAAGGTTTTCTCATGAATCAATAAACTGGTTAAAAAACAGGAAACAAAGGCTAGGAATAAATGGGCAGTTTTCAGAATGGAGAGAGGTAAATAGTGATGTCCTCCAGGGATCTGGACTGGGACCAGTGTTGTTCAACATATTCATAAATGATCTGGAAAAAGGGGTAAACAGTGAGGTGGAAAAGTTTGGAGATGATACCAAATTACTCAAGATAGTTAAGTCCAAAGCCGACTGCAAAGGGATCTCACAAAATTAAGTGACTGGGCAACAACAGTGGCGGATTTAGAGTTAGTGGGACCCTGTGCTCAGCTTCATTTTTAGGGTCCCTCCTTGGGACCCAGCCAAGAAAAAGAACATTCTCTCTTATCTCCCTTCCCACCCCCGTTTTTCATTCTTTTTTTCTTCATCCTCCTCCTATAAGTAATAGGAAGTAAATGAAAATAAAGTGAGGTACCATGACTGTTTTTGTAGTCTAACTTATTTTTCCACAGACCACTTGAAAATCGCAAATTTGGATGCGGAGGATTGCATTTAAATCCATTTCTCAGACACGCTGGTTCTCCACCCACACTCCATCTCTCCTTATACTACAGGAGAGGCATGCAGAGGTTTTTAGACTTATGCCCATTCCCCATGGAGGACTTTGCCTAATGCTTACCCCTAATTGTGCCCATGGGTAGCCTCCTCTTGCACTTGCACTGAAGCACCACTTTGCACTCCTTGCTGCGCACAGCATAAAGACCTGCAGGATCAAACTCATAATGGGCTAAAGCAGAACACTGAGTATGAATATGCCATATTCTGGAAAGTGCAGACACTGTTCCAGATCCAGACTTCCTGACTTGGACCTGCAGCAGGTCACCTGCCCTTAGTATGAAAATGCTCAAAGTGTCTGGTTTACTTTGAAACCATATACTTAAAACACCCCTAGCATAATTAGTAAATCAGATCTGTGGAGTTATGTTCCACGCAGCTCTGTTTCAAAACTAGTATGATTTCATTCAAATGTCTTATGCCACTGATGTACTTTAGCCAGAGCTTCAATTTTTTGTGGGATGTTGGAGGAACAGGAAAATTTTGTTTTCGCGAAATGAGAAGCTAAAAACTACAACAGCCAAGCTTAGGGAGAGCAGGTGTGCCCAGGCACCTGTCTTGCAACACCCACTACTATTCCAGGGCTCGCCTCATGACCAATTCTGCCACAGCTTTGTGATATACCTAAACATCTCCTATGGTCAGGGATGAAAGCTTCCACTTAGCACACCCAAAAAGTAATTTCCACTAATGCATGCAAAATTTTAGCTCAGGTCTACAAAGCCAAAAAGAGCCAATACCCTAAACTTCTGTACCACCTATCCTCCCTAAAGAGTTATCCGTTATTAAAATTGTTACACTTTTTAAGAAACTGGTCACATTAAGTGGCTAAGATGTATTATCACAAACTCAACTTCAAGTGTTTCCTTTGAGTGATTAAAATTCATTTTAATTTGTCTTATATATTTTTCTTTTACTGTTTAGAAATGCTGCATCTTACCATATGTGAAACATTTCTTAAAGGTGTCAAAATGACTTGTCATGAGTTTGGAATGAGGACTAAATTAAATGTTCATATTGTAGCATACTTGTATAAATAATGAGATATTCCAGTATAAACCATTCATTTGGCAGTCATTTCTATAGCAAAAAGTACTAAATGCCACAACATTGATGATTAACTTTGACACACACATAGAAAATCAGAAAGGAAAGTGTGTGTGTGTGTGTTTAAAGTTTATTATAAAAATCCAGCCTCTTGTATTTTGTTGCTAGAAAACTATTTTTAGTTTTTTGGAAATGGAACAAAATCCTTTGGACTCACAGGTTGAAAACTGCAGTGTTCAGCTGCCTAATACTAATCTGCAAAGCTTGTTTCCATAGTTTAGAAACAGAGATGGTGGAAATGGATAACAGTCATTAATGAATGTCAAGAATGATTTATTATGGGTGATATAGTGTCTTTGCCTTTAAGAAAAATACATTAAATAAAAATTCTTTCCTATTGAACATTTCAGAAAATCTGCTTTATTGGTATATTATATCACCACATTGCTAGGTCTGGCATTTCTCATACAAATAATGTTTCTAAGTACTAACAAGGCTTGTGGATTGCAGTAGAAACCATGTTAAGTATACTGCCTGCACAAAAACTCAACAGTGGCAAAGTTTCTTTTGCTTGAGGGGCTAGCTCTCACTGGGAATTGCTAATGATATCAGGAGCTTTTCACCTCCAGGTTACTGGTTTAAATCAAGCTGGGTTAACAATGATCTAAAATGGTTAATAATTGGTGGGTGAGCAGTAGCCTACATGCCTCGGTCCAGTTTTTAGGACAAAAGTCACCCTGGCAGAGAAGGTCTATGCCAGGGATCAGCAACCTTTGGTCCACGGCCTGCCAGGGTAAGACCCCTGGCAGGCCGGGCCAGTTTGTTTACCTGCCCCGTCCGCAGGTTCGGCCGATCGCAGCTCCCACTGGCCGCGGTTCGCCGCTCCAGGCCAATGGGAGCTACGGGAAGTGGCGCGGGCCGAGGGATGTGCTGGCCGCGGTTTCTCGCAGCCCCCATTGGCCTGGAGTGGCGAACTGCAGCCAGTGGGAGCCATGATCGGCCAAACCTGTGGACGCAGCAGGTAAACAAACCGGCCTGGCCCACCAGGGAGCTTACCCTGGCAAGCCGCATGCCAAACGTTGCCGATCCCTGGTCTATGCATATGTATTTTGAGGGCTTAAGGGTGACTTAAGTGGTGCATAGATCTTGTGCCAGATCTCGGCAAAGGGTGAATTTCATCCTTAGACAAGAGGCCTCAGAGAACTCATGGAAAAACAGTGCTCAGTTTTGAAGGCAGTCTCACTAGCTAGGCCAAGGATTAAGGACTGGATCCTGCACCTATTGAAGTAAATGCCCAAATTCCAATTGACTTCAATGGTGCAAAACCAGGCTCAAAATGGGCATAGAAACTAAACAATCTTCTCACCATCAGAGGTGGTGCCGCTAGTTTAAGGCTGAGGCACATAGGTTAAGGCAGGGATCAGTGACCTTTCAGAAGTGGTGTGCCGAGTCTTCATTTATTCACTCTAATTTAAGGTTTCGCGTGGCAGTAATACATTTTAACATTTTTAGAAGGTCTCTTTCTTGAAGTCTATAATATATAACTAAACTATTGTTGTATGTAAAGTAAATAAGGTTTTTAAAATGTTTAAGACGCTTCATTTAAAATTAAATTAAAATGCAGAGCCCTCCAGACCAGTGGTGAGGATCCGGGCAGCGTGAGTGCCACTGAAAATCGGCACGCGTGCCATAAGTTGCCTACCCCTGGGTTAAGGTGTGCAGGCAAGGTTGCACTGTAAAGTCCCATGATGTACCTGTCTATGGTTTTAGAGAGGCCAGAGGTGAAAGTAAGCCGGTGCGGACTGGACTGGCTTCCCCAGCGGTGATTTAAAGGGCCCAGGGCTCCAGCCACTGCGGGGAGTCCCAGGCCCTTTAAATCACCACTGGAGCTCCGGCAACCAGGCTTGGGCGGGGATTTAAAGGCCCCAGAGCTCCGGCCGCTGCAGGGAACCCTGGGCCTCCCAAGCTGCCTCTGCAGCTGGGAGCTCCGGGGTGATTTAAAGGCCCTGGGGCTCCCAGCCACAGCCAGAGCCCCAGGGCCTTTAAATATTGAAAGGACCCGCCTCTTCCAGTTGAGGCCACGCCCCCGCTCAGGGCTCCGGCGTACCGATAAGTCCTTTAAGTTACTTTCACCCCTGAGAGAGGCTAAACTTAAGTCTACAAAGCTGTCAGCCTGGTACCTTTAATAAGCTCTGAAATCTCCAGTTATACACCAGAACAAAACAAAACCCCACACCCTGTTTTTTGTTATGGCTGCAGCGACTTAGAAGATTAAAATAATTTGAGGACAAACATTATAAATGTTCATATATCCTAGCATATAGGAATTAAAACTTAATTCTTTTAAAACTGTTACATGTATATTTTGAAATGTGTCTAAGTATTTTATGGATGTACTGCAATTAAATACAGTACAAAGGGATTTTTAACAATTACTTCTCTAAAATCACAAGTCAAGGCAAATAATTAGATATAATCTCAATAGTCATCCAAACATGCAGAATATGATTATTAATTAATTATTATTATTATTATTAATGCAATGGCCACAGACAGGTTAGGCCCCTGTCTAAATGATGTACAAACGTATAATAAATCTGCCCCTGAGGGCAAAATTCTGCTCTTCCTGAGCCATATGGGGAGTGGGGAGGGGTGGAGCAGTAGTAGCTGAAAGAGGCTGCTGGAATTATCCTCCAGGATATTGCTCAGGAGGACATGGTAGCAATGCACTCTCCCAGGGAGGCATGTGCCTCTCTCCCAGTGCTTGCTGTTAAAGGGAGCCAAAGACCCTGGACATGTCCCTAAAATAGCATATTACTCTTATTTGTGGCCACGTTGCTAGCTGGATACCCCAGAGCACTTAAGAAAGCACTACACTGGAAACTCAACCAGCTGCTAAATTGGACTCTTTGACCAAGAGATGGGAGAAACTGGCTCCTTATGTCCTTTTAACCATCCCAAGTGCACCCCTGCAAGCATACAGCAGGATTTGGCCATACGTGTGTTTTCTGCTGTGGATAAATTGCTGACAGTTTATTGCTCCCTCCACAAAGTTGTATCTAGAACATATTAATTTAAACATCTATTTCTCTGAAGATTTTAGAAATGGAAACAGAGTCAATAAGAGTTGCCATGAGCTTTTCACCAGAAATTCTCTCTGACAGGCAGACTGCAGTAAGTATTCCCGATAACAACTACATTCATCTGGAATTAAGGTTAAAAGAGCACGTATCAGTAGCTTAATGTAAAAACATTACAGGGATGTTGCAATTAGCCACAAAACAAGCATTGCAAACCCAGGAAATTCAGGATTAAGGTTAAACCAGTTAAGTTTATATCAAACCAGTTAAGATATAGAAATACACAAAGGCACCCAAAAATCTTAACCCTGCCTTCTGTGCAAGAACCGTAAAATTATAATTAATTAATAATGTTTGTAGTCACAGTTTACATTAAACTGATTTTTAAAGATAAGTTAGATTCTTTTTCTCCCTTCACAGTATCACTTGGTTGCCCATAATATCATGAAAAAACAAACAAAGTGTTCTTCTTTTCTGATTTGCAAATCACAAATGATCAACTGCTACAGCTCTGGTAAGGGAGGTTAGCAGGTATATCATTGTTCAGAACCCCCGTACCATCATCACCTCATCGGAATGTTAGCCGCATGGTTCTGATTTTTGGGAGTGTTGGAATGAGAGATGAAGGGGAGAAACTTGGGTTATGTACTGGCTATTGAGAAAAAAGTAAAACTAATTATTTTATCACAAAATCACAAACTTTTTCAAGTATTATACTCTGAAAACTTTGCAAGTCTCAGAACAACATTTTGTTTTACTATTTTAAAAAATGTGTTCTGAGACCATTCAGCAAAATCGTATATTTTCTAGAGTTAACATTCCTCTATTTATGCTTCCCTATTTTCCCTCCACTTTTTAGTTCTCTGTTAATTTTAATTAAGCTCTCTTTGGGTTTGCATATAAGGAGGCCTTCCTTCAAAGGGAAAAACAGGAAGGTTGCTTGGCAAGATTCTTCAAGATCTCACAGTACTAGAACACACCTTCTTTAAAAAGGAAGCACATGGACTGCATTTCCAGTCCAGGCCACTAAACACCAAAACTGTGCCCTCTAACTCTTTGAATTTGGATTACTCCAACAAATAACTCTTGTCTCAGTGCAAAAGAGAGTTATCTATCAAAAAGCAACACAGTGACACAACATGTCTTTTTAATACATTTTACAGGAATATTTTTAAAAAGAGCATAGTGTTAGCTTTTCAGCCACACTAGATTAGCACAAAGGGGCCATAAAGTTTGCTTAATTGGCTCTCAGTGTAGGGGATTTGGTGGGAGGAACGGGATGTAGCAGGAGAAACACTGCACTCCAGCAATCCTCAGCTGCTGGGCCACGGGCAGCCAGTACAATCTGAGCAGCCCTGAAATTGTTCTTAGTTGCACCAGGGTCAAATTGGCTCCGAACAAGCCCCAGAGTTGAGGAATACAAAGGTGGTGTAATGATACCCTTGCCCCCCTCCCCGGCCTTGCACTTAGAAGAGCTTGATTAGGCTGTATGATCCAGCCCGTAACGTTTTTGGAATTCTGATCATAGTTATACAGGTCATTAGCCTTATTTGTAAAGAAAGTGCATGAATGTGTTATTTGCAAAAAGACATGTTCTTTTTATGTTGGAATGTGAATTTCTCACTGATAGAACATACTTGTTCTAATCACTAACTTTTCTTTCTTGTACAAATAAGGAAGCAATAGTGTTGAAAGAGGATCGTTCCTTACCCAAGCACAATGAAGGGCCATATTTTACCATTATTTTAAACTTGACACATCATTTGATTCTGACTGTCTGAAGTTATATGAAATTGGCATATTGCCATTTTCATATAATTGAACAAAACACAATCTGTGACTATCCCAAGTATATGAGGTTGAATTATTTCAGTGCATAATATTCCTTATCTATCAGGGATGCTCTAGGGAAGAAGTTAGCATGAAAAAATGAGAACTTACACAATTATCTATCCTATAAAAATCTTATATAGACTCCAGATGAGGACTCAAACGAGGAACTGAGACACAGGATATGGACACAGTATACTTAGAGATCACTGCTACTCACACAAATACTTATTCCAGTGATATGTAGCATAGATAATACTTAGTCCTGCCTAGATAACCTATCGAGATTCCTTCCAAGCCTACATTTCTATGATATACAGTTCCACATAACATAGCATCAGTTTTCAGTATCTGTAGTCACCTGATCAGAGAGAGAGCATTTGACTGATATGAGAGCTGCTTGAAGTATGGGTTACAATGAGCTATCATGCTTTTCTGGCAGTGCTTAGTGAAAGCATGAAAGCAGCAAAAGAAATGATCTATAGTCCTCAATAGCCTGAACTTGGGATGACAGACAGGACGTGGATCCACTATTCCCACCCACAGACGACAACCATCTTACACTTCTATGGTCTGTATTGCAGAAGAAGGCAATGTGATTCTTCTCTTTCCTTACATAAATCTTTCTGTCCTTTTCTGGCTCTTGAGAAGAACTCCTTTGGCAGTGTGGAAGGGGATGTGATCCTGTGGAAGCAACCCTTTATGAATACCTCCCATAAAGCCCAAATCAGGAAAGCATTTAAGCATGGGCTTTATTTTAAGAATGTGCTTAAGGTTAAATACGTGCTGAAGTGCTGTCCTGGATAACAATGCTTTCCTGAATGAGGGCTTCAGTTTGCAGACACTGGCAGACCAGGAGCCAACTCATGCACAGGCTTCATTGAACACTGACAAATGTGTAGCTGGAAACCAGTCTGGCTCACCGGTGAGCTAGCATTTTAAAACTAGACATTAAGTTTATAAGAATGTATTTGGTGTTTGTACTTTAGGAAATGCTTGTGAGTTGCTGCATGCATTAAGATCACTTATAATCTCTGCATCCCATGCTATAAGGTCATATTTAAGTGTTTGCTTAGTAATTATACAAGTGTTTGCTATAACAACAACAAGGAGTCTGGTGGCACCTTAAAGACTAACAGATTTATTTGGGCATAAGCTTTCATGGCCCAAATAAATCTACACTACAGCAACTTCTATTACTTTTTGAAACCTAAGATTGTAACTCATTTTTGTATGTATGTTTATGTGCTTTAACTTTGCAAATAACTCTCTTATTTATTTTTCCTAGCTAATAAACTTGTAGTTAATGTAATATAGGATTGGCTACAAGCGCTGTCTTTGGTGAGAAATCTAAGGTACAATTGACCTAGGGTAAGTGACCTGTCCTTCGGGACTGGAAGTAACCTGAATATTATTGTGATTTTTTGTGCAAGGGACCATCTATCATAAAAGCAGGCTTGCCCAGGTAGCAAGATAGACCGGAATGCCACAGAGGACTGTCTGTGACTTCATGTTAAGGAGGAAACACTAGATATTTGTTTGGTGAAATCTAATTATAGAACACACAACCAGTTTGTGGTTTGTGCACTGGTTTGTAACAGTCTGCTCCTGAAGTTGGCACCGAAGTTCGTAAGCCACTCCAGACAGTTTGGCAATGTTTATAACACTAATTTCCGAATTCATTCAGTTCCAAACAGTTCTCAACATCAGAAAGTGAAGGAAGGGTTCTTGATCACTGCTAGTTTTCTACAATGACAAAGGTTTCCCTTCATTCTCTCTCCAGTGGGACTGGATTGATTAACTGCACCACTGTTTACACTGTGATATCTGCCAAGAATATGGCAGCACAGAAATAGGAAAAATTATCATAGTTTGAATATGTGGACTGGGATGCCAGAAAAAATATCATCAGGCATATGTGAAAATCTCCGCCTCATTTCAAGGCATACATATTTGATATGCATTCCCAGCCAAACTGAAAATTTGGCCATCCAACTTAAAATATTTGTTATTGTTTGTACAAAAGGCAACGCAAGTCTTTTTTTTTCAAATGTAACAACCAGGGATCAGATATTCCGAGCTAGACAGGTGAGTAAACAATGTGTTATGTGCCTAACGGGGAGCATAAAGGGAACTGAGGGTATATCTACACTGCAGTAAAAGATCCACGGCGCTGAATCTCAAAGCCCAGGTCAACTAACTTTGGTTCATGGGACTTGGGCTGAGGGAGTAAAAATTGTGTTGCTGTTTGGGCTTGGGCTGGAATCTGAGCTCTGAAACTCGGCAAGGGGGAAGGGTCTCAAAGTTGGCTCCAGCCTAAGGCCAAATGTCTACACTGCTATTTTTATTCTGCAGTCTGAGCCCTGCAAGCCCGAGTCAATTGACCTGGGCTTTGAGACTTGGTGCCCTGGGTTTTTCTTTGTAGTGTAGACATATCCTTAAGTGACTCTGGATTTTCAGAAAGGTAACTGAGGCATGTCACTGTACACTTGGGGAGAGAGACAGTAGGGTAGCTAGCGGGGTGCAGGGGAAGCAGCCGCTTCCCCTCAGCAAATTTCCCCAAAGTGGCGCCTTTCCAAAGGCGGCCGGAGGAGCGAGGTGGGGCACAGGCTGGCTGCCCGCAGGCCGCAGCACGGCTGGCAGCTATGTGGCCGGAGGAGCGGGGGAAGGCACACCATGCTGCTGCGGCCGGAGGAGTGGGGAGGGGGTGCAGTCTGCCTGCCCACAGGCCGCAGCACGGCCGGCAGCGGGCATGTGGCCAGAGGAGCGGGGGGAGGTGCACCATGCTGCCGCGGCAGGAGGAGCGGGGGGAGGTGCAGGCTGGCGGCCGGCAGCAAAGGGGGACGGCGGGCACAGCCGGAGGAGCGGGGGGGGGCGCAGCATGGCTGCCAGCAGCTGCAGCCAGAGGAGTGAAGGGAGGGGGCTGCGGGGGGGGGGGGCACGGCAGGGCTGGAGGAGCCATGGGGGGGAGGGGCGGAGCGGCCGGAGGAGGAGCCAGCCAAGGGGGGGCATGGCCAGAGGAGGAGCCAAGTGGGGCGCCTTTTTTATGTTTGCTCCCCCTCCTCTTAGAAGCTGGCTACGCCACTGGAGAGAGAGCACAATTTGGACGGTTTGGAGGTGTGGTCATGGGCTTTGCATGGATTTGCAAAGTACATGTGGACGGTGATCATAACGGGGTCAAATGCAGCTCAAGATAGGCAAAGAGGATGGCTGGTTTGCTCCTTGGTGTCAGAGTAGTGCTGCAGAGGGACTGCATGTAAGGAAATGCCAGAGAGAGCTGAGGGGGAAAGAAGGCTAGCCACTAAGATGGAAACATCAATGACTTTGCCAGTGTGTTATATGTGCCTACCCAAACAATCCCAATTACATAATTTTATGTCTTCCTATCATCTTTAGCTTATGAACTTTTCAGAGCTGAGACCATGTGTCCTCATCTGTATCGTGCCATACTTTAGAACTGGCTGAAAAATGCTAAGTAGACGCCATGAAAAATGTTGAAATTTACTTATTTTATGCTGAAAAAAATTGAAAACTGAAAATCCCCAAAACCTTCAGCTTGTGAATTTTCAGTTCTTGGTTTTTCCTTCTCTCTTAATTTTTTCCTTACCCAATTTTTTCCTTTTTCTTCCTTCTCCTCCTTTTTTCTTTTTTACCATTGAAAAAAATGGAAGGAAAGGGGAAAATCTGATAACTAAAACACCAAAAGATGTTCGGTTTTCAATTTTTTCATTAAAAAACAGAACATTTGGGGGAAAAATTGTGCTTGTTGTTGTAGTTGTTGAAATAGGTTAGAATGAAAAATACTGAGCTACTCTACTGTGTACCATACACACAGGGGTTAAAGTGGCAAGAAACCGGAGCAGGAGTTCTCACCACACAGGTCAAAGAGGTGCACTGGTTACCTATGTCAGGGATAAGAAGGGGAGTTGCATTTCTACCCTTCCCCTCACTTTAACCTCTGTGTACACATCTATGGTGCTGCAGAAATATTTTTAAACACTAAGGCCCTGATCCTGCAATGATATCCACAGTGCCAGCATGAAGCCCCATACTTAATAGAGGCTCTATGCAGGTGCAGGGGTCTTCCTATATAGATCAAGGTCTAAATAACTAACAATAATAATTTCAGTGGGCATCAACTCTGAAGCCTAATGATGATAATTTACATGACAATTTAAACAAGTTTAAAACAAACAAAAGGAAGTATTTTTTCACACAACCCACAGTCAACCGGTGGAACTCCTTGCCAGAGGATGTTGTGAAGGCCAAGTCTATAACAGGGTTAAAAAAATAACTACATAAGTTCATGGAGGATAGGTCCATCAATGGCTATTAGGCAGGATGGGCAGGGATGGTGTCCCTAGCCTCTGTTTGCCAGAAGCTAGGAATGGGCGATAGGGGATGAATTACTTGGTGATTGATTACCTGTTCTGTTCATTCCCTCTGGGGCACCTGGCATTGGCCACTGTCAGAAGACAGGATGCTGGGCTAGATGGACCTTTGGTCTGACCCAGCATGGCCGTTCTCATGTTCTTAAACTATTTTTCTGCTGATCCTTATAGCAGTAGCATTCAGCTACACTGAGATTGAGGTCAGAGCTGTGATTCCAGCCATACATTGAATAGGGCATCACTAACTGCTTGTGTTACCCTAAACTCATGACATAAAAACTTTGTACCACCAGACACCATCATGCTTTTATAGATTTTAGAGATGGGTTCAAACCAAAATTCCAGAGCGAAACACCCTTGAACTTTGAGAGGTTTGGAAGTGAACCTGAAGCTGGACCTCACACCTGACTTCTATCTCTATAATGGGCCAAATCAAAAGCCTATATCTGCAGGTTCAAAATCCAGATAATAATTTTGCAGTTCAGAGACTATATATTTAATGACATTAGTATTTGGGAAAGGTGCTCTAGCAAATTTCTGACACCATGTTTTTCCATTGGCCAATCCTGGTGCATCAAAAGCAAAATATTTCACAGGAGCATGTCAAATAATCTTTTTTAAAGGAAACCAGGCAGATTTCTGACAGACCCGCCTGGTTTCCTGCCAGTTCACCTACCCACACACTTCTCCAGGCTCCTTAATAGCCGACCTGGCAGGATGCTGAGGAGCTGGGAGCCTGGAAGCACCAGCTCCTAAGCTCCCAGGCTCCTCCATAGCTCATCTGCTAGGTTGCTGTTGAGCGAGGGTGCTAAGTCTCCTGGGGAACATATTTTTTTCTTCAGAAACTCCAAAATATTCCTGCAGTGGGGACACTTCAGTCTTTCTGACATGAAATATTGCAGAATTTCATCTCCACAGAAATTTTAGCTTGCGGCTTTGCAGCCTGAATTGGGATGACAGTTTTTGGCAAAACTTCTAAATTCACTTTCCTGGCCAGCTATATTAACAGCTCCACATTACCTTGCATTAGGTCACAGCTCTGAACTAGATGGATCATCTCAAAAGATGAGGAAGTTCAGTGTCTAAGTCCATTATGGCTTTGCCTTCTCCTCTGAGACTGCCTATAAAGGTGCCATTCAGTATCCGTTGCAGTGGTGTTTATTTGTATGATGCGGACAACTGCTTAATAGGAACTGGATGAAACTAGTCACTCACTTCACAGGCCTCCAAACAGCTATCAGAGGGCAATAACTTTCTGTTGCTACTGATCTGTGCTAGATTTGAACTGTAGACTTAGAAAGGAAAGGTTTTACATGGAAACCACTGACACAGCCTGAACCATACCACATGAGGAAACAGACCCATCTTTCATTATATCTATTTATTATAAGCATTATTAAGATGTTCCTTGATAACCTGATTTATGTAGTTTATGATAAATTGCTTGCTTAATTGAAAAATGTCAGGTTTCTAAATAGTGAAGTTAATTATCCCTCCTTTTCTAGAAGAAATTGACCTTTAATTGTGCAATATTAATCCACATATTGTATGAATTAAGCAAAACACCCGATTTCTACATGGAGAGAGACTTGCATGTGTTATTTTACTGGAGTATAGTTACATAATTATTTTAAATTTAGGATATCAGTTTAATTAAATACTTGCAGAAAGCAAGCTTTTCAGGAAATTTGCAATTACAATCAATTTAAATGTACAGCTACATTAATATGGTGACAAGTGCAATAATAAAAACTAACTAAGTAATTGTAGGCAAGTGCTGAACAGATGTGTAAATAGAAGGCCATATCATGGAACATTTTTATATATCATACTGAAATGCAAAAGAAACCAGTTATCCGTAGCTGTTCAAATGTCCAATTATAATCAGTCACAAAAACTTAGTTCTTTGAATGTGGATAAATCATTCAGGAATGCATATGGCACTTACGATTTCATTTTCTGTTTCTGGAAAGAGAGCATAGGTGATTGAAGACTGCTGCTCTACTATATTCAGAAGAGTATGCTGCACTGTTGGAATATATTCTTTCAACACATTTGTGATGAGTGGGTTTTGCATTTGGAATTGTTTAACAGTCAAAACAATCCACATACCACATGATAGCTGAGCTTTATTTAAAGGAGAAGGGGTTTCTAAGACCAGTTTAAGGTTGTTTGTTCAAGCTGTCAAATTGCTCAAAGCCCAAAAATTGAACTTCCAAACTGCTGGAACACAACATAGTCGTGTGGCTATTTAGTGGATGCTGCAAGTTGCTATGAAATTAATTCACAGGTATATTTAAAAAAATATCAGCCATAAATACACAAAAATAAACTTTCCAGATCTCTGCACCTTCTCAGGCATCTCTTCACTTGCAGTGTGTTAGAAATAATTAAACTAGTGACAACAGCAGCAGTTTAAAATTAAAATTAATTAATGTTCAAAAGATATTTATATTATAATAGAGTAGCAAGCATAGGACAACCATTTAAAATACAATGTGTACTTTATAAATAGTAAGGGACAGATATTCAGCCGCATGGGAAGTTCCCTTTGCACTGCCAAAGCAGCATTAAGGGACTTAAAACCAGCTCTGGGCAACAAAATGGAGTAACTAGAACTACTGGTGCAAGAAGTGAAACCAGATATTATAGGGATAAGAGAAATATGGTGGAATAGTAGTCATGACTGGAGTACAGGTATTAAAGGGTATGTGCTGTTAAGGAAAGAGAAATAAAGGCAAAGGTGGTGGTGTAGCATTATATATTAATGATGAGGTAGACTGTAAAGAAATTAGAAGTGATGGAATGCATAAGCAGAGTCTGTTTGGGCCAAAATCACTTTGGCGAAGAAAGCTACCAGAGGTTACCATGGGAAAGTGCTTGGGGTATGTTATAGACCCCCAGAATCTGATCTGGATATGGATAGAGACCTCTTTAATGTTTTTAATGAAATAAATACTCCTGGGAATTGTGTGATTATACAAGACTTTAACTTCCCAAATGTAGATTGGAGGACAAATGCTACTAATAATAGTAGGGCCTAGATTTTCCTGGATGGGATAGCTGACAAATATTTGCTGAACCAACAAGAGGTGATGCCATTTTAGATTTGGTATCGGTGAGTAGTGAGGACCTCAGAGAAACACTGGCTGTAGGAGACAACCTTGGTTCAGATGATCATGAGCTAATTCAGTTTAAACTAAATGGAAGGATAAACAAAAATAGATCTGCAACTAAAGTCCTTGATTTCAAAAGGGCAAACTTTAAAAAAATTAAAGAATTAGTTAGGGAAGTGGACTGGACCAAAGAACTCAAGGATCTGAATGTGAGGGAGGCTTGGAATTACTTTAAGTCAAAGTTGCAGAAACTATCTGAAGACTGCATCCCAAGCAAGGGAGAAAAAGTTCATAGGGAAGGGTTGCAAACCAGCTGGATGAGCAAGCATCTCAAACAGGGGATTAAGAGAATGCAGAAAGCCTACAAGGAATGGAAGATGGGATGTATTAGCAAGGAAATCTACCTCTTGGAGTTCAGAAAGTGTAGGGAAAAAGTGAGAACTGCCAAAAGCCAAACAGAGTTGGACCTTGCAAAGGAAATTAAAACAAATAGTAAAAGGTTATATATAAATAAAAAGAAAACAAGGAAAGAAGAAGTGGGACCACTAAGCACTGAGGATGTGGTGGAGATAAAAGATAATGTAGGAATGGCCCAATACCTTGCCTAGTTTTTAATAAGGCTAATGAAGAGCTGCTGGGGGGAGGGGAGTAGTGGTGGCTAATGTGAATGAGGATATGGAAGTAGAAATTACCACATCTGAGGTGGAAGTCAAACTCAAACAGTTTAATGGGATTATCAGATAAAAATCAGATATTCTCCATCCAAGAATATTAACAGAACTGGCACATGAAATTGCAAGCCCAATAGCAAGGATTTTTAATGAATCTGTAAACTTGGGGGTCCTATCCTATGACTGGAGAATTGCTAATAAAGGGGGAAAAAGTGATCTGGGAAACTACAGGCCTGTTAGTTTGACCTCAATTGTATGCACGGTCTTGGAACAAATTTTGAAAGAGAAAGTAGTTAAGGACATAGAGGTAAACAGTAATTGGAATAAAATACAACATGGTTTTACAATAGGTAGATTGTGCCAGACCAACCTGATCTCCTTCTTTGAGAAGATAACTGATTTTTTTAGACAAAGGAAATGCAATAGATCTAATTTACCTGGATTTCAGTAAGGCATTTGATATAGTTCCACATGGGAAATTATGAGTTGAATTGGAGAAGAGGGGATTAATATGAGAATTGAAAGATGGATAAGGATCTGGTTAAAGGGGAGACTACAGTGGACCATACTGAAAGGTGAACTGTCAGGTTGGAGGGAGGTTACTTGTGGAGTTCCTCGGGGATCAGTCTTGGGACCAATCTTATTTAACATTTCTATTACTGACCTTGGCACTAAAAGTGGGAGTGTGATAATAAAATTGTGGATGACACAAAGTTGGGAGATATTGCCAATATAGAGGAATACTGGAATATCATACATGAAGATCTGGATGACCTTGAAAACTGGAGTAATAGAAATGGGATGAAATTTAATAGTGCAGAGTATAAGGTCATGCACTTAGGGACTAACAAAAAGAATTTTTGCTATAAACTGGAGACTTAGCAGTTGGAAGTGATAGAAGAAGAGAAAGACCTGGGTGTATTGGTTGACGATGAGACGCCTATGTGACGTGGCTCTGAAAAAGGCTAATGCAGTCCTAGGATGCATCAGGTGAGGTATTTCCAGTAGAGACAGGGAGGTGTGTTAGTAACATTGTACAAAGCACTGGTGAGACCTCATCTGGAATACTGTGTGCAGTTCTGGTCTCCCATGTTTAAGAAACATTAATTCAAACTGGAACAGTTGCAGAGAAGGGCTACTAGGATGATCTGAGGAATGGAAAACCTACCTGAGAGGAGACTCAAAGAGCTTGGCTTGTTTAATCTAACCAAAACAAGGCTGAGGGGAGATATGATTGCTCTCTATAAACACATCAGAGTGATAAATACCAAGGAGAGAGAGGAGTTATTTAAGTTAAGCACCATTGTGGACACAAAACCAAAGGGATATAAATTGTTCATCAACAAGTTTAGGCTTGAAATTAGACAAAGGTTTTTAACGATCAGGGAAGTGAAGTTCTGGAACTTCCAAGGGGAGCAGTGGGGACAAAAACCTAACTTTTTTCAAGACTGAGCTTGCTAAGTTTATTAAGGGGATTGTATGACGAGACTGCTAGCAGCAAATATCTCCAGAGGCCAGTGATGGGACACTAGGTGGGGAAGGCTCTAGTTACTACAGAGAATTCTTTCCTAGGATCTAACTGATTACCATATCAGATTGGCAGAGACCCTGGGAGTTTTTCTCCTTCCTCTGCACCATGGGCTACAGGTCACTTGCAGGTTTAAACTAGTGCAGGGGTTCTCAAACTTCATTGCACCGCGACCCTCTTCTGACAATAAAAATTACTACACGACCCCAAGACAAGGGACTGAAGCCTGAGCCTTCCTGAGTCCCACTGCCCCACGTGTGCAGGTGGGGGCAAAGCTGAAGCCCTAGAGCTTCAGCTCCAGGTGGGGGGCCTGTCACTTGAGTCCCAACACGCAGGGCTGAAACCCTCAGGCTTCAGTCTTGGGTGGTGGGGCTCGGGCTTCGGCCCTGGGCCCCAACAAGTTTAAACCAGCTCTGGCAACCCCATTAAAAGGGGGTCACGACCCACTTTGGGGTCCTGACCCACAGTTTGAGAACCGCTGAACTAATGTAAATGGTGGATTCTTTATAACTTTAAGTCTTTAAATCATGAGTTGAGGACTTCAGTAACTCAGCCGGGGGCTAGGGGTCTATTACAGGAGTGGGTGGGTGAAGTTCTGTGGCCTGCAATGTGCAGGAGGTCAGACTAGATCATCATGATGGTCTCTTCTGGCCTTAAAGTCTATGAGTCTATGAGCACTAAAGGGGCTGATGGGGATTCTCCCAATGTGGGGGAATCCTCAGATGGTGAAAAGCCATTACAGCCAGCTGTGCGCCACTCATTCCCCACACCCATCTTGGCACAGGGGGCATGCTATGGCCACCTGGCAGTGGGGAGGACATGGTATCGAAGCCTGCTTGCAAAGGCCGGGAAGAGCTCAATTGTGGAAATCACACCAAATCTGGTACAGCACACTGTCTGTTCACTCTGTTTTTACACTGGTATTTCCTTTGTAAAAGGTCAGAAGACTGGGTATATAAAGTACAGGAGCTCTAAAGGCACAAACTAGTATTCCATATACTACAAAGGGGGCATTCCAGGGCGGGGAGAGGGAGGAACTGGAGAGTGATGTGCCATTGCACTCCACTGATCCAAACCAATGACATGATCCATAGGGGCCTGCATAAGCTAGAGCAGCCTATGATTGTTCTAAATTCACCATGGGGCAGCTCAGCCCACAGCTAGTGGAAGGTCAAGGCATAAACAGATTAGAGCCACCTTTGCTTTCCCTCTGCTTCCGCTGCACTGAGCATGGAGCCCTGTATCTACATAAAATGGAGTATTAATTGTCCCAGTGTCAGCATGATCAAATTCTGGTGAGTAGTGAGGGCAAAGTAGCCTCAGGTTCATAGGAGAAAACCTCAGGGAGCTTAGAGCTGCTATTGCTTCTTCCCAGTCCCTGCCATAGGGGAATGGCTGAAGGAAAGAAGATGTGACAATCCCCAAGTGCCAGAAGAATGGGGCTGCTCTTAGTTAAGGCTGGCCCCAGGAGGAGGGGAACACAAAGGTGGCATAGAACCTCCTTTGCTCACCCATCAGCTAAGGATCTAATCCAAACTTACCACAAAGTCAGTGAGAGTTTTGCTCAAATGAGGACTGCAGGATTTGGTCCTGTGTGAGATTTGGAGTAGTTTTATTACATATGACAATATGAAATCATGTAATGTACAGGGGGTCAGACTAAATAATCATGATGGTCTCTTCTGACCTTAAAGCCTATGAGTCTATGATGTTATATGAAACAGGCCTGAAACTTTCCATTGTGGACTGATCTTGCTGGTCCTTTGTGATAGCCAATAACTTGAACTCACAATGCTGAAATTCTCTGCAATGCTACCTTCTCATAACTGTTTCCACCTGTAGCTCTACTAATATTCCTTTTGCAAGTTGTGTAATAATCTCCCAATACTCCCATCTATGTAGGGGCAAATGTTCAAAGGTATTTAGGTGCCTAATGAGGCAGATAGGAGTTAAAAGATTCAGGTTTCAATGGAGATTAGGATTTAAGAAAATCAGATCTCAGTAGAGTTTAGGTGCCTAATGCTCAGGTGCTTTTGAAAACCCCATTAGGTACCTATCTGCATCCTTAGCCACCTGAGTACCTTTGAAAATCTGGCCATCAGCCCTTTCCGTTGATGCCACATGACTTCCGTTGCATTTTGAGTGTGTGGAAACTGTCTATGTGCACTGTGTTTTTAGCACAGCTGCGGAGGAAAAACGTTCAGTTGAAGATGCAGGTAAATGCATTTTATATCTCTAGCCACCTGGTTGACAAACTGCTGTTCAAAATTGTGAACCTCCATAGGTATGTGGCACCTTATGTTATCAAAAGCATTTGAAATATTTTAGATAACAAAAGCTAATGAAGACAGCTTTAAACTGTATTCACTTCCTGATAGAGTTGCTAATCCAGTGCTTTGAATTCTATGCCAACAAATTTGACTGAAACGAAAGAGCAAGCTCTGCTCTTAACAGGTGCAAATTCTTTGATTGCAAATATGGCAGCTTTTTCAAAATCATTATCACAGATGTGGGTTTTCAGATGCATCTTTCTTCTGGAGCAACATCATTCAAGTATTGAACCAATTTTTCACAGCAAGGTTGAGCATTTAAAGGAACCAGAGAAAAGCAAATGCATTATCCATCAATTCTCATAATTTCCTACAAGTACATGTATTGGAATATTGTTGGCATGGTTTTAAATGTTCTATATGTCAGCCATAATGTTGCATCAGTTAAATGCTGCATGTTATGTCTTGCACATAACACTGCAACATTATCTTTAGTGACTGGGAAGTCAGTAACAGCAAATCTCTTATGATTTGTTTTTCTCTGATGTATGTGAATTACTAATTTATCTGGATGCCATGGCTCTGAGAGCTATTCATCATGACTCCTTTATATTTTCTTTTTCAGGGTAATCTGGGGTGTACAGTCTCTGAAATATTGTCTAAAACATCTTGAATTGTTTGAGCAGGGTTATCACAACATTCAGAGGATTTAATACCATCTGTTGTGCCCTTTCAGTAGCAATTTTAGCTGCAGCAGGTGCATGGACAGGCTTTAACGTCTGTGAAGATGATGAACATCATCCAGAAAAGTTGTTGTGCATTTCTTCCTGTAAACAGTTCAGTCATAGGAATATCACTTCCAGCAAGGGATCATATCAGCTTTTCTTTTGTCATGAGATAAACATAGTAGATAATGTTTTCACCCCTCGGCTCTCCTATATTCATTCTAATTCTTTGTTTTTCTTGGAGAAAGTCTCACAAGTCTCTTCAGCACACAAAGAAGTTTAAGGCGCAAAAATCCTCAATGTGTAGGCCCTGAACTTACAAGTGCTTATGTGATTTGCACTAAAATGCACAAGTGGAGACTGAAGATGGGAACCGGTAAGGTGATGTTCTGACGCCTCTACTGAATGGTAGCAGGTTTCATTCTGTTTCCTTACTCACGAGTGTGCAATGTTAAAGTAGAGTAGGACTTGACTGGAGAATGGGCATGTCTGAGGAGACAATGATTTAATCACCATGCTAATGAGACACTTCACCATCCACTTTCCGGTAGGGAAAGGAAGAGTAACTTGATGGCCACACAGCCATGATCTCATGAATTCAAGTTGAGGTTCCCCTTCACTCACTGTGCACATGCATCATTTCAAACCTGACCTGCACAAGATCAAGGCCAAAATGTACAATTGGCAGGATAAAGTGCAAACAGATGAAAAGGTGTCACAATATTTTAGATACAATGGAGTCTTTTATAATCAAAACATTCTCAGTCCAATAGAGTTTTCAGGTACAAATGCCCGTGCAAAGTGGAAATATTAGTGGATGGTCAAATATTCAGCTCACTGGTCATTATTTTTTAAAAATCCTAGCTTATGGGACAGGTCAGGAGAGGTAAGAGAATGCTGGTTGTGGGCAGTAGGGTCAGGGAGAGAATGCATAGGGCCTGCCTGATCCTTGGTCTGTAGACTGGGGTTTAGGGGTTTACTCAGGCCTGCACGACTTAGCATCCTAAATCACACAGCCCCCCCAGTCAGACCAAAGTTTGGGGGATGTATTTGTTGCCTTTCCTTCCTGTGACCTGCACTGAGTGTAACTTTGATCTAGCTCAGGATGGAGACACTTACATTTAATTTAAAAAAGCAACCGTCCTCTCCAATATCTGTTGCCATTTTAAAATAATGTCTCCAACGTGCAATCCCTATTTCCACCAAAGCAGCTGTTCCTTATCAGGCAGAAGGGAGGTGACAGAAAAAAGGTTGTGATTTTACTTATACCAGTTTTACACTGATGCAACTTCATTGATTTCAGAATTACTGATTTACACCAGACGGAGGCATTAGGCCTTGAAGCAAACCAAATTCATTACCTCTCAGCATGTCAGCTTGTTTTCAGATCTGTTCATACGAGTCTTCTATTATAAACCAAATTGTCTAGTTAAACCCAATTTATAAACTTTTAAAATGTTTCCTATATATTGCTCACGAGTTGAAGATAGCTGGCTCACAAAGGTTGGGCTAGATGTTCAGGCACAGGAGTGTACATACAGTATCTATCATCAGAGCAACATCTTATGTTCCTTTTCATCGTCTTTCATTACAATGTTATGCTTGTAATGCTCTATCAGTTAGCTTTTCCATGGTAAGCTCCAATATTTAAAGATTCATATCTGCCTGCCTTTAATCACATTTGGCTGAAACTTGACATCAAAATTGCCAACCCGAGGGTAACCCCTTCTTTTAAAAAGGGTAGAAATAAGTTATTTTTCAATTATAGAGCAATAAAAATGTCCCAAATTTTGGTTTACTTGTTTCAAGCATTTTGTTCACCAGACCAATAAAAAGTATAATTTTAAAACCTAAAATATAAGGAATTTCCCCTCCCCCCTCCAAATGGGCACATTGGGTTCCAAATCGCATTGTGCTCAGTGGCACAGAAAGAGCCATTGCAGAGCACTGCATAGATGGAGAGAGCAAAGGAAGGGAATTCAAATGGCTGGAACCCTCTTGGCCAGAACATTTCCCTTTTGTGTGTCTTCTATTCTGGTACTAAGGGCCTGATCTAAAATCCAAAGTCAAAGGGAGGCTTTCTATTGCTTCAATAAGCCTTGGAACTGCCCCTAATGTCAGGCCTAACATATTTAGTTATGATGTGAGCCAAAATATTTTTTTAAACTAGGAAATATTACCAGATGTGATGACACAATCAAATGTGATGACAAGAAGAATACTGTTCATATCTTGTTGATTTAAGTTGTGAAACCAAGTAGAAAATACTGTTAAAAACATGGCATGGTGTTTAATGTATCTGGCTCTGTTTCAAGCTACCCTTGTTTTCTAAGATCAAAGGTAAAACAAAAACTGTACAAATCACTCTTTTTAATCCAGACAATGATAACACAAAGATCACTGTAAGAATTAAAGGCTAGATGATGTCTGGCCCTTGAGCTGCTGCAGTGGCGAGAGTGAAGTACAGGGAGTGGGGGAAGGAGCATTCATCCCCACTTGAGCCTCCTCTGCATGGGCCAAGCACAGTCATCGTGCAGAGGAATGGATTCCTCATAAAGTCCAGGGAATGCAAAGCTTTCCCAAGGAGCGTGTGTGTGTGTGTGTGTGTGTGTGTGTGGCAGGGAGCTGGGATGGATGGATGGATGGATGGATAGGGGGAAGGGCGCTATGGGAAAGCTAGCTGGCCACAAGCTACAAAAGAAATGACATACCAGCCCAGCCATCTAGCCCAGAATCCACTGTTCCACCCTGACCAACACCAACTGCTTCTGGGGAAGGAGCAAGAAACCCTGGCATATTCACAGCAATAGTTTTGAAGTATTTGCCAAGCTCTGCTCTACGGCTCCTCAAAACGCAAATTGAGGGCCTAAGCCTGCAGACTTTAACTTACATGAATTGTTCCTTTGATGTGTCCTCCCTACTTTCATGACTAAAGTTTGCTGGATAGAGACCTTATTCTGGGGATATTGCTTATACTTTAATAGTTATTTGAGCAAGGCAAAAAAAAATGGCAAATAGTTTGTTTGCTGAAAAATGCAGTTTTGGTTGACCTGAAACTACTTGTGAATTTGTGTTGAGTTCGCCAAATAATTTTGACCCAGCTGAAAAAACTGAAATGCTTCAGAAAGGTCAACATGCAATATTTCATTTCAACCTGACCTAACATTGTAGTGTTAGCTGGGCATTTTACAAAACCAAAGGATAAGATTCACAAAACATTAGGCATTGTGGGGGGAGAGAAGCAGGGGATCACCTTTATCCCTTATCACCTTTAGCACAGTGGTTAAAATACTCTCCTGGGATGCAGAAGACCCCCGTTTAATTGCCCCCTTTGCCTGCTGTGGAGGAGGGATTTGAATATGGGTCTACTACAGTTGAGGAGAGTGTCTAGTCACTGGGATACTCAAGTGTGTGTCTTTCTCAGTCTCTTCCGTGGATATTGTTCTACTCCGTATAAATAAACAGCCATTATAGCAGGGATTTGAATTTGGGTCTCCTACATTCCAGGTGAGTCCTAAACCCACAGGCTATAAAGTCATTCTCACTCTTCTGCTGGCCCAAGGACTATTCATTTTCATTATGAATGACTATGACTTGCAGTTATGAGTAACTATGGATAGTCATTGGGCCAGAAAAAGAGCATCTACTGTTCAGTTAATCTATTGCAGGGGTAGGAAATCTATGGCACGCATGCTGAAGGCGGCACGCGAGCTGATTTTCAGAGGCACTCACACTGCCCGGGTCCTGGCCACTGCTCCAGGGGGCTCTGCATTTTAATTTAATTTTAAATGAAGCTTCTTAAACATTTTAAAAACTTTATTTACTTTACATACAACAATAGTTTAGTTATATATTATAGACTTATAGAAAGAGACCTTCTAAAAACATTAAAAAGTATCACTGGCACGCCAAACCTTAAATTAGAGTGAATAATGAAGACTCGGCACATCACTTCTGAAAGGTTGCCGACCCCTGATCTATTGTATCTAGATAGAGGGCTCATGTAAGACCAGCTAGACTTCAAAGACATCAACAGAAAAGGTCTTTTCAATATTATCATGAGGCATAAGTGGCGCTTTAAAATACAATAGCCAACTAGACTGCTGAGAGGAGTGATAATAAATACTTGTTATCCTGGAAGCACTCCTCACACTCATTATACAAGACAGTCTCAGTTGTTATTTTACTCCTTGCTAAGGTCAACAGATTAAACTTTGTGGGAGTTTCCTCCCTTGGGTGAAAGGACAGACTCATTCAGGAGAAATACTGTGACATTTGTCAGACAAATGTGTAAACCGAAGCTCTGCCCAAGCAGAAGTGAAAACTAATCTTTAGAACAAAGAACATATTTCATATAGGCCTTAATGCCTCGATGAACAATCTGCAGATAATGTGACCTAATACTTGCTTACTAATTTTGTAGGGATGGTGTTGGACCTGGTTTAGACAAAGTATTCTATAAGCTAAGCCCTCATGTCCATACATGATAAAAATTCCTGCCTCTGATGTGCCTTTTAGAGCCCCCTCCACTCCTTTGGAGCATATAGAGTGGATTTTCAAAAGCACTCAGCAGTGGCTTAACTCTGCTTCCACTGAAGTCAATAGTAAAATTCCCATTGATTGACTTTGGTGGGAGCGGTTTGGTCAATGCCAAGCTCTTTTGAAAAATCTTACCCTCAGGGCTATGTTGGCAGGCTTTACTTAAGCCAAACTGACATTGGTACAAACTCTGCAGTCTTCAATAGGCAAAGCACCCACTGAGCCAAATACTGGGAACCTGAGCAAACCCTGGGTAAACTGGGTTTGCTCCATGCAAACCATGGTGTGGAATCCTCAGCCTCAACCAACACAGGTAGACAATAGATGCCACTATAGATGTCCCAGAGGCCAAATTCTGCTAGGTAGGAGATTGAAGTCCAGGACCTCCATAGTAGCATTCTCTGAAATACTTCCAGTTCCATGCACAGGGCCAGTTAGACAGGCAGAACTGCAGTGTCTCAATGCATGGATGAGCAATGGTGTAGGGAGGAGGGGTTGAAATTTATTAGGAACAGGGGAATCTTTTGGGAAAGGGGGAGCCTATACAGGAAGGATGAGCTCCACCTAAACCAAAATGGAACCAGATTGCTGGCACTTAAAATTAAAAAGGTTGTAGAGAATTTTTTAAACTAAGGGATGGGGGAAAGCCGACAGGTGCAGAGGAGCACATGGTTTGGACAGAGACATTCCTTAGTGGAGGATCTATTAATGGAGATTCTCTATGTCCTAGTAAGCAGAAGAGAATGGAAGATAAAATACAGGTAGGATCTGATGAGAAACAGTCAAATGAAAAAAAGTCTCATTCAATTACATCATGTAATGGGAGACAGCTAAAAAGTGACAAGTTTTTCAAGTGCTTATATACCAATGTTAGAAGTCTAAATAATAAGATGGGTGAACTAGAGTGCCTCATATTAAATGAGGATATTGATATAATAGGCATCACAGAAACTTGATGGAATGAGGATAATCAAATGGGACACAATAATAACAGGGTACAAAATATATCGGAAGGACAGAACAAGTCATGCTGGTGGGGGAGTGGCATTAGATGTGAAAGAAAGCATAGAATCAAATGAAATAAAAATCTTAAATGAACCAATCTGTATCATAGAATCTCTATGGATAGTAATTCCATGTTCAAATAATAAGAATATAGCAGTAGGGATATATTACCGACCGCCTGATCAGGATGGTGATAGTGACTGTGAAATGCTCAGGGAGATTAGAGAGGCTATTAAAATAAAAAACTCAATAATAATGGGGGATTTCAACTATCCCCATATTGACTGAGTACATTTCACCTCAGGATGGGATGCAGAGATAAAGTTTCTTGATATCTTAAATGACTGCTTCTTGGAGCAGCTAGTCCTGGAACCCACAAGAGGAGAGGCAATTCTTGATTTAGTCCTAAGTGGAGCACAGGATCAGGTCCAAGAGGTGAATATAGCAGAATCGCTTGGTAATAATGACCATAATATAGTTAAATTTAACATCCCTGTGGTGGGGAAAACACCACAGTGGCCCAACACTGTAGCATTTAATTTCAGAAAGGGAAACTACACAAAATTGAGGAGGTTAGTGAAACAGAAATTAAAAGTTTCAGGAGGTAGCTGTGTTAGTCTGTATCTACAAAAACAACAAGGAGTCTGGTGGCACCTTAAAGACATCTGAAGAAGTGAGGTTTTTACCCATGAAAGCTTATGCCCAAATAAATCTGTTAGTCTTTAAGGTGCCACCAGACTCCTCATTGCTTTTTTAGAAATTAAAAGGTATAGCACCAAAAGTAAAATCCCTGCAAGCTGCATGGAAACTTTTTAAAGACACCATGATAGAGGCTCAACTTAAATGTATACCCCAAATTAAAAAACATAGTAAGAGAACAAAAAAAGAGCCATCATGGCTAAACAACAAAGTAAAAGAAGCAGTGAGAGGCAAAAAGTGGAAGTTAAATCCTAGTGAGGAAAATAGAGAGGAGCATAAACTCTGGCAAATGAAGTGTAAAAATATAATTAGGAAGGCCAAAAAAGAATTTGAAGAACAGCTAGCCAAAGACTCAAAAAGTAATAGCAATTTTTTTTTAAGTACATCAGAAGCAGGAAGCCTGCTAAACAACGAATGGGGCCACTGGATGATCAAGATGCTAAAGGAGCACTCAAGGACGATAAGACCATTGCAGAGAAACTAAATGAATTCTTTGCATCGGTCTTCACAGTTGAGAATGTGAGGGAGATTCCCAAACCTGAACCATTCTTTTTAGGTGACAAATCTAAGGAACTGTCCCAGATTGAGCTGTCATTAGAGGAGGTTTTGGAACAAATTGATAAATTCAACAGTATAAGTCACCAGGACCAGATGGTATTCACCCAAGAGTTCTAAAATGTGAAATTGCAGGACTACTACTATAGTCTGTAACCTATAATTTAAATCAGCTTCTGTACCAAATGACTGGATAACTAATGTGATGCCAATTTTTAAAAAGGGCTCCAGAGGTGACCCCAACAATTACAGGCCGGTAAGCCTGACTTCAGTACCAGGCAAACTTGTTGAAACTATAGTAAAGAACAAAATTGTCAGACATATAAATGAACATAATTTGTTGGGGAAGAGTCAACATGGTTTTTGTAAAGGGAAATCATGCCTCACCAATCTACTAGAATTCTTTGAGGGGGTCAACAAGCATGTGGACAAGGGGGATCCAGTGGATATAGTGTATTTAGATTTTCAGAAAGCCTTTGAGAAGGTCCCTCACCAAAGGCTATTAAGCAAAATAAGCAGTCATGGGATAAGAGGGAATATTCTCTCAAGGATTGGTAACTGTTAAAAGATAGGAAACAAAGGGTAGGAATAAATGGTCAGTTTTCAGAATGGAGAACTAAATAAGTAAATAGTGGTGTCCCCCAGGGATCTGTACTGGGCCCACTCCTATTTAACATATTCATAAACTATCTGGAAAAAGGGGTAAATAGTGAGGTGGCAAATTAGCATAACTTTGCTGAATTCTGACATAGCTCCTTGGCTATGCTGATTCAAACATGCTGAGGATCTGGTTCCAGATCTCCAAGTAGAGCCTTAGAACGTATCAAAGCATATAATGCTACTAAAAGAAATGGACTGGTGTCTGAAAAGCTAAGATCTATATCAAGAAAGTGTCAAGCTCATGTGACCAGCTTATACTTTAAAATATTCAGAGAAGGATTTTATTGGTTTTATGGTGATGATTAATATTGCCAAGTAATGCCAAAATGCATTTTTAGATGTTGGCATGAACGGTTTTTGTCCACAGAGGGCCTGAGAAGAGAAATTAAAAACCAAACCTTTCCCAAACTTTGAAGCTCAGATCTGAACTTCACAGGCAACCTGTCTGTTAAACTAACAATAAATAATGCTAGGCCAAACCAAACCCCCTCATTTTGGGGAAATTACAAGTTTCGTAGCTGGCCCCCTTATAAAGGGCAAAACTAAAATCCCAAATCTGAACACAGAATGTTGTGAAAGTTCAAATCTGGATCTAAACATCCAGAGAGACCTTTGTTAAAATCTGACAATGCAGCACTGTGATGTATTCTGCAGTATACCCTTCCTGAAATTATTTCTGCACATCACAAGTACACACATGAATCTGCACAGGTTTAGACACAGCACATTCTAATATAACACTTTATAGAGTAAAAGACAAAGAAGTCTTAAGTTTAAGCTCCCACTATGTCTTCTTGAGCTAAAGTGAGTCTAATGGCATTTGTCTTCAAGGTAACAACATTTCACAGACTAAGAATAGCAAATAAAAGAATCATAGAAGATGGAGATGACAGAAACCTGACATGTCATCCACTCCATGCCAATGAAAAAGTTATACCTACAAGATATTTTCTAATGTTTTGTCCAGTCTTTTCAGGGCTGGCCCACAACATTTTGGCATCTGAGGCGGGGAGCTCAAATGATGTTCCCGTGCCCCCTTGCTTCGAAAGGTCTCAATTCTGTCTTCTTCCTGTTCTACTCCTCTCATGGTACTGCTCTGCTACCTGCCCCAATAAAGGAGAACTAACAACTTAAAATGCCTTGTTCAAAAATTTTAAGTAACACTTAACTTTCAAATGCCTGAACAGCAAATGTAACTTTTCTTATCTTCATAGTAAACACTGGCATTTTCATCTGTTTGAATAATCAAAGTGGTGCATTCCGTGCCTTCTTGGTTGCAAAGATTTGAACTGCTTCCTGAAGGTCCACAGTCTGGGCCAGCTCATGCTCTATTGAGATGGTTGCAAGGCCAACCAGCCTCTCCTGTGTCATTGTGCAGAGTAAATTTGTTTTTATTAACTTCAGCTTGGAGAAGCTGCGTTCTCCACTGGCAACTGTTACAGAAAGTATTAGAAGTATGCACAGAGCACAAAAGCATTGGAAAGAAGGTGGTCATCTTATTTGTGCACATATATTCCAGAACAGCCTTTGGAGTTGATCCTGTTGAAATGTATCTTGAAAGGGCTTTCAGTTCATCACCTAAATCACTTGCATCAATATCGCGCATGTCATCATGTGTCAACACTGTCTCTAGTGCCCTGCATTGCTGGTGTAGGTCTTCTTCAGGTATCGCAAGGAGTTTTGGAATATCATACAACATCCCAAATATACTGCTGTGTTCCTTGAGCTGCATGAAACGTCCTTCAACTGACTGTATTGCACAATCTAGCACTCTGAATTGTTGTTTGGGGTCTCTTACGGGATTATCCCATGCCTCGTAATCAAAATGTCGACTTCTTCGGTGACTCTCGTATTCTTGAATGGGTGGGAAAATAGCTTCAGTATAAAGTTCCTCTGCCAACTTCTGTGCATTCTTCAGAATGTTTTGAAATCCCTCATCTGACCGGTAAGACTGTAGGTTTGACTTTGCTTTCTCCAGTTGTTCCATTGCTCCAGATATATCAAGGTCAACACCTTGGAGTCTCTTGCTTACAACATTTATTTCAAACAGTATGCCATGCACAACACTAATCCACACAGAAATTTGAAGTTATGTATGTTTCTGGTGATTCCATTTCCCTCTGCCACTGTTCTCCCACAAACGGTTCCTGTCATAGCATTATCCTCCATATTGGCAACTATGGCATCATCTATCTTCCCAATTTGGTGTTTGATAGGCTTTATCGCCTCTACTCGACTTTCCCACTGTGTGGCACTCAGTGGTTTCAGTGTCAGAGAGGATGTTCCCAGATGTTGCTTCAAAATTTGCCATCGATGAGTTGATGCAGAGAAAAATACATAGAGGCTTTGAATTACATTAAAAAATTCAGCAGTCTCACTAGAAGCTGATGCTGCATCACTGACCACCAAGTTCAATGAATGAGAACTGCATGGGACAAAAAAAGCTCGAGGGTTTAATTCTCGGATCCATGTCTGCACTCCTCTCTTCTTTCCTCTCATGTTGGCACCATTATTGTAGCCCTGACCTCTAATGTCAGCTATCGCAATTCCCGTATCTTCCAGCTTTTTAAGAAGCACATTTCTCATACCAGCTCCTGTAGTATCATCAATGTCAATAAAGTCTAGAAAATGCTCTCTGACAGTCACCATTGCAGGGACATTTTCACTAGGTTCTGTTGTTACAAAACGCACCATTAAAGTCATTTGTTCTGTATGGCTGATGTCAGGTGTGCAGTCCAGAATAACAGAGTAATACCTTGCTGACTTCAGATCTGCCACAATCTTCTGTTTGACTTTTGTTGCCAGTAACTGTATGATCTCATTTTGAATTGTGTTTCCAAAGTAGTGGTGTGTGTACATTTCTTGGGTGGTGACTCTTCTTAGATGCTCCTGGAGCACAGCATCAAACTCAGCCATCAGCTCTACAATTTTAAGGAAGTTTCCATTGTTTGTCACATACAGCTGATCTGAAGTGCCATGCAGTGCTAGGTTTTGGGAAGCAAGCATTCTCACAATGGCAATGAGCCTTTTCAGAACATTTTGCCAGTAAAGAGACTCTGATGCAATCTTCTCTTGATGCTGGTCATCTATGGTGGCCTTTAACCTTAGTCTCATCTCAAGCTCTTTCCACCTATGGAATGCTCTCTGATGATTTGCTGCCTTCTCATGGCATGCCAGATTTCTAGCCAGATTTTTCCAGTCCTTTGTTCCTGTAGAACCCAATGTGGCTGGAAGATGAGACTGGAAAAGTTTGCAACAAAAACAGTATGCAGCATTCTGGGTTTTTGAGTACATAAGCCATGTCCCCTCCACTTTTTCACCATTGGGGATTTCACGCCAGTAATGTGTTGGATGGAAACTTCTGTTTTGATTGTCTTTGGGGAACATGTAAAAAGCAACAGAGGGTCCTGTGGCACCTTTGAGACTAACAGAAGTACTGGGAGCATAAGCTTTCGTGGGTAAGAACCTCACTTCTTCTTTGCTGTGGCCCATGCAGTACAAGGAAGTCCCCCAGGCTACTGCTCAAGTGGGTCCACAGTCCTGGATCATCTAGACATAAGGAACTAAACTCAGCAGCAGCTGTTTCTTGTGCCTCCACCAACCTCTTCTATGATCTACACCAGTGGTTCCCAAACTTTAACAGCCCGCGAACCCCTTTAACTAAATTGTAAAATCTCGTAAACTCCCTCCTAAAAATGAATATTTTCAGGGATTTAAGTTTAAATTTCCTCAGTGTGATGGATGCCCCAACTGCCAGGCCCCGGAATCTATGAACCTCTGAAAAATATTTTTAATTGAAACTTTTTTTTAATGAACATAGAAAAACCAGAAACCAAAAATGTTTCTGTAAAATGTTTTTTTGACTTTTGTTTTTAAAAAAATGGTTTCTAATAAAAATAAATTCATTTTTGGTTTTCAAAAATCAGAAAATGTTTCATTAAAACAGTTTTTGAAAATGGACCATTTTTCCGTTTCAGTTTTTTGTAAATTTTTCTTGGGGAATTTTGAAAAATGTGAAAAAAATTCAAAACTTTCTGTGAAAAATGCTTGGTATTTTTCACCCACCTCTAGTTTCGGGTGAGGCTGTGTCTGGTGGTAACAAGGAGGGCTGTGGTTCTGGCTTTAGATGAGATTTGGCAAATTCCTGGGGCTCGGGCTGGGGTTCAGGCTGCCGGCTCCCGCGCTGATGGTGGCAGGGCTTGGGCTGCCAGCCCCAACTGCCCGGCCCCACTCTCCCTGGGGCTCGGGCTGGATTCAGGCTGCCAGCTCCCGTGCTGATGGTGGCAGGGCTTGGGCTGCCAGCCCCAACTGCCCGGCCCTGCTCTCCCTGGGGCTCGCGCTGCCAGCCCTGTTCGGAGCGCTGGGGTTTGGGGTGCCGGCTCCCCTGCTGACAGGGGCAGGGCTTGGGCTGCTGGCCCCAACTGCCCAGCCCCGCTTTCCCTGGGGCTCGGGGTGTCTGCCCTGCAACCGGGTCCCACCTGCTGTCTCCAATGCCCGGGGTCCTTTGTCTGCCATTAGTGAAATTTTTCTGGTGAACCCCCTGTAACGTTCTGCAAACCCCCAGGGGTTCGCAAACCCCAGTTTGGGAACCACTGATCTACACTTTTCTTCAGGAATGTGCATGGTTACATCCATTTGAGATGGAGATAAGGATGCTGCAGTAGCTGCCAGGTCACCTGCACTCTGACTAACTGGAAGATCCGGCATCTCCTCACCACCCACATCCTCACTGGGGCCAGAAGGCTCACCGTGAACATTTGTGTCTATGTATCTCAGGAGAGCTCCTTCCTGCTTAGACAGAAAAGTTTCCTTTGCTTGCTTGCTTTTTCTGAATGCTGCCCCAGAGAAGCATTTTCTTCTTTCACTCATGACTGCTGTTCTGTGCCAGCTATAGTGGCTCTCAACATGCAATTGAAGGGGACAAATAAGCAGGCTGGTAGCAGGGCCTGAGTGAGTGAAGATATCAGTGTCTTAAGGGCCTAACTGGCACTTACTACTTCAGTTGACTGCCTGTTCATAGAATCATAGAATATCAGGGTTGGAAGGGACCTCAGGAGGTCATCTAGTCCAACCCCCTGCTCAAAGCAGGACCAATTCCCAACTAAATCAACCCAGCCAGGGCTTATTAATTAATGGAGATATCCTCTCTCCTAGAACTGGAAGAGACCTTGAAAGGTCATTGAGTCTAGCCCCCTGCCTTCACTAGCAGGACCAAGTACTGATTTTGCCCCAAATCCCTAAGTGGCCCCTTCAAGGATTGAACTCATAACCCTGGGTTTAGCAGGCCAATGCTCAAACCACTGAACTATCCCATCCCTTGACTTGCTCTCCTCAAGTGGATTCAGGAAAGCATCAAGAAACAGGAAGCTCCCTGAGAAGCTGGTGTAAATCAGTCCAGGCTCCTGGGAGTGCCAGAGAGGTGAGGTACATAAGAGGCTCCTCCTCCTCTCTCTCCCTGCAGCTCCTGCTGCTTTCTGTTATTCCCTCTCAACTTTTCTCCTGCCTGCCTGTTACGTCTCTTGTGCCCTTTTTCCTCCAGCACAGCACTCCGCCATCTCTGTGCATCTAGAGCAGAGAGAATACATATGCAGCAGACGCACTTTTCTACACTCTGGGTCCTAGTGGCACCTGAGGCAGCCGCCTCAGGGTAAGATCAGCCCTGAGTCTTTTAAATATCCTATCCAATAGCTCTCTCACAACTTCCCTTTATGGTCATGAAATTTCTCCTAATGCTAAGTCTAAATTTTCCCTCTTAATTTCTTTGGATTTACTTCATATAGTCAAGTGTAGTCTTATGTCACATGCATAATTATTAAGTAATCAGTTGCTTTAATACATTTCTGATTATACAAGCCACTCACAAACTAGAAGAAGAATATGATGAAACTGAAAACTAACCCGTATTCCACTCTTCCATGCCTGTAAGACATCTGCAAGAATAGAAAGGGTGCTCCATATTGATTTTCAGCTTAGCTAGAACACTAGCTCAAGAAATTTTATAATATAAGGTGGAAAAGATACCACAGACACACTACACAATAGAGGTGTGTGCTAAAAATGTCTCACTTGAAACCCTGACTCTTGTTCTGTAATTTAGGAATTGGATGGATGCATATATCCTCTTTAAAGCAATTGTTTTAAACTTCTAGTAATATGCTGCACAATATACTTTAACTTCTACCGTTATTGATTGCATTATTATTATTATTTATACCAGTGTTTTCATACAGCCAAATTTACTCATAAACTCATTAGTCTAGTATCAGATGCATTCATGTTTTCCATTACGCAATGGAAATATCAGGTGATAATTGGAACAATGTCTCACTAGAGATAAATGTTTCACTAGAAAGTCAAACTGTGACAATTATCAATTTTCCAGATGAGCTGAGGAATGATCGAAAGCTTAGCAGGATTCAAAAAGGATTAGATATTTATAAGGATAACAAGAGCACCCACAGTTACAGTAGATAGAATGAAAAAAAATGGGGATATGAACCCTCATGCACAAACCAACTGTTAATTTACCAGGGCCACAAACCTGCAAGTTGCTCTGAATGATACTTCAGTGGGGCGCTGGGTGTGTGCAGGGTTCTGCCCATACTGAACAGCCTATACAGAAGAGCTTGTTGGATTGGGGCCCAGGTTAGGAAGGAACTTCTCCTATAGGCCGGTTATTCCATAATTGTCCCTGATAGGGTTTCTTGCGCCTTCCTATGAAGCATCTGGTAATGATCACTCTTGGAGACTGGGCACTTACTAGATGGAACCTAGGTCTGATCAGGTATTTCCTATGTTTCTGTGTATTGTGTGTCTAAACTGTATCCAGACCCACTAAAGCCCAGTAAATGTTTTCTTTTCCCAACAAAACTGTTGAATTCATTTATATAACAAATAAATACATCAGGGACACCAACAAAGTGAACACTCCTACAATCAAAGAACTCTTCCAGGAACAGGAAGATCCCACTTCATTGTTCCCATTACTGTCCTGGAGTCACAAAATTCCAGTTGTCCTTTTAGGAAGGGAATGTCTTTTTTTTTACAGGAACTCAATGTCTTTCAGTGCAATTTCCCTAGTAGGCTAGATTGAATTTTAAGGCTCCAGAGCTATTGCTCTAAATTGCCAAAAATAAACAGTTTACATTTTTGATTTATATCTGTATAGTGGCAGATTTAGAGTTAGTGGGGCCCTGTGCGCAGCTTCATTCCCCCCCCCCAACCCTTTCAAGACCCAGCCAAGAAAAAGAACATTCTCTCTTATACCCCCCTCTCCCCGCAGTTTTTTATTCTTTTTTTCTTCCTCCTCCTCCTATATTATAAGTAATAGGAAGTAAATGAAAATAAAGTGAGGTACCTTGATTGGGGCAGGGGGTTGGGATGCAGGAGGGGGTGCAGAGGTTGGGCTCTGGGAGGGAGTTTGGGTGCTGGGTGTGGGGTCTGGGCTGGGGTTGGGGTGTGGGAGGGGTGCGGGCTCTGGGAGGAAGTTTGGGTGCAGGCTCTGAGCTGGGGCACGGGGTTGGGGCGTGGGCGCTTACCTTGAGTGGCACGGCTCCTGAAGCGACCAGCGCACCCCTCTGGCAGTGGCTCCTAGGTGGGGGGTCTCTGTGTGCCACTCCCGCAGCTCCCATTGGCCGCAGTTCCCGGCCAATAGGAACTGCGGAGTTGGCGCTTGGGGCAGGGGCAATGCGCAGAGACACCCCCCGCCCCCAGGGGCTGCAGACACATGCCGGCCACTTCTGGGAGTGGCACAGTGCGGAGGGAGGGAGGCAGCGTGGGCAGGGAGCCGCCTTAGCCCTGCTGTGTCTCTGTATGCTCCTTAAAGGGGGGGGAGTAGTGTGTCTCCGTGCGCTGCCCCGCCCAAGGCAGCGCACGGAGCTGCCACCCCCATGCCAGGGGCGCACAGAGACATGCCTGCAGCCAGCCACTTTCGGGAGCGGCATGGGGCCACCGGCCACAGAATGCAGGCAGCCTGCCTGCCTGAGCCCTGCTGTGCTGCCGACCAGGATTTGGGGGCAGGTTATCTCATGAGATTTGTCCTGCATTTTGGGAACCCCTGTCATTGGTGGCCCCGTGCCACTATACTGTTTGTTTCATGGCAAATCCGCTTCTGTGTCTGTATCATTTAAGCCCTCTTATGACCAGGGGAAGAAACTAAGTTAACTGAACAGGCCCATTGTCCTGTATTTATATTAATCAATATTTACACACATCAAAAAACAAATTTGTCCCAAAGATGGTAATGGCATAGGATTGAATATGGGATTTTATTAAGAGCTAGAACCCTATGTTTTTGCATTTTATTAAGCTGTAAACTTAATGTAGGGTTTGTTGACATTACTGAAAACTATAGGCTTTATTTATCCAAGTGAAAGTACAGTACATCCATAGATTCATAGAATCTAGGACTGGAAGGGACCTCGAGAGGTCATCGAGTCCAGTCCCCTGCCCTCATGGCAGGACCAAATACTGTCTAGACCATCCCGGATAGACATTTATCTAACCTACTCTTAAATATCTCCAGAGATGGAGATTCCACAACCTCCCTAGGCAATTTATTCCAGTGTTTAACCACCCTGACAGTTAGGGACTTTTTCCTAATGTCCAACCTAAACCTCCCTTGCTGCAGTTTAAGCCCATTGCTTCTTGTTCTATCCTTAGAGGCTAAGGTGAACACGTTTTCTCCCTCCTCCTTATGACACCCTTTTAGATACCTGAAAACTGCTATCATGTCCCCTCTCAGTCTTCTCTTTTCCAAACTAAACAAACCCAATTCTTTCAGCCTTCCTTCATAGGTCATGTTCTCAAGACCTTTAATCATTCTTTTCTCTGGACCCTCTCCAATTTCTCCACATCTTTCTTGAAATGCGGTGCCCAAAACTGGACACAATACTCCAGTTGAGGCCTAACCAGCGCAGAGTAGCGCGGAAGAATGACTTCTCATGTCTTGCTCACAACACACCTGTTTCATGTTTGCTTTTTTTGCAACATCATCACACTGTTGACTCATATTTAGCTTGTGGTCCACTATAACCCCTAAATCCCTTTCTGCTGTACTCCTTCCTAGACAGTCTCTTCCCATTCTGTATGTGTGAAACTGATTGTTCCTTCCTAAGTGGAGCACTTTGCATTTGTCTTTGTTAAACTTCATCCTGTTTACCTCAGACCATTTCTCCAATTTGTCCAGATCATTTTGAATTATGACCCTGTCCTCCAAAGCAGTTGCAATCCCTCCCAGTTTGGTATCATCTGCAAACTTAATAAGCGTACTTTCTATACCAATATCTAAGTCGTTAATGAAGATATTGAACAGAGCCGGTCCCAAAACAGACCCCTGCGCAACCCCACTTGTTATGCCTTTCCAGCAGGATTGGGAACCATTAATAACAACTCTCTGAGTACAGTTATCCAGCCAATTATGCACCCACCTTATAGTAGCCCCATCTAAATTGTATTTGCCTAGTTTATCGATAAGACTATCATGCAAGACCATATCAAATGCCTTACTAAAGTCTAGATATACCACATCCACAGCTTCTCCCTTATCCACAAGACTCGTTATCCTATCAAAGAAAGCTATCAGATTGGTTTGACATGATTTGTTCTTTACAAATCCATGCTGGCTATTCCCTATCACCGTACTACCTTCCAAGTGTTTGCAGATGATTTCCTTAATTACTTGCTCCATTATCTTCCCTGGCACAGAAGTTAAACTAACTGGCCTGTAGTTTCCTGGGTTGTTTTTATTTCCCTTTTTATAGATGGGCACTATATTTGCCCTTTTCCAGTCTTCTGGAATCTCTCCCGTCTCCCATGATTTTCCAAAGATAATAGCTGGAGGCTCAGATACCTCCTCTGTTAGCTCCTTCAATATTCTAGGATGCATTTCATCAGGCCCTGGTGACTTGCAAGCATCTAACTTTTCTAAGTGATTTTTAACTTGTTCTTTTTTTATTTTATCTGCTAAACCTACCCCCTTCCCATTAGTATTCACTATGTTAGGCATTCCTTCAGACTTCTCGGTGAAGACCGAAACAAAGAAGTCATTAAGCATCTCTGCCATTTCCAAGTTTTCTGTTACTGTTTCTCCCTCTTCACTGAGCAGTGGGCCTACCCTGTCTTTGGTCTTCCTCTTGCTTCTAATGTATTGATAAAAAGTCTTCTTGTTTCCCTTTATTCCTGTAGCTAGTTTGAGCTCATTTTGTGCCTTTACCTTTCTAATCTTGCCCCTGCATTCCTGTGTTGTTTGCCTATATTCATCCTTTGTAATCTGTCCTTGTTTCCATTTTTTATATGACTCCTTTTATTTTTTAGATCATGCAAGATCTCGTGGTTAAGCCAAGGTGGTCTTTTGCCACATTTTCTATCTTTCCTAACCAGCGGAATAGCTTGCTTTTGGGCCCTTAATAGTGTCCCTTTGAAAAACTGCCAACTCTCCTCAGTTGTTTTTCCCCTCAGTCTTGATTCCCATGGGACCTTACCTATCAGCTCTCTGAGCTTACCAAAATCTGCCTTCCTGAAATCCATTGTCTCTATTTTGCTGTTCTCCCTTCTACCCTTCCTTAGAATTGCAAACTCTATGATTTCATGATCACTTTCACCCCAGCTGCCTTCTACTTTCAAATTCTCAACGAGTTCCTCCCTATTTGTTAAAATCAAGTCTAGAACAGCTTCCTCCCTAGTAGCTTTTTCAACCTTCTGAAATAAAAAGTTGTCTCCAATGGGAAGCATCAGCAGGATCATTTTGCTCACCTCACACTAGGTCTCCACCTTGAGCCAGAGCAGCTTTGTAGAGATAGAAGATATTTAAGGTTCTATATCCTTATCCTTTTTTCTGAAGGTTGCTAACTGTGATATGAACACCTGTCCATTAAGAACTGGAATAAGAACAACTCATTTCATATATATATATGTCCAGGTGTGTGTATTTTTTTATAACGTGTGCACATGTCCAACACTCAGAAATGGCTTTGCTGGCACAGCTTTTAGAGGGCAACTATGGGCACATAAGGAGTTAAGTACACATAATTTAGAAAGAGAGAGAGAGAGAACAACAGCCTAGAAGAACTCCTGGAACCTGGGAGAAATGAAGAGCAGAATTCACTCTAAAGTCCCCTATAGATCTTTGTGGATCTAAAATATCCGTTCAGGGCTAAGATACTATGGTGATAGGTGCTATAGACAAGATAAAGAAATAGATGCGATTCCATCCTCATGTGGGGGTAGGGGAAACAGTGAATATATTTACACAAGCTAGTTCATAGAATGTACTCTTTTTCTTGAAAATATTTATTTGTAAACAAGATGGCTCTATCCTTGCTGTGACCCATTGTGTGATCATTTCCATGAAAATAGGCTATATACAAAAGACACATAAGATCCAATTTTACAACAATTAAGTTATTTGGGATATTCCTTTACATTCCCAATCTTTCATTTCGCCATCAAAAATGTAGACTCATTTCATATGCCAGTTTGCTATTGCAATAATAAGCCATTAATAAGCTATCATTTATGAAGTGTCTTGAGATGCTATATAAACTGAAGTCCAGCCACCAAGCTGATACCTGATAAAATTGGTAGGAAGAAAAATTATCCTGCAGTCTTCAAGAGGATTCATCGGTATATGAATGATTTACTATAACATCTTGAATTAGTTTATTGTCACAAAAGACTTTAACAGACCATAGTCAGAATATAGTAATCCAAACTTGCAAATTTTTCAGGCAAAATAACAGATAACCAAGTATGATGGATTTTATTTGGTCATTACCATCATTTTGCGGTAGCAGTGTTAACATACCTTTGATGACTTAACTCCCTCTGCCCATCTTTTGCAGCAGATTAGCCTCAAATCACATGGGTGATAATAACAGCAGCTTTCATCTGATGATTCGAAAGTGATCAGCAAGCTTTATGAGCTGACACCTAATTTAACCATCACTTAAATACAGCTACCTCGGATGTGGCAGGTGATAGCCTTTAAACAGCACATAGACATTCTACTGTACACAACAATTCAACATAGAAAGTGAAGAGAAAGTATGGCAGAATTTTAGGGAAGCAGGACATAATTAGCCATGTTGGAATTTGACCAGGATATCAGGTTAACACCTGTACTTTTTTGAAAAGTGCCTGGGGAGTTTTATTAGCAACAAGAAGTGAGGAGCTCTCGTTTTCATCACATTCCAGACATTTTGTGACAAATATCCAAATATTCTTAGTACTAATGAAATACAAATTCACAAGAAATACTTATTACTAGGTACTAGATATAGGCCTGAATCACAAAGTATGAATTTAGATCTGATTTTGAAGTACCCAGCACATCGGAGGTGTTCCGAGGGAGATTTTGGTTCAGGTTCATAGCTACTTGAAAGTAGTAACATAGCAAACTAGGGATATGATGGAACCCATGGATTTTCTGAAACACTTGATCTATTTGTGGCCAGCCCAAATCAATGGAGGCTGACCTGTTTTTATGTAATTCCTGGAAAATCCCACTTGCAAAGGATACTATCCAGTCAGTTGCTTGAAGATCTGATGTTGTATATGGAAACACCTTTGCAGGGGAAGGAGTTCAAAGATGGTAGCACCCAGTCTTTTAGAATTTAGATTGAGTAGAAAACATACCCATTTCAGCCCACATCTTCCTACAACTATATTATAAATATGGAAAAAGTGACAGAGTCTTGCACCAAATAATGTAGAGACAGAGATATTTGCTACACACCTTCCCTGTTATGTATTCCTAGTTGTTCATCTAATAGGATCAAGTGGGCATATTTCTCACAATAAAATTTCCTACTACTGAAATGTTTTGCTGGGAGGTGGTGAGCACTAGAAGACCTAAGACCTTCCAATTTGATTCTTTTCAGTATTGTGTGTATCACGTAGATTTGAAACGTGTTGTCTCCAATTCAACTGTATTAATATGGGTATTATGAATAAAGTGTGTATAATAACATACCTCTGTATGTAATACGATTATAGAGACACGTGATTATATACAATGGCTGCTCTCTGAAATGACTCTATAAAAATGACATTTGCATATTTATTGCCACTCAATAATTTCTGCCAAATGTGTTCAGTTTACAAAGAAAATTATTTTCTTTCTAATTTTCTAACTTCCAGCTCTTCAAACTTAACCTGAAAGTCTGGCTGGGCTCCATCCTTCTTGTGCAATATCTCCATTAATAAAGGATGTGCAGGACAATTTTAGGTTCTCAGTGACACTCTTGGAACCCCACTGTCTTCAAATTATTGCTTCAGCAACATCAGTGCAATCGTATTACTGTCAGTGGTTTTGCATAGATGTGACTAATTGGAGCCTATTAAACAATTCTGTTGATGATTCACAAAGAGGCTCATTTCCTCTTGGTTATTGGCTCTGCAATGCTAAAATGAATAAAATGGCAGCAAAAACATATTTTTGCCACTGAAGTCAGCAGATATGTCACAAAAAGTCAGCTGATCTGATAAGTAAGAATATTTTACATTCACTTTTCAAAACAGAACTCCACTTTAAGCACTCATGACTCTTCTGATGACCTTTACTGTAACCTGCTGATCTAGAGGAAATAGAGGCCAAGACAAATCAAAAGGCAATTGAACTTTCTAGCTGGTCCTTAAGAGGAAAATCCTGCCCTATCTACCTAGCTGCATAAGGCTATGCACTCAGCAGAACTAGAGCCATTCCATGGAAGTAGGGAGGAAGCATAATTTGTGGAGCGCATGCAAAGCTTCCACACCACTTACACACAGCACAGCACAGCACAAGAGATCCTTCTTCCCTAGCATACAAGGAGGCTGCAGACTGGCCAGGTGCAACTGCCCAGATTCACCAACCCATATGGACAGATATTTGTACAACCCTGACGAGTCCATCCCTTTACCCTGTAGACCTCCTTACACATAGCCAATATACTTAAACTGTGTGCTAGGGAGAAGATTTGGACTTAAATCACAAGTGACTGCAAAGATGATTAGAAAACGTATGAGTGTTATAAGATTACACATTGAAGATATGACTCATAACAATCTGCTGCTATGGTCAGGTTCCCTTTGGAGACTGGCTCCTGGCCCAGCTGAAGGCAGCCAAATTTTTCTGTCCTCTGAGAGGCAAGCTTTGTTGCTATGGTAGTACAGCTGTGATTATGACTTCCTAGGAAGCCTATTCTGTTCTTAATATGAGTGGTAAGAGGAGAAGTCCTATTCCAGACTCTTATTATGGGCCCTGGGGGACCTAGACAGGTGTGTATGAGAAAGTATCATTTATACTAGGACCTAAAGAAAGAGCACTTACAAAGGAGCATAAATATCAAACCTAGTGAGAACAAATGATAAGGAGAGATACAGCATAGTCTTGAGAGCTGAAGGAGGCAGAGAGAAGCCCATTAGCCAAACCTATGTCCTGGCACTGGTTGGAAATCTTGGATTGCCTGTTTGTGTGTTCACAACTCTGAACTACGGACACTGAAATACGGAGACATGACTTGTGCCTCATGTGCTTTGTCCATGTCCAAAGTAGACTTCTTGGGGCAAGAACCATGGTTTCTTGTTCTGCATGCATATCAACAAGGATTCCATACATATTAACCAATACAGATTGTTTTGTGCAACCCTTCGTGGGTTTTCATGTGTATTTTTATTCCTGCATTGTCAGTCCTATCAGGGGCATTGGACAGAAAGCGTCATGGTCTGAGCACTGAGCAAGAAGACAGGAACTCCTGAATGCTAATCCAGGTTCTGTCTTTGTGGCCTCAAGGAAATTCACTTAACCCCTCTATGTATCGGTTTCTCCTTGTGCAAAATGAGGATAATGCTTACTGAGCTTCCCACAGGGATGTTATAGGAATATTTAGTTAATTTGCACAGTACTTGGAAAATCTAAAACTGTTCTCTAAGCATAGCCACTTTTACTCTATTTTGGGAAGTACTAATAATTGAAAATGGTGCACCTTGAAACACACTGGACTTCAGAAATATGTATTGATTGAGTCTGTGTGGTCCCAGAAGTCCTATCTCACTTTCTTGAGGCTATACCTGTGGTATGGGGCTGTTCATTAACAGACCAGTACTTATGGGTATAACCCTAGCAGTTCTAAGGAGATTGTGGGGATACTTCAATCCAGACCTGTCTTGTTTTCCTTCAGTTCTGAATAGTTACTGCTCTGTAAAGCAGATAATTAAAAATTCAAATAAACAATTAATTTGAAATAAATCATATACCACCCATGCAAATCAAGATAATTGTCTTTAAATGAAGCCTAATTATGGCTAGTCACAGATGTTATTCCATAACTAAGAAAAATAATTCTATTTTAGGGTTAGCACTTGGGATTTAAGACAAAACTGTAAAACTTAAAAGATTTAAGAATTATACTGTAGGAAGTCAGACTATAATAAGCTTTAGATCAACAGTTCATATAGCATCAAGGGATTCCTAACCGCCCAAGAGAAAGAGTTCCTAATATACTGTAACCTACAACTTTTCCCTTGAAATGTCTTAGTTCCATGAAGCAATAAAACAGTCTGGACTAAGTTACTGAAGTTCTTTGAAGTACTGGAGAGACCCATAAATAAGGTGAGTACTTTGGAGGGGGGCTCATTTTGTGGTACACATATACAACTATTTCATAGTCATGTTGATTTGTTGCTGCCTGTAAGTCCGTTTCCTGGGAGCTATAAATCTTCATTCAAGTAAAACTAAAATGTCATCAGTATTCATTTGATGCATTTTTTACACCACCAGGCAAAAAAAAAAAAAAAAAAAATGTCAGCATTCATGTAAGCCCTTCTATGCACAACTTGCAGCTCTGCACTAAAATTAGGGTTCATAGATTCATACAAATATTTCATACCATATTGTAAACATTTGGTAACAAATGTACCATTTCATGGCCAGAAAGAGTGGTAACTGTCACTGGAGAAATAAAACTGAGTTATTGTTTCCAGTTTCAAAAGAACAGCAACAAGTATAAAAAAACTATATGTGATCTTTGTCCTTTTCTCCTCTCAGACACCTGCACTCATCTAATGTTTCACTGAGTCCTGAAAAATAAATGCATAGCTTCAGTCTCCTAATCCATGTGGCTCCAGAGACCACTGTTACATGAGACCTTAAACTGATGATGCTGGGCGTCGTAGGGGCAGCTTAATCTTTTTTAATTCAAATCAACTGAGTCCCATGTGGCGCTAGGATGATACTCTATATGCTGCAATCAGACTGACCTAGACTTCTTGTGCTCTAAATGATTAATGAAACTGCCTCCTAGTTTGTTTCCATGGTGATCTGAAACTTGACACTATGTAGGAATCTGCCATTCACACTGAATGAATTGAGAAGGAGGTAGACAGGAACAAAACTCCACCAGTTTTACAGAGTATGTTGAATTTTAAATCATTAGTCGCCTAGTACTCGGATTGTTGACTCTTGAAAATCTGAGTGAGATAATATATCCTAGTTAATATAGTTTTAATTGGGTACTTTATTGGTCAAATGGTTTAAGTATAAGCAAAATTAGTTGCTTCGAATACTACCTTTTGAATAATCTGTCTGTATGTAAATGTAGACTAATGCTGGAACAGTTGATCAAACCATTCAAGCTAGGCAAATGTTTTCAAATTTTGTAAAATGTGCATTATTTCTAGAACAATTTCAGATTTTCTTCAGTCCATGAAGAAGGCCTTAAAGTTCCCTTGCTCATCCATTTTAATAGTTAGTAGTGTAATGAATATTTCAAATATTTCACTGTAGTGTTTTGAGGCTTTTCATATACAGTAAATTCCTTTTACTTCATTTTTCAGAGAGAATATTGGCCACCATTAAGGGGAAAGACTGAATATGTCACAGTGTTAATGGTGAGTTACTGACAATCAGTGTTAGCGTATGAATGTCAGCAATGAGAGGAAGGATTGTCCAGTGGTTAGGGTACAAGCCAGAGACCAAAGATCAATTCCCTGCTCCACCACATACTTGCTGTGCCTCAGATCCCTTTCTGTAAATGGGGACGATATCACTTCCCCAGCACACGGGTGTTGTGAGGATAAATACATTTATGACTGTGAGGTACTTAAATACTATGGTAGTGGGAGAATCTCAGCTTTCCTCTAAAGAAAAAGTTGCAAAGAAAAACTGGGGAAGGGAAACCTTAAAGATTCAAACACCAGAAGGCAAATAAAAACAACCTAAAATATCTTCAAAAAAATCTCATGAATTCATGAATTTTAAGCCAATCTGATTATTTTGGTGAAGAGAGAGGTGTCCATGATTTTTGAACATTTGGGGTTGGCAATACTTAGCCGGAATGTATATGTCACTGGTTCATCTGACTCTTAAAATGAATGGGCCAAATTCCTAAAAAATGAAGGCAGTGGGAAGCCCTATCCAGATGCAGGTGCAGTGCCACAAGTTGTCCACAAGCCCAGATTCTCTGGGTACAGATTGCTGGAGAGGGAGATGTACTGATTCCACAGGTGTGGAATAGCAAGTTATACTTGTTTCCACCCACGAGGGTGAACTAGGCCAGATAACTGCCTTTCTCTGTGCATCCTCTTAGATCCAGGAAGTTAAACTTGAGCTTTTAGAGGTGAAAATACACATTTTCACATCCATTAGAAAATAGCAGAAGAACTGAGTGAAAGTCCAAAACATGTTTATGAGGGTGAGATTGAAAGCCACTTCACATACCTGGTGTCTGGCTACTGCCAATGAAATCGGGTAGATTTTAAAGCCATTTGTCAAAAACCATGCAGACAAAAACATTCCAAAATCTCTAAACTGACTCCCTGAACTCAAGCCCCAGACTTATTTTGGATGAAAATTGTTCATAATTTAATACCTGTGGCATTGATTTTCTTGCATACGGTACATTATGAGAAAACAAGAGCACAATGATATTTCAGGCAGGGACTGGCTATCCCAGTTGAGGGATTTACAGGTTCATGTCCTGGACAAGCATGGAATCAGAACCATGATTGCTACAATCACATTTAAACAGAGATGTGGCTGGGAAAGGTTCTAACATGTTCTCCCTGTCTTGTGTTGAACAAGATTATTTTGTCTAAGGTTCGCATTATAAAACTATGCTACAGACTATCTAAGGACATATCACAGAAAAACAACATTCTCATTGCTCAGGGAAACAGTGCTAGAACACAGCAGCAACATCTATATTTAAAGGCAGTTGTATCTATTATGACCATGATCCCATGAGCCTTAAAGAGGGATATTTGTACAGGTAAAAACTTTCACAGGCTGTGCCTGATTTAACCATAAATCATAGTATTCACATCTTTTGTGTTTGCGTAGCATTTAGCCCAGTGGGACCACAATCCTAACTGGACTCTTGGACACTGCTGCATTATAAATAAATAATAATCATTCAGATTTTTCTTTTTATTGTTACCACAGTTACAACAATAATGGGCATCCTCTCCCAGAGTTTATCATCGGTGCTAAATTTGTATACAGTATGAAACTGGGAGGAGTGAACATATGTATTTTGGAAGAGAGGGCTGAAAAATGAAATGGTATTGATACGTTGGAGAATAGGCTAAAATCAATATTATGAGATTCAATTAATACAAATTTAAAATACCATAATTCTTGTGAGAAACCAGTAATCAAATGCAATAAGAATAGAACTAGAGAATATTGGATAAGCAGGAATGCTATGTATCTGAACAGTGTCTAACACTTTGATTTTGGCCCTTGGGTGCTACTGTAACACAAATAATAAACAGTAATAGCATACTACCATAGAGGGATCTGGGGATTTACATGGCTAATAAAGTGAATATGAACCAACAATGCAACACTATGGCAAAATAAGGCAAATGCTTTGTATTGAGTTGTATTAATAGGAATGTCACAGGTAAAAGAAATAAGGTAATTATTCTGCTCTACTTACCTGGATAAGCCTCATTTGGAGCACTGCATGCTGTTATGAATACTACATTTAAATACACACACACACACACACACACACACACACACACACACACACACACACACACACACACATATACGGTAATGGGAGAACTCAAAAGAGAACAAAAAAATGAGAAATGATTTGGAAAACAATACTTACAAAGAGATAAAAAGCACAAAGGTTATTCAGGTTAGACAGAAGAAAATGGAGGGGATGTAGGATAGTACACAGATATGTAAATAGATGTGATAATAATTAAAAGGCTACATTATTTTTTTTATATTAATTTTATGCTAATAGTCTCACTAAGTCCTGAAGAAAATGTAGTGAGCGATAGCAGGGACAATGCAGGTTAAATATTAAGGGGAAATGTAGAACTATAAGAATACTTATGGAACAAGACATCCAAGAAACTTATGATATCACCATCTTTGGAAATATTACAAATATTGGACTGGACTCTACATCTGGCTGTGGGCAACAATTCCATTTTTTGAAGGATTTTGACATTTTAAAATTTGGCTTTGTTTAGAATCAGAATGAAATGTGAATGTTGAAAATCTCCATGATGGAAAATTTTAAAAAATAATTTCAGATTAATCAAAATGCTAATTTTGAGGCAACACAACAACCCCATGAAGACGGATCTTGATGTCATAAGGATAGAATTGCAGGTTCAGTGTAGGGTCTAGACGAGGATGGGGAAGCTGGGTTCCAAAGGGGAAAAATACTTGCAAAATCACAGATAGTAACAGCAAAGGGAACAAATACTACAATAGGACTACACAAGTACCTAAACTTCGCTCACTAAATTAGAAAGCAATTATGAAAAATGTGCCCAAGTGATAGTTTCTATTTACTTCTATTCATTTCCTACTAACTAGTTTCCAAGACACACAAAATGACTCATAAAAGTAGCTATCTAAAATATTGTCTATTTAAAATTCACATAGCAATATTTGAGGCAGTATTGTTTTTTACTAGTCAAACTTTCTGATTTAGAATCACATTAAGGTCTTTAGTATCAGAGGGGTAGCCGTGTTAGTCTGGATCTGTAAAAGCAGCAAAGAGTCCTGTGGCACCTTATAGACGTTTTGGAGCATGAGCTTTCATGGGTGAATACCCACTTCTTCGGATGTCTTTGACATTTATACAAAAACCCCTCCGTTTTATCGATTCACATTGTATTTTACAAGTTTTATAGATACACAATTCAAAATACAATATATCTATATAACACATAGAGAGAGATCAATTATAGATATATTGCATTTTGCATTGTGACCCTAAAATTTATGCTCCCTCCTCTTGTTGTCAGAAAGCTGCATTAGCAAATTGCCTGTCAGTTTTCAAAGCTCAGTACTTAGACTTTGCAGCCCTGGGGATATCAGTAACACAAAGTTTGCCCCTTGAAGGCTGGAATGACCTGCTCCCTACAGCTCTATCTATCATATAAAAATGTACTGCTCCAGTATTGTCAGTTTTCACAGCCTAATCTTGATATCTCTTTTCAGGTTTCCTGCTGACTGACAATGTCAGATACAACATTGCACACAATTTTTCTTCTCTATGCGTGAAATTACATATACAGGAAATTTGAAGAGAATCAGCAGGATCCTGATGTTGTTTCCCTGTGTGCAACCAGAGTTAACCACTGTTTAATTCTGAAAGAAGAACTGGGCAATTAGTGGAGGAGGAAAAAATAAAAGAGGTTTCTGAATGTTTGTTCACATTTTTAAATGAGTTTGCTAAGAATTGATTTAATTCCCTTTGTGTTCTTTTTAAACAACCATTCCAGTGACTGCATTTACTTGCTGGCAAGACAGTTTGTGGAAACACCACATATTAAGTAAATTTTGAAGAATATTGGCAGAAAGTGATTTCTGAATTCTTAAACATAAACATTTACACCCGAAAATAGGTTATGCTCAGCCAACAGAGAACAGAAAAAATACCTGACATATGCATCCAATCAAAATTAACCTATGTATTTCAGATTTTGATTATTAGCCATGACTTGCTTGCTAACAATCTGCAGACCAAAAATTGTTTCCAAAAATTATTAGCCAAATAATTTATAACAAATATTATATTAGTTGCTCATAAAACATTCACATAACAGAAAAAGAGGAGAAATTTGTCTAATAAATTATTCACTGGCAATTATTTCTATATTTCTGTGGACCGGCAACAATAATATGGTATGTGTACTAATGTATCCTCATCCTACAGACTGCTTATTCTAAATGTCCCACCAATTTAGATGGAGACTAAAAGACAATAATTCATCCACCAATATAAGACAATGCTCCATTACTTTCAGATCAGTGAAAAACGTCCCAAACAACTTTTTTTACACACTAATTTCAACATATGAATTTAAACAACAATATGGGAGGGATCAGGGAAGATGAATTTGACAAGCAGAATTAAAAGTAGACCACCCTTTTTTACCCCTGTGGATACTTAAATTACAAAGATAGCTGTAAAAATGTAAGCCAATTTCTCTGCTGGTGTAAAGGGGCAAAACTGCACTGAAGTTAGTGGAGCTGTGCCCATAGAGCCAGATCATCAGCTAGTGAACATCAGAATAGCGCCACTGAAGTCAGTGGATTTATATGGATTTATACTAGCTGATGATCTAGTACTTGCACCAGCAGAGAAATCTGGCCAATAGGTGGGTTTTACTTGATACTTTATTTCCCAAAAGACATTTCAACAAGTGGAGAGCAAGTCCAAGCTATAATGGAACTACACTACAGTGGCTACAGTGGCAAAGCTTCCTACACTGATGGAAGGAGTTACTCTTTCTGAGAGGTGGTAGCTAGGTTGATGGAACTAGTCACATCTACAGATCAACCTAATTATGATGCTCAGGGTGCGAAATTTTTCACAGCGCTGAACAACATAGCTTGGTCAATCTAATTTTGAAGCATAGAACAGGCCTTAGACATATGAAGCAGATATTCAAGTGCCCACTTGATAGATGTAACCTCTGCCTATAAGGCAAATATTCCCCTTGATGAATAATAATATACAACACTTCCATAGGACAAAACAATTTATCTTCAATGTATTTTACACATATTAATTAATCCTCAGTAATTCCTGTGAAGTAGGCATATAGGATTATTCCCATTTTAAAGGTGAGGAAACTGAAGTAAAGTGACATGTCGAAAGCCACAGAGGGAGTCATTCTCACAAATGGTGTCAAAACTCAAGTATTCCTGCTTCCTAGTCTTGTGCTCAAAGCACTAAATGGGGGTTCTCAAATATTTACATAGTGGCCTATATCTCAAAACTAGATATGCATATGGAACACCTATCCTCCAATTCATAATTGCATAAACCACCTTCCCTCCCATCCATAGTCACTTGACATCCCCCTGGTAACTACTGCAAATGCTTACATTATAAGTAACATCAGGAAAGTACAACTATTTTTTCTTCTTCTTTTAATGCAATTTAGCAATTGGAAACAAGGAGAAGAGCATCATATGATGATGTACTGGTGATCAGCAAGTGGTTTTGGGACCACCACTGATCCACTGGCCACAGTTTGGGAATCTCTGTACTCACTCATGGCTCTGTCTAATAAGTGACCCTTAGCGTGTGCATGTAACTGTTCTCCAGCACTCCCAGAGGCCTGCCCTAAACAGTCTCTTAATCAGAGTGAATGGGTAGCCTTTCATTCTTTCTTGCCCTGAATGGAACCTGTATAACAAAAAAGCAGAGCTTTAATTTGCCTAAAGAATTTTGTCCCATCCAAATGGAATTTAAGCCTTCCTTGACAACTAAGAATGAAAACATTTCTCTGTATAGGGGACTGATTTACCTTCTCCTGAACATAAAAATCCCTTCCAGATCAGGCTGGAGAAACAATTGACAAAAGTAAGTGCCACCTGGGCCAAGGTAAAATTTCCCCCCTATTTTTTGATTGTTAGTATTAAACTTATTTTATCATTATTAACATATATGAACTTTCAAAAAATATTAATACATCTTATTTCTAACCTATATTTGTTACCTTAAACACTTATTTGTGTTTTCTCAAAAATGGCAGTCATATATTACAAAATCTATTTGATCCTGTCTTTCATTTTTTCATGAAAGGATTGCCCATATTTTATTTCTCCATTTATTAATGTTGGGGGATCTGTCCTTTTCCAGAACTGAGCTATCACACATATGGCTGCTAATAGTAACTGTGTTATCAATGAGGCCTTCCTCCAGTCAATTTTCTTCTTTGGACTATAACCTAATAGAACACAATAGATTCTGTGGAACACTCTCCCACTTGTAAGATGCATTTAAAAAAATCTCCCTGCTACAAGAATTCAGGAGAAGGTAAACCACGGGCACCAAAGACTCAACCAGAATTGCAAAAGAGGCTTTCTGAGGTAATATTGCTAAAGGTATCTGTATGATAGTACCCAGCCTGCTTCGGGGGTTGTTATTCTAAACACTGCATAATTACATAGTAAAAGATTTTTTTAAATGAACAAATTACCCTTTTATTTTTCTTCAAACTTTTTTTAAATTGTGAAAATTCAATATGTAAATTCAAGCTTCCTGCAGGCAACTTTAACATATATGACCAGTACTTGAATAAGATAGGTCTGACTGGACTGGCAACATTCCCAGGGCTATATTTTCATATGGATAAACTATTTTTGAGCATTTTTTTTCATTATATTGATGTAACCCATGCCTGCTTAGTGTGGTGCTCTGTCCCCCTCTAGTGGCACCTACACCATCTAGAGATTGATGAGTCAGCTACAGCATTGGCTCAGATCGGGGTAGGCAATCTATGGCACGCGTGCCGAAGGCGGCACGCAAGCTGATTTTCAGTGGCACTCACACTGCCTGGGTCCTGGCCACCAGTCCGGGGGGCTCTACATTTTAAATGAAGCTTCTTAAACATTTAAAAACCTTATTTACTTTACAACAATAGTTTAGTTATATATTATAGACTTATAGAAAGAGACCTTCTAAAAATGTTAAAATGTATTACTGGCACGCGAAACCTTAAATTAGAGTGACTAAATGAAGACTCGGCACACCACTTCTGAAAGGTTGCCAACCCCTGGCTCAGATCATGCAATAGAGGCATGTAGGTATGCAGTATAGGCTCATGCATTTAGCTCCAGAAATCCCAGGTTTGATCCTGCCCAATGACGACAGGGGTCTGTTGGCATTACACTAATAGTTCCTCCTTTAATGTTAGACATGCAGGTCTTCTCTTTAATTCTCTAATTCTCTTTAAATCTGAGCTTCCGCAAACATACTGTGGCCAGGGACTAAAAATATCCCACTCACTGCTAGTGTATGTCAGTATCTTAGGAAAGTAATTTAGAAAAATGGCTACTGTTTTACTTTTTCTTCTGTATGACTGTGAGCCTATATGATTTTGCCAGGGTTTTTTCTTGGCCATTTTTCATTAGTTTGATGAGAATGAGACAATCACATACATTTTCATTGGTGACCTAAATTAGGATTTGAACTCTGGTCTCCAACATTGAAAGCCCAGTGCACTGAATCATAGGATTCTCTGACCCTTATGGATTAGATTTTCACTGTTACATCCTTTTAAATGTCGTCTATGACTTTAAAACTATTTCCCATACAGAATCATACAACTTGGCAGGGGAGCTGCTTGGATTCCAAATATGAAGAGGTTGGCATCTAGAATTTCAGTTCATTTTTTTATCCTGATGATCAGAAACCTTTATTTTGGGTCTGAAACAGCCGGGTTTCCGGCTAGTAAAATCAGCATATCAAATACTGAAACATTTTATTCTATCCATCTCAGGTAATCTAATGAAAGCTACAACTCTCATAAACAAGCACTGTCCACAACAATTCTTTAAACCTTCTTTACTTTCATTAAGACTGATTAAATGTAATACGAGATTATGACATTTAAGGATCACTGCACTCTTACTTATTATACTAGAATGAATATCCCTTAGAAGGAGCCGAGGTCTGATCCTGTAAAGAACTAAGGAGTTGAAGACACTCAGCACTTTTTAGGATCAAAATCCAGGGGCTACAGACCATACTTTTGTTACTACACTGGTGATTTCAAAGGCCCTGTGATGTTTTTGTGGATCGCCCAAAGAAGTATGGGGTTCTATCACTGGCTGCTTCATAACTTTGGGTGCCTTAATGCTGTGGATCAGAGCTTTGACATCACTAGCCCGACTACAAGCATCAGGCCTTGCCCTAGCTTCCACCAGCCTAGTTTCTCCCTGCAGTGTGACCTCAACAACCCTTCCAGTCCCAAGTACCCCCAAATCATCTCCCTAAGTTCTTAACTACCAGTCACTCAGACTTTCCCGCTCCGGTTCATCACCCCTGAAAGGAGTGAAACTTGACCCCAGTTATCAGTTCACTTTGACACACACACTCCACTAATTTTGCACAACAGAAACCTGCCTGGGGTAAAAGCAAACAAAAAGTTCTTTAAATAGAAAAATCATAGATTCAAGGATGAAATAGTACGGAAAAGCAAACACATACGGAAAATAAACATAAAGATGCAATCTCAGGCTTTACTCTTCTATATTAGCTAAATTTCCCTTTCTAAAACAAGTTACCAATTCCCTCTGAAAAGCAGGGCCGGCTCCAGCAGAGAAAGCACATGCATGGGGTGGCACATGCTAAGGGGCATCATTCCGTGCATTCTTGGGGCAGCACAGTCCGGGCGGCTTTTTTTTTTTTTTTTTTTTTGCTTCGGCAGTTCGGGCGGCTTTTTTATTTTATTTTATTTTTTTGCTTGAGGCGGCAAAAATGGTAGAGCCAGCCCGGCTGAACAGTTTCCCAGCATGCTGTCTGTCCTAGAAGAGATCCAATGTTTCATGGACAGCCCTCCAATTAGATGTTCTACACATATGTACATGCATATATTCATAACCATAACATGTACACTTATCTCCTAATGACATTAAGTTCAGAATATTACACGCTTACGTAAAAGACTATACTTGACATATTTTTATACATAATATTGCTTACTCTTTGGGGTGCAGACCCGCTGTTCTCCCCCTGGAGTGTCTGAACCGTGCCTGTCATAGGCCCAAATCTGCCATTCTTACTCATTTCAGGACTATACCTATAGCACTGTAGCCAATGGGAGCTTTGTCCTTATGTTCAAAGGGAGCAGGATCATGCTTTTGGAGCAGCACCTGACTCCATGAGCAATTCCATTGAAGGCAATAGGACTACTCATGGAGTAAGGTACTACACAAATGAGTTATGGGTACCAGATTTGGGACCTACAAAAACATGGTCTCTGTTCTACTGATGGGATTCAAACTCGGTAATTTTTAAAGTCTGAGAGACAGAACTATTGGCATTTTTTAATATGGTCACAAAAAGTCAGAAAGGAAAGTGAAGTGGGACTAATTTAGATGAGATTACACTCTGTCATGGTCATTGTTTTTACCTTGTTCTTGATTTCTCCCCCACTTTATTTTTTACAGTTATCGACAATTTGCTGGCTTCTCTTTGTTTGTTAATATTATTCCATGTACATATTACAGCTTTTACAATGTCTGTGTAAGTGTTGTTAATCTCTGCAACTGTACATGTCTGAAACAAAGATCCTGTGCCCTTTGCACAGGCCAAATTTACTGTTCTAGTATGAAAGACACGTCTCTCACTCCTGGCTTAGTGAAGGCTTTAACTATCCCACCCTATTGGGGTTCTGAGAAACATTGTGCCTCAAGCTGATGCAGAGGAAGGCAATTGTATGGCCTCAGACCTCTTCCCCCGCCAGCTTCAGTGATTGTCACTATGGCTGCTGGCCTCACACAATCTTTGGATTCCTTAAACCTGTTCTTCTTTCCATGCTGGTATTTCTAAAAATCATTGGAAAGCTTGTAGTAACTAAAACCACTTATATTCTCTTTATAAAAATACAATATACCTCAGCTCTGTCCCATGAATTATTTGCTTAGTGTAGAGGACTGGGTTTCAAGACATTAGGGTCCTATTCTCATTGCTGCCATTGACTCTCTGCATGATCTTGGGCATATCATGTAGAAGTCTGGAGTCATTCTGTATTTAGACCTCAAAACTAACACTCTCAAAAGGCTGGCAAGCTGAGTTCTTTTACCCACTAATGCCTCTATTTAACCCTTTACAAAAGTGGCCTGGGGTTCTGTGAGTAGGATACTGAATTAGGATCAAGAGATCTGGGCTCTATGTCCCGCTCTGACATGGACTGGTTATAAACTTTAGGCAGGTCACTTTACCATTCTGTACCTTAGTTTCACTATCTGTAAAATGGAGATAATACTACTTACTCTCTGTTGTGTGATGCTTTGAACACAATGGATGAAAAATGATTTTAAAAAGAGCTAAGTATCATTATAAAAAGTTAACTCACAAGGATACCAATGAGGGTTAATTCATTAATATCCGTAGCATTCTTTGAGACCAACAGCTGAAAGATTGTTAATATTTTAATTAAAATAAACTTGATAAGTGCTTTAAGATTCCAATGTATTAAATCATATTTTTGTAATACATGACTCATTCTATGTGTTTATATTAAATCATAATCCTGTGGTGATTAATTTAAAATCTATACAAATCTCCATATGCTAACCAAATATGCCTAAGGCTGCATTAATTCCAAATAGTAAACATATTTTAATTGCATACATTACTGATGTTCTAATACATTACATTACTATAGTTGACTCCAAAGAGCGCAGTACTGTACAAAACATTTATCTGTGTTTTATATGCCAGCTTATTTTTTTTGGCCTTTAAACTTTTTCTGATAGCTCACTAAAACTCTTTGCACAAGCAACACAGTTGCACAAAAATAGTCATTTGTGTTTGTAAAGGCACACCAGGTTATTGCACATCTAATTGTTCCCCTAGTGCATGCCAAGTCTCCATTTATGTAGGCAAAAGCAGATAAAGAATGTTCACAGTTGTGTGTATGCAATTTTGCAAGCTGTTCCAGGGGCTGGGTCAGAAAATGTGCTCTTTGGGACACATTTTGTGTCTACATCACTATATGGTAAGCACTCGTTTTACAAACCATTGCACAGCTTATTCTGTACCAAAAAGCTGACAGAGATTTGAAAACATGCACAATAAAATAAATGAAAACTCATAGTCCATCTAATACATCAAAAAATGAATAACAAGCTCTAATTACAGAGTTCAGTATCAGAGAACCGTGCAGAATATATAATCCAGACCATAAAGGTACATACATCAGCATTTCTAGAGTTCCCATCAAAGTGATATCTGCATGTCTTGATTCACATTCAACCTACTTTCACAAACTTCAGCCCACATTTTTAACAGTTCGGTGAAGACAGGCTGAGGTTGTTCACATCAGCCTCAATTCAGCAAAGCACTTAAGTACATTCTTAATTTTAATCACATGAGTAGTCCCACTGAATTCAAAGTTAAGCACATGCTCCATGCTTTACTGAATCAAGGCCAGAGTTGCAAGGTGTGAGTCCTCTTTTCTGAATCAAGGCCAGTCGCTTTCTCTTTGCTCTCAGCAGCTGCACCCTTCCTCAAGTGAGAGAGACTCCTTCCCCCTTGAAGATACCTAAGTGACAAGGCAAAGTTCCAGGGGTTGTTGGGGGATAGGGATGTCTTGGGGTTATAAGGAGAAGCCAGCTGGTGAGGGGAATCAGAATCAAACTTCCAAGCAACCCCCAGAGGTTGGTTCACTTTCTAGTCCTGTCAGAACCAAACCACAGGGTACTGTTCCTGACTCCCTTTGCAAGCTGAACACAACACAGTTTGCACAACTCTAGTATCATCACAGATGAAGCGTATTTCTGTACACGGAAACATTCCTTCGTCTGTCATTACATATGCCCAATTGGGTAAGTCATGTTCTTTTGACTGCTTGATTGCAATTTGGCAGTAGTTTCTGACCAATTTGCAAATTTTATATTTTTATGTATCGGATTCTGTGTTTGCAGTAATGCAAACCTGAAGAAAATGTATATTGTCCCCTACGGCCTAAAATGAATACCTACTGTTTAATGCAGGTACATAAAATAAAGCTACATGTCACCACTGTTTTTGTTTAGACTAATCTCTTGATTGACATCAGGCTATAACAAAAACTTATTTTTCAGATATATTAGCCATAAAAGTTTATGTGGAAATTTCTTATGGTAAATTGGTAAGTGCAAATATGACCCACGCTAGTATTTACCTTGATTTTGATGTAAATATTTCAAGGAATTATTCAATCATCCTAAACTACTAAATATAACATTTCATAAGTTTTCCTCTGAGGCACTGGAGATTTCAAAACACTGTGCATTAAAGCAACACCACCTAATCCTGGTCTATGGCTGAGACGCCTAGTCTCTACCACAGTTCAAATAACAATTAAATAAATAAAAATAACAACCCTCAGCCTACACAAATGTAAGTCCTGTGGCTTGAAGCTCTGGAAGGGAAGGTGCTTTCTTCTCCCATCTGTTGGAGAACAGGGGAAAAAGGTCACAGAGCTGCTTCATCTCAATAAGTAGTTTATCCATAACTCCAGATAGATAGAAGCTCTCTGCCCCATCTATTGGTGAATACAGAACAGCATGGCTACAGAGAGAACTACTTTTACATAGCCTTTCTACACAGAATTCCCTCAGTGACACGTTGGGAGCCACCATAACTGGTCACAGATTTAGAATTGGTTGGGTTGTGGAACAGAATTCACAGTGGAGAGAGAGGAAAGGGGCTCCTATCTTGGGGCAAGGAGTGGGTTTAAGGGTCCTATATGCTACTGATTCTTCTCCACTGAAGATCCTGTTCTGATGAGAAATGATGCAGAGGCAGCCCTTCAGATGGAGATAATACAGAGGCAACTCCTTGATGGGGTAAAGTGCAGAGAGGGCTCTTCACTGATGAGGGCAGCAAGAGAAAGAGGACACTCTGGTGAGAGCCCCCCAGCCATTAACTAAAGTTGAAATCACTACAGCTGGGTTCAGTGACACAGCTTCTGGGCAGGATCAGGCAGCACTTTCCAAGGGACTGGAGACAAGCCAGCCTGGGTGTATCTCAGCACTATGGGACTACACTACCCACTGACACCAAACCGTGATTGGAGTTTAGCAAATGCTGAAGCGATGTGGTACAAGGGCATTTGGCTATGGGACATTCAAACAGCAAAGTGAGGGACTAAGATAACAGCCTTCTGTCAAAGTTATTGTGGAGGGTTATTTTTCTTATCATTCATATAGATATATTATTGCTGTGTTTTCCTGAAGTTGATTCTGTGTTCCCCTTTCCCCTAATAAAGTTTGCCTTGCTTCATACACAGGTGAAATAATGCCTGTTAAGATATGTAGTGATCCCAGAAATTCTGAACTGGGGCTTGAGCTGGAGTCGTTTAATAGTTTTAAAAGAGATTCCCTAGCTTTTTAAACCTGGCCGTTGCTGCTGCCAATGCCACTTGGGTTACACAAATAATGCAAAGTCTGTTCATCTTGCTGTCAGAGGTAATCTTCTTGCTGAAGGAGATAATCTCCCTTGCTTTCACATATTTGATATGAAAAGTTCCACTTTGAGAAAATGTCATGGACAACTAGCTTTGGAAGACTATGGATTATGCTGGAATGAAACTGTAGTTTTATTCCTTTATTCTGGTAAAGCTTATTAAGAGAAGTTCTTGAGTCCTACTCTCCATGAAACACCCCTGACGATAGCAGTATATGAATGTCACTGAAGGGGAAGTGAGCCACCAGTTGCCTACATCCAGTATCCTTGATGCAACTAAGGGAATAAATTAGTCATTAGTTGACATTCCCAGCCCCCTAATGCCACTAGGGGAGAAAGAGTGGTCTCAACTGGTATCAATCACAATAGGGATTATACCATCAGCTGCCTTTCCCTTGGGTCCACCTACGAGTTCCTTTTGTACAGGTTTCCTGCACCAGCCAGAGGGAGAAAAAATCCTTGATGGCCTTGGCTGGGAGCATGCCACGGCAGAGATTGCAGCATGATCACCCTCATGTTTAGCTTGTCTTTTATGATTTATCTCATGGGCTTTTACATCCTACTGAAACAACATACATGTGCGTGGGATTTCTTTTCAGAGCTGTACAAGATTGTCCTACCTGCTTAGCTTATTTTCACATTACACCGCAATCATTTAACAAAAAGCTTCTTGAGCTTTTGTCCAGAACTACCAAGCAAAAACATTAATGAAATATCCCAGATCTTTTTTGAAGGAGCACAGCCCCCAGTCTCCTAGAATTCTCTATCTTTGGTCTCTGCCTTACTACTTAAGCCTAACACGTGAAATGTGCCTAATCTCAGTCTGAGTACTTTTTGCCTTGACCTAAAGTATAAACTTTACAGGAAATCTGCAGGAAGAATCAGGAGAAATAACAGGAAAAACTGTTAGAAGAATTAATAAAAATAAGACGTTCTACTTTTGTAATAAACAGCTCATTTACTGTAATGTGCTTAGGGCCTAATTCTGTCACCTTTACTCATGCTGAGTACCATCTTACTTCTCAAGCAGTTCTACTAGTTTCACAGAGTGAGGTGAGGTTCTACTCAAGGTGAGTAGAATTGGCAGAATCTGGCTCTTTATTCATTGAGTACTGAAATTTTCATTCACCCTGCCACTCTCTGATATCTCTCTTTTGAGCTGGTGCTTGTGCACCTTGAGTAATTCTGCTCCATACTGGAATCTTCATCTCTTCAGCCAGGTCTACACTACAGACCTATATCAATATAACTACATTGCTCAGGGGTGTGAAAAAGCCATATGCCTGAGAGACGTAGTTATACTGATATAACCCCCATGTAGACAGTGCTACGTTGACAGGAAAGCTTCTCCCATAGATACAGCTACCACCTCTTGGGGAGGTGGATTAACCTATGGGAGAAGCTCTCCCATTGGGGTAGTAGTGTCTACACTAAAAAGCTACAGCAGCACAGCTGTAGGGCTGTGCATGAAGACAAGTCCTACTTCTTCACTACCCCGCCGCGCCCCCCCTTAAAGTTTCAAGAACTTTCTTGGGGGCTGGTCCAAGGCTGTGGAATGAACTTCAAGAGCTAAGAAACACCACAAACCTCATCAACTTCTATTCCAAGCACAAGATGAAAGGAATTCCTCTTGCTTTCTCTAATAAAAGCACATAACAAAAAATTAAAAGAAATCACTTAAAAAATCTATAGATAATTTTCCTCAAGTGGAAAGAAAAAGAGAAGGCAAGAACCACACACAACAGATGCTAGTCATGTTGCTTAGCGACTGGAAGGCAATCTGATATCAGCATGATGGGTGTATGGAAAGAACCAGAACAGAATAGAGTTTATTAAATTTAGTGCTCATTAACGTTTTCTCCGAGGAAAGAGACTGAACACAAGTCAAGAAGAAGTTCAAAAGAAGAGTCTTCTTTGTTCTATGCCTATGACCTACTCTTGAAAGCAAAAATCATCTTTGCTCCCAAGGACTGAATTTTGAAGTAACTCTTTCTTGCAAATTGCATTTTGTCTTCCTCCTTTTTCTTGTCCACAAGTCTGCCAACTGTATTACCACCACTTCTGTAATACTGGAATCTTTGGCATGGGAAGGTGGTTATTGTATTAATCAATTATAATGGGTCAGATGCTCAGCCAATGTGAACTGGTGTAGCTCCACTGGTTGCAGTGGAGCTCTGCCAATTTACACTAGCTGAGAATAAGACTCTGTTATGATTGCTGCCAGAATTCATACTTACTTTAATAGAAATTCAAGTTTCCATTTAAATCCTTCCATTAAATGTTGGTTTCTGATGGACAACCTGTAGCCCTGTTATTCTGTTCCAAAATTTAATTGCCATCTGGAATCTGTAGCAACCACTTGAGAATTTTACACTGTATTATCCATAAGACTACCTCTGCATTCTGCCACTGTGTGCTCTGGAATCTAGTTTTACACATATATAACTCCAGTGAGATCAACATAGAATCATAGAATATCAGGGTTGGAAGGGACCTCAGGAGGTCATCTAGTCCAACCCCCTGCTCAAAGTAGGACCAATCCCCAACTAAATCATCCCAGCCAGGGCTTAGTCAAGCCTGACCTTAAAAATCTCTAGGGAAGGAGATTCCACAACCTCCCTAGGTAACCCATTCCAGTGCTTCATCACCCTCCTAGTGAAAAAGTTTTTCTTAATATCCAATCTAACCCCCCCCCCCACTGCAACTTGAAACCATTACTCCTTGTTCTGTTATCTGGTACCACTGAGAACAGTCTAGTTCCATCCTCTTTGGAACCCCCTTTCACGTAGTTGAAAGCAGCTATCAAATCCCCCCTCATTCTTCTCTTCTGCAGACTAAATAATCCCAGTTCCCTCAGCCTCTCCTCATAAATCATATGCTCCAGACCCCTAATCATTTTTGTTGCCCTCCGCTGGACTCTTTCCAATTTTTCCACATCCTTCTTGTAGTGTGGGGCCCAAAACTGGACACAGTACTCCAGATGAGGCCTCACCAACATTGAATAGAGGGGAATGATCATGTCCCTTGATCTGATGGCAATGCCCCTACTTGTACAGCCCAAAATGCCATTAGCCTTCTTGGCAACAAGGGCACACTGTTGACTCATACCCAGCTTCTCGTCCACGGTAACCCCCAAGTCCTTTCCTGCAGAACGGCTGCCTAGCCATTCGGTCCCTAGCCTGTAGCAGCGCATGGGATTCTTCCGTCCTAAGTACAGGACTCTGCACTTGTCCTTGTTGAACATCATCAGATTTCTTTTGGCCCAATCCTCTAATTTGTCTAGGTCCCTCTGTATCCTATCCCTACCCTCCAGCATATCTACCACTCCTCCCAGTTTAGTGTCACCTGCAAACTTGTGGAGGGTGCAGTCCACGCTATTCTCTAGATCATTAATGAAGATATTGAACAAAACTGGTCCCAGGACCGACCCTTCAGGCACTCCGCTTGATACCGGCTTCCAACTAGACATGGAGCCATTGATCACTACCCATTGAGCCCAACGATCTAGCCAGCTTTCTATCCACCTTATAGTCCATTCATCCGGCCCATACTTCTTTAACTTGCTGGCAAGAATACTATGGGAGACCGTATCAAAAGCTTTGCTAAAGTCAAGGAATAACACATCCACTGCTTTCCCCTCATCCATAGAGCCAGTTACCTCGTCATAGAAGGCAATTAGGTTAGTCAGGCATGACTTGCCCTTGGTGAATCCATGCTGACTGTTCCTGATCACTTTCCTCTGCTCTAAGTGCTTCAGAATTGATTCCTTGAGGACCTGCTCCATGATTTTCCCCCACATGCTCCTTCTTCCCTTTTTTAAAGATGGGCACTACATTAGCCTTTTTCCAGTCATCCAGGACCTCCTCTGATTGCCATGAGTTTTCAAAGATAATGGCCAATGGCTCTGCAATCACATCTGCCAACTCCTTTAGCACCCTCGGATGCAGCACATCCAGCCCCATGGACTTGTGTTTGTCCTAAATAGTCCTGAACCACTTCTTTCTCCACAGAGGGCTGGTCTCCCCATGCTGTGCTGCCCAGTGCAGCGTCTAGGAGCTGACCTTGTTTGTGAAGACAGAGGCAAAAAAAGCATTGAGTACATTAGCTTTTTCCACATCCTCTGTCACTAGGTTGCCTCCCTCATTCAGTAAGAGGCCCACACTTTCCTTGACTTTCTTCTTGTTGCTAACATACCTGAAGAAACCCTTCCTGTTACTCTTAACATCTCTTGCTAGCTGCAACTCCAAGTGTGATTTGGCCTTCCTGATTTCACTCCGGCATGCCTGAGCAATATTTTTATACTCCTCCCTAGTCATTTATCCAAGCATCTACTTCTTGTAAGCTTCTTTTTGTGTTAAAGATCAGCAAGGATTTCACTGTTAAGCCAAGTTGGTCGCTTGTCATATTTACTATTCTTTCTACACATAACAGAGTTATACCAGTTTAAAAGTGGTTAATGCAGAGGTGACCCAGCCTCTTATTCTTGCTTTTAATCACTGTCTCACCACAACTGCAATTTCTTCTTTTTCCTAAATTTTTATGTTCTAAATTTCAGTGGGAGAATAGAGTTGTAAATGGATAAGGGAGCCTACACTCTTCTTCCAGGAAGGAAGAAACTAGAATCGTCACCCTCCATCACCTTCAATGACTTCCTTTACATCTGAAAATCCAATTCAAAACTTGTATACATTACCTCTTAGACCTCCTACACACTGCTCCATAGTTGGACAGTATATCTTTCTCCATTATCACCATCATTATATATCTGGAACCTTTTCCCTCTTCTCTCCAAACCACTATGTCCTTTAATTCACCTTAAAACCTTGTTCATCTCCTTAGTTTATGACTGACTCTGGCCAGCTTTTTATGATAATGTGTCTTAACTACAAATGTACATAAATTTGTAGGTTTTCATGTCAGAAGGGGCCATTATGATCATCTAGTCTGACCGCCTGTATAACACGTGCCATAGAACCTCACTCAGTCATTCCTACATCTAGCCCAGGGATCGGCAACCTTTGGCACGTGGCCTGTCAGGCGCAGGCCGAGGGATGTGCTGGCCGCCACTTCCCGCAGCCCCTATTGGCCTGTTACGGCAAACCGCGGCCAGTAGGAGCTGCAATCAGCCAAACCTGCGGATGCTGCAGGTAAACAAACTGTCCCAGCCCGCCAGCGGATTTCCCTGATGGGCCGCGTGCCAAAGGTTGCCAATCCCTGATCTAGTCCAATAACTTGTGATTGAACTGAAGCATATCTTTTAGAAACACATCCAATCTAGATTTAAAGACTCCAAGTGATGGAGAATTTACCATAGCCCTTGGCAAACAGTTCAAATTGTTTGTAGAAGAGACTCTATTGTATTAGGTCTCTTTTTAAAATGAATATTCTTAACTTTATCTTGTTTTTAGGAACAAATATGTAGATATGTTGCTTCTACTTAGTGAAAGATACATGTAAAAACCAAGATCTTAAAACCTCTGGGAATAGTGGGAGCTCAACACCTGTTAGATTTTGGGCCAAAAGGCCCACACAGTGTAGCTGTAGTAGTATGAAGTGTTCATAGTATCAGTACCTAGATATGACATGGTGATAAATGTTTTCAAAAATTATAGATTAATGTTAAATAGAAACCTTGCTGAGATGATCAGGATGTTTTAGAACCAGTTGGAGCAAAATATAGGTACAAAAAACCATAATTGTACATTGTGTAAAACCAGACAACATATTAAAAAGCCAAACAATGGACTGTTGGGGTCTACACAGGGGCTGACAGAGACTAGAACAGAATACACCTCTCAGTGAGTAGAGTTTTCAGTTGTCTATTACAAAATGTAGTGGGACAGACTAAGGTGGGTGTCTAGGGTAAGTGTGCACCACACTCTCAGGGCTATTACTGCAAAGGCTTAGGCACCCACTGTCCAAAAACACAGTCGTGGTCTTGCCGTAAGTCTAATGGTCTCAAAACACAGACACTCCAGGAGACTAGTGAAGGAAGTCAACTTCCTTAGCATTAAGGGCTGCAAGAGACAAAAAGGCCATTTGAAAATCAATCAGGCAGTGCCTTTCTCAAGGAATTATACACTTACCAACTTGCCTCCCATTTTGTCTCTTATTTACTCACCTGAGGAAGGCTATACTGTAATTGCTCAGATATACAATGCTGTGTGTGTGTCACCATTTAAGGGTCAGTACCTTAGTTTTGTGGCAGAAAGTGAAAGAGGCCAGAGACATAATACAATGTTGCTCTGCAGTTGATGCAGTACTATTCATTTTTTTTTAATGGCACCAGTGACCCACACTCCTGCCAGTTTAGCAACACAACATTAAAAAGGTAACATTAGAATGGAACCTACCTGCTGCCTATGATATCAAACAAAGAACCTTATTGAGGCTCCTATTTCTGTCCCTTGCTTGTTGCCATTACTCATGCCATGTTGTGTCATCTAATTTCAGGTTAAATTCTGTTCATCATATTTGTGTGGATAGGCCTGCTGAGGTCACTGGTGCTCATGAGTACATGAGCAAGATTTGACCCATAATGGTGTCATTTATTGCAGACTGCATCAAGGTCAGTTGCTGAATGAAAATTCTGTTCTTAGTTAGACGTGTGTAAATTCTACTGAAGCTAATGAGGTCATACAGGTGTAAGGACTTGATCCTGCATCACTGATGTTGATAGGCCAGATTCTCAGCCCAGGATCCAACTGCTTTGTGCTGCTACTGGAAATAGCACGAAAGTAGCAGCTGAGGATTCCCATAACACAGGGGAATTCCAAGGTGATGCAAAGCCAATGTAGACAGTGCTATACCCCTGTGCTTCCCCTCTCTCTGTAGGAGGCATGGTGGGAGTGGAAAGAGCATGGGAGGGGGCAGGCCAAGGAACAGAGGGGCTCAGTGCTCTGCCTGATGTGCTCAACTAGCACACCAACTGGCTGCAACTACCAAAATTTAGAGCAACCCTATGGCTGTTTTAAGCAAGGCCCCTGGCTGGCCCAGGGTCAGAGGACCAGAAAGTTGACTTAGATGAATAGAGCAGGAGGAGAGTGGCTCTATGCCAAGAATTGTGCCCAGTTGGAATGTTGCCATTGATTTAAACGGGCAGGACCAAGGTTCAACTGAGGACAAAATTAGGCTCATTGAGTGAAATCTTGGTCCATTGAAATCAGACTTGTCATTGATTTCAGTGGGGCCAGAATTTCACTTACAGAATCTAAATAATATGGAATTTTGTCCAGAGATGTAGCAATTAGAGTTACAGGCCAGAATCTCTGTGTTTTCTTTTCCACCCCCAAACTCTGGATGTGCCTTTTTTCTAATATTATGGTGTTTAATAAACTTTGTCCTGCTAATCCGAACACAGTAGAACCTCACTTATCTACAATCCATTAAGGTGCACACTTTAATCTGCAAAACCAACAGGCAGCCCCTCCTCAACTCTAAGCAAATATTTAATAGCCAAGAGCAGTAAGGAGGCCTCATATTACTAAACTATCTTGTCAAATCTTGAGAAATCCTGAGCTCCTGCAACTCTTACCGAAGCCTTACAGAAGCTCAGCACCTCTCATTTTTGCCCCATTACTTTTGCAAGCTGTTGAGTACATTTATCAGTATACTGTGAAATAATAGCACAAACAATTACAGCTAAACTGAAATAAATGATCAGAATATGTTTTCTAATACATCATATTTGCTCTTCCAAAGTATTTGCTCGCTTACTTACTAATTCACAAAATACAGTAATTCCCAAAGGGTTTCCCAGTCAATAGTGTGAATTAGTAAATTGTAAATGTATATGTCTCCTGATCTAACTTTGGTGAGGCATGATCTCTTTTGATAGTGATTTTTGGATATGTATGTTTTAAGGATATGTTTCTACTTCTTTGTATATATATTTTTAACAAGTGAAGCCATGAAAATGAATGCAATATAATCCTGTCTGCCTCGACTGAGCCCATGAGAATGGTGTAGAATATACCCATACGGGTTTTGTTTGTATGTGAGTGAGTGAGAGAGAATATAACAGAAATATGCTGCCACAAGGGGGTTTTCTTTCAGATTTTATTTGCACACATTTAACATAATTATTGCCAAAGTGGGTGATTTGTAATACTCACATAGGCAGTATTTGCCACATAAAGATTCATACTGTCCCACCCACAAGCTGCTTATTTGTGTGATGCACATATAATGATAAAGCTTGTGGTCACTGTGACCAAATCTAATTATTTTCACTTGTGCCGCTTACGTAAACCCTTTTCTCAGGAATTAGTTATTTCATTTCTTTACAATTGCCTTTATGCAGTCCACTATGCAATATATTTGCTTTTTAACTAGATGTTGGCTGAAGCCTGAAATGGCTGAAAGTCATGTAATTGATTAATTAGTTTGGATTTCGGGTGGTAATTTTTGCCCATTTCAAAGATAGGGTCTAATTGCAAAAGTTGAATTTGGCTTTGGGTTCAATTCTCAAGCTCCCCAAAGTTCAGGGGTATTTCTTTTTTTAATTAATTCAATTAATAAACAACATGACAATCTGGTTCTAAAAACAGGAAATTTGAATTTGTCATGTATACCTAAACTACCAAAATCTGCAAATATGAAAGCATATAAGGACATACTAAGGACCAACACAAATGAGAATTAGGCATCTAGTTCCCATTGAAAATTTCCCACTAAACATTTTCTTGAACTATTTTGAATGGAAGCATTCTAAATATGCTCTTCTGCTTGGGTTTTCAGACGTCAAATATGACGGCAGAGGCAGCGTGAATTGGTAGGAGCCACGGAAAGGCATCCAAATTAGAACACCTCTGTGTTGTGAATAGTTTCAAAAAGACATCATTTGAATTTATGTAGTATAATCTCAGGGGAACCCATTCCCAACTTCAAGACATTCCTTAGTTCCAAAGCAACCCCCTGATGATTTGAATGCCTTCGAAGTGGGATGTCACTGTAAGTTATGTGAGTATTTTTTCACAGGAGACGCCATCTAAGAACAAGAAATTTTTCAGATGGGGCATTCCCAAACAACATGAAAATCTTCAAAGGGAGAGTCCAAAGCATTATAAATGCTATGAAAAGGGATAGACATGAATACACACACACATACACGGACATGTGCACACACACCATGTGAAATTTTTCAGGAAAAACAAGCTGCCCTAAGCAATGTCAAGGGTTTTGTTTTGAAGACGGGATCCCCTGCTGTGGCAGTAAGTATGCATGTATGATTACAAAGATGTCTAATTAAATTATCCTTATCTGAATGCTGTCTGAACTTAACAAAGTAGATAATAAGTTCCAGAAACAGATACTGTGTGTGAGGCCAAAATTATTTTACTTCCAAAAATTAAAGCCTGAAATTAGAGATGTATGGGTAATAGAAAACATGATTGCTTCCCCACCCCCACAGTCTGCACCTGATGTCCCCCTTTTGCCAGCTGAATCACAATGCTAAGACATCATCCCAACTCTACCTCTATGAAGAGAATATGGACTTGATTCTGATTTCATTTATATCAGTGGATTTACTTCTGTTTTATACCAGGGTAAGTTACATCAATAACAACTCCCACTCTGCTATATTTTAGTGTTGAAGCCCTAGCTCCAAAAGTGAAGTATGGGACATCTGGATCAGGGTAGTACAAGGGGAGCATCCTCCCTTTTCTCTCAGATTAGTGGCCGGATCAGATAAGAAAAAAAAAAAGTGGTGGTACTCTTCCAAACTCCACCCACAACCCAATCTCCACCCCCTCATGGTGCAAAATGTAATGCCATTCAGAATAGACTGTGTAGACCCTCATAATATGATTATTCTTCTACTTTTTTGCACGCTACGATAAGAGTGAAATAGCTAACAACACTGGTATTCAGCTATCATTGTTATGCTTCAGTGAAAACTTGCTTGAAATTAATAAGGGCCATTCGCAACTCCCTACACTTTCTTTACAAAGTAGGACAATTTGACTTCTAGTTGGTGAGTATCCCAAAGCTGACAGATATTCAAATTTCTACATGTAATTTTGTTTATTTTCAAAATGTACAAGTTAGTTTGTAAACTTTAAAAATACATTATAAAATGTTACCTGTTTACCTCAGCAACCTAAAATCCACTGATTTGTTCCCCCTGAACTTTATTAAAGTCAAAGGAGAGTTCACAGTAAAAATCAACGGTATGATGAGACCCCTTTAAAATTATCATGTACCCAATCCAGGCATCCCATGCATTTCAAGAAAAAAAGTTTTAAAAAAATTTGACTTGTCTCTTAAACAGAGGAATTTTGTTCTATTTGGTCAAGGAACGCAAGCACACACCCTTGTTTTACTTTAAAGAGAACAAATAAACCAAGAAAGGCTGTATAAACTCTTTTTAGCTACAGCCCTGATCCTGTAAGGAGCTCCATGAAAGCCCTATGGGATGGCACATGAGTGCAGAGATCTGTCTGCACAGAGCTCCTTGCAAGAACAGGGCCAGAGATGGTTACTCTGAGAGGCTAGTTGATGAGTCATAATATAGCTACAGGTGCCTCCTCTGTTGTACTGTGGTCACAGAGCTTGCTATTCACAAGTACCTTACCTTCTAGGTATGGTGTAAATCTAATAAAAAGATAGACAATAAGGCCATATCCCTCCCAATTTTCCTCGGTTGAGAAATCAGCCTAATAATCAGTTGAATCAGCTTTCCTATGACATCCCTATTATTTTCAGGATTTGACTGAAGAGGAAATACCATGTGAACACACACAGAGACACACACGTGTGATATTTATTTTATTTTATTTTGATTCAGTCCATTTCTGAATAGGCACTTGCTTGTTAATTAGCTGTCTTACACTGTTATATATTATTACACAGTGTAATGTAATCTCATAGTGCCAGAATGTGGGATTAATATCATTAGGGTCTAAGATATGTGGGCATGCTATTACCATGGTGGAACAGATTAAGGTACTTCAGAAATAAAAATCTTGCAGCAAACTGAAGTTTTTCTATGCAAGATCAATACAAATAAAAATGTGTTAAATCTAGCAGCTGCCCAGTATCTCTACTGACATTACAGAAGGGTCAAGAGTATAGAGAGAGGGATTTTCCTTGCATTGGCCTCAGCAAACATGTATGATCAAGGAAAAAGAAGTGGAAATGAAGACATGCTTCCCTGATCTTAGAGGAAACGCTGGTTGAGAATAGTTCGTCATTCTGTACAGATTGCCTCTGTAATGCTGCCTAAGTCTGTTTCTGACTGGGTTATCAACTGTATAGATTGCAAATTAATGCTGCTTGTATTGAACTGAGTTCCCTACTTATTTGTTATTAAAAAATAGTTGGAACCGGTGCTTAGAGGTATATCCTGCTTCCTTGTCTGAGCTGGGTTCCCTCTACTGTTACTGTTTCAATTTCTAGAAAATCAAGCACATTTGCGTCCAGCGTCACGGGTGCCCGGCAAGGGACCTGATTCTCCTCTCACAGTGATTTTACACCAGTGCTACTCCACTGACCTCATGGGGAGTAGCAGTGGTGTAAAATCATGGGGAGTTATTCCAGATTTACAGGGGTGTGTGAGAGGGGAGAATCAGGCCCAAGATCCCTGCCTTGAGACATCCACACTCTAAGGTCCCAATCCTGCAAACACTGATGCACGTAACTTTAAGCATCTGAGAATCAAAGAAGTCAATACAACTGTACCACATTGCTAACCATGCTTAAAAATTAAGTGCATGACCCACTGTTGAGTGTATGTTATGTGCCCCCCCTCTGTGCCAAATCCACAGACGATATAAGTTCTTTACAGTCCCAGCTAGGGAGCCTTTGCTCTTTAGCTCTGGAGGTTCCCAGTACAATCCCTGGTATCAGCCAGAATGGCAGCCGTCACACATAAGTATTTGCAGGCTCAGGGCCTTACTGACATCAGTTCATTTATTCACATGACTGCACAAGTGAATAAGGGCCTCAAGTTCCAGCGCTTTCATGTGTAAACTGCCTTTTATTCTCTCCTACTGTTAATTTGCAAGTAGCAATAATTTACATGTATACAGTGGTGCTTTTAGTCCACTTTACTATGGGACATAATTTAGTTACATAAAATAGTCAATACTTGCTAAAAGAGAAACTTGTGGCCTTGTGCTGTTCTACGCACAAGAGTTGATTGTACATGTATTTTTTCTTTTATACCATTAAGAACTACCATACTTGCGAAGATTGAGAAGTATACCATAACAAATATAGATCTGCAAGGGAAGAGAAATTGTAAAGCATTACAGACATGTGTAATCCAGGCCTTTTAGCTCCCTAGGCTTCATTGGAACTAAATGTACAAATATGTGGGGTAAAGGAAGAGCCAATATTTGAAAAGCAACAAGAGAAAATCTGTACATAATTTGATTGTTTTTACAACAGCATTTTCACTTGCATGTGACCAGATTATCAATCAAAAGATCAGTAATATCTTCAAAAAAGGACTTTTAAAGATTCATCACTTTGTCATATGCATATGGAGAGATGCATGTGCTACATGCAGGAGAAATGCTCTGAGCTATAGTAAATAAGATGTATACAAATACTGGAAAACCAAAATTTCACATCTAGTGCTAATGATGTTTAGCATTCAACATGAAGCCCTAAGTAGGGTTTTAGTGCACACTATTAATACTGTGTATTTTAGGCAGGTATTGAGCACCCAACTCCAGTGTAATGAATGTACACATAAACCTTAAAATTAGTCTTAAAAGCATATAAACCACTTCAGTTGTTAACATTTTCTAAAACCCACATGTGTGGGTAATATCACTAAAAGCAGGTATGTTGGATAAAAATGAATGATGTCCCTTTTCCAATATAAACCCAGGAGTTCATCTTCCAGTATTGTTTATAAATAGAAGAGAGTCAATTTGCTTAGGATCTGCAGGACTTTTCAGTACTCCATTTAGATAATGACAACATTTTTAACACAGCTATCACTCATTAGGTCAAGAGGTTGTGATTAATCAAGAACTGTTTTGGTTTAGGCTGATAGACATCTAGTCTCTTTAGTTTACAGTTGAATGAAGATGGCTTCAACAGTTTACAGAGTGAACTGTAATGATACATTAGACAAAAATTGAGATGCAGAAGAGAAGTGTGATCTATTTAATCATTCCATTTGCATTACAATGTGCTGTGTGTGGATTAGGCTAGGCAATGCTACAGTAAATTAAAATCTGCTGGGAAATTGTTAATGTATTATACCAGTAGGAGTTCATTGGCAGGTTACAGCCTAGATAGATGTCTGCTGAATATTACCAGGCAATATTAGAGTTTGGACTAAAAGAGGAAGATTCCTTCCAGCAATAACTGACTGATGGAGAGGGCACTTCCTGACTGTTAACAGCTGACTGGAAGAGTAGAGATCAGAGGCAAAACAGGTTATGACACAAAATCTCATGACAGAGTCTGTTCTCATGAGATTTTGGACCAAAATATAGACCAGGAAGTGGGGATCTGTTCAAATAAACTTTGGCATGAGCACCCAGACTTCCTGAATATTAACTAAAGTGAAATGAATTGCCAGACATTTTAGAATATTATGTACAGCATCCAGCATAAATGTCTACTATGTTTTTATAGTGAATTGCAACTGTTGTCTAAGATTACTTTCCCGTATTTTTCCGACAAACACTTTCTGCTCCAGTTTTCTTGATTGCTGTAGTAGCCTTTACTGAAGTGAAGTTCCTCAGTGACCTAGTGTTAAGATGTTCCATTGTAATACAATATGCTCACTAGGAAACATGGTGGTATACTCATCTACTCAAGATAGATGTGAACACTCATTTGTTAATATCCGTAATCAGACCTTTTTGTTTTTAACCATATCTTGAATCATTGTACCGTTGTTATATATATTACATCAAAAGTTTTCATACTTCATTAAAGAGTAAGTAGGCATTCCTGAGAAGATGCACTCTTTGTACAATCAAAATTTAGGACATTATCCTTCTTTCTATGATGTTCAATACCATCTACATCAGAGTTTCACACACCTTTGTGCTGTAACATTGTTCTCTTCTTCTTCAACTCATGACACTCTTAGATTTGTACTCCCTGTATGGACAAGACCAGGGTGAAATATCTGCAATCATTTTTCTTTTTAAATCAGATTTTATAAACTCAGACGGGGAATGGGCTGCATTGCTCTGAACTGCATTAATGAAGTACCATCTCTCTCCCCCTCCACTTTCCTTCCAATACTGATGATGGGTGTAAAGCAGAGTAGCACCAGAGATACAAAAAGAAGTCAACACATTTTTTAAACTATTCTTTGTTCAATCCATGCCGGCTGTTCCTAATCGGATCCTCTGATAAATCTATTATATGCATCGTATGTGCCCTGTACAATACTGCAATCCAGCAAAGAGAACATTAATGAATACAATGTGTGTGAACATGCACTAAGATGGAGTCTATGTGAACTGCTGTTGGCTAGAATTGTTTGGGAAAATGATGATATATTGTTGCAACTAGTGTTCTAGTTTGCCCCGGATTTAATGAATTAATCTGGAGACCACAAATAATGAAGAACACAGACTGCTGTAGGATTACTTTCACTCCTTAGTGACTCTGTCTGTGCTTAATAAAAGTTAGCATTAGTTAAGAACATCGAACTGGGTTCTGGTGAGCCATCAATACACCCAATTCATACATACTTTGGAATGTTTTAATCCCTTGTCACATGGCACAGGAAATCTCTCTTTGTGACGTTCCCCCCTCACTCTCTCATGGGACACACTTGTCTTGCTTTCGGTATGAAAATTACCTTTTGAAACTGCTCCTTGTTGAGTTGACCTCTTGCCCTTCAAATGGAAGGTTGTCATGCCCTGGAAACTGGTTCTTCTAGTGATTTCTAATGAACTAAAACATCATTCTCTTACAGTAAAGCACTACTAGTAGAAATACAGTATAGTACCTGCATTAGCTATTTAAAGAATTCTGTGCTTTGAGAAAAGGAAATGCAGGACAGACCTAAAGCCATTAAACAGGGGACATGAAAGGGTGCATTACACATGCCTGAAGGATTAATGTCCCTTTATCTAATGACCTAATTAATGTTTTTATAATTTAGCATGCTATTAGAGAGCTTTCAGTGTGCACAATATTTGCAGATAAAACATGAATTCTAATTCATTAGGACGTTGCTTCTTCTGATCCTATTAATACAAAACATAACCCCCATGTAATCTTTAAAAAGTCAGTTATTTCAGTACATTGTACGAAGCTGTAGGCTTTTCTCAAAGAAACTTATAGGGACATACCAAGAAGCATACTAAGAAATGCTGTGGCTTGAGAACTAATGCGCAGGAAAATAACAAACAAATAAAAGGCAGGATTTGCACAGGAAAGAGAAACTGATAAAACTGAGTCAAAGGAAAGCAAGCATTTAAGGGGACAGAACAACTCAGCCAACCCAATCATCAAGGCCACAATCTTGTCTAGCATTCGATAAAATCTGGAGATTGATACTTTGATCAAACCACTAATAAGCTGATCACCTACCGACTTTTGTCACAATGATCTGGAACATGATTAGATTTGGGGCTCTGACTAAAATGCTTGACATGAACACAAATCACCCACCTACTGAGGTTCACACTCCTTTCCATTTCACACATTTCAAATACAAAAGGAACAAAGATGACACCAACTCAAGTCTGCTGTGGAGACAGGTTCTGGTATTCAAGTCCTAAATTTAACATTAGACAACTGTCCTTGACTAGGGGTTTTAACACCCAAAGAGGGAACATGATGACTCTCCCCTTTCTTTATGGCTAACTGGGAGCTCCTTAAACTCTCCTTTGTTGTAACATAGGGTAATGGTATGAGAAATGATTGAGAGCTATTGACATGAGACATTTGATCCATCAGACAGAAGGTCAGGTGATCTTGGCTGTGTTCCCAGCTCTGCCCCGATTAGCTATATGATCTTGGCCAAGTCACTTAACCTATCCAAGACCTTTTTCACATCTATAAAATTGGAATAAAAATACTTACCTTTAAATCCTTCCTTGGAAAGGGGAGTTGTGATTTGCTCCTTCGGAGGCTACAGGGAACTGAAGACGGACAAGGAGCTGTAAGACACTTCAAAAACTCAGATTCTGTCCTCTGAAGGCACAGAATTCTTTATTACCTCAGATAGCACACACCTGTAATGCAGAGCAGAGACAGACTCAGGATCAAAGATGACTCATGCCTCCTATACTGGGGGGCACAATCTAAAGGGGCGGGACATATGACCACCCCACGTGTCTCCTCTGCCCACAAACCTCCCCGCCCTGCACCCAGCCCGGGGCCACCGAGCTCTCCCCACCCCACCAGTTACTTGCGGGGGAAGGGGAGGTTCTGTCCTTCTCCCAGTGCACCTCCCCCACAACATGCTCGGCTGCTTTCCCTGGCAGCCAGACCTGGGCAGGGAGTGGTTGCTCGGTGGTATGTTGTTCCCTCGCAGAATGTTGAGTTGAGCAAAACTCAAACTTGTGAAAACTAGAAAACACAGAGTCAAGGTTGCCCACGCAAATTTAACTCTGCCCTCTTTCAACAATGCCCCAACACACCTTGTTAACACACATACCTTTCTCTGACAACCCCACAGTTGCTGAAATGTACAAACTCTTCACCTCCTTTTACAATCCACTCTCTCTCACCACAGGACTCCATCTAACGCTATTAAAGGACACAAAGAGAGAGCGAGCGTTGTAACAGACCATATCCTCTGTGGATTGGGCATGGAGGGGGGTATATAATGCTCACCTGCAATATCATGTGACAGCAGAAGCAGAGAAAACTGTTATTAATGCTGCTCATTCTCATAACACTCATCTACCTCACAGGGGCATATCTGATGAGTAATTATTTCATAGTTGTACAGTGCTTTGAAAACTGTAAAGAGCTATATAATTCCTCTTATTCCTTTTCTTATGTTCTTCTTCCAGGGCATGTACCAGCTCAGCAAAACAAGTTCAATGTGAGAGTCTCCTGTTGAGATTTCTCTTAAACTGCTTTCCTGAATTTCCAGCCTGATAGCAGGGTTAGGATTCTCACTGAGCCCACACAGCAACAAAAATGAACAATATGAGCTAAGGTTTCTCTGGTGCAGAGGCAATGAGTGGGATTTCATTGAATGTAGTTAAATACCGTTGCTTGGCAGAATGAGTGCAAACTATTTTTGTTTTTTTAGTTAGCTTTCTGCTGAATTATCACAATTAAATTTGTGAGCGAATCCCAGCCTCGATAGCGTGGGTAGATACTGACGATATCTGACTAATCATCTCTCCGTCTACTGCTTTTTGTCAGATGAACAGCACCCACTCCAAAAAAAAAAAAAAAAAAGAAGCAGCATGTATAGCTTTGAATTTAATGCTTAACACCTAAGAAGGTTTTGTTTGTGCATGAGGAAAGAGGGACTAAACTGGGAAGTACCCTTTATTTACTGACCTTGTGCCACATTCTACTATCAGTCAAATCCAGGGCTGTACATATTTGCATTTGACTGAAGGAAGCACCTGGCACAAAGAGTTATTTCCACTGATCTAGAGACGAACACACAGGAAAGCAGAAAGCAAAGCAAGATTAAAAACCTAAAAAGAAAGTGAGCCCATTAAAGCTTAACCACCTACTTTTTATTGCTTGTGGTAATAGATAATTGGCCATCTATAGTACAGTATATTATTTCATTACCTTAATAACTTGGCTCTACATAAAAACTTTTCACACAGCAACTTGGCTCCAAACTGTTAACTTTTTTTATTAATGGTAATAAAACAACAATCAACCCACAATAATTTATCCCGTCATACCCTGGTGACTTGAAGTATGTAGCCTTCTTCTGAACTCTATTAACTTCCCTGGATTCTAATGATATCTTATATTCTTCTAGAAATTGCAAACACCATCCACTCAGCTAAATGGAGAATTTTTAATACACAACATTAGGCTTTTAAATTGTAAATTCATAAAATTTGCCTTTCAGATCTCCTTAGTCACATTCACGTAAAACACTTTGGAAAATATAAACTGTTAATTTCATTTTCTCTGCGGGCTTTGGTTAGTGACAAAATCCCCAAGATAATTTCAAATTCATTTGTGTGTAGTAGCTAAATGCCTAATCCTGAATAAGGTCTTTTAGGTTCTCTGACAAAATGCTTCAAAAGCAGATATCCTGGTATTGCAAAACAATTGTGCTTGAAAACACTGCATGCTTCTCCACAGCAAGAGTCTAAGGGCCAGATCTTCAGCCTGCTCCAGCTGTTCGTACTGCTCCAGTAGTCCAAAGCAGTCTTATACCTGGCTTAAGCAACCCTATGAAAATTTGTACCCTCCCTGAACCCAGCTCAGGGAGCGTATCCAAGCCAAAGAGTCCATGGGTAGGCATTCTTGTGCCCCAGCAATCCCCAGCTGCTGGAATAGTCGCTATGAGCAGCAGAGAGCTGATGTAAGTTAGAGCAGTCATGAGGCTGCTCTAATTTTCACTGGTAGATTAAGGCAGTGGGTGGACTGTCACAGGAGGTGGGAATTGCAAAGGTGAGTTTATTTCCTGCACCCTTTCTTGCCTTTCACTTAGCACAGGTTGGCTGGACCCAAGAACTTGGCTCTAAATATTGATAAAAAGTTCCCTAGTGATCATGTATTTGTATTTGATTAGTTGGAATAATAAAAATGGGAGAAGGTATGCTCAAAGAGCTCTGACTCTGAATATTGTCATTCCTTAGACATCCACATTACCCAGCTTCCCTGGACAAAATCCATTACTCACATCCTGGTCATTTCTCCTCTAAAAAAGAGAGGCTTCCATTCCACATTCTGGCTATTTTGGATCAAGTGGGGATCTACTTAAATTGGAAGCTCTTTGGGCCAGGGAGCGTATTTTTTTTCCTAATGGTACAATGGAGCCCTGACTGGGGCCTCTAGGAGCTACTTCCAAAGCAGCAGCCAAAAGTGAGCTTTCTTTAAAAAAATAAAAAAAGAGAGAGCACAGAGAAATCATTCTGGAAGGTTTCTGATTTTCCTGCCGTATCTAAAGGTGTATGCATACTCCTATGAACTACAGTGCAAGATTCTATATCCAGGACAGATGAGTGTTAAGATGAAAATCTAAAGGTAACATTGTATCATTTTTAAAGGTTGTTTTTGAACACAAAAATTGTGGATCATGATTAAATAAAAGAATCACAACATTTGGAGATGGACATGACCTATTACTTCATTTGGGACCTGGCCCTGCGCCAAGTGAAGGCAATGGTAAACTCTGATTGATAATAATGAGTTCAGCCACTAGCCCAATTCTCTGCCAATGCAGGACTGTTCTGCACAGTACATTTTTTTTAGAGTTTTTTTTTCCAGTCTAGTTTTATATGCGTCAAGCAATAGGGCTTCAATCCATTCTTTTGAGAGTCTAGTCCAGTGGTTGTCAAACTTTTTTTCTGGCGACCCACTTGAAGAAAATTGTTGACGCTCATGACCCAACGGAGCTGGGGATGAGGGGTTTCAAGTGCAGGAGGGGGCTCTGGGTTTGGAGGGGGCTCAGGGCTGGGCGTTGGGGTGCGGGAGGGGGACAAGACTCTGGGGTGGGGTTGGGGGTGAGGGTTGTGGGGGGCAGGAAGGGATTCCAGGTTTGGGGGGGCTCAGGGATGGGGCAGGGGATTTGGGCACAGGGTTGGGGTGCGGGCTTACCTCTGGTGGCTCCCGGTCAGTGGTGCAGCCAGATGCAGAGGCAGGCTTCCCCCTGTCCTGGCACTGCAGACTGCGCTGCACCCCAGAAGTGGCCAACAGCAAGTATGACTCCTAGGCAGAGGCGCGCAATCAGCTCTACATGGCTCTCGCCAGCAGGCACTGCCCCCCAGCTGCGGACCCAGTGCTCGGGGCAGCGTGCGGAGCCCCGTGGCCCCCCTGTGTAGGAGCTGGACCTGCTGCCTCCCGCTTCCAAGGACTAGGAACTTTAGTTTTTACTGGCCGGCTGCCAGTGTCCCTGGGTGCTGAGCAAGGCGACCCAGTGCCTTGCATTCCGTGACCCAGTATTGGGTCACGACCCAAATTTTGTAAACTACTGGTCTAGTCCACAAATTAGTAGCATAGATCAGAGTCAGGAAATTTTTAACAATACTAAATGTTCTACTTATATTTTCATTCAAAACTCCTAGTGATGTTCCCTTCTACCACCGAACCTCCCCTTTGTTAGTGTTTATATGTAGCCAGGTATCAGAGGGGTAGCCGTGTTAGACTCTATCAGCAAAAACAATGAGGAGTCCTTGTGGCACCTTAGAGACTAACAAATTTATTTGGGCATAAACTTTTGTGAGCTAGAACCCACTTCTCCTCTTAGGATCAAATACTGTGTCACTGAAGCCAATGTGAGTTTTGCAATTCACTTCAATGACAGAAGGATCAGGTCTTTAGTCATTATTTAGCCAAGTTATATGTGTTTATTTCCTTTCATCTTTGCTCTAAAAGTCAATCCATTCATTGCCATCAGCACTTTTATGGTCTTTCTCTGAACTCCCCCAATTTTCAATATTGTCCTAGTTAAATGTGTGGTCAATTCCAGATGTGGTCATATCAGAGTTGCATAAAGAAGGACTGTGACCATCACGTCCCATGACATGCCTCTACATACACCCCTACCCCAATATAACGTGATCCGATATAACACGAATTCGGATATAACGCGGTAAAGCAGTGCTCCGGGGGGGTGGGGAGGGAGCTGCACACTCCGGCGGATCAAAGCAAGTTCAATATAACGCGATTTCACCTATAATGCCGTAAGATTTTTTGGCTCCCGAGGACAGCATTATATCGAGGTAGAGGTGTATATAGCACAATTGCACTGGCTATTGCAATAGGCTATTGCGGGGGGAGGGATAGCTCAGTGGTTTGAGCATTGGCCTGCTAAACCCAGGGTTGTGAGTTCAATCCTTGAGGGGGCCACTTGGGAATCTGGGGCAAAATCAGTACTTGGTCCTGCTAGTGAAGGCAGGGGGCTGGACTTGATGACCTTTCAAGGTCCCTTCCAGTTCTAGGAGATGGGATATCTCCATTATTATTTTTTTTTATTCTTACAGCCGTAACACATTGAAAACTCATGTCCACTTTGACCCTGAGATCTCTTTCAGCATTGCTACTTTCAAGGATTTTCCTTCCCAGAGAATATCTATGTTTCAGATTATATTTCTCCTGGTGTACTGGGTTATATTTTCCCATGAACGTCATGGTTATTTTCTAGCTCCATATCCCTAATCCCTGTACTTCCTCTTGTATTATTTCTCTCTCTTCCTAATTTATGTGAACAAGGGTTTCTAGGATAGTATCACCTGTGAGTTTCAGTAATTATTATTAAGGTTGCACAACACTTTCAATTATTATATTGATTTCAGTTAATATTTATATTGCAATAGTAGTCCATTGCCCTAGTCAGGATCAGAGCTGCATTGGATTGTAAACTCCTTGGGGAAGAGACTGTCTTGTCATGATGTGTGTGTACAGTGCTGAGCAAAGTGGAGCCCCAATCACAAGCACAATACAAATAAGAATTCACCTATTTGTGCTAGGTACGGTATACACAGGTAGGAAGATATGGTCTTTTGATGCAAAGAGGTTACAATCTAATGTATTTACTCCCTCTTCTTGGTATTAATGAAAGTTAAATAAAATTGATCCCTGAAACAACCCTGGACACCTGCCCCTGACTTGACTCCAATTTCTTTAGAGTCCTTCAATTAGTTTTCAGTTCACGTAAACTAGTTCTCAAGCAATTGGAACGTATTTGGAGAATGAGATTGCATGAGATGATGCGTCAATACTTTAATAATAAATTCCAAATATGTTATGTCTGCCACATCCACTTAATCCACTATTTTTTGCAGTTTTATAAAAAAAAAATACTGAAATCAGTCATGGGATGAGTCATTAAATTTCCATAGTCCACATACAGATGTGATGTATACTGAGTGCTGGAGTATGATTACAGAACCTGATCACATATGCAGTGAGTAGAACTGGCTAGGGTTTGCATGCAGCTCTTATTGAAGTAAATGGAAAGACTCCCATTGGCTTCAAAGGGAGTCGCATCAGGCCTTAGCTTGAGGCAAGTTTGGTAAAAGCTATTTCCTCCTTCCTCTGAGGAGGCAATCAGGAAACATATGCAAATCTTTGCTTCCTGACTGGCTAATCAGAAGTGAATAATATTTTTTTCTGGATCTCTAACTTCTTCTCCCTATTACAGTGTTAGTTTAAAGGAACAAACTGTTATATTTCTGAAACTCATAGGCATAATGGAAAGATTTCCAGATATTTCTGCTGAAGACATTCAGAATGCATGTAATAAGACTGTAAATTGCCTTCATAGTTCTGTTAAGGGGAAAAGGCTAGAGTGGTGAAGGAATGGGGGTTAGGGAGAGAACCAAGATACAGTTAATACAAGACAATAACAACAATAGCTACTATACACACAGTCTATGACTGTCTTAGATTACTGTCAGTCAGACAGAGATGAGATCTCAACAATATCTTTTGCAGTGTCTCTTAAGCAGATTTCCTCTCCCCTCCCAGACAACTAATGTAGTTCAGATATCCCATTGCATCATTCTGCAATATTCAATTTGTTTGCTGATTTCTGTTTATGAATAGACCTGGCAAATGTAGAAGCATGACATAGAAGCTACTTCTGAAAGTTACTCACGACTTTGATAAGATTCAAGTCATGCACAAAAATTATTTTTTGGTTCTACACAGATATCCCTTCCTCAAAGCATATGTAAAATTCTCCCCAAGTTCTTACCAGTACTTTTGTGTAGAAATAGACAAAATTTTCTGAATTCTGATTTTTTGTGGAATTTTAACAAAACAAAAACAAGAAAAATGATTTTTTTTTTTTACAAAAATGTACATTTTCCTGCAGCAGCTTGGTTGAATCTGGCTCAGCACCACAAAAAACTTGAAAGATAATCCCTGTCATCACTACAGTTCTGGAAAACTATCAAAGTTATGGTCTCATAAACTGCTCATCTCATCTCCATTTTTCAAACTGCTGCATTCTAAAGCTTGTTGTTGGAAGAGGGGAGGCAGTCACACTCCTTCACCTCCATCCCTGGGCACTCATCGAGGGTGTCGTCTAGTTTCACAGTCTTTTGTCAATCATCAGAATCTCAGTGTCAGTTTTCATTAATGGCTGGCTTTTTGGAATGTTGCAGACAACTATGCAAATCAACAATGTATCCCGTGCTCTGGCAGCCCTATTTATTGGTGAATGCACATCTGCAGTTGACTCCAAATCTCACACTGTCACAACCTAATCCCATGAGATCTAGAGGGCAATGATTAATCTGATTATCAATATTTGCCAATAGCTTTATGCTATTTGATTGAATAGTTAAAAACTGGACACCTCCCAGCATCCCATCCCTAGAAGTAAGAGGCCAGATTCTGATCTCCTTGACTGTAACTCCAATGAAGTTACACCAGCACAAGTGAGATTAGAATCAGACATCTAATCTTGCACTTTATGATATCAGTGTTAAAATAACAGGCTAGTGACAGAGGGTGAAATACTGACTCCATTGAAGTCAATGGCAAAACTCCCCTTCACTTCAGTGGCACCAGGATTTCACCCCAAATGTTTAAATTTGTTGTGAGAAAATAACTATATTCATCTTGCCTGATAATGCTGTGGGGATATGCTAAAGCCACTGTGTATTGCAGACAGTGAGAATGCCATAAAGAAACAAGTGACAAAATTAACCAAAACAGTGTTTAAATGGTTCTCACCCATTATTTCTTCCTTTTGCAATAACATAAACATGCTTAAAACATATAATAAATGCACACAACAGGATCAAAATATAAAATATAACAAATCCATGCACTGGAGTGGGGTGCTGAGAGAGGGAAATTGGTGAATGTTCTTTCCCAGTTTAGGGGGTTATGCAACTGCTAAACCTGCTCATTTCAGAGTGATACTGTGTTAGAGAGGACTTTTCAGTTCTTCAGAGAAGGAAAAATCTTCCAAGCGCAGGGACTGCAGTAGCGGTGAATCAACTATTGTAATGCGCTGCCTCTTAAAATACTCCAGGGTAGTCAAGGATTACGAAGGCCCCCATTTTGTGTGAGCTGATCAAATACAGATGTTGCCAAAGAGTTGACCTTATTGACCGTGACTTAACTAGAGATTGAATGGCAGACAGACGGTCAGTAGTAGGGTGAAGCCATGTTTTGGCGATAGGGTGTAAATGTATATACAGTTTACAGGATGTGAATGACACTGAGCAAACATCTGGTCTAGTGATAAATACATGTTTTACTTCCCAAAAGTTTTATCCCAGAGAAATGTGGTAAAAATAAATAGTGCCTGACTTCGCTAGGTGTCCTGTGTGTTTGTCATGGTCTCGGAAAACTTGAAATAAAAAAATATTAAAAATGGTACTAACTTTTCTCTCTCTTCCTGCAGTATCAGATTTCATATAAAACTCATCAGCTGAGCTGAGTATTTGTCTTGATCAATGGCAGGAAACCAGGGGATCAAATGTTAATAAATCAGAAACAGATACCCCACTTGAGCAGAAATATATCACTAACCTGAAAAATAGGGCAAATTATTTGACAAGTTTTATATGTATGTGCATAGAGAAAACAAAAGCTTTTCATAAAACACTTGAAAAGTTGGAACAAAGAACAAGGAAGGAGAAAAAAAAACACACAGTGCCAACGAATATAAAATATAGCACACAAAAGGATCCTAGTTTACTAGCTTAGCTTACTTTGAGATTGACAAAATGAAATGAAAATTCATTAATTAATACAACACAATGAACAATCCTATTTGTTTTAATAGTAAATTAGCTCTTTTATTTTGATGGTACCCCATAATAATTGAAATCCTATTATAGATCTTCCGATAATTTGATATTTTAAAACATTCCTTGAGCTATTAATTAATTAATAAAGAGTGATAATAATTGTAAAGTACTGACAGATTCATGACGTTCTTGGTTTGTTGGTATGTAAGTAGATAAAGACACACTGACCAGCTTTAGCTTAATCACTCTAAACGTTTTAGGACTGACTTTTTAAATTTAAGTTTCTTGTATTCGTTTCAGATAAGCATCCTAAGAGTGTGGTCTTTTCTTTAAATGGAAACTGTTTGCTTCTGTGCATAGCCTACTAAATTAAATTAGAAAATGCTGGTAGGCCAGCAGGACAGAATTTCCCTTCCTTCCTATTTTCTCATTCTGCAATCTATCACCTAGGGTAATTAGGACCAGTGAGGGATCATCTTCACTGGATTAACCTTAACTAAATTGTATGCATTCAACATGTGCTCTTTTGATTAACTTGAGCCTGGACTGCTGCCTGTGGTACACCCACCTTGTAATTCTACACACTTAATTAATTTCAGATGAATAGCAAGAAGAATACATTAAATTCTACAATTAATAAACCTATGTTAGTTGAGGCATTTTATGTTAACTCTATCGTTAAATGAACAGAAAGAGAAAGAAGAGGTAACATAAAATGCATAAAAATAGAATATAAAAGAAGAACTCCAAGTGAGCCAGCTTTGCCAATGAATTTACAAATTCTTTCTATAAGCCTACAGTGCAGTACACATACAAAATTTCCACTGACATCAATAAGAATTTTGGCCGCAGAATCTGGGCCTACATTTTAAATTACACAAAGAACATAAATTGCAATGGGAGATCCTGGTAGGAACATTTTAAAAAATGATTTAACAATATTTAAATAATATTTAATTCAGTTTTGCATGTGGCTTCACTCTTGCATAGACATTCTTTGTCATAAAAAAAACTTGTAATGGTCACTGGCGATAGCCCAGACCTCCAGCCCTGACTTAAACAAACATGTTTGTCTCATCCTTATTGCTGTGTGAAACATGGGTAAATAGCAGAGGAAGTGCCTAGGGGTCCAATCCTGCAAGGACTCACCCATGTGAGTAACCGTGCCGCTGTAAGTCTCCCATTCAATTCTACAGAACTACTCCTGGAAGTAAAATTACTCATGTGCATAAATATTTCCAGGGTTAGACCCTGACCATACAGGAGGAACAGACTCTACACAAAGCCGTGCCAAATGCACAAAGAAAATAAACAGAAGGCATAGGGGGAAATATTTTTTTGTCTAATCCCTTTTAACTGAGGTTAATTTAGTTGCTAATTGTAAAAATAAGGACTTATGATCAGATTCACAAAGATATCCGCCCAATATCAGTTTTACACCAGTATAACTGCAGTGACTTCAGCGAATTCACTACCAGTTTACACTGGTGGCAGTGAGACTTCAGGGGACTACATATGTGCTTAAAGTTAAAGTACTTTGCTGGGCTGGGGTTGAATGCTCAGCCCCTTACAGGATCAAGCCCTAAGGGAAAGCAGAGTCAGATGCATAAAAAGTAAATTATTTTCAGAGAGATGTTGTTTCTAAGTTAATTCTGGCCCTTTAAAATCATTCGCTATTTTCCTCTTTAGAAATCAGTATTATAATGAATGCAGCCATGAATATCCATTTCACTTATCTTTCATCTATCTTTGGTATTTCTATGGTGCCTGTTACCAGGGCATTTAAGCACAGTTTGTTAACTTCCAGTATCTGATTTTACTGCTAAGCACACAAAAGACGACTAATAATATATAAATACGGACAATAAAACAGTCTACGAATAATTTTATTTATAATTGGCTATTTGGCCATTTTATAAAATCATCCAATTATACTTCTTTTCTACCATTTTTATCTATATAAAATCAGATGTTTATCATAGGGCTGTCGATTAATCGCAGTTAACTCACACGATTAACTAAAAAAATCGTGATAAAAAATGTATCGCGATTAATGGCAGTTTTAATTGCACTGTTAAATAATAGAATATCAATTGAAATTTATTAAATACTTTGGATGTTTTTCTACATTTTCAAATATATTGATTTTAATTACAACACAGAATACAAAGTGTACAGTGCTCACTTTATGTTATTTTTTATTACAAATATTTGCACTTTAAAAACAATAACAAAAGAAATAGTATTTTTCAATTCTCCTCAGACAAGTACTGTAGTGCAATCTCTTTATCATGAAACTACACCTTAAAAATGTAGATTTTTTTTCTTATATAACTCAAAAACAAAACAGAGTAAAACTTTAGAGCCTACAAGTCCATTCAGTCCTACTTCTTGTTCAGTCAAATGCTAAGCCAAACAAGTTTGTTTACATTTATGGGACATAACGTTGCCCGCTTCTTATTTCAGGTGACATTGTAAACAAGAAGCGGGCAGCATTATCTCCTGGAAATGAAAACAAATTTGTTTGTCTGAGTGATTGGCTGAACAAAAAGTGGGACTGAGTGGACTTGTAGGCTCTAAAGTTTTACATTGTTTTATTTTTGAATGTAATTATTTTTGTACATAATTCTACATTTGTAAATTCAACTTTCATGATAAAGAAATTGCACTACAGTACTTGTATTAGGTAAATTGAAAAATACTATTTATTTTGTTTTTTACATTGCATATATTTGTAATAAAAATAAATATAAAGTGAGCACTGTGCACTTTGTATTCTGTGATGAAACTGAAATATAAACAACATATTAGAAAATGTAGAAAACATCCAAAAATATTTAAATGAATGGTATTCTATTATTGTTTAACAGCACGATTAATCACATGATTAATCTTTTTAATCATGATTAATTTTTTAAATCACTCGACAGCCCTAGTTTATTATAAATTGTCATTTGACTACTGTTAAAAGATTATAAACAGCTATTGCGTATATGATATGCAATCTTCCTAAACTCCCTGGCAAGTTTATATAACTATTTCAAAAGCAGCTAAATGATTTAAGAACCTAAGTGCTGACTTCAAAAGTGACTTAAGTGTTTAACTCTGGAATTCAGGTTCCTAAGTTATTTAGGCACTTTTGAAGTTTTCATTTCAAATGGATTCAGTTAAACACAATTAAATGAAAGTGTCCACAAAGGGGTTTAAAGCAGTTCAATCCACTTAAAATTCATACCTTATGTTAATTCAGATTTCCTAACTTTCCTAAGTGTCCCACCATGTCCCTTTACTATATCAGCTGGCTCCTGTGCCATAAGGACATGTGGGCCAGTTCTGCCTTCTGGGAGAGGTGGTAAAAACCGCACTTAAGGCAGTTCCATTCCTTCTGAGAATGAGAATTTTGCCATTGACTTCAATGGAACAAGATTCTGCCTCGCCCTTAGCAGGGTGCAAAGTGCAGGGGACAGCATAGGGAGCCTTTCCCCCACTACTGGATGGTCCAGATTAGGGTCAGACAGAAGTCTAGTCCTCGTGCTCAGGGCAGCATAGTGGCTGTTCCCTAACGGTTGTGTGGCAGAGGGCAGAGAGGAGACAGAGCCATGGTTCATTCTGCCACTTGCAACGGTCAGCAGAGCTTGCCAGTCCCACAGGGGAAAATAGGCTGTAGCTACGGAGGAGGTAGTAGTGGGCATGCATCCCTGGAGCCTGGTAGGCATTCACAGAATCATAGAATATCAGGGTTGGAAGGGACCTCAGGAGGTCATCTAGTCCAACCCCCTGCTCAAAGCAGAACCAATCCCCAACTAAATCATCCTGCCAGAGCTTTGTCAAGCCTGACCTTAAAAACCTCTAAGGAAGGAGATTCTAACACCTCCCTAGGTAACCCATTCCAGTGCTTCACCACCCTCCTAGTGAAATAGTTTTTCCTAATATCCAACCTAAACCTCCCCCCCCTGCAACTTGAGACCATTACTCCTCGTTCTGTCATCAGGTACCACTGAGAACAGTCTAGATCCAGCCTCTTTGGAACCCCCTTTCAGGTAGTTGAAAGCAGCTATCAAATCCCCCCTCTTTCTTCTCTTCTGCAGACTAAACAATCCCAGTTCCCTCAGCCTCTCCTCATAAGTCATGTGCTCCAGACCCCTAATCATTTTTGTTGCCCTCCACTGGACTCTTTCCAATTTTTCCACATCCTTCTTGTAGTGTGGGGCCCAAAACTGGACACAGTACTCCAGATGAGGCCTCACCAATGCCGAATAGAGGGGAATGATCACATCCCTCGATCTGCTGGCAATGCCCCTACTTATACAGCCTAAAATGCCATTAACCTTCTTGGCAACCAGGGCACACTATTCTGTCACAGTGATAGGTCTACACCAGGGGTGGCCAACCTGTGGCTCTGGAGCCACATGCAGCTCTTCGGAGGTTATTATGCGGCTCCTTGTATAGACGTTGATTCCGAGGCTGGAGCTACAGATGCTAACTTTCCAATGTGCTCTGTGATGCTCACTGCTCAACCCCCTGCTCTGCCCCAGGTCCTGCCACCACTCCACCCCTTCCCTTAAGCCCCCTGCCCCTTCCCCCGAGTCTGCCGTGCCCTCGTTCCTCCCCCCTCCCCACCAGAGCCTCCTGCGCACTGCAAAACAGCTGATTGCGGTGGGCGGGAGCCTTGGGGAGGGAGCGGGAGACACTAATTGGCGGGGCTGCCAGTGGGCGTGAGGCACTGGGAGCAGGGGAGCTGATGTGGGGCTGCTGACGTATTACTGTGTCTCTTTGGCACTGTTCATTGGTAAATTCTGGCTCCTTTTCAGCCTCAGGTTGGCCACCCCTGGTCTACACAATAATCAGCATGGGCTGTACAGGCCCACCCAGAATTACTCACAGTGCTAGCCTATGCTGAAGCACACACTGCCATAGCTTCACTGGCACTTCAGGACCCAAGCTAGCCAGATTAGAAGCTAGCTTGGATATGTCTACTCGAGGTGCACTCGTACCCTATGATTCCAATATAGACATACACCCTGAGGCAGAGTGACACACACACACACACACACACACACACACACACACACACACACACAGAGAGCAGCATTGCAGGTTGGCCCTCCCAAGCCATTCCCATTTGGGGGAAGCTACTCATACCCTTTGCACTTCCTGTGGTTTTCTTGTAAACTTCTCCAATAAGATTTTCGAAGGAGTGGTCGGTGTCAGAGCTGGGCCTGGCCAGTCACTCACACACAGACATTTGGTAAAATGGAATTTCACCCAGGTTGTGCTTCATGAACATGTTCATTAGGGAATAACTTGAAAAAAAAAACACAAACCAAAAGCCATTAATTTGGGGCCCAATTCTGCACTGTCTTACCCAAGTAGTCTTCAATCAAGCAAGCAGCATCAGTCTGCCTAGCTGTAAAATAGGGGTAATGAGGCATAGAGATGTTAACACTTAGGGAAGAGCCAGTGTGTAAGTGATAGTGACATGATCAGACCACATTAGGAACTGCTTCTAGTCTTACATTTTATGGGTCCAGTAAATCAGAGTATTAAATAAACCTATTCAAAATAATGACATTGCTGCTTCAGTTAGTGACTACAACACAGAACTTTTCATCTGCTGTCAGAAATGTGGAAAATAACCCCATTTATTATTATTATTTTATGATTCTTTTGTTTCAGCTCTGGCAGTTCCTTTGAGATAATAGCTTTTTCCCCCTCTATCAGCACGAATACTCTCCGTGTTGATTAACAGAGGTAGATACGCACTTAAAATATTATATATATGTCTACATTTCTAAACTAGTCCTTAAACTTTCATTTTAGTGTTTGAGAGTTTCTGAGCATATCAGCAACTAGAAAGTTATGCATTTCCTGCATTTTTATCTGGTGACAAAATCATATATTCGTACATAAACATTATTAATTTCTCTCTATTGGTCCATTTTAACCACAACATTTTTAACACTTCATCATGTAAAAATAAATATTCAGAAACTAATAAAATGTGGATTATTCTCCTGATGAATCCTAATCACTTCTTTGATCGTCTATTATATGCAGTAACTAGCTATCAGGAATAAGTTTCAAACTGGCATTATGTATTTAATAGACCATAACAAATTCTTCATCATTGTAAAATTGCATTGTGAAAATATTTAACTCTATTTGGTTAGTTTTTAAAATTTTTATTGACATGTGAAGTACATTACTTCATGAAAAGAATTCATTGCAAATTCTCAGCTATCAGTTTAGGAAACAAAGTCCGCGTTTTTTGCTATAATGCCAACAGCAAGTAATCCTTTCCATAGATTAAATATTGAGCAAAATTACAACCTGATCCCGAAACATTTATGTGCATGAATAGTCCCACTGAGATAAATCCATAAAATTGATAGTAGTGGGATTGTTTACATGCATACAGTCAATCAAAAGCATACATTCTGAAGAAGAAGGGGCTTAATTTTTTAATTATGGCCATTTTTAGAGCTCAATCCTGCTTTCAACATTAGCCAGATTGGGCTCTTAGTCAAATACAAAATACTACCTTAAATCGGTAATTTTTTTTATTCTCCTTTTTCTTCTTTCAGTAAGGAGACTGGGTCTTACTTTAAATGAAGTACTGGACACTAATAAAAACAATATAATCACCCACAAGCAGAAACAGAGTCTGGATATGGGGTAAAGCGGGAATTAGGTAATTATTTATTTTCTGCCCTCTCTACTACAGTGTATGTTATATCCCCATTCACACTCTATATAGTTCAAATTGTTCTTTAAAAACTCAGCCTTGAAATATCAGTTTAATATACAATGTTCTTAAAAGGAACATCATTTTGGAAAATGTGGTGCCTTTTACACCAGTCTGTTTCAAAGCTGTCGTGTACTGACTCTGCTATACTGAGGCAGAAAAAACAGATAGCTTCTGAATTAAATTCAGTACAGTATAAATTTAAAAACGCACATTGGTTTAATTCTGATACCAATAATTATATTTGTTACACTATTTAAATATTTATTTATATTAATTGCATTTGATAATGTTGCTAATGTCGCTGATTTTACTCTACAATCGAAAATATTTAACAATAAAGCCCGCTGACCTATTCCAATCTATTGCGGTTTAACCAGTTCACGTCTAAATCATTGTTGGCTATAGAAATTAATCTAAAAGACTAGTTCAAATACATTTCATTCCATTAATAGCTCAGAGGATTAGCATCAGTGATATAGTGAATTTTTATTGTCAGATCTTCATTAACAACTATCGCTTTTTAACTTGACTATCAAACACTGTGCCTTGTTTTAAGCTTGTGCACTACATGGACCCTTCTATAGCCCAAACCTATATTTTTACAACAGATTTTCAAGAGCTCAACACCAATTAGTTCCCATTTAAGCACCTCAACAAATTACCAAAAACAACTTAGCTCTTATTTAGGTATCTAAGTGAAGTAACCAGATTTTCAGAAGATATCAGAGCTGCAGGATACTGAGCATTTTGAAAGTCTGGCTACTTCATTTAGATACCTAAATGGGAGCTGATCTCTTCTGAAAGGCTGATTACGGATGCTGAGCACCTTCAACAAGTTGATATAGAGGGCAGGCTTTTCAATAGTGACTATTAAATATCAGGGGGTAGCCGTGTTAGTCTGTACCCACAAAAACAACGAGGAGTCCGGTGGCACATTAAAGACTAACAGATTTATTTAAGAATAAGCTTTCATGGGTAAAAAACCAACTTCTTTAGACGCATGGCCACTTCTTGAGATGGATGCATCTGAAGAAGTGAGGTTTTTACCCACGAAAGCTTATGCCCAAATAAATCTGTTAGTCTTTAAGGTGCCACCGGACTCCTCTTTGTAATAGTGACTACGTTACTTTGGAGTACAACTGCCATTGAAAGTCAATAGGGCTGTGCTCTGAAACCAATTAGGTACTTTTGAAAATCCCACCCATAATCTCCGATTCAGCCTGCACATAGAACAATGAGTCTAGCAATGCCAACAATGAACAAGCTGAGTCTTCAGAATCAGTGATAATCGTTACATCTGTTTACCTTTGGAGAAAAGTGGAGATTTTGAGATGTTAAACTAGCCAACAAGGAGGAGTCAGGGTTCTTCAGAAATGATCAAAAATTAAAAATGCAATCTGCCCTCCTTGGGACAATAGTGGTGACTGAAATGCTTAACCTTTTAAAAATCGTAACAAAAATTAATACATGATTAAATTAAGGCTAAAAGGCTAAAAAGGAGCTAAAACATACCAATCAATTGTACTCTTCTACTTAGATCTCTTAGCAAATATGCAATATCTCAGCATAAGTACTTTATTCAGCACTTTCATTTGCTATTTGTTCCCTTTTCGTGACCAATTCCTAGACACAGATACATTATAAGTAACATACTTACACTTCAGGAATGTCTTCATTTCTATCCTGGCATTCACATCTGTACTTGTTTAATGCTCTGCTGGTGGTCTGTGCTCGATGGTATGCCAACTGCTATGTTCATCTTAAACAATATTTACATTGATTAGGGACACCAGAGTGCTGGAGACACTTATTAGAAAATGAACATAATATCCTGGTTTACAACATCCAAATATTTTCAAACTAAACTGCTCTTAAGATATCATGTAAATGCATAATCAAGCTAGACTCACAAAATATGAAGGCAATTTTGTAGAACCACATCTCGTGAATATGTTACAAAAAATGTGTGTTTGCACAAATCATTTACAAAAATCCAAAATGAACACGTTAATGAATTGTATTATAATAGCATCTCAAGATCGGGGCCCCATTTCACTAGGCACTGTACACAGATATAGTAAGAGACAGTCCCTGCCCCAAAGAGCTTACAGTCTAAAGGAACAAAATAGACAAAAGTGGAAGAAAGAAGACGCTATCCCTATTGTATATATAGGGAACTGAGGCACAGAAAGATTAAGGCTTGGATTCACAAAAAGGAGTTAGTTGTTGTGATCCTGAGCATTGCAGCAACTAACTTTTAAATACCTAGAAAATCACTGAGATTCACAAAGCTTGAGTGATGCACCTAGGCTCCCTATAAAATGAATTAGAAGAGGCACCTTAGACTGCGATTCACAAAACCCAGCATGCTAGGCACCTAAACTAGCTAATGGAAATGCCGATGAGAGACGTATATGCTAAGCCCAACCCCTCTCAAAGAAATAAGGCCAGGCTGCTCTATCTCGGCCTACAAATCTCAGCTGTGAACCCCCTCCTGGAGTCCAGGCCTACACCATTTTAGTAAAAACCTGTGGTTGGGTGGTGGGGGAAGAAAGAGGAGGAGGAAGAGGACCTCCCTCATAATTATGGCTTTAATTATTTTTCCACAGTGGAACAGCTTCCACAGGAGAGATTGAGGGAGCCCCACATCAGAGTATCCCATAGCTCAGTAGTGAGAGCACTCATCTAAGAGGTAGCAGATCCCTGTTCAGATCCCTTCACCCCCTCAGATGGAGGGTGGACTTGAACCAGGGGGCTCCCACATCGCAGGTGGGTACCCTAACCACTGGGCTAAACATTATGAAGGAGGTGCTCCCCACCCACCCACACTGCTGTATGTGAACTCACCTGAGGGGACGGATCCAGTAGGCATGATCAGAGAGCACCTATTGTATTGGGCCCCACACTACCTTCGATGGCCGAACACCTAACTTCCCCTGGTTTGTGAATTGCTCTGGTGCTTAGGTGGGAGAGGCATCCAGATGCTTCGAGGGAGGCAGCAGTACACATGCCCAGACACAGAAATATAGGTACCCAGGCAATGTTTACAGCAAAAAATGTAGGTACCAAGTGAGTCTGGGCACTACAGGGCTCAGTTTTATGCACTGAAGTGGTGGCAAAACTGGGACTTACATGCCTAACTCCCTTTGTGGATGCAAAGCCTGTGGCAAAACCAGGAAGTGAACTCAGATCTCCCGATTTTCAGTACAGAGCCCTAACCCTCACTTTTTTAAACCAACGTGACTGGTTACAAGTTAGTCATATGACGAGAATTATATTTGTGATATTGCCCTTCTCAAAGGGTAGTAGTGCATACTGGCAGGTGGCAGTTTATGTCTGACATAGAGATCCACAGAAGAGTTTGGCCAACATGGCAGTCATCTTCCCTGAATTTCATGCTTCACTAATGCCTCCTGCTAACAAAAGGAACCAGCAAGTGACTCCCAGCTTCTCCAACTTGGGGGAGCCTCTGCAACGCTGAGGCCTTGTCTTCACAGGGGAAAAAAGGTGAATTCTTAACTTGAGTTAGTAAACCTGAGTTAACTATCATGTGGTAAATCCCTAGAAAAGGCAAGGCAGTTTTTAGTTTTCATATGAGTTAGCAGGTCAAGGTAAACTCCAGGCTCCCCCATAGTCTACTCTTTCTGACAAAGCCTTATTTCCTATACTCACAAATTTTACTCTTAAGGTTAACCATTCTAGTGTTACGTAGCAGTTGTGGAAGGTCACATTCATGCACAGGTTGAGGCAAGACAACAGATAACATGGGCAAATCGCTTGGAGAGTTATGGGGTTGAGGCCCAAGATCTTGAATTTGATTGGGTCTTCCACAGGGAGACAGTGGAGGGAGCAGAGCTCTGGAGTGACAGGTTAACAGCAGCCAGTGTCACTGAACATATGGGCTGCTATATTCTGAACTGTTTCTTTTTTAACAGTGTCAGTTTCACACCTAGCTACAGAGAACTAAAATAATCAAGCTTTTATCCCTGTGGCTAAGTCTGAACCCAACAGCCTTGTTGCATTTTCTGTGGCCAGGGCTATTTAGGTATCCAGAAGTAGTGACGAACTGAGGCTGTATTGAGGACCAAGACTGTGGAGTATTTTAATGATCTGAGGACACAATACAGTCCCACTAACCTGTGCCACATCTCTGAGATGGGACATCAGGAATCTGTGATTCTCCATATCAAATGAGGTGTCCAGTAATATGAGTATGGATTTATGGCTTTTGTCCATGGCCAAGAGGAGATCATCCATCAGTGCAGCTCCTGTTTCATATCCTGGCCTGAAACCTGACTGGGAGGGAGCCAAGATATTGGCAGTATCTAGGTAGGGATAAAGGCAGCTTTTGATTAGCTTCTCAATTTGCTCAGGAATGGGAGGCTATATGATTTTATCACCAGTCAAGCTGCTCTGTGCCCACTATGTTCTGTGCTCATGCTTCAGGGTGTCAGCCAGCGACCAGCAGGGATCAGGAAGGGATTCCCCCCACCCTAGCGTATTCTGAGAGGTTTTTATATCTCCTTCCTTTGTAGCTTCAGGGATTGCTATGGCTGGAGATGGGACATGGGGAAGGGTGGACCAGGGCTGAGGTGGTACTTGAGCATTCTCTCTCTCAGGTGGTTGACTGCTTGGTTCCTGGATCTCATTTACTTTGGTTTCAGTTTGGTTGTTTGGTTTAGTATGTAGGGGCTAGGTGATGTTAGTGGCCTATGACATACAGGTCAGACTAGATGAACTAGTGGTCCCTTCTTGCCTTAAACTCTATGATGTTATTGCAGACTTAGGGCTGCCATACCATCTGTGGTTCCTACACAGGGAGATTTGTTCTGAATATACGCCATTTCATACTCCTCATTACACTGCCAAGGGAGCAAAGTGCCCTGCAGAACCCAGCTTAGAGACGTGGTATAGGGGTGTAGGTCAGTGGCACTCTGCAGAGGGATTCCTTTGTTTTCGAGGCTTACAGGATTTGGCCCTTTACATATATATATATATATATTGTGTGTGTGAATGTGCAGGTATATAAACAGATATCTATTGAATAGAGACAGATATGATGATAAATATAATCTATCTCAGCAAAATTTTCATGAAAGTATATCAGCCAAGGAACGAAATCTACTCAGCTGCTCTTTACCAGGATAATGGGGGGGGGGGTGGAAAAGATATTTGACTTCCACCTAAAACAAACACCCATTTTGGGCAATAGAGGAATAGAATTGGATTAATAGAATTTTGCAAAGCTGGTCTATCTACATATCTGAGTATTTATCTCATTACCTGACTATCTCAAACACATTGGGAAGGGGAAAGGACTGTCCTTAAATGCTGTGAACCAACTGAAAGTTGAAACATACAGTATGTCATCTTTTCACAGTGTATGAGTAAGAAGATGTCTGTCCCAGTAAATGATTGATTGGGACATGTGTGAAGTAGGTTAAGCAAATAAAAAGTGATCCCTCTAACTATTGTTTTGCGGCATTGGTTAAATGTGTAAAAATAAAACAAAACATAAGCTATACATTCAAGATGCAACCCAAATTAATCATGGTTGTGTACAATCCAGCTGTGAAATATGAGATTTACTACAACTGTTTCTGTATCCCAGAAGTTCCACAGGACTGTTTTATGAACTTTTACCAGTTTATTTTTTAATAACAGAAGATGGAAAAGGGCCTCTTTCTGTTTCACTGTGTTCTCTACCAGTTAATCATGGGTCCCCTGTTACTCAGAGAGGAAAGTTGTTTTAGTAATTCGGGAAATAAAACTAGCGCTGAGTCAGCATGAAGGCTGAAAACGACAAGTTTAATATTAAAACACACATTTGAAAAAATAATTAGAGTCACTGTTTCAACTGTGGATCCCTCACCTCTCACCCCAAATTAGCTGGTATTTCAGGACCTGATTAAACAAGTGTCATACATTTTGACATGAGAAATATGTCCAATTTCTAATCAGCATGAAAAACTGGGTCCATTGAACAGGAAAAAGGGTAAGAGAATTAGAGCCAAAATACAATGTTCTGATGTAAGTAGCACTAAATAATTTATTTGTCATGGCAATCTGCTGCAGAATGTTTAAACATTACCTTAACAAACCAGACCAATGTGGAAAGATTTGATGCAGCACTTTAGGGCTTGGAATCTTGTTTTCAATATAAACTGTTACGGTGTTTTTCAAAAATGTATTTTTAATGATGTTTCTAAAACCAATGTATACTTACAGATACCTGTGGGATTGTGATACTTTATTTATCTGGAATTCTACTTTTTATGGGGAAAATAATTGGACATGTAGTATTTGCCAGCAATTAATCTTTTATTTCTAAATTTGTTAAACAAGTCCATATGTAGTTATTGCTTATATTTTGAGGACTGGTAGCAGTTGAAAGCTGAAATATCCTACAATTGTAAATTCAGGTAGCCTTTTGGCAGAGGGGAGCTTGATAATGCATTGCTAGATATGGCCTAACAGTGAATAATGTTTTTAACTTATGCAAGACATAAAACTTGATTTTTAAAATAGTAGAAAACCTGAACACATTATCCTAAAAATTCACCCAGACAGCTACTTAATGTCATCATCTTACTAGTCTAGGGCCTGATCCTCCTCCTGCTGAAATCAATGGCTAAATTCCTGCTGATGTCATCTGGATCAGGATCAGGCCCTTCCTTTAATTTTGAAATCTGGTAACACTGTTGATAACTACTTCTCATTGAGGACCTGAGCCAAAGCCCAAGTCATTAAGATTTTTATATTGATTTCAATGGGCTTTGGGTCCAGTGCTGAGTCTCCCATCAAAAATAAAACATGGGGACCTGACCACGTACATTTTAAAGAAACACATTTCTTTCATTTCTAGCCCCTATGAAGAACTGTATACACACATAGAGTCTGTAAAGCAGCTATTAGGTGAGGCCTCTCACTATTTAAAGTAGTCTAAATACTATGCTTTTAGTAAAGTAGTCTTCATATTTGTGTAGCTCCTAGAAAAATAGGACCCCAGTCCAAACTGGGGCCTTTGGATGCCACCATAATTTAAATATTTATTACCACTCACAATAATGTGATAAATATTTTATTTTTATATGTTAAAAATGTCCCCACGATAATGTTACCAAAATGTTCCTAATAAGGGGGGAAATTATTAGCCTTAAAATACTGTGCTTTTAAAGTAATTTTATACGGGAATATCAAAAACGATAGGTTTAAATACCTTAATTTTGATATTCTCTGGGACTTATTCAGAGGAACTATGGCTACAAACAATAAATATTTACTGCAAAAACTCTCATCGCGCTCTCTCTCTCTCAGCATGGCATATATACGTGGTTAAAAAAAAAAAAGAGGAATTGTTGCAGAATTTTTTTCAAGATATTGTAAAAGTTCTTCTCCCTTTCCCCACAGCCCAAGGAAAGATTGACTATTTCAATAAGCTGTATTAACTCCCTGTGATTGTGGATTTTATTTTCTTTCTCTCTCCCTTTCTCTTCCCCACCCGCTATCGTATGGATATTACTGTTTTCCCAATTAAAAAAGTAGAAGAATTGTGTTACTGTGTGTATTTTAACAAAACTGAAAACTTGAATTCAAAGTAAAGGTAAACTAAAAAGTCAAGGGGAAAATTATATGTTTAAAGAAGAACAAAATTAATAATGAGCGTCAGCCCTACATACAGAACATATACCATTCATTTTGTTTAACTCTGTCCCAGTTGCACCAGGGCTCAGTATTCAGACATGAACAACAGTCAGTAATGGAATCTTGCAATTTACAAAATGGAGCAGGAAAAATGGACTTGCACTAGAACTTTCATACTTTTCATAGGACCTTCATTAGTGAGACATATGGACTATGTTAGTATTTCAGGTTACTGGCCCAAAGTCAACCTAGAAAAATTAATGTCCCAGAAACATAGAAATTGCCCCTTTTCACACCTTGGATAGGAAAGGTCGAAAGACGTCAAACTAACAATGTTCAACTATTAATTTTGAAGTAAGTCATTTTCTGCATAGTTAACAACTGTATTGCAATGGTGGCTACTCCTTTATACATGGATATATGACCCATCACAACTTATCACAGGCTTATAATTATGGATTGCAAAGTAGTGTATAATGAGATGAGGTCCATTCAGCAGTATACAGTAGTGGAACCAAGCCAACATTCATTAAAGATGTACTACCTAGAAGCCCAAAACCTAAGATAGGTTTCAGACACAATTTTCCCACTTGTCTCAAGAATAAGGCAGAATAGCAAAAACAGAGGTAATAAAAACTTGGTCCGTCTCAATGACTTGGCTTGTACTCTTGGCAACAATAAGCCAGACAGACCACAGTTTAACTGTACTAGTGAACGTGCAACACCCTTAAATCTGCATCTTCATCTTTAGGGGCTGTTTTTGTTGGATTAAAGAGACAGCCTATTGGCCTAAATTTAAGAAAGAAAGCAAAAAAGATCTGAGTAATTAAGACACCGTCAGCTGAGAAACATTTGTCCTACCAAATTACATTGATTCATCTGTGGCCACAAAATTATGAACTGAATTCTCAGAAGGTGGGAAAGACAACGATTGGTGAAACTGGAAGAAGAGTCAAAGTATTTGAGAATAACATCAGGATTCTTTACATGGCTTTTCTCGTTTGTATTAGAGCCCATGTAACAACAGCCCTCACCTGCATGGATTGAACCTTTGATCTCTGAATCTAAAGGCAAAAGCCTCTGCAGTTTGAGCTAAACTGCCAGGTCTGGAAGCATGAAGATTGCAGCAGATACATAATCCTCTAAACGTGCTCTAGATGGGGACAAAGAGGAAGTGTCAGCATGGTTGTACCCCAACTAAACATCCTGACCAAGATTTGCAAGAAGAGGAACCTAAGGAAAGGCATACTATCAGGGCCATCTCTAGGTTTTTTGCTGTCCCAAGCAAAAAAAATTTTGGCTGCCCCCACCCCCGCCCCACTGCACCCTCCTGCCGCCCCAGCCCTGGGTCACTGATAACTCGCTCAGCAGGAATTTTGGATGTGCACAGAACACAGACAGGATTGGTTCCCATATGGTTACAGAACTGCAGTAAAGTGGAACAATTTTCAGTTTGTGTGATTGAAGGCTATCTGGATGCATATTATAAGACTATCCTACATAAATGAGGAAAAGTTGAGGTGCCTTTATTATTCTTTTGTTCCATTCTTTGTTTCTATGGGGAATTTGCCAATGCAGTACCACTGTCTTCCTTTTAAACAAATAAAACTAAAACTTAAAAAAAAAAAATAATAATAATAAAAAGCAATGACTGTTGAAAATAGCAATTCCAGTCCTAATAACCACTGGGAAGCATTTCTTGCTCAATTTATTCTACCTTTTCTACAGCAAGTTACAGTGGATCAGTATATTTGATTTGGGAGAAATGAAGTAACAGCTGCCCAAATTGAGCTTGAGCACTCCTGAATTTTGAGGGTGTTCAAATCTGGAAGGCAGGTGCTAGATTCCCTTTCTGAATATTAGCTAAATCTGGAAAAGAAAAGTCAATTTCTGCTTCCATGGCTCAGAAGTGTAAATCCTCCTACATGCCTGGTATTGTATCTAAAGCTGTCCAGTCTAGTAGAGCCTCCCCTCCCTTACTTTTCATTTTAAATTCTAGTGGGATCTACGTACCTGCCTTGCTAGGCTTCAGATAGAGAGGTGCAATGTCCATTTAGTCCACCCAATTCTTTCTTTGGGGGAGAGCCGAGGGCTGGGGCGGCAGGAGGTGCGGGTGCGGGGGGAGGAAGAGCCCAGGCTGGGGTGGCAGGAGGTGCAGGTGGGGGCCAGAGCTGGGGCAGCAGAGAGTGCAGGGCAGGGGAGGGGAGAAGAGCCCAGGGCTGGGGTGGCAGGAGATGCGGGTGAGGGGAGAGCCCAGGGCTGGGGCAGCAGGAGGTGCGGGTGTGGGGAGAGCCCAGGGCTGGGGTGGCAGAAGATGTGTGTGGGGGGAGAACGCAGGGCTAGCAGGGGGGTGCAGGTGGGGGCCAGGGCTGGGGTGGCAGGGGGTGTGAGCGGGGGAGAGCCCAGGGCTGGGGCAACACAGAGGTGTGGGGGGAGCCCAGGGCTGGGGTAGGGGGCAGCAAAAAACCTAGAGCTGGCTCTGTCCCTACCATTTACAGCAAGCTGCAGCATGAGGTTTCAGTTCCACACTCCTGCCCCATCCCTTTCCTGTTAATTGCGGCTGAGGGAATGCTGGGAAATGTAGTTCTTTCCCTGCTCCAGGGCTGGCAGGGAGCTAACCAAGGAACTACAGCTCCCAGGGCTCTCTGTTGGTTCTCAGCTCCCATGCTGGATTCTTGTGCCCTTGAAAATTTGCCTCCCCAAGCACCTGCTTGCTTTGCTGGTGCCTAGAGCCGGCCCTGCATTATATAAACAACTAAATAAGTGGTTACACTTGGGAGACAGATTTGTAAAAGTAGGAGCCTGACACCATTCTCTTAAAGCCCTATATAGACACCTAAATAGGTGTCCAGATTTGCAAAAGCTCTGGGCACTGAGGTTAATAGGAGCTGCTTTGAAAATCTGGCCACCTATTTAAATGCCTACGTAGGGATTTAGGAGCCTAGTGTCGGGCTCCTATTTTTAAGTTACTACAAATCCACCTTCTAAATAAAACCAATTGAAAGAGGTTGTGAATTTAACAGGAAGGTTTTCTTTTGTTGGACTTTCAGTGCTGTGCAAGAAGGATGCATAAGGTTCAATCTCTAGCATGTTAGGTACCAAAATAAATATTTCAAACCTACCACACACACAGAGAGAACATTGACGTAGAATATTTCCTAACCTCACTTAGTTTTGGCACAGATATCTCTATTTCAAATTAAATGGTAAATAACTTTCTTTATAATCAGTGTGCTATGAAAAGCCTTATAAACTTCTCAAGACTGAACTATTTTCTTGCGTACTACAGATGTACGGCTAATCTGCATCAAGGTCACAGTTCAGAAAGGTACTAAAGCATGTGCCTAAGTTTAAACACATGAAGGATTCTATTGACATATTAGCACTACTCACATGAATAAAGTAAAGAATGTACTGCAGGATTGAGGCCTAGGAGTGCTAAAGGCCTAATTCCGCAGGATGCTGAGTGTCTTCTGTAAGAGGGCCACCACAGCACTGTGGAGACCGGGTAAAAGAATACCAGTGAAATTTGCCACAGAGAAATACCATATGTGGCCCAGTTCCATTGGAGATTGCAATGAAACCAAGGAACAGTTAAGGCAACTAAAAATATCACTTGAGATTTGCTCTCCAAAACAGATAAGGATTTTGGCCACTGTCCTGGAGAGAAGTGTGAAATCCTTTTAAGCAAATCACTTCCCATTTCCTCTCCATTGCACAAAAATGTCCTTCTTCTGTCAGAATCCTGAAAATTCAGAGACAACTGGAGCCATATGCCTGTCTTAGAATTCCAATGCCTCCTGAATTGTCATACTGAGAGAGGTGGGGAACTATTTACTAATTTATTTGCTGCATATGTCAATTGCTAATTCATACTGAAAAATTATAAATAACATATTTTCAGTTGAACACCAGATTGATTGGAACAGAGAGAGACGCAGCGCAGCATTCGTAATAAATAAGATGGTGCTTGATCAGTAAAGCGGCTGTTCATTTTCAAATTAAACCTCCTGATTTTTGATACTTAATGAAGTTTTCCGCAAATGCTGATGCTGTGAATATTTTCATTGCACTTAATAGGTTAATTCTTTGTCCCTCACTTTGGCTCTCAGGCAATTTATCTTCACTGAAGTAGCAGCAGTTGCTCCTTTCTCTTCATGTAGATGCTCTGGTGTCTGATCCTATCCCCCTTTGCGAATATATAAAACTACCATATTAGGAGGCAAGACTTTTACTTCCAAACAGGAAGAAAAAGGACAGAGTCCAGCAGGGGTCCCTAAATGTCCAAAATTAACTAACTTTTTTTTTTTAAGTGACCAAGACTGGCCATTTACTCACCCTAATCCTCACAGTAAAAAATAAATAAAAAGAGAGAGTGAGAGAAAGAGAGAGAGAGCAGTGAAAGACCCATACTTTAAACAAATTTAAACAACATAGCATGAAAGTAAAGGGTAAAGGGTAAAGAGTGCTTTGTGATAGAGCAAGGTCACAGACTATTGTTATTCTAAGATGTCACAAATAATTTATAAAGATGACTTAAAAACAGCAGACAATTTATTTACCCATATAATGGGTAACCTAAGACCTAACATGGCACAAATTATATATATATATGAATGACTGCTGTCAGGGTCTGTCCACGTCTCCAGTGAATTCAAAAGTGGGATGATGTGAGAGCAGGATTTTTTTATATATATCACATCATCCTATTTTGAATTAGCAGAAGATATAGGCAGACCCTTCCAGCAGTTCTTCCACGCATGCTACAATGTACTCTTCCTGCTAGAGATTGATGCTTCTAGTGAACATTGGTACTAGGATGGACAGCATCCAAAATGACTCATAACAAATAGCATATGGCATGAGCAGATTTAGGGATTTGACATCTGTTATGCTGACTAATATTAAAACTTCTCACACTTATATTTTAGCCAGCAACTGAAAACAATAAATATTGTCTTCACAGATCCTACCTGAGGAAATCCCATATCCTCTTTTTTTTTTCTCCAGAACTTATACTGCTTACTGGAAAAGAGTAGAATGGATTTTGTCTCTAGGTAGTTGAAGATTAGCTACAGTTCTCTAACCCAGAGATCTTTGAATTAAACAGTAACAGAAAGTTACGTGTGGATATATTTAAAACTTGTTCCTGTCCCACCTATTTACAAGCCAAAAAAAGCTGGGTGCCTATGGGCTAAATTGGACAGGCATCAATTAAAAAGCAAGGATGAAATACTACCACTTCTGACAGTAGAAATTTTTTTCAAAATTAATATGTGATTAGCGCATTGACTAGATCTCCCTTTCAGTATGGAAAAAGTCAGAAAATGTATTTCAAAGAACCAAGAAGCATTAAATCTATTTAATTTTTTAACTTTTTTTTCAGATTACTATTCTTCAGAGAGAAATGGAACCACAAAAGCAGATGTGTGTAACTATAAAATTAGCTGATGAAGCAGAATGTCTGCTTTACAAAAGATTCAGTGAGTGAGGACATCAAAAGTAGTGGGCAGCCGTGCCAGCAGAGATTAAAATATGTATCAGAATAGACACATTAGCTATCAAAAGGTGTCCAAAGACTGCATTGTGACTAGATGATCTAAGTTACTCCCTTTCAGCTGGGAAATGCAATAGCTGCCAACAAAAATGTTAGAGTTTGACAAGACTTGGCAAATAGCTGGGATATAAATTTGTGTTTTGTAAGTTATAAGGCCTTCCAGGAGATGTGACAAATCCTGAAAAAGGCTGGAAAAGCATGCACAGCCTACAGAAACTTACTCCCTTTGCATGGATCTGCCAAAAGAAAGGAAATATGAAAAAACAAATGCACATGAGATTTGCCAGTGCCAGACACACCATTTCATTTAATAGGCACACCTCATAAAATACTGAAAAAATTAATGATTGTAATATACAGTATGTATATTATAAATAGTGACTGGTTTTGAAGGCAATAGCAGTAACATATTGCCTAAGAGACAGAAAGGTTATTAAGATTGGAACAAAATGTCCAAAGCCAGAGGACATTAATAAAATAAAATAATAATAATAAATTATTATTTCACACTTATGTAGAGTTTTTCATCTTCAAATCATTTGCAAACATTGACTAATTGTTGTTAGTTAAATTTTAAAGTTAATGGGGCAAATCCTTTGTACACTTCACATGCCTACTGAAGTCAATGGAAGTTTAGGGTGTGCAAGGAATGCAGGCGTTCAGCAGCAAGGAAATCTCAGCTATGAGTGAGGTTAGGGATGTTATCCTTTATATGGTGAATCCAAAGTTCATTGATCATGAAGTAGGAAAGCCAGGAATAGTCCTTTTTTAGAGCTCTAATGTGATCCCAACCTGGAATATTATGTTCAATTCTGGGGCCCCATGTTTCCAGAGAGATGTTGATAAATTAAAGGAAGGTTAGGGAAACACACACATGGATAGCAGCAACTTCATAACTGTGAGATCTTCTACTGTGTTATAGAAATATGTTCCAATGAAAGTGGTGGGAAATTTTAACATAAAACACTAGAAAACATACTATAGGGAACAACCCTGCACTAGCAGGGAAATGGAGTGAATATTGTACTAGAACAATGCCATTTCTAGCAGCTTCAACCATTCTAAACAAAAACTAAGTTTTTTGACATAAACTAAATAGAAATGTCCCCTTAATAAATAAACCGAAGTAACTACCGTTACTCTTCACTTAATGTTGTAATTATGTTCCTGAAAAATGCAACTTCAAGTGAAACAATGTTAAATTAATCCAATTTTCCCATAAGATTTAATGTAAATGTGGGGGGTTAGGTTCCAAGGAAATGTGGGAGGGGGCAGACAAAAGGCATTATGTACACTGTACAGTACTGTACTGTACTGTGGTTGGAAAGTGCCCCTCATACAGGCACAGCCCGCTGCAGGCAAGGACGCTAGGAAGCACCTTCGCAGCAGCAGCTTCCCCGAGAAGAACAGGCGTCAACTTTGCTGGGAGATGCTCCAGGCCTGCCTCTTCCCATCCCCGCTCCACTCCAGGCCCACCTCTTCCCACCCCCACTCCACCTCCTCTCCGGAGCATGCTGCATCCTTGCTCCTCCCCCTCCCTCCCAGAAAGTCCAAACAGCTATTTGGCAGTGGGGGAAGCGCTGGGAGGGAGGGAGGGAGAGGAGGCGGAGAAGAGGAACTTGCGCAATGCTCCCTTGTAAAGTCACTGCTCTTCCACAGAATCTTACAAGCAGTGGACAGAGCAGGCAGCCAAATGACATTATAAGGGAGCATTGCACAACTTTAAACGAGCATGTTCCTTAATTGAGCAGCGACGTAACTTTGAAACAACGTTAAGTGAGGAGTTAATGTATACTGTTCAAAACTGATCATGTTTAATATTTATTAACAGAGGTTTAACATTTTAAAAGATCTTCAGTGGAATGGAACTAACTGCTGGAAAAAAAACATTTCCCTCCTTTCATTTTTTTACATGTAGGTCATAGGATTGTTTGTAGTTAAATATTCTAACATACAAAATGATGGGGTTTATATAAAAATGTAGCCCCTTGGGATAACCTCATGGGATACACATTTCTCTCTCTCCCCCCTCCCCCCCCCCCGAAGCTCCTGTCACACAGTCTTGATCCAATTGTTTTCTGGTGAGAAGATTTTCTTAGGTGAATGCCTACAACTTATTTCCCATTCTGAGAAACATATCTTTTCACTGCTCTGTGATGACTGCAAACTTCAATAATTAGCCTGGGACATAATGATTTGTGAATGAGCCCGCAACCACAAACTCAAGCAACCCCCTGTTGTATTATTTGAGATGGAATATATGGCCCAAATAGTCAATGATATCAACCTGACTCTGTCACTGTCCAACATTAAACAGTTTTAAACAAGGTTTGGGGTATACAAGGTCTTTGGTATACAAAGACCTCAAACTGCCTAGTACCACAGCAAACACTATTAAAATTCCTTTTTACCCTTTTATTGAAGATACAGAAAAAAGAAGTAAAAACAGTTAATACTTTACATTTCCAATCTTTAGGTCAGGCTTTCATTTTAACTTCATTCCTTGTTCCCTTTCCCTCTTTCTGGAAAAAAAATTTATAGGGAAAAAACCCACTGTTTGACAATCTTTTCGATGGTATTAAAGATGGTAAGAGCTGGTCCATTCTGGGGAAATGAGAAGTTAGTTGAGATGGGCTGGAGCTATTGTTGCTGGTGGTGGTGTCCTAGAAGACAAAACAAGACTAACACAAAAAGAGGTGGGGGGATGAAGAGCAAAGCTAGAAAATGTAGCTTGTCTCCAGGCTCTCTCTCACTTGCAACCTTGCTGCTGGAAAAAACACAGGCACAGCACACGGTCTTATCAGCCACTCTGAGACCTGGTGAACTCGTACTACCAGCATCGGGCTGTTCAGGACATTGCATTTCAGTCACAGGCTTACAGCAGTGTTACAAAATATACAGTTGTGGCAGGCTAAGCCAGTCTCTTATTAGACAGAAGGAAAAAGGAGAGAGATAGAAAAGAGAAGATATAAGGTGGGGAACGAATCGTACCCATGGGGAGGGAGACAAAGCCTCACCCCCAGTTGGTGTTTGGGATTTACCTGAAGCTGGCAGATTTGGTCGTGTCATCTGGGTCCCTCTCTCTGGCCTGGTCTGGATCTCTCTCAGGGTCAGGACAAAGAAGGCACAATGGCATCACACTGGATCTCGATGTCCGAGGAGCAGCAGTTGCATGATGGTGAAGCTCTCTTCTTTCCCTTTTCTTATCCTTCAATCAGTCAGTGTACTCCTTCCCTTTGCCTTCATTACTTTTCCCCAAAAGTTTTTTCTTTTTAAAATTTTTCTTATTTTTTTTTAAATCCCAAAAGGGCATGATGGAATAGCCATCTGCTCATTATTTTGTTCACTAATTAGGCCTAATTTCTGACACATCAATTTTGGTTCATGGATTTCCAGTCCCCAAGTTTTCTTGTTTGCCAAGAGTGATCTTAACACAGTTATTGAAAAGCCTTTTCTTTTTGCATTAATTCAGTCTGTCTCCATTTTGCACCTTTTCCTACCAACATTTATTTTATGAGTTATTGTGACACTTAATGAACTTTCACTCACTTTTCACAGTTGAGCTCACAATTAGAGTAAATCGATTGATTGAGCTCAACCCATCTCTGCAACCCACCCAAAATGTTCACCCTAGTCCATGCCACCCTCTTTCCATGGCCAACAGGTGCCCTCCATCCGCATCCTCAGTTACAGTCCATTGGGCACTGTCCTTTCATCTCCAACTTCTGCTACATTTCCCCTGGTGTCTCACTTTGTCCTCATCAGGTTTCCTTTCACAGATAGTACTACCCATTTTGAGATGACAAGTGAGAATTGCTTAGCGGGACAAAATACCCACATGAAATCTTCTCTGGGTCCAATCAACCCCATCTGTCCTCACCACCAGGTAGACTCCCAGTCTAAATGATTCAATCCCCAACTCTCCTTCAGCCTTTTGCCAGAACCCAACTAGGGGGAGTATAAACAGCACATGAATTAAGTTTTGAATATCCCACAAAAAATTGTCAGGAATCCCCTCAGCTTTCCAGAACTCTACCCCTCTGCCAACACATTCACTACTCACTGCTGCACCCAAATATATGCACACACCATCACTCGGCTCACACATGTACGTGTGTAAACACACCGCCCCAAACACTGCAGGATTGGCAGCTGCATTCCTGTGTACAGAGTATATATGCTAGAAATATATGAAAGGGGTATGTATTCTAGATCCCAAACCAAAATGCTGGATACCAATAACCCCAAAATTTTTGGCATAGTTGGATCTGGTTTTGAACGTTGTCATTTAGGTTCAGGTATGATATATTAGACTGTCATACACTTAACTTGAACATTTTAAAAATAGTAATGCATTCTGAAGCTAGGATTTTCAAGGTTTGGCTCCTAAATCTACAATTAGACACCTAAATAAGTGTCCTGATTTCAGAAATGCTGAGTTCCCATGGACTTCAATGGGAGTGTCTGGAAACGCAGCAATTTTGAAAATTAGGCTATTTAATTACATGCCTAAATATGGATTCAAGAACCAAACTTCAGTCTCCTAATTTTGAAAATCTTGGTCCCAGCATGTTTATTTATTTATAGTGTAGCTTGAATTTCCTTGAAGAGCTTTTATATAATTTGGGGAAGTTGCTCTAAATTAAAAAAATATGCATTTTTTCCAGGAAGTACATAAGCAAATTTATAATAGCCCATTTCTGCCCCAAACCTCATCAATACTGCATAACTATTGTATCTTCCAAGCAAGCTACTGTTTTTCTCAAAATGATCAAAGCATGGGGATCAAAGCATATGCCCCAAAATAACTGGCTGCAAACATTACTTGTTCCGATAACAAAAATTTAGTATGTAGGCCAATATTCAATAAGAAGCGAATTATGATTGGTATCATCTCAGTCAAATCCTTGAGAGAATCATACTCTATGTTTGCTGCCAATCAATTTCTCAGCATCAGTTAATTTCCATATCCTTCTTTTGATGTGCTTGAGTCACAGCACAATCCAAAATATAATATATATACCAAGGCAATGGAAATGGATGGGTTGTGATATATAAGTGGCAGTTCTCCGACTGCCATTATACCAGGTTTAATGCCGTGGGAAACGTCTTAAAGGATACTGGGTTTAACCTTACTTCGAAACTGGTATACAAACATTTACTCTTAACCCAGTGCAATTAAATTTACAGTCGTATGATTTTCACAATATCCCCCAAAATGTAATTTTCTGTAAATTATCTGCAAAGTGTATATGTGACAGAGTGCAGAATGCAAACAGGTGAGCATGTACTCTGATCATTCAGATATTGATTAGTTCCCCTCGAGAAAGCTGAGGTGGGTAATTAGTAAATCAGGCTGGCCGGCTGAGCCAATTACCCCATCCGCCCAAGGCTGATAAAGAGGCAGGAAGGAAGTGCCAGAGGGAGGAGAGAGAGGGAGGAACAGAGTTAGCTGAGTCTAACCATGAAGAAGCTCAGAGTAGGGAGACCTCTGTTCTCCTCAGGCCCTGGGGAGAGGGCCAAAAAGCTAGGTTAACATTGTTGTGAAAAGGGTAGAGGGAACTTAAAAGGACACAGTGAATGTACAACCAAATCTGTGCAGTTTCTGTGGGAAGAAGGCAGGAGAGGAGCCATGCCCTATGACAACATATAAAATATGATAGCTATATAAAGTCACTCGCAGAATCATAGTAATTTGAGATGCAAGAGTCTTATTGGGTCATGCTGTCCATTGTTCTTAAAAGGCAGGATATCATTTCTTGCTTTTTAAGATAGGCTCTAGTTACCAAATATAGATTTGGATCCAGTTTTCATGTACTCCAAACTTTGGGATATATGGTTCCAGGCTTTGGTTCAATTTATTATAATGTCAGAGACAATTTGCAAATTTCAGATCCAGATCTGGGTTCCAGTATTGGGTGTTTTGATTGGGCTCATTTTTACCTGATAAAGGACAGATATTGATACGATACTACTTTTGATCCTCATCGAAAGGCCAAGAAAAAGCTTTTGTTGTTGTTTTGGTAAAATTGCTATATTTTAATATACAATAATTACCCTGCTATTGTGTGGAAGGAAATATATCAGTAAATGCATTAAGTATGGTCTAGAAATTTTAAGCCACAGGACACAGATTGCTGTGTGCAGATGACAGATTGCTGACCAGAGTGGAATTACTGTTGGAAGGAATTCAAGGGAAATATATAATCTGATGGTATGAATAAGAAGCAGAAAGAGTAGAGAAGAGCCAAAATTATGAGGAAGTAGTTCCTAGTTAGTTCACCTTGGAATTGGGCTTCATTCTTCCTCTTGTCTCTTACTTCTATATCTAGCAATGAAGGGAAAGGAAGAAAAGAGAGAACAGGTGAGAGAAAAGGCTCTAATGTTAATGCAGTGTGAGTTGTTCAGTCTGAACCATAAAAGTACTTGAAACTAACCTTTGTTTGAATTCCCACAACAACTCCCCGCAGCAATAGTTTGTTAGAACTTTTTGGGATCAAAAAACCATCTGTGCAACCTTTTTGCAATGTTTCCGTTGTTCTATCAGAATACCTGCTAGCCATTTCAGGCTGCTGTTCTTGGTTTATTTTGAAATTATGCCAGGTTTGTTTGAGAAGGTAACCCAGGACAAGTCATTGGGACACTACCCTGTATCATAACCTGTTGCCACCTATTTGTAATTTGTGTCTCAAGGGTTTGGCTATATAAAAATGAAGGAATGCTCAGCTGATGATTCTAAATGTTCTTTCAAGTCCTCTAAGGGCTGGTCTACATTAATGAGGTAAGTTGATCTAAGTTACACTATTTCAGTTACTTAAGTTACGTAACTGAAGTCAAGGCAACTTAGATTGACTTACAGCAGGAGACGCTCTCCTGTTGACATAGCTTCCGCCTCTGGGGGAGATAGAGTACAGACACTGAGGGGAGAATGTTCTCCCATCGACTTAGCGTGTCTTCACCAGACCTTCTAAATCGACACTGCTGCATCGATCACAGCAGTGCCAATTTAGCACAGAGTGCATACATGGCCTACGTCTCTGCATAAAAATGAATGGGGAGGTGGAGAGAGCAATATGTTGAGTTCCCACTCTCCTGATGCAGAGTGGAGCTCAGTTCTTGTTCTAGTCAACCCCAACAATCAGGTGACATCGATTTAATTAAGAAAAAAAAGCTTAAATTTTCCTTTATATTTTAGTTACCTCATTTTAGGTGCCTGTGACTGCTGGCCTCACAAGGCCCAAAAGCCCACTCTGGCTTTATCTATTGCTAGCCAAGCACAGAGGAAATGTTTTTGGAGTCATGAAGAAGTAAGAAGTTCATTATGGCAACTGATATGATATGGTAGAGGGTAAAATAAATTACTAAGGAAATTACAGACCATGTCAAAGAAAGTAATTCACTAACAGTACAACCTTGAGACTAGCATAAAAGTGGTGGACAAGATCGTGGCAAAGCAAGTACCTTTAACACTTTAGTAAGCACCATGGAGGTAAGTACTCTTCACTATAACTATAGTCATATATATAAGTCGTGCTTCTCTTGTGGATCAGTGCTACACATTAAGGTATCCAACTACGCAAGGTAGACTGCAAAAAAACAAAAAAAAACAAAAAAAACAACCACCCTGCCCAGTTTCATTAGAACAATAAAGCTGGACAGTCCTCTAAAGTATGCTATAGATCCCACAGCTGAAATCTAGTCTATGATGTCACTGTTTTTGATGTTTCTGTGCTGAGTATAGATAATTATAGTTCACCACAACCTGTCCATAAACTGTTCTCTTTTGTTGACACTTTCACCTCTGCTGGGCAGCCACTCTCCACTGAGAAGATGATCTTGGTTTGGTTCAGTCATTTCTGATGGAATCTACTTAACTGCAATGTTTTAAAACTCAGACAACCTAACCTCCATTTTGTGATTTATTTGAAGAAAGCAAACCTTGATGCAGTGTTGAAGTATGACAGTCATGTATCTGCAAATCTCTCCAGGTATGTTGTAAAAACCCACAATCCTATTCTGTAACTGGACTTTTCTATTGCTCTTTAAAACAAAAGATGATTGATGAATGCATTTCCACCATTATACAGGAGCAGTTTAAATGGGCAGACTGCAATGAGTCTAAAATACTAGGTTGTACAACTAGTTAGTGTATGGAGTAAAACAGAGGAAAGATGTGGGTTCCCATGCAATAAACTTAGTAGTTTCCTTTGCCCATGAGAAAGCTTCAAAAATACTAGAATCATAAAAAGAATTTAGAACTTCAACTGGTTATTACCAAGAAAAGGGCAGTGGATTTTCATGAGCCTAATTATGCAGTTGTATCTGACAGCCATTATTGCCACACATAGAGGAAATGTTCTTGGAACTGTGACACTCACCACTGGAATCACACAGTGAATGTTATCTGGTACTACTTCAGAAGGATAGCAAGGATCCTATACATTTCACAACCCACAGGGACTTCTTAGATTTTTGTTTTATGTACTTCCATCTTTACCTAGTGTTAGAAAATGACATCACATATCTTGAAAGGTCAGTCCATTGTTAATTGGTCTATATAACGGTATCCAGAGAGACACCAGCACAGCATGAAGAATATTTGAGAGCTATGCTTGGATGTATGGATAAGCCTGGTATGAAACCGAATTGTTCCAAGTGCCACACTAGACATACAAAACTTTCTTTTTTGGGGCCTGTGATCTCAGAGAGAATCATGAGCCCTGACCCAGACCACACTGCAGCAGTCACTCAGACGCCCAGACCAGCAGATGTGACCACTATTTTCTTTTCTGGGACTTACCTCATGATATGTCAAGTTTATGTCAAACTATGCAACAGTTGTGGAACCCCTGTAGACATTATTACATAGTAACATTAGGGTTTTTTCCTGGACAACTGCAACTCAGTCTTGTTTTGAATCAGTTAAAGAATTAGATTGTTAAAAGTTACTCACTTTGCGCAATCCTGGTTTGCTTACCATTGTAGAATAGATGCTTTATACTTGTGTTCTAGATGCAGCACTTACTCAGGTCAATAAAATTAAGTCTAAGAGAGCAATTCCGTTTGCATCAAGGACAATAATTAAGGCCAAGCAAAAGTACTTTGCCCCTAAAAAACAACCCCTTACTTTCATCTGGGACACAGAAAAATTGTGCATTTACAAACTGACAATATTCTTTGTGCTGTGCTGGTGTCTCTGGATACTGCTATATAGACCAATTAACAATGGACCCTGGACTGACCATGCTGACGATATTATCGTCTACAAGCCTAAATGTTTAGGATACGAAAATACTGCTACAGGATGCTTGCAGGGGCATTGGAACATTTTTTTATAGTGGGGGTGCTGAAAGCAGAAACCATGTATTTGGTTGTTATTACTACTTCAAGCCAGGGGATGCTGCCGCACCCCCAGCACTCATAGCTGCTTGTGCTTTGCCCATAAGTCATGCCTCGTTGAAAGATGATATTGAAACAATTGCACTGGTTATATATAAACTCCACACTGTATATACAAAGCAGTTCCAAGCATCTGCTGAAATACATCCTAATTGCTTAGAATGCACTACTTATCTGGGAATTTTATAATTTTTTTGAATGAGAAGAGGAGGGGATTAATGCTTAATTTTAACACAGGAGTGCTGTGCTGATTGGAAGTGGAGCAAATATGATGTTTGGGAAACACCACGACCATAGATTCTACCATCACGGAGGACCCTACTGCAACCCAGTCTTCCTGCTTCCTGGAAGAAGATGGGGTGGCTGCCCCTCCACTGTTGCAGCAGGGGCAGCAGACACATGTTCTGAAGCAGACTGAAGGTTCTACCTCTCATGGGAAAACTGTAATTCCTTCCACCTTCCCCTGCACAACCATAACTACCCCTTCTAACTCTCATTCTCCTGAAGCCATCGCCCTTTCCCACTATCTAGTATAATGAACCCACTTCGTTTCTTTGCCATCACATCTAGTGCATCCTTGCCCTCCTCAACAGCTTGCTGCTGGGTCACACGTGTCTGCTGCACCTGATGGGCATTAACCAACTCTATCCTGATGCCACTCCCTTCTAGTCTCTGCAGATACTTCAGAATGGGGTTTCTCTAAGGTCCTTCATAAGTCCATAGTATCCATCTTATACTTGCCTGTGCCACAGCATGCAGATGGCAATCAGCAAAGACATGTTGCATTCCCTTGCTATTGGATAATTGTCCCAGATCCAGATCATAGTCTGCATTCTAACCGTTGGAACTACTACCCCATCCCTATCTGCCTGCCCTCTCCCATTAAACATCCTGGCTACTACTGTAAACTTACAATATTCATACTATACATAACACTAAGCTACCAATTCGATCTATTACATTAACTATACAAGGAGCTAAACTACAAAAGTTATTTACAACTAACTGTGGTTTCTAAAAGTAACAAGTTTAAATATCACAAAACCACCATTTACAGATTAATTATATGGGATGTGGATGTGAAATGAAATATTTGTTTTTTTATAATTAAACTACTCTCCCTCTTTTCACTTCCACAAGCACCAAGCCACAAAATGACCTGTGGTGCTCTTTATCCCTGTACAGTACATAATAATCTGATAAACTTAACCAGTACAAAAATAACTCATGACTCTTTTCTGCCCCTCTGAAGATCTGCATATGTAATGTCAAAATATCAGCAGATCTGTGGATCTCTATATAGACAAACATATGGGTATATACTTGTGCAATTTGATTTTAATTTTGAAACTTTCCTTACAATAAATTATTGCAGCAGCTCTAATCCATTAAGTTATGTAAATGTTTTGTCTGCTTAGTCCATCATTCCATCAGTAGAGTCCAGCAGAAAGGGCACTGGACCGTGAGTTCAAAGACCTGGACTCTATTCCTGGCTCTGCTACTGATCTGTCGAATTATCTCAGGTAAGTCACTTCAGCTCTCCATGCCTTTGTTTCCCTTCCCACCATTTGTCTATTTATGAGAATTTCCACAGTATAAGCAGGAGTTAATTTTCAATGTAAGATGGGTGCCTTGCTGCCTTTGGGCCTTTGAAAATCTCTCCTTGAGACTGTTTCTAACTATATGCAAGTACAGTGTCTAGTACAAGGTGGCCCAAATCTCAGTTGAGACGCTCGATGCTAATATAATACAAAATAATAAATTTGCCATGCCAGTTTCTATAGCAGACAGCACAAATACTACTTCAGAGACACAATAATAGAGAGAGTAGCCAGTGAGTCTGAACCTATCTGTCTTTTAAGCAGAATAGATGCAAGAAGTTCACATACTGTACTTACCCCTGATTATAGTGCTCAAATAATGGATTCTGACACAAACTATAATTCTCAATTTTAAAACTTCTCTTTGTTTAGCATGACCAGTGCAGCCTGGGGAGAATAATTATTACAAGCTATAACATCACCTGTTTTGGTTGATCCTCGTCATTTCATCACACACCTTTCATTGCATGACATTTTGTTGGCGACCTCCCACTCTGTAGCGTTCCATCCCCGATGTACAATTTCCTGTTGGATGGGGGAACACTGCTTTGGACAATATTTCATCTCCATTATTATATTTAAAAGAGGGGGTCCATTTTAGCTTTCTTACGCCAAGCAGCACACATGAAAATAGGGCCAAAACTTTGGACGGTGATCTATCCCCAATGAAGCAGCACGTGGTGAAAGAGAAGTGAGGAAATTGCATGATCGCCTTTAAGCTATGAACCTGGACTTCTACTGACTTGCAGTGTGTACTGCTGAAGACTGTCCAGTTGTTCATTTATTTTGGGTTATCACTAGCATATTGGCTTCCGGGGGAGGGAAGGGGGGACGACTGTTTAAGACCCTTAAACCTCCCTGTTTCATTAGCCTATTTCGGAACACATTAAGTGTTTGCCTAAGGTGTTAAAGAATCATCTTGTTTTCACTAAGCCTTTTACTGACAAAGAGCACCGCAACAGGCTTCTGTTTGTGATGTGCAGCTGTTGCTAAGTCAACCCTCTAGTGGCCGCATTCAACACAAGGTTTATAACAAGTTAGACAAAAGCGAGTTTCTGCAGCTTTTTATTTGTGTAGCAATAAAAAAAAAAATCCCATTTATGCTGAAATTTAGTGCTACCTAAATTAGGATAATGGGGGAAATACAGGATTGTTTAGCTTTTCAATCATGAAAGTATTGTAAACATAAGGGCTGGATTGATGCACTTCTTGATGATTTGAAGTGGTTTTCATAAATGAAGTCCAAATATGTAATAGCTGCTCTCAATTTTCTATGAGAAGATTTATTCAAAAATAAATTTAGCTAAGGGGAAAAAAGAGACAGATTTGAAAGCTGAGTTATTGCCAAGGACTGAAATATAGAAGCAGCCAGTCCCTTCTGAGACAGCTGCAACATTTCATGGTGTAAAGTCAGCGAATTTCCACAGGCCCTGCTGCCAGAGACCACAAAATGGTTTCAAACAACAGCTCACTTCATGATATTTTTGTTTTTTTTTTTTTTTAAAAAATGTGTCCTTACGCTGCTGAGTGGGCAGTGTGCGTTAAGTTAGCAGATTAATGAAAATGTTTCACTGGCACAAGATTTTGATTGCCCTAGTGCAAAATTGCTTGCAGATTGGAAAACAGCGTGTTTCATTTCAAACTCATTCTCTTCCCATACATTAGCACTTGTCAATGTAGCCATTAAGCACAGTCAGTGCAGAAATTTAATTACAAAACCATTTATTTTATTGAAAGAAAAATAAACCTAAGCTACCTCAAATGCATTAGGTGGGTTCAAAACATGTTCGGCTGATAACACCCAAGGGTAGAGAGGCTGCTGTAAGAATAATGTTCCTTTCATGTGTGGTGGGGACTCAATATTAGAAACAGCTGCCTATAAGTCATTCTTTATTTAAGTTCTATTATGAATTAAAGAACAACTGATTTAATGAAGGAACTTTTTATATCTGAAGTTACTCAGCTGTGGTATTCATTCCCTCTTCTTCTTTCCCCCAAAAGGTTTGAATTTTAAATGCTAAGTAGGTGAACAGAGTGATACTTTCTATTGAATACTTTTTTGCTCATGTTAGCCTTTTGTTCCCCTAATGCTTGAAGAATGTAAGGTCTGCGGTATTAAAGGAAGTAACAAAAATGTGCTAAATACATCAAAAAGTACAAAATCTGTATCTTATTTATGCCGCAGTGTGCTATGCTATGTAAGTCTTATAGGCAGTTGGAAAGAACTAAGAGTAAGGATCTCTGATTAAATGATAGATTTGGGTCAAGCAGTACTCTGATGTCATGGTACATACTGCCTCTGTCTCACAACTAATGAACTGCCAATAACAGGTCTGTTTTACTGTTCTGCTTGATGAAGAAGAAAAAAAAAAGAGTTATAACCTTAGTGGTTTGGACTGATTTGTCAATTTATAGTACAATTTTTTTTCTGTCTGAGATATCTACCCACAATTTTTTACAGACATATACTCATGCAATCCACCCAGTTGAAGGGGCTGGCAGTGAGAGACAACTGTTCTGCATGATGCACTGGGATGTATGTTATTTAAAGAGGTTATTATTACTGAGAAAAATAAATTGCCAAGAGAAGGTTTATTGGCAATGGAGAGTTTGCCATGACAAAATGTCAGACCAGTGCTTTGTCAAGTCCAGTATCCCATCTCCAGCAATGGTCCCTGCCTAATTCGGCAGAGGAAGACAAGAATCCATCCATTATGCATACAGCCGTGTATATGTACAGGGAGTGGTGCTTGCAGATTCCATCTCACTTCCTGGAATGACCAGCTGATCCCATAAGACATGAGTTTGGTCACTCCTGTCTTAGCAAGCATAACTGCAAATGTTATTAATGAGTATAAAATTATCTAATCCAGCCACAATGTTTGTCTCAATGGCTTCCGATGGTAGCCAAGATTACTACATGTTATATGAATAGAATTTCTTTTTATTAACTGAATTAGTAACTAAATTCATAGATACACTTTGAGTCATTTCCCCAAGAGCACCCATTTTTCACCACTTCTGGGTTTACCACAATCTGAGTAGGCAGAGGAATCACCTGACTTTTCTTGGTGACTTTTAAAGACTACTATAACTTCTGGGAAGCTCTATCTTTCATCAGAAGCTTTAAATAGCACCTCACATTCCTCACTGAGCAGACGAACAGGCAAACTTCTCTATCTCCAGCCAGTACCACTGTGCCAGACATCACCCAGGAGAATACACTAAAGCAACAACACAGTCAGTGCAGATTGAGACCGACCTTGTCACCTTCATCATTAATTCAGTCCCCTTCGGCTAAGACCCCAGTACTATCTAGCCTGAGTTTCCTCTTGTCTACGCCAATGTAAAGTAGGAGGAACATCACTGAAGTTAATGGAGTTAAGTGGAAGTCAAGGTATTAAGTCCCTCATGTCTGAGCCCACACACATCCAAGATATATATAAAAGAGCCACACGCACCCACCAAAAAACCCTACCCCACTGCTACACTAAGATATACTCCAGGTGGATAATTTAATGTCTGAGATGAGATGTTCTTTGTCCCTGGATTTTACAGTGGTTAACCAAATAACTTTTCTTTCTCCACTAAGAGAACTGGCACAAAAATAATGGTCTGAAAAGCTAGGAAATCTTGGAGCTGGCCTTTCATCCTGTTATCATGAGTGCACATGGCAGAGACAATACCAAAAAAAATACAAACACACACAGATTCGGTCACAAAGGTGAAATCCAGTTCCATTGGAGTCAAAAGGGGAAAAAATTCTTTTAAAATGCATGCGGGGGATGGGCCCTGAAGGAAAGCTAACGCACTGTTACCAGAGGGATTTTCACTAGAGTTTGGGCAATATACTGCTTGTTGGAGACATTCTAGAGCATCACATCTCACTTAATAAAACTGCATGCCAGCATTGTGTGTTTCTCTTTATTTCTCTCTTCATGTCCAGCTACAAGGGGAGGCGGAGAGGCTCAACTGTCTCTTTAATGGCTTTTGAATGCCTTTACTGATGACAATTGCTTTTCTGTACTTCAATCATGCATTCAATTTCATGGATTTGCTGAGATATTAACTTTAAAAAATGCTGAGAGGGAGGCTGTAACAGGGCACGCCATGAAAGAGTGCTGTAAAAATACAAATAGCTTTCTCCTCCTTAGTGAAGATGTTACCTAAAGAGTTTTCATCTTTGTGAGATGGGTGGGGATTTGAAAGGCAACAAAATGGTCTTGTGCAAGTCTGACAGGAGACACAACAAGAGAAGAACTTAAATGTACATGAATAACAGAACCATTTTGGTAGGAAAGTGGCAATTTAGTACAGTCCCCTACTTTGTGAGAGGACTAATTTAATTATTTCTAAACCATTCCTAATAGAGGGCGGTCTAGACTAGCACTGAAAAATCTCCAATTTTAGTGATTCCATCACCCCTTTTGGCATCTTATTCCATTGCCTTAAGTGTTCCCAATACCATCTATCCTGAAGTGTAAACCTGTTAACATTTTGTTTTGTCCTTGCTGAGTAGTGAAAAGAATTTGCCTAACTCCTCTCTATAAAGGAAGGATACAAGAAATCACTCCCCTTACAGCCCATATGCAAGAGCTGGGCACAATTGGAGCTCTTGTCTAATTCCCCCTGGAGAACAAGAAGTCTATCTTGGGTATTTCTATGATCTCCATTGCCATAGTAACTGAGCACCTCACAATTTTAATGCATTTTTTCTCAGAACACCCTTGTGAAGTAGGGAAGTTTCATCCCTATTTTAGGGATGTGGAATTGAGGGACAGATAGCGTATGTGATTTGCCTAAAGTCACACAAGGAACTTATGGTAGAGTAGGGACTTCAGTCTTCTGAGTTCCAGGCCAGCACCCAAACTACCAGACCGTCAATCCTCTTAGTTAGCCTGAAAGGGCTGGGCAGGAGCAGGACAATGTCTGGTGGAGCTGGCTTGGGGTTATGAGAGGAGCAAACTTCACCATTTTAAAGTATGCTTCCCCCATAGCACAACTGCTTCCAGACTGTTGAACAACAAGAAACTGAAACCTTAGTGAGACTCATTATTGCCTCTGTTGCTGGTGACATTTTCAGGTAGGACTTGAAAAAACAGAGAATTTTTCAATCCACCCAGGAAAGTATAACTATGAGGCAGTGGCATGAAAAGACACAAACTACGTAAGCATATATGGAATGTGTATATATCTGTAATAGCAGATATATCCGGAATCTAATTTTTCAATCTCAGAGGAAGAATTTGTTGGCTCTTCAAATGCAGGCAAGGAGTGAAAAAAATAGGCAGAACAAAAAAAGGTGACTGAGATGGAATAAAACCTAGTTACCACAGAAACAAAAAGAGAGGAGTTCCTCCCCTAGGTCAGAAGGTAAGAAAATGAACTATTTGAAAGAAAGAAAGAAGCCACAGGGTCATTAGGATGCTGGTCCACTGAAGACATCATCTGTACCTGTTTCCACATTCATACGAAAGCTATATTTAATGCTAGTTGCTTCATCTGCAAGAAAAAAAAAAGAGCCATGACATAAAAAACTGGAAAGACATCTTGGCATATGGGTTTCAACCAGAAGAACTAGATGCACTGCCAGTAAAAGAAAGGAAGTAGAGACCTGGTAGATAGATGCCAAACTAAATTTTAATGAAGCAAGTGCAATATAGCTTCAATTTCATCATCCCATTTTGTGTGTGGTCACAATGACCACTTTGATTCGCTTGTAGAGTAAACCTGGGCCTGCTGCATCCATAAAGCTTATCCCATTATTCTCTTCCAAAATGAACTTAACATTCACATCCTCCATGCCAAACAAATAGTTAACCTTGAAAAAGAATCCATCAAACAGACAAAGCAAAGTTCTGCAGATTTCAGACAACTCCTGGCCATTTTGGAACCAGAGTTTAACCACCTTGAAAATATTTTGCAGTATGGGCAATGTTGCATCTAAAACAATTCATCCAACTTAAAAAAAAAAAAAAACCCTTGCAACAGAGCAAGTGTAAACATATTTCCATAACACATGAGATAGGGACAAGTGGACAAATACTTGAGTGCATGAGTTTCACAGCTCACTGGGTGCCATTCCAAAAAGCATCTGTCAGCAAATTTTGAAAACAACTGTGCATTGCCTCTCTTGAGTTTAACAAGATCACACAGCCGCCAACAAACTATTGAAGCTTAAAAACCAAGTAAATGTGTGCTTTACCTCTCAAGATCTTTTCTCTTATTACATTATCAGTGACAACATTGTCAGAGCAGGGTGAAATGACAAATTCACAGGTGTCTAAGTTTGCAAAATGTCTCTCTATCTGAACTTGCTAATACATGACTCTCTTAAGAAAAACACAATTATTAAACATCTTCTCACTGAGGTCTACAAAACCTGAACCTACTTAAGTCATTCTGTTAAATCGTGTACACTTTTAGAAAACAATGCTGCCTTGTGTGCTAAAACAGAAAGCCCTAGCTCATTCTGTTCTTGTGGCAAAATTCTGCCCTTATTGAAGTCATTGGGAATTTTGCCGTTGATTTCAATAGAACTTGCATTTGTCCCTATATGCATATTACTATTAGAACTGAGAAAGGAACCTCATTGGGTGGACTGTATGAAAGGGTGCTATTAGATCAGGCACATGGATCCAGGAAGCCCGTTCCCAAGAGCGCTCCTTGGGGCCGTAACCTTTCCAATCAATGAGGTTTGGAGGGAACCATGTTTGATTTTAGAATTCAAAATCTCATGGACCTCATATTCATTATAACTCTGGATCCATGCTGGAGGGAACAGTGGTTGTTGCTGATGAGCAAAGAAACTGTTGACATGTGGCTTCAGCAGCAATACATGGAACATCAGGTATACCCTGACAGATCTAGGCAGCTGGAGCCTGACAGTCACTGGGTTGATCACTGGCTGATTGGGTACAGGCCTATGTATTAGTAGTGCAATTTGAGACAATCCTGATTTTCATGGAGGTGTTGTGCTGAGAGACAGACCTTTTGTCCAACTGCAAACATGAGGCCTTTCTGGCACCGGCAGTCACTGTATCGCTTGCAATCCTCTTGGTGTTTTGAAGATGCATCCTAAACTCCTCCTGGAGTTTGTGGATCTACTGTACCAAGATGGTCGCTGTGGGGTTTGTGGAGATGGCAGGTATGGCTGGGTGGAGATGGGAATGGAACGCAAAGTTTGTGTAGCATGGACTTTGCCCAGTAGAGACATGGTCAATGTTCCTGCAGGCAAATTTGTCTGGGTTAAGACAGCCAACCAGACGTTCTGGTGATAATTTGTAAAGCACCATAGAAACTGCTCTAAGACCTGATTCACTCTCTCAGTTTGACCATTGGTTTGTGGGTGATAGGTGGAGGACCTGTAGGTGTGGGTGTAGAGCAGCCACAGGGTTTCATGCTAAAACCACAACAAAAATTGAAAACCTCTTACCATGTTTGGGCTACAGCTCTGAGGCCCCATACCCCAGCTGGAACCAGGTCAGGGAGAGCTACGTGGGCAGCTATGGGGAGCCACAACCCCCCCACCTGCCCTGGGTGGGGGCCTCGCAGGGCAGGGACACAGGCTGGAGGCTGCTCTCGCATCCCCCCTCTCCCCGCAGGGCAGGTAGAAAGTCTGTGGCTCTTGGCACGCTTCGGCTTCCTGCTTGGCCAGGGGCGGGGCCTCGGGTGGAAGAGGCAGAAGGGGCCATGGAGGGGGCGGGATCCCCGGGATCCCCCACTTTTGGGAAGGCTCCGCCACCCCTGACTGGGATGCTCAAGGCTCCTGCAGCATTGATGTCCGTGAAGCTGTCTGAAGCTCCAAAGTGCCCACTGCAGAGGAACTCATTGAGGCTCTCCTGGAATTTGAAGGCAGACCTGAACTTGGAGGTGTAATGAGGGCAAACCATGCCTCAGGCGTGTTTCAGGAAGGGGATGAATGGCTTGGGGCCCACTCAGAGTGGCCCCCTTTATTGGTCCTGGGCTCAGTCATTTCCCAAATTTCTCTGGACCAGGACCCGTGACAGGTAACCAGTGAGTGTGTGGCCAGGTGCCCTACCATAGAAACACAAACTGTGGCAGTGATGGTGTTTTCTTTCCTCGGGAGTCTCACAGCAGTGGGTTGCATCAAGTTGCATGAACTCTGGGACCCCACCAGTGACCATTACTGAGGACTATTGTCTGGGATGTGGCACTGACCCTTCCTTTCTTCGCCTTGCTCATGCAGTCTGTTGTCAATGCCTATGGCAAGATCAACAAAGGCATCCAAGTGGGTTTGGATTTCCACATAAGCTACTTTGTCTAACTTCCTCACATAATCCCCATTGAAATTGGTAGAGCTGGGCTACCACGTTCCATCCGGTGTTAGAGACAAGTAATCTGAAGTGGGTGGCATAGGAGACAACCAATTCTGGCCTGTTGGAGTTTTCACAGGGCAACTTTGGATGAGCAAATGGGGTGGGATTGTTGAAAATTACAGAAGACATCCCAGTTCGTCAGCATTGGGCTTCCTTGTTCTAGCAGGAATGAGGCCCAACCTAGCACCTCTCCCATTAAGAAGCTAGCTACAAATCCTACCTTAGCTTGATCAGTGGGGTAGGATCAGATACGGTGCAAGAACTGCCCACAACATTGATTAAAAAACCCACTGAATTTTTGGCAGTCCCCATTGAAGCATTTAGAGAGCATAACAGCTGTCTCACATCCAGGGACATGGCACACGTCTGGAGTGCAATATTTTCGCCTCAGAATGGGGTGGCCTGCTTCTGCAGGGAATGGTTCTTGGTGGCATATGGTGCCAGCTGAGTCTGCATTTTCTTTGTGTAGCTGGGTAATCTGCACCCACAGGGTGTGATTCTCTGACAGGAGCTGAAACACTTGTATTCTCGACATGGGGAGTTCCTCCAGAGGACAGTCAACCCATTCGGGTGTTTCCGGTTCCTTTTGAGACTTGTCAAATAAGGGATGATCTGCTGTCTCTATGTTCTTAAAGGGCCAGCCTTCAGCATGCACTAGGGGTGATACATGGAAACTGCCAGGTTCTTGGGATGGGGGTTGAGGCTTGAGCAACTTGAGGTCAGATTTCTGGGCTGAGGTCAGTACCAGAGGTCAGAACTTGTGTCCAAGTTCTGGGTCTGGAACCAGGTCAGAATTCCAGTGAAAGCCAAAGTCACTGCCAGGAGTTCAGGGCGGAGAAGCAGAGCAGGTTGTAGCGGCTCGGTGGGGATCCGCATTGTTGCCTGGACACTTCCTGGTACATCTTGTGAGCTTATACGGAGTCAAGGGGCCAACTGGGAGCCTGCAAGACAGCTGCCAATCCAGTCTTTGAGGCAGAACTTCCCATACTGTATGTCTGCTGTAATTTGAGGCTCACAGCCAGTTTGCAGCTGTCACCAAGTGGCAATGTGGAGGCGTCTGTTGCCTGATGGCTCTGCCAACTCAGGTTTGAGTCCCACTGATTCTTATACATGACCACATTAAGGATACTTGGATCTTGAGTCGAGCTCCTATGTAGAGCACAAGAGTTATTCTCTGGATACCACCACCTCCCCCGCAGGAAGCAGAGAATGAGTGGAGCACTGGCAGAGCTGGCTGGGTACATGAGAGAAGTAAGCTATGGCCCTCATTTTCAAGGTCTATAATAAATTACTCCTCCCTTGTCCTCGAAGCAAGAAAGGTGCATTACTACTGATAATGATGCTTGAATTCAAGCAAGGAGGCTAAGGCTTCTTGGGAAGGAGCAACAATAGAAGAGTCTATCTCTAGTGCCTTGTGCAGACATACAAGGAGCATCCATCACTGTTCCTGCCACCTGATCTGTGGAATTATCTCCAAAAATTCCAGTAAAGAGCATTTGAAGTTGTATCAACACAGAGAGTAGATTTGTCCATCTTTGGTGAGAACATTGTCAATCAGCTCTATTACTCTGAATCAATTCAAAAGAAAGAACTGTTTCCAAACAGAAATTATTTCTGCTTACAAAGCACTTGCTCAAAACACATTAGATCCATCAGATTCATGAGGTTTAGCTTGAGAGAGAACCGCTGTCTCAGTCTGAATACACTGCTCATCTCCTTTGACCATTACAATATTTAAGCTGCTCAGATACAAATTGAAATGAAAGTATTTAATCTCATCTCTAAATGTACCATTTGGATGCTCATAATAACCTTTGTGGCATGGACATCTCCCCATTGCTCATTGCTTTGATCATCTGTCAGAATGGACTTCACTTCTAAGGACCAGATTTTCGAAACAGCTCAGTTCTATGTAGGTACCAAAATAATTGGCCAGATAGTCATAAGAGCTCAATACACTAAGTGCTAAGCTGTTCTGAAAATTTAACTCCATATGTTCAGAACCTGAATGGGACCAAACAGACCACATTAGTGTGCAGCAGTGCAGATGGAAGATGGCAAAACAGAAGCCACCGAAGAACTTAAGGGTATGGGATGGCATTGTGCTGATTCTCTTTCTGCAACTACATCTCTTAGTTTAGTGAATATTTTATACGGTTGTATATATAATGCTAGGTTACAAATTCCAGCCTTGGATCATGGAGATCCAAGGATTCTTTGGACACCTACACACACACCTGTACAAAAGATTTATTTTGGTTGCTAATGTTTCTTTTCACCCACAGTGTTCTGTTTTGATCTCGACTTTTGGGTCCAGCTGAGACTTTCGAGCTTGACTTTTGGGCCCACACTGCAAAAGCACAAATATAGAAGCAAGAAACAAATATAGCAGACTGTCATTTCCTTTCTAATCTATGAGACATTATTGTCAGATTCTAAAATTAAAGGAGCTGAGGTTAAAATGAGGAGAGATTAAGCTGCATATTGGAAATCACAGTTTATTTCTCCCTAACAGCTGTCAAGCAAGTTAAAACTTCCATTTCTCTGAGTAACTGTCTACATTTATTAGTGCCCTTTGTTAAATTACTGTAATATACAATAACCATGTTAATAAAGAATAACTTTTTGCAGTAATGAATGGGGGGTATTCACAGTAATTGGCTAATGATGTTTTTCCTACTTTTCTGCTGCAATATGCAATTTGGAGTAGACAAATGTTCCAAAGGGGGGTAGTAAATTGTCATTCTCTCTAAGGATTTATAAGATCAATCTTGGTAATTTGTTAGTTATGGTGTAGGTAATGTGATATTATTACTCATGTTACACAAGAACATTACATGGCTTACTAAATAAAGTGGAGGTCTTTACTTTAGAGACCACACTTCCTTCCAGCCTGATGCCTAGACATGTGAAATAAGATTGGTTATTTCAGCCTTAGGACCATCTCTGGTGAATATTAACCAAGATCCCCAAACCACCCAATACAACTTAGTCAATCACTCATCTCACTTGCTAGTCTGTCACACCCGGAAGAAGCAAACTATTGTATGTCTTTTGTACATTAGTTGTCGAAACATACCAACATGTGGTTTTCAATGCAAAATTTTCCAAGTCCTAATTTTGTACCTAGCCTCCCATTAATTTATTAGTGGTCTATGAAATCCCTATTCAACTTGTATAATGGCACACTAGACTGCTATGTAACAGGTTTAAAAATTATCAATTTGAAAAATCTATTTGTACTTCAGCTTTAATTTTTTTTATCATAGATGGCTGATATAAATTACAGGTGACAGAGACGGGAAAGATCTATTAGTACCTCCAGCCCACTTGCATGCCAGTGCAAGATTGTTCTCCACAATACATTTTTCTAGCCTAGTTTTAAAAGTCCCACTTCTCTTGAGAAACTATTCCACAAACCACTCTCCCCTTCCCGCTTAGTGCCAGCCCAAATTTCCCTTCCCTTAATTTCATGTCATTTCTCATAACAATAAGCCCACACATCACACTAAATAATTCTTCTCCATCCATGGTGTCTACAACCTTCTAATATTTATAAGCAATTATTACATCCCCCTGGTTGTCTTTTGATCTTACCAGGCCCCATAATTAATTTTGTTGCTATTCTCCAAACTCATTCTGATTTGTCAATATTTTTCGGGTAGTATGGCACCCTGAGTTGAACACAATATTCCAGATGTCATTGTTCAAAACAGAATGATACTTTTACCACCTTAAGATTAAGATGACAATGTTTACCTTCTTTTCATATTTTTAAGTTAATTTAGTGTCAGTGAGAAGCCTTACACTCACAGCTCTGAAGACTGCAGCTGCCTATTTATCCACACAACAGGTAAAGCACTGCAGTAGTGGTGCAATCTTCTCTACAGTCTCTTGTCAATCTAGATCAACCCTGACTGACAGAGATCACATTTGTTATTGAAATTGGGTGAAACTATAGTGAAGAACAGAATTATCAGACACAGAGATAAACACGATTTGTTGGAGAAGAGCCAACGTGATTTTTGTAAAGGGAAATCATGCTTCACCAATCTACTACAATTCTTTAAGGGAGGTCAACAGGTATGTGGATGAGGGTGATCCAGTGGATACAGTGTACTTAGATTTTCAGAAAGCCTTTGGCCAGGTCCCTCACCAAAGGCTCTTAAGCAAAGTAAGCAGGTGTGGGATAAGAAGGAAGGTTCTCTCCTGGATCTGTAACTGGTTAAAAGATAGGAAACAAAGGGTAGGAATAAATGGTCAGTGGGACCATTACTGTTCAACATGGTCAGTGGGACCAGTACTGTTCAACATATTCATAAATTATCTGGAAAAGGGGGTAAACAGTGAGGTGGCAACATTTGCAGATGATACAAAACTACTCAAGATAGTTAAGTCCAAAGCAGAATGTGAAGAGTTACAAAGGGATCTCACAAAACTGGATGACTGGGCAACAAAATGGCAGATGAAATTCAGTATTGATAAATGCAAAGTAATGCACATTGGAAAATATAATCCCAACTATACATATAAAATGATGGGGTCTAAATTAGCTGTTACCACTCAAGAAAGAGCTCTTGGACTCATTGTGGATAGTTCTCTGAAAATATTCATTCAATGTGCAGTGGCAGTCAAAAAAAGCTAACAGAATGTTTGGAAACATTAGAGAAAGGGACAGATAATAAGATAAAAATTATCATATTGCCTCTATCTAAATCCATGCCTCCATATAAATCTTGAATACAGATTGGTTGCCTCATCTAAAAAAAAAAAAGGATACTTTGGAAATTGAAAAAGGTACGGAAAAGGGCAACAAAAATGATTAGGGGTGTGGAACGGCTTCCGTATGAGGAGAGATTCATGAGACTGGGACTTTTCAGCTTGGAAAAGAGACGACTAAGGGGGGACATGATAGAGGTCTATTAAATCATGACTGGTGTGGAGAAAGCAAATAAGGAAGTGTTATTTACTCCTTTTCATAACACAAGAACTAGGGGTCACCAAATGAAATTAATAGGCAGCAGGTTTAAAACGAACAAAAGGAAGTATTTCTTCACACAATGCACAGTCAACCTTGCAGAACTCTTTGCCAGAGGATGTTGTGAAGAGCAAGACTATAACAGGGTTCAAAAAAAGAACTAGATAAATTCATGGAGAATAGGTCCATCAGTGGCTACTAGTCAGGATGGACAGAGATGCAAAAGCATGCCCTGATGTGTCCCTAGCCTCTGTTTGCCAGAAGCTGGGAATGGGTGACAGGGAATGGATCACTTGATGATTACCTGTTCTGTTCATTCCCTTTGAAGCACCTGGCATTGGCTGCTGTCAGAAGACAGGATACTCAGCTAGATGGACCATTGATCTGACCCAGTATTGCTGTTCTTATAAAAGGGTTGTACTTAAAGCATGTCCTCCTGTCTGTCCCCATACCGCTCAGCTGCTGGTATTTATCTGTAACAGGGGTCAGCAACCTTTCAGAAGTGGTGTGCCGAGTCTTCATTTATTCACTCTAATTTAAGGGTTCGCGTGCCAGTAATACATTTTAACGTTTTTAGAAGGTCTCTTTCTATAAGTCTATAATATATAACTAAACTAGTGTTGTATGTAAAGTAAATATGGTTTTTTAAATGTTTAAGAAGCTTCATTTAAAATTAAATTAAAATGCAGAGCCCCCTGGAGCAGTGGCCAGGACCCAGGCAGTGTGAGTGCCACTGAAAATCAGCTCGCGTGCCGCCTTCGGCACACGTGCCATAGGTTGCCTACCCCTGATCTATAACCTCCTTGCATTTTGTCTCAAATTGTATGGTAAGCTTGTTGGGCCAAGGGACTCATCTTTTATTTGTCTACAAAGTATCATGAGCCAGATTTTCAAAGGTATTTAGGTGCCTCATGGGATTTTCAAAAGCACCTAAGCAAGTTAGGCTCCTAAGCCCCATCAGTGGGAGTTGGGTGCCTAACCTGCTTAAGTGCTTTAGAAAATCCCACTGGGCACCTAAAATCCCACTAGGCACCTTTCTGCAGCTTTAGGCATCTAAATACCTTTGAAAAATCTGACCCCATGTTCATGTATGGCACTACAGAAATAATAAATAAATAATAATGGATGCCCATTTAGTCCTTAGCATCTCAACAAGATGCCAGTTTTGGATGTGAACACTTTTCTGTTAGGAACAGGACTGAGATCAACAGGACACTCAAAGCTTGTGAACTTCTGACAAGTTATTACTGACCGGGATTGTATTTAAACAAGTGGCCCAGAGGTGAAAGGGTCTTCATCCCATTACCAATCTCCTGAGCCATACAGTCCCCATATTGTAAATAACTTAAATACAAGACTATGAATACAGCTCTATTAAGCAGTTTGGGAAGGCCCCACTATGCTTTTTGCTAGCACATGTTGGCATACTAACATGAGTGACTTGGGTTCTTGGGGGTATAATTTCTGCTGTATGGGCCTGTTTCAGCCTCAATTGAAATAAATGTCAAAACTCTTGATGTCTTAAATTAGGAGTGAATGCAGCACCAGATTAAGCACTAGACTCAATAGGCCTGTGACTAGGGCACAAGTGCAGGGAATCGCTTGACTATGTGTTGATTGAGGTCAGGTATGCTGGACAGCACAAGGAGTGGATGCCTCACAGAGGCAGCTTGTTATTCAGGAGAGAGGAGCTGAGGTGAAATCAGCAGCTGTGAGACTGCTAACCCTAACCCACAGCTGAGTAGGAAGAGACTATCTGGCCCCAATGTCTCATCACCCCCCAAGCAGAAATCTTCTCAGGACAGGGAACATATCTGGAAATGGAAGCCAATGGCAACCACAGTTCTGTGATGGCTAAAGAGAAGAGGCGGCCCTGGCTGCTGCAGAGTAGGCTGGGAGTGGAGGACCCCAGCTGCCGTTATAGCTCACATTCTCCTGCTCTTTGAGCAGTCAAGGAAGATTAGGGCCACAACTCCCAGTTTAAGAGCAGCACCCTGACATCTTCAGTTAGGCTGGTGGAAAGAAGAGGGGTTTCCTGAACCATAGGTGACACCCATCCCTTCTCCCGGGCCCATCACTGCCATCCCTCTGATGGAGAGAGAAAGGAAGCCCCCTTTTCACCTCAGGGAAGGAGGTTCTGCTTGAGCAGTGGCAGTAGCCAGGGAGCTGTGTCTTCCCTCCTCCAGGAGTGGACCCCAGCCTGCTTGAAGGCAGAAAGCAGCAAGCCAGGGAGGAGCAAGGCCAGTCTTTTAATATTTGGGATGTAAGAGCATTGATAGTTAAACGTTGGGAATGTGATGGTGATGTGGATGATGCCTGCACGCTTTTATGAGTTAGCATTGATTCTGTATAATTATAATAGCAAAGCCCATAACAGAACCAACCAATTTGTTTTTGTATTTGTTTCTTTGTTCTAGAATTTCTAACACATGCTCAGTTTTTCCTATGTGTTCATAGGTATGAACGCCTCTGGCTTTCCAGAACTGACTAGAGCAGAACTGACTTTCTGGTTCTTACCCTTAGAAGTTACTGGTAGCCTACAGATAGAAATCAGATGTATGTCAGTTGAAATTTGGATAAAATAAGAGTTGTACACATTATGGCATAAGTGTTCAGACACACATTACACCTGCAAATTTGCCCATGCCCTGTGCTTCTTTTAAATTTGTTGCCATGCCAAAAATTCCACAGATGTATGCCACTGAGTTGTTCCCCCATTTACCGTATTGAAGTTTGATGTTTTGGGTAGAGGCTTTTTACTTTTTAAACCCATTTTGAACTTTTCAACAGAAAAAGAAGAAGAGGCTACTTACTCATAATCTGGAAATTATTAACAATGGCTGATAGGATAGCAGTTCAAAATATTTGATGAAGTGGAAAAGTGTGTTAGACTCTTTTCCCCAAAGTATATTTGTGATTAAATTGTCAGGTAAGGAAACAGATGAAGAAAGAGCATAGTCTCTGTTATTCAGATTACAATAATCTGGTTCTAACTAGATTATCAATTGCCAAGGGGAGTTCACATACTGTTACCTACTGCTTTCCTTTGAAACAGTTGCTCAAGTAATATTGCTTTTATTACATTCCTTGGATTCTTCCGTCTCCTGTCCGAGTGTGTGTGGAATCAAACTTCATTCATGAAGTGCATATTGAAAAAAATTCTTTGTTAGTTCGGTATAAGAAGAAAAGAAGAAGATGGAACCAAGATAACAGAGTCACTTCAAACAATGCTTCACTGCTAGTATCAAGGAAGAAGAGGTGAAATGTTTCACTGACAGCATAGAATCCTCCTTGCTACAAAGTCTTCAAGGTTTTTGCTATAAAACCACATAAAAATATATGGCTATATTGTGTCCTGTCCAGCCCAGGTGCACGAGCACCTAGAATGTGAAGATCTTTCCCTCTAACGTCCATTCCTGTGAAGGGGTCAGGGACAATAATAGTCCTTGTGCTCCAGAAGCGTGATCCAAAGCCCACTGAAGTCGATGGGTGGAATCCCATTAATACCAGTGGGCATTCATTCAGGTCCCAGAACCCCAAGGTCTGTGTAATCTTACACTGGTGGTAGCACTAGATCCTTGAAGACAGGTGAGAAGGAGGGGGCATGTGTGGGAAGGGAGCCAGGCCCATACTGGGCTGTCTTGAGCAATTGAGCATTTGTCCAGTGGGCCAATCCTAGGACTGACCCACAGAACCTGTCTGTTCCTCCGTCTCCAGTTCTCATACACATACACAGCATTGACATGCTAAGTTGCTGTTCCTGATCGTCCTCATAGAAAGAATTTAATAGTAAAACTAACAGCTTGCTCTTTCCTCAAACAATTTCCTCAGCAATCAGTAGCTCCAGATGCAGCAGAAGTAGCATTGGCTCCTCATTTCTCGCTCTGTGGTGATGTTTGGTGGGTTTCAGCAGAGGTAAAGTTACAGGAGTCTGGACATCTGAGGTGGGCAACTTTCATGTCAGAGACAGTCCCTAATGGTTCGTTTCCAACTAAAATACTATGATATACTACAATTTTTTTTCTCGTCTCCAAAGAGAGCCCAAGGAAGCATGTCACAGCAATAGAATCCTTGATCAAATGAGACCTACAATAATATTTTTTAGAAAAAGTGTATTTTCTTATGGCTTGTTTGTATTCCCCTGCCGGGCAGAAAGAGACAGAGAATGATATGTCCCCAGTGACAAAGTCCTCAATAACAAGAATACAATGAAAATAGTATAATACACAGTATTTTTTAAACTTTTATTTTGCTTCCTTCCCCTTTCCTCAATCCCTAAGAGAGAAAAAGAAAGGCACACAGAGAACAACAGTGAGCTCAACTGGAGAGAAAAAGACAGGGGACTCCAACGCACTTTGCTATACCCAGCTCTAAATTTACTGTTAGCTTCTAATCTACCAGGCAAAGGAAGAGGATTCCAAATATTCTCCCAGCCTGCCTGATGCATATGTCAAAAAAGCGTATGTCAGAACAGCTCTTAAAGGAAAAATGCAGGAAATTGGTATATTCCGTTTGTTTAAGGTTATGAGCCCACTGATATGCTCAAATAAAGGCCACACCAGAAACCTTACCATAAGCCTGAGTGCTGAATCTGATTTATATAAAGTGTAGATGACCCAACGGCCCTATCTGCAACTTGGAGGCGCAGCCAGTAGAGACTGTAAGCCCCAAGCTGCAAAGCTTCTTGATTGGAGGAGGCTTCTTCTACATTTAAGAAAAGATCGCTATTGGGCACATTTTACAATTCTGTACTTGCATGGCACTTAAGGCCATTTTAGTGTGTGACAGTGACTGTCCTGTTACCATGGCTATCATCTGTGGTTTAAAACAACATGTAGAACAGCAAAAAAAAAAAAAAAAATTCAAACCAGTATATTATATTAAGGTAGAAAACCCCATTTTTCTTTGGAAAGAAATGAAATCAAAAGTGGAGAAGTAGTGGCACAAGACCATCCAACAAAACTGAAAACAGGGGAGTTTGAGTGGGAGTTCATAAGGGAAGTTTGGAGGAGGGGTGTGTGTGGTGCTTCATTTTTCATTTTCTTCTTCCTGACAGCAATTTTAGGAGGGAAGGCTACAATAGCTACAGAGACCCAAAGAATGGCAGAGACAATGAAGATTGCTGGATGTGGAAGATGTGGGATATAGATTATTCTGGAGAGGGTACCTGAAAGGTGCTTGTATGAAGTGCAGCCTGACAGATCTAATGGAAGAGAAGATCTAAGGTTTGGAGGCGATATGGTTGAGTTTCTAAGGGGATTTGAGTGGATGATGGAAGGAAGGAGAGAGGAAGCTGAAGATAAACCTCAAGACTTGCAGATGCATGCTGGACAAGAGTACTGTGAGGATATACTTCTGGATGAAGAAAGTGAACTGTGGAAGCATTTGACTATGAGAACAAGGTAGAGGAAGAGACCAGCTAGTGAAGGAGAAATAGAGATGAGGACCAGGCTAGCTGAGTTGGAAAATGTAGGGGAGAGGCAGGCACTAACAGAATATGGGAGAGCAAGGAAGAGCAGCTAGTCCTATAAGTAGAGGGTTAGAGAAAATGAAGATAGCCAGAGTTTAGAGCCCCCCAGGAAGATAGAGAATGACTCTCAGAAGATTGCCAGTGAAAACAAAAGATAAGAAGACTTGCTGCCAGAAAGAACAAAATGGGGGAGGCTGGAGGATCACACCAACACCCGGAATAGGAAGATATATGTGATTGGGGACTCCCTACTAACAAGGCCTGTCACCAGAGCTGAATCAGAGAACGGAAAGGTGTGTTGTCTGTCAGAAGCTAAGATACAGGATGTGAACCTAAGGCTGAAGAGGATCCTAATGGGAGCAGGAAAGAATCTACTGGTTGTCCTTCCTGGGGGAACAAATGATGCTGCTAGATTCTCACTGGGACACATCAAGAAAGACTATGCCAGGCTGGTGAAGAAGCTTAAAGAAATGGATGCTCAGGTGACCTTCAGTGGGATTCTACCTGTCCCTAAAGGAGGAAAGCAAAGGCAAGACAAGGTTATGATGATCAATGGTTGGATCAGGCAATGGTGCTGTAAGGGGGACTTTGGGATGTTTGACCACTGGGAGACAGTCACGGACAGAGGACTGTTCTCAAGGGATGGACTCCACCTGAGTAGAGAGAGTAATAGACTTCTAAGAGGGATGTTGGCACAACTCATTAAAATAACTTTTAACTAGGAATTCGGGGGAGGTGGTTGGGAGCTCAGTTCCCACTAGGCTTTGTAGCTGCACAGCAGCCTAGTAAGTGCAGGAGCTCAGGCTGCGGCAGGGAGAGATGCCTCTTTCCCCAGCCCTGGACCTGCCACTTCTCCCTGCCCGCTAGGGTGACCAGATGTCCCGATTTTATAGGGACAGTCCCAATTTTGGGGGCTTTTTCTTATATAGGCACCTATTTGCCCCCACCGTCTGTCCTGATTTTTTACACTTGCTATCTGGTCACCCTACTGCCCCCTCCAACCCAGCCCCAGACCTTCCGAGGCCGGGGGAGAGGCACCTATCCCGCAGCCCCAGCCCTGGACCTGCCTTGGTGGAGAGAGGTGCCTCTCCCCCCAAGCTCAGGTGCTGCTGCAGGGAGAGAGAGCTGGGGGGGAGTCCTCTCTACCCGCCGTAGCAGGTCAAGGGCTGGATAGGTGCCTCTCCCCCATCCACTGCAGGTCTGGGGCTGGGTTGGGGCGGCCAGCCTGCACCCTAAACCCCTCATCCCCAGCCCCATCCCAGAGCCTGCACCCCCAGCCAGAGCCCTCATCCCCCCCGCACTCCTACCTTCTGCCCCAGCCCTGAGCCTCCATCCCCAGACAGAGTCCTCACCGCCCTGCACCCCAACCCTCTGCCCCAGCCCTGAGCCCCCTCCCTCACCCCAAACCTCTTGCCCACCTCTGCCACATGAATTTTGTTATGTGCACCAATATGGAGGTGATGTGTCACATATCACGTGTCATATTGGTACACATAACAAAATTCATTCCACATGCGTGGGAAAATTAGAGGGAACATTGGTTGGGAGATGCTCATGTAATCTCCATGTCTGATTCTAATATTGAGCAGGAGAAAAAGTAAAAGAGGATACCGTAATGGAGAAAGGAAGGTTGTACATTCTCCTATCCTATCTGTATGGAATTGCAAATATAGTAGTTGTATTTAAGAAAGGGGGAAAACATGATCTGGAAAACTACAGGCCCATTGACCTCACTTCTATGCCAGATCTTAGAACAAATTTTGAAAAAAAGAGTAATTAAAGAAATAGAGGTAAATGGTAATTGGGATAAAACACAACATAGTTTTATTAAAGGTAGATCCTGCCAGACCAACCTAATGTCTTTCTTTAGCTATATCTATACTGCACACCTTACAATGGCATGGCTGTGCCACTGCAGCTGTGCCTTTGTAAGGTGCGCTGGGTAGCCCTTTATCGCCGGGAGAGAGTGCTCTTGGCAACAAAATAAAACCACCTTCAATGAGGGGCGGGAGCTTCATTTCCAGGAGTGTGGCTCTCGCTGACAAAGTGCTGTTCACATCGGTGCTTTTTCTCATTAAACTTTTATCATTCGGGAGGGGGGGTGTTTTTTCACACCCCTGAGTGACAAAAGTTTTAACGACAAAGTGCCAGTGCAGAGAAAGCCTTTGTAAAGATAACTGATTTTCTAGACAAAGGAAATGCGGTAGATCTAATCTAACAGGATGTCAGTAAAGCATTTGACAATTTCATATGGGAAATTATTAGTGAAACTGGAGAAGATGGGGATTAATTTTGGAATCAAAAGGTGAGTAGGAAACTGGTTAAAAAGGGAGAATACAATGGGTCATGCAATGCCAGGCTAGAGGGAGATTACTAGCAGAGCTCCTCAAGGATTGGTCTTGGAACCAATCTTATTTAACATTTTCATAATGACCTTGGCACAAAAAGTGGGAGTGTGCTAATAAAATTGTGGATGACACAAAGTTGGGAGATAATGCCAATACCGAGGAAGATTGGAATATCATACCAGAAGATTTGGACAACCTTGAAAACCAGAGTAATAGAAATGGGATGAAATTTAATAGTGCAAAGTACAAGGTCATGCACTTAGGGACTAACAAGAATTTTTGCTATAACTTGGGGACTTATCCGTTGGAAATGACAGAGGAGGAGAAAGACCTGCGTGTATTGATGAATCACAGGATGACTATGAGCTGCCAGTGTGATGTGGCTGTGCAAAAGGCTAATGCAATTCTAGGAAGTGTCAGGCGAGATATTTCCAGTAGAGACAGGGAAGTGTTATTACTATTGTACAAGGCAGTGGTGAGACCTCATCTGGAGTATTGTGTGCAATTCTGGTCTCTCCTGTTTAAGAAAAATTAATTCAAACTGGAACGATTGCAAAGAAGGGCTACCAGGATGAGCAGAGGAATGGAGAACCTACCTTACAAGAAGAGAATTAAGGAGCTTGGCTTGTTTAGCCTAACAAAACGAAGGATGATGGGAGATATGACTGCTGTCTATAAATACATCAGAGGTATAAATACCAGAGAGAGAGAGAAGTTATTTAAGATAAGGGCCAATGTTGGCATAAGAATAAATGGATATAAATTGGCCATCAACAAATTTAGGCTTAAAATTAGATGAAGATTTCTAACCATCATAGGAGCGAAGCTCTGGAACAGCCTTCCAAGGGGGGTGATGGAAGCAAAAACCTAACTTGTTTCAAGACAAAGCTTGATAATTTTATGGAGGATAATGTTATGCTGAGGTCACCTACAATGGCATATGACTAGAGATGGGACTATAGAAAGGGGGGGCTCAGAGTTAAAGTGAATTCTTTCCCAGGTGTCTGGCTGGTAGGTCTCACCATATTTGGGTTCGGGAAGGAATTTTCCCCCAGGTCAGATTGGCAGAGATCCTGGGGTGGGAGTTTCCTTCCTCTGCAGTTGAACTAGAATAAATGGTGGATTCTCTGTAACTTGAAGTCTTTAAAGGAATTTAAAGTAAGTCTTGAGGACTTCAATAACTCAGCCAGAGATAATGGCTAATGACAGGAGTGGGTGGGTGAGGTTCTTGGCCTGCGATATGCAGGAGGTCAGACTTGATGACCATGATGGCTTCTTCTGGCCTCAAAGTCTGAATCCAAGTTACAGAACATTCATGGGGGACATGTCTAAACTTGATCTACACATGAACAAAGTAAAAACATATTGTACTAGTTGCAAGCCACTTTACTGTCTATACTCAGAGGCTCACAAGACTACAGAAATGACTACTTTTGTTTTTGGTTTTTTATTGATGTGATCTTTGGAGGTGGGATATTCAAACACACATGAATAAATGGAGGTTTAAGATATAATTGCCATCAAGTTGAATGTAGGGCCTTGCTTCGTTCAGCTAAAAAGACAATTCTGCATAAAAGCAACTTGTTTGCTGAGTTCTCATCCACATAAGCTCTAGCTTGCATTTTACATTTGACAGTATTGCCAGGGCTTTGGAGAAATGAATCAGAGTTGTTGGGAGCCCATAAAAGTATGAATAGTTAAGAAGAGTACCTTTGGATACCTCTCCAAGATGAATTTTATTCCCCTCAACTTTCTGAGTTTCATCCATCTCTAATTATTGTCAAATATATCGGATGGGAGAGAGCTGCTTAAATGTTGTCATTTGTAACAAACCAAAATATATCAGCTATAGTCCCAAAACACAGACTCAGATCCAAGTTCAAGTCCAGATTCTTAATCCTTCCTGGAAATTTCAGGGGTGATCAATTCAATTCATTATCGGGACAGGCCCTAACGATGAAATTCACACTCAGGTCAGGGTCCAGATTTAAACCACCCACTGTTCAGAGGTATTTGCATTGAGGTTTCTAGTTCCAGCCCCTCTTTAAATTTGAATGATACCAATGAAAACACAGAAGATATAGGTTCATTCCATAAGCATTTCATAGGAACTAGTCTGGTATAATTCAGGCTGAACAAATACATAATCCCCAATATTATAACATGCTCCTAAAATTGTATCATTGCTAATACTTGAAGGGACTTGAAATGAGTATGGGAATGCTTTTTTAAAGCAGCATATGTACAGCAAAGTATTACCTGGTGTACCAGGAATGTCCTGTTTTCTTATGTATGTCGCCTGCCAACATTCTACATTACAATCTACATTTCATAACTGTTCACTATTATCAGCTTCTCAGTTTCATCTCTTGGATCAGCAGCAGTTTCTTAAAAGTATTTATTTTCTTTACTAACTTAGTAAAGGGCTGTCACAGCAAATTGGAGTGTAGCAGCAAACTGGCCCACTGGAATACTGAAAATGCTGTCTCCCCCTGGACCTTTTACATTCCTGTTGAATCATAAGCATTAGGTGGAGGCCAGCTTTCAGACTTAAGAAGGGATGATGGGGAGGGACTTCCCTGCGTTTGATGGAATTCACCTCCTTCTCCGATATATTGTTAAATCATCTCTGCTAGAGATGATTTTTAACCTTTGTGGCTCATAAAAGTACCTCTGAAGAGCAAATAATTTGTCTTTGAAATGCACCAGATTGCACCAAGTGGCAGGTATGTTAACAAAAATATTCCCAGGGAAGATACCTCCAATTCTCCTTAACAAGAGGTGAAATTCTCACACTCGCTCCCACCCCTTTACATAGGATAAAAGAGCCAGAACAGGGCAGAGAGGCCCTACAAGCCCCATATGCGGCTGGGGAGGATTCCCCTGGCATAGGCACTGCAGAAGACAGCTGTAAATTCTCTCAAGGACTTCCTTGCAAGCACCAGTGTAGGAATCAGTGCTGATTTTAGGAGGGTCATGCAAGGGAATTTCCACAGCACTGTGGAGATTCTGGGCACCAGTGTGGTCCACAGATCAGCCCAAAAGGGCTGCTATAACTTGGACAGGCTCAGGGGTTCTCTATGTCATGCCAGGGACCAATCCAGGTACTGCAGCAGCCCCAGATTAGGAGGGCGCACCATAGTCCCACCTCTTCTGGGCTGCGAGTCCAATGCCGCACCTCTTAGAGAATCTCACCCAAGATTTTCATTTTTCTCCTCCCACGCAGAGCAAATTATTCACATTCTATGAGTGGCATTGAAATTGTCTTCCTTTAACTGTAGATGGTCTCAACAAGCAAACAAAAACTTTGTAATTAATTCGAAGAGATCCAGTGCATGATCCAGCAATGCAGGTTGGAATCTCTCTACTTGTCACCATAGAATTGAGCATCCTCCAGGTAAACTCAATTAGCAACTCAAAAGTCCTTGGTTCAACTTCATGGAGTCTTGTTCTTTTCCCTTTTGGGGAGAATATGAGAGAAACAAGGCTAATGTATTTAACAGTATCCCCAGTAGAGGTCCTGTAGAATGACTCAGCAGAAAATAATACAGAAATAACCACCAGCCAGGTCATCTCCTCAAGGGATGATGTTTATGACAAGAAAACAATGTAAGTTAATATATGCAAAAAGGGAAACACAAAAATGCCCAACTCAGGGTTAAAGCAAATTCTGTTACCTCCAGATGTGCAACCCTATAATCCCAAGAGCATTCTCTCTCCTTTGTCTCACAAGTAGCCCGTAGTCTTTCCAATGAGCGCTTGTATAAGGGGAGGGAGAAATTTAGCTGAGGTCAACCCCTGTTCTCTGAGGAACAAGTAGTTCCCCTGTACCCTGTCACAATACTCTTTGGATATTAGTTTTTTTTCAGAGAGAACAAAAAATGTTGGATAAATAAGCAACATTCATCCCTTATAGAACTTGGATGCCAAATTCTCAGTTTCTGTAAATCAACATATCTCCACTGACTTCAATGGAGCTATGCCAATTTAACCAGCTCAGGATCTGGCCCTGGGAGTCTAAAACAGAGCAGGAACCTCCATCCCTGCATGACTGTATAAATGAAAAGGACACTAGAGCCTATCAAATGTTGCTATTATTTGTAATCCCCTCTTTAAACATGCATTTGGCAAGCAATTTACTGTGTTTATTACAAATACTCAACTTTCTGTAATAAGCATTTCAGTTCAGTAGTCTTGTTCCATACGGGATCACTTGATGAAAGTGGAATACTTGGTATATATCCATTCCTAAATTAGTCTGTCTGCTGGTCAGGTTTTTTTGTGGTTACACATAGTTTATTTATCAAAATAGCTCATGAGATTGCAAGGAAAGGTACTGCCTGACCTTTTCTTACACAGAAATGGTTCCAGAAACATTTAAGTGCAATTCAGGAAAAGAACTTGGCATGCCATCACCCATCACAGTTATTCATATAGGCTTAAGGCTAGGACTCACACAGAGAGAGAAAAAAAGTTAGAGCAGGGACAATCTTCCTAATCATGTACTTTTGGTATGCAATTTTACTCAGGAAACTTGTGGCTATTTAAAAAAAAAAAGCTCTAATAGAATGAAGAGTTTCAATGAAGAAAATGGGCATTGCCATTGTTATTACTTGGGATACTTATGGTGTTTCCTCTTCTAAAAGAAAATGGTTGTCATTTCTTTCTTTGCTGACTCTGCACTTAGTGGTCAACCATCAGAACTCTGGATTCTCACAATGTTTTTGAGGAAAATAATTTTTTTTAAATTTTTTAGTTCACAAGGACACTGAAGTGCCAGTGAATGATGTCCCTGAGCACGATCAATTCCCCTTTGAAATGTTGGAGTGCCAAAGAGGATGCAAACAGTTCTTGCACTCAGTGCTAAAGATGAAGGAGCTCAAACACAGCTGGTAGCAACTCTTTTATGGGATAGGCAGGAATATTGGGATATTCCTAAGAACTAGAAAATGATCAGCAGTACAAATCCAACCATGATTTTATGCCCTCCACTGGTTATTAAGGGAGAAAGCAGGACAGAAAAGTGAGCCATAATCCATTATTTATCAGGCATGGGTGGGACTGAAATATTCAGGTCCAGATTTCAAACACCTCAAAGCTCAGGGATGTAGCCCATTATAGGAATTGGAGATTGCTGCAAAATTGAGCGTTGGGTGTGGATTTCAAACAACCTGAAGTTTGGATATGTTCAGAGCTGGGGTTTGATTCAGGCCCATCCCTAATACCTATTGTATGTAGGGGTGGGTGAAGTAGTTATAACAATACTGCTCCACCTACACCTTGAATTTTCACCTTAAACTTGTATAAAATTCGGAACTATTTATTGGGGCTTTAAAAAGTTTGATTAAATTATTTTTCTATTATTTAGGGCTGCAGGTAGAAGCACCAAAACACCACCAAAGAGGCTCTTCTTGCACTATTTTCAACTTGACTGTTAGATGAAACTACCAAAAAATCTGATAAGAAAGCCAGAGACCAATGAGAGTTGTTAATTCAATTTGCTATTTTTCTCTCACATTTTAGCATCAAAATAATGTTGGGCTAGAGAGGACATTTGCCTGATGTATTCTAGCAGGAACAATAGAATTGTCTAATGTGAGATAAAACTTATTTTAGCAGGAGACACAGCTTTCTTAGGGGCCAGTTCAGGATTGATAAATGAACTCCTGCAAGAACCTCCTCAAACCACACTACTTTCCACTCCAAGTATAATATGCCTTTCAACCTTGCCTTCAAATAACAAAAGCACCTAATACATTTGACTTAAACCAAAGAAGTGGTGGGAGTGGCATAAGAATGTAAATAGACTAGACATGGATTAGCATTTGTGGACTTCGCAGGAGAAGCGCATCATTAGAAGGGCTATGAATGAGGATAGGGTTGGGGTCCAGCACATTGGGAACTCCAGAATAGTGAGAAGCATAGAAGGAGGAAAGAAGAGGAAATAGAAGAAAAAAAGGGACTGTTAGTCTGGCCCCATTTTAAGGCAATGTGTTATTTCCATCATGCTGTTTCCATCCTGGTTTTGCCAACTCAAGATATTTGGAGAAGCTTGGAATAAGCATCTGAACTTTTGAATGTTTAACCCAACCTGTAATTGCCAACCATTTGAAATTGGCCCCTCACAAACACTAACACACAAACAGCTTAGACATACATATTAAATGCAAGAGAGATGATTTTCAAAAAGGTCCAGTGCCAAAGAATACTGTTGAACCTGTCCAAAGAAGTTTTTTACATACACTGCACACTGGCAAATGGCTTCACTGGATCAAGGTTGCATATACAAATGTTCCATTAAAGCTGTCATAGCTAAATCTGAACTTACCAATCACATGAGAAAAGCTGTGCAAAACTCCAGCTGTTTCACTTTGCATGGGAGGTTGTTCTAGAATTTCCTTCTGTTTCAATTCATGTGGGTCCAGCCCAAACAAATCCAAAATCCCATAGCAAAACTCAGTTGAAACTTTGCTATTAATATCTGTTATTTGTATTTCAGGAGCCCAGCTGTGCTAGGTGCTTGTAACGGGGTGCACTCACCCCTCATGAGCGTCCCTTGGCTGAGTGCATGTGCCTGCTTTCTCTCTCAGACTGTCCCTGCTCTGGGATAGAGCAGTGCCCCAGGGCTCCCTCCCTGGAAACAATTCTTCACCCTCTTGGGCTTCCTGGCTCCAGCTCACTAGCTGGGCCACTATAGTTCAGTTCCCCCTCTGGGGTGCCTCAATGTCCATACACCACCCAGGCTCCTGCAGCTCCAGCACGGAACTGAACTGCCTCTGGCCCTACAGTTCTTCTTATACTAGGCTGCTGGGCCCCAATTGGCTGTGTCCCACACAACCACTCTAGGCAGCTTGGACAACCTCTCTACTGCCTTTTGGGGGGGCTGGTATGGCAGGGCACGAGGATTGCAGGGGGCCTCACAGTGTCTGGTATACCCTGTCACAGCGTTGTACAGACATGTAATAAAAAAGACCCCCTGCCTCACAGAGCTTACATTCTTGTGCTCCAGTTCTGCCAGGAGTTCCACATGGAGGTAAAGACTTGGGTTACTTACATAGCCTCATATCAGACATTTATAACACGACTCATTTTTCATGATTTTCATGCACTTGTATATTGAATCCCAAGTCTGTTTGAAACTGGGTCCCAAATTCCACGGAGATATGACTGTGTTAAGGCCTATACTAGTGCAATATAAAAACAGCCACCATCATCATCATTCGCAGGAAAGATTGTGGAACCTTCGCAAGCCTTTCAAAGAACCTGGGCTGTATTTCAAGCTGTGTAGGAAACCCCCAAACCAACAGAATTTCACATTTGATTTCACTGTGAGCATTTCATACTACTCTTCATACAAGATGCCATTGGAATAAAGTGTAAACTAGACAAAAGGAAGGGGAAATAAACATGGTTGTATTTGTGTAAATGTTACTTTACACTCAATACTTCAACACTAAAATCAAGCTGTAATTACATTCTACGTACTATTGTTTATATAACACTGAAATAGGAAGTTTCTTTGCTGTTTGGTTATTTGGAAGGAAACTGCTTAAAAGTTTTTGCTTTTCCCATTTAATTAATTGCATCAGTCCTGATCCAAACAACCCCTTTTTTCATTCTTTTAACACAGCTGTCCCACTGGAAAGGAACTACATTATGGAATCTACAGTCTCCTTTTTTGTGTACATGCTTTTAACTTCAATTAATTTGCAAATAAAGCAGACTTTCTACAGTGGTGGCTTAGCTGTATCCCGGACACTCAAGCATCAGTTCAGTTGACCAAAACATCAGGAGAGATTTCACCAGAAATCACACAGTTTCCCATGCAGTTAAAGCATATACAGGGTGGTCAGATTTTTAGACCTTAGCATTAGGCTCACCACCAGCACAACATCAGGGAGAGACAGAAAGGGGAAGATAAGAAGACAGCTCAGCAAAACAGAGAACGAACAATGATGCTAAAGGACATTGTGCAGAATAACCCAACATTGTATCCCTCCTCCCTCCCCCAGCAAAAAAAAAAGAAAGTAAAGCTAACATTATGGAGCCTCGATATACAAATCCTAATAGCTCCATAGAGATTTTTGTAAACATATAAAGATCATGTAATGTATATAATTTGGAAGAGACACATGGAGGTATAGAATGGAGATTAATGGATGGATAACTATATGTTCACCAATATGACAATTCATAAAATCCAAGAATGTTAAGCACAAAGTAAAATTCTTCTTTCTTAATTAATGTCTATTTTCTTGTACTAACAAAAGGTCAGACTATCTTACCTCATGGTAATACCGCATATAGCACAGTATAGTAGTTCTGAGATTCACATGAGTTTCTAGTTGGTCTCAGAGAAACTTAGACTAATGACAAACTGCTTTGGCACCTGACAAACATGGAGTCATTACCGCAAGCTTCGGCTGGATTTCTGTCTTCCATAAATGTGTGGTCCCAACATACTGCCATTCCTACACAAGTTGTTAGTGAAAGCTAGAAAGAGAAGCAAAGGCAAGGTGGTGTCAGGTGGAACTTTGAAAACCAAATAAATACTGAGACTTGTGACCCACATGAAATATAAGTGAAGCAAATTGTGGAAACAAGTCAAATAATGCAAAAAAAATACCAGGAGAGCTAAGAGAAAATTCTGACAAATAAATTGATATTGTGACAATGAGAACTGGCTGGGGAATAGTACAAATTACATGTGAATATGGCAGCCCTTTTGTAATTAACAGAAACAGTGACCACATCAGCACTGTAGCTATGCTACTGTAACCCCATAGGGTAGACGCAGACTACAGCGATAAAAGGGTTTTTTCCATCGCTGTAATAGCTTCACCTCTCCAAGCAATGGTAGCTAGGTTGACAGAAGCATTTTTCCATCAACCTATTTGCAGTTGGGTCGATATAATGGATTTTTCACATCCCTGAGCACCGCAGCTATGTCAACCTACATTATTAAGTGTAGACCAGGCCAATGGAAAAACCTATCTCAAAGACCGGTATTTTCACACCAATATTGAGTTTGAGCTCATTGAAGTCCATAGTACTGCTTATTTGTGAAAAGGCTGCAGGGCTTGGCCCACCGCATGTATAGTATTACATTGCTGAAAACAGCCGAACCAATGCAGTATTGCAAGTTATATGCCGTTCAGACAAAGCCAGTTTTTGATTTTGAAGCAGAAGCTGCAGTGACAGTATTAGTTCTTCTGGCAGGAGAGGTGAAAGTGGCATTAGTGTAAACATTAATCATAATAAAGCAATACAGATCATAAAAAATTTGCAACAATAAATATCCTTTAAACAGCAGGGGTGAATTCCTGGCCCTACTGAAAAAGTGATTTCCATAAAGCCCAGTTTCCACCCAAGATATACAAAGGATTGTATAGCTGTAGGATGAGATTATCATAAACTCTGTGTTACACCAACTCTGTTCCCACTGAAGTTAATGGGAGTTTTATTACTGACTTCTGGGGGGTGGGGCAGGCAGTGGGAGCCAGTATTGAGCATTTTGAAAATCCCACCTATTTCTGAGGTGATAACAATCATATGTTACCCTGGCCTTTAGTAGCAGAGAAGTACTGATGTACTGATACAGCAATCGTAATGTACTGGCTAGTTTATTACAATATTCAATGCAAAAGGCTAGGCAGATGCAATATTGTTCAAAACTCACCAGGCTGGAGCACCCCATTGTGGGGAGGGCTGGTATGGCAGCACTTCTACCTCAGTTTTCCCACAACAATTATTAGCCTATGCTGGCCACAGAGGTGAATTGGCCTTCTAGCCAAGCTACTTTAAAGCATTCAACCCCTTAAAGAAGTCCAAGTCCAAAACAACAACAAAGCAAAAGAGTCTTCATCCCCGCTGGGCTGAACCTTAAGACCCTTCCTTGCTGGTGGGCCCCTTGGTGGCAAAAATGTGTCCCAATGCCCACGAACCTGAACCTGGCCTCTGCTCAACCCAGCAATCCAATCCAGGCACACCTTCTTACTAAGGACTCAGGCCAGCCACAGTTGTCAAACTACTCCTGACCCTCAACCAAGCTTCTTGCCCCAGGTAAAAGGAGTTTGTCATCTCTCCTCCTCAGTCAACCCCCAGCTGCTAGGCATTCTTCCTCCTATGTCCAACATCCAGCATAGGTATGACGGGGCAGGGCTAACTGAACAAGGCTAACTGGCCCCAGGCATCCTGGCCCTTAAAGGAGCAAGCCACCCTATTGCAAATATTATGGCTGAGAATAAGGGTTAGAGAGTTTCATAATAATCTATGTGCAAGTACCTGTGTATTCATATATACATGAAAATATACATGCAAATTATTGTTACACATTTAATTGGCCCATTATTAATCATTTGAACATACAATTGCACACACAATCACGGTATATTAATACACATGCCCAGTGTTTGACTTGTAATCATACATACTTTTTTCTGAAAAATTGGGGCTGAATGCACAAGTTTCAAGAAGTTGAAATGTACAGCTTCCAGAACCGTCAATCATTCTACTTGGGCATCTGTGGAATTTTTATGCAAATTACTTTTATGCTTTAACCAGTATGCACTGTGTCTGAGTTTATCTATGCCGATGACATCTGCTGCGGTACCCACTTGCGCTCTTTCACCGAATTGGAGAACACCTTAAATGCCAACCTAGCCAAGATGGCAGCCTACTGTAGCAGCTGGTGCTTTCAACCCAGTGTGACCACGCAGTTTCGAGTGTCTTCCACCTTCATAATGCAAGCACTAAAAGTAAGTTAAAGGTCTTCCTCAATGGAAAACGACTGAAACACGAGGCAAAACCGGTCTACTTTGGTGTCACACTGGACTGCTCTTTGACTTTCCACAACCATCTAAAAAAGACTGCTACCGAAGTCAGGACCAGGTATAATCTTAGCCGGTTAGACATGGGCCACTGAGTGGTGTCATTTGCCTTATACTAAATCGGTCAACATCCAATTAAACTCGACCATGATTATCATCACATGTACCCTGTGCCACACTCCTAACCCATGCCTACCTGATCTGAGCAACATAGTCCCTCCACACATTCATTGCATAGATTCTACAGCCAGACCGGTGGAAAAACTACTTGCCAATCCAGGTCCGAATCTGTCAGCAGCAATGCTATGGAGCGATGAGTGGTCAGGTAACGACATTTGGAATGGTTTCCATGTCACTGATCCACTGGGATTTGACCTTTGGACTCTGCTGAACAGATTTTGAATTGGCTAAGGAATATACACAACCAAACTCTACACATGGGGTCTGTGTGATGACCCACTTTGTCATCGTGGACTATATCAGTCAATGGCGCATGTTGTCGATGAGTGTCAACATGGTGGCCTTAGATCCCTTTTATTCTGCTGAAGAAGCTGTTGTCAGGTGGCGTGGCAAATGCATATAAAGTTCACCTACTGAAATAACACACAACAAACTTTCTTAAATGTAGCTGTGTTTATTACATAGTGAACCAGTTACACCCTTAAGCCCATATGACCTATACTGCATTGGTGCCCTTTCTTCTAGAGGAACATTACCACATTCACTTATCTGACCCACAAGGCATCCCTACTTTCTCCAATCTGACTCCAGCTTCAGTGGGACATAGGAGAGATTAGATTCTCTAGCTACCTTCCTACACTTGAAGTCAATCTTCATCTCCAACTTCAGGCTTCTTGGGGATACAGGCAGGAAACAGCTAGAGGGGTGGGAGTCACAAATACATGGCAATTGCGGGACCAAGTCATACTTACAGATAACACTGTTCAGAACTCTGTTTATACCCAGGTTCATTGCAAATATAGCTGGGGCATCACATCTTGGTGTATGGATAAAAAGGTTTATTACAGTCCTCATGATACAACTTGCAAACACTGGTATTTCCACTATTTCTAAATCAACTTGCTTTAAGCTGTTCAGCTCTGATGAAGGCTAAGGGCCTTTTTATAATAAAAAAGCATCTGAAAATATTACAAACACGGAAAGAATACTGTTTTGTTCCCACAGTGATGACTCAAAAAACAGAATTTTACAAACTTTTCAGAAAAAAACAAATTACCTCTGAGCTGAAAATAAACATGAGAAATTTCAAACCAAAGAGTCATTTTGTTCAAAAAGTTGTATTCCCATCAGAACATGGTTTATTTTAAAAGTTCCTTCTCATTCACAGCAATAGCACCACGATTCCATAATATAGTTCGTCTAGTTAAAGCTTATGTGGGCCATGAAAATCAAGGCAATGACAGCATTTATGAGGGTCAGAAGCAACTAAACCAGGAGGCAGATGAGGAAGATGCGGAGAGACAATTTGAGTCCTCCACAAAATAAAGACCTAGGCAAGGGGACAAAATTGCTGAAGGGTAGAAAGAGCCAGTAATGCAGAAACAAAAAGTCATTTTTTAATAAAAAGAAAAGGAAAATTGTACATGACCGTAGAATAGCCCTTACAATTGCCACTGACAGTTGCAGCAAACTCTGACTGAGAGGAAAATAGAGATTAATTTCCAATGATTGCTATACTTAGTCCCAGAGCAAACCAAATCCATTAACCCCTTTTGCCTAGTAAATTCATTTACAGGGTGACATTGCTGATAAAGCTAGAATTTTAAGGTCTGATCCTGTTGAGGACTTTGTAGAATCAGGATATTAGTCTGTAGGCTTTACAGACAAGTGCACTGGCTTATGCTAAACAAGTTTAGTTCAAGCCATTGGTATACATACATTACCTACAGTTCTTTATATTCTCCCACCTTCAGTTTCAGCTTACCCTTGGGGCTCTGCACAGGAGGTCATAAATTGGGCATCAAATGTGATATTTTCCATCCAACCACTAGAAGCTAACAATTATCGCCTTAAGTAAATATGTACCCATGCCAAAGACTAAATTAATTTACCAAGCGAAGCTAGTGTTGGTGGAGTGGGCCCAGCGTCTCATGGCTTTGCCTCGTGAACTAATGAAGCAGCTTTGCAACCCCCAGCCAAGAGAGACTTTTTTTTATATAGCATATGCATTACACAATGTGTGCAATATTTTCCACATTCAAAGAGGAGACTATTTATAAGCTGCCTATGTTAAAATGGTTTCTTGTTACAAGGAAACAGAGAGCCAGGTTAAGCCTGGAAATTGAGTTTTTTTCTCTCTCAGTGAAACATTCAGTGACATTTTCTTCATTCCCCCAAAAATTCTTTTCCAGACAGTTTGTTCTATTTCCTGGAACTAATATGGATGAGGGATAAAAGACCACAATTCCCAGAACCTCTCCATCCTGCTCAGCCTCCAGTTCCCATTGAAAGACCCAATGAAAATCAAATTCAAGGAACTGAATCTGCTTCCAAAAAAACCCAGAGGAAAATGCTGCTGGCTGGCTGCTATCCTAAAAAGATAGATTCTCACTTTCAGCCGGGGAGGTGTTTGTTTCACCACAGGGATTTCAAATGGTTTGGTGTTTTGCAACTAAGTTTCATAATCCAGTTTGAATTCCCCACCCCCCACCCCTTTTTTTTTTTGGTAATGCAAACTTCAGTTTTTACTGCCATGTCCAAAAGAATGACACCTGCCAGTAATAGTGGGCCAGATCAGACCTGCTGTGAGTGCAGCTTGAATTGAAACAGATGGGGAGCAACCTGACCGTATCATTCTCCCCTTCCCCACACCCCCATTCTTGGGGCCAGGTTGCATTAATTGAGGATTGCCACCTCATGGGCTCTATGATTTGAAAACTAGGATGAACTGGTGAGGAGATGGGCAGTGAGAGGGATATTTGAGGGGAATGTAGACAGGGCAGGAAGGAAACGGGAGCGGGGGAATGTAGGAGAGGCATAAGGCGTAGACTGAGGGGAATGAGAGGGAAAATATGCACGTAGGGAAGCAAATGAGAATCAGGAAACTGTCAGGAAATATAGAGGGAGCTTGTGAATAAGGTGGAGATTGGTTGGGACTGGAAGGGATACAGGGAAGGAAAGGAAGACTGGGAAGATGGAGAAGGAGGTGAAAGAAGAACAGAAGATGAGGATGACAGCTCCTTAGCCCAAAAGGAGTGGGTAAGTGGTGCCACCCAATTAGAGCAGCCAAGTGAGGCCCTCTCTTTGGATGCACCTAGAAGCTGAATTTTGAACATGACTTGATCACACACAAGTTGGGGTGAGTGATGCTTCCCTCTACAAACCAAAAGAATCGCCAAAATAACGGACTTTTACAAAAAAATCTCTTGATTTTTAAGTCAGTCTCTTGATTCTTGGGGGTCTGACCATGATTCTTGAATGCTTGGGTTTGGCAATACTGTGGTGAAGAGTGCTGATTAAAGAGAGCCGAACAATGTGGCCACCTTCTTGCAAGGCCAAAAGAGTAATGCCTAGAGCAGCTTTATGTAGTAATGCAACTCTCAAACACCAGGGCATTTTTAGGCTAAAATAAAGGCCACAGTCCCTCACCGTTTGCAGGTACCACGCTCTATCCTTAGTTAAAACCAGATTCTGACACTGTTACTCAAATTGAGTAGCACCTTACTCCACAGATATCCCCAATGATATCAGTGGAACTGCTTGCTGACTAAGGTGCTATTCAACACAAGGATGTCAGAATCTACCCCTAAGTGTCTGCTACTCACTGTAGTAATAACTTATGACAAACCCTCTGCACATTGGAGTTCCACACACAGAGGGCTTCCCTGCAAGAAGTCACATTACTTTGCCAGGGTATCATATGTTGTATTCTTGCTGCTTTCTTATTCCTCTCATTTCCACAGGCCATTCCCCCATTTCAGCTTTATGAGGATCTTCTGCAGGAGACTGTTTCAGTGTTGTAACTTGGCATGGCATCATACTAAAAAACATAATAAGAGGACCAAAAAAAAAATGCCACCATGGCTAAACCACAAAAGTAAAAGCAGCGGTTAGAGGCAAAAAGGCATCCTTTAAAAATTGTAAGTCAAATCCTGCTGAGAAAAATAGAAAGTAGCATAAACTCTGGCAAGTCAGCTGTAAAAGTATAATTAAGCAGGCTGGAAAAGAATTTGAAGAGCAACTAGCAAAAGACTCAAAAACTAACTACAAAAACGGTACATCAGAAGCAGGAAGCCTGCCAAACAATCAGTGGCACCACTGGACTATTGAGGCGCTAAAGGAGCACTCAAGGAAGATGAGGCCACTGCGGAGAAGCTAAATGAATTCTTTACATCAGCCTTCACTGCAGAGGATGTGAGAGCTTCCCCCACACCTGAGCCATTCTTTTTAGGTGACAAATCTGAGGACCGGTCCCAGATTGAGGTGTCAATAAATGAGCTGTTGGAACAAATGGATAAATGAAACACTAATAAGTCCCCTGGCCCAGATGGTATTCACGCAAGAGTTTGGAAGGCACTTAAATATGAAATTACAGAACTACTAACTGTGGTATGTAACCTATCATTTAAATCAGTTTCTGTACCAGATGACTGGAGAACAGCTAATGTGACACCAATTTTTTAAAAAGACTCCAGAAGTGATCCTGGCAATTACAAGCCAGTAAGCCTAACTTCAGTACCAGGCAAATTGGTCGAAACTATAGTAAAGAACAGAATTATCAGACACATAGATTAACATGATTTGTTGAGGAAGAGTCAACATGGCTTTTGTAAAGGGCAATCATGCATCACCAATCTATTAGAATTCTTTGAGGGTGTCAACAAGCATGTGGAAAAGAGTGATCCAGTGGATATAGTGTACTTGGTCTGTCAAAAACCCTTTGACCAGGTCCCTCACCAAAAGCTCTTAAAGTAAGCAGTCATGGATCAGTAACTGGTTAAAAGACAGGAAACAGAGGGTAGAAATAAAGGGACAGTTTTCACAATGGAGAGAAGTAAGTAGTGGTGCCCCTCAAAGATTGGTACTGGGACCAGTGCTGTTCAACATATTCATAAATGATCTGGGAAAAGGGGTATATAGCGAGATGGCAAAATTTGCAGACAGTGCACAATTGCTCAGAATAATTAAGTTCAAAATAGATTGTGAAGAAGTTACAAAGGGATTTCACAAAATTGGATGATGAAATTCTATGTTGACAAATGAAAAGTAATGCACATTATAAATCATAATCCCAGCTATACATACAAAATGATGAGATCTAAATTAGCTGTTACCATTCAAGAAAGAGATCTTGAAGTCATTGTGGATAGTTGTCTGAAATAGCCACTTGATGTGCAGAATGTTAGGAACCACTAGAAAAGGATAGATAAGATAGAAAATATCATAATGCCACTATATAAATCTAGTGTACACCCACCCCTTTCAAGTTCAAGTTGACCCATCTCAAAAAAGATATATTACAATTGAAAGAGATACAAAGAAAAGAAACAAAAATTATTAAGGGACTGGAACAGCTTCCATATGAGGAGAGATTTAAAAGAATGGGAGTCATTTCTTTTCCAAGATGAATAATAAGGGGAGAGGGATATGATAGAGGTCTATAAAATCATGACTGGTGTGGAGAAAGTGAATCAGGAAGTTTTATTTACTCCTTAACTTATCACAAGAACCAGGGGTCACCCAATGAAATTAAAGGCAGCACGTTTAAAACAAAAGAAAGTACTTCTTCACAGAACTGGTGGAACTCATTTGTTGCGAAGGCCAAAACTATTAGATAAGAATTAGATAAGTTCATGGAGGATAGGCCCATCAATGGGTATCAGCCAAGATACCCCTCTACCCCGATATAACACGACCCGATATAACATGAATTCGGATATAACGCGGTAAAGCAGTGCTCCAGGGGGGTGGGGCTGCTCACTCCGGCGAATCAAAGCAAGTTTGATATAACGCAGTTTCACCTATAACGCAGTAAGATTTTTTGGCTCCCAAGGACAGCGTTATATAGGGGTAGAGGTGTAGTCAGGGATGCAACTTCATGCTCTGGGTGATCCCTAGCCTCTGACTGACAGAAGTTGGGAATAGATGACGGGATGTATTACTCGATAATTGCCCTGTTCTGTTCATTCCCTCTGAAGCACCTGGCACTGGCCACTGTTGGAGGACAGGGTACTGGGCTAGATGGATCATTGGTCTGACTCAGTATGACCATTCTTTGGATTTGGTTTGTGCCGGATGTTCTAAGGCAGTTTTTGTTAAATGGATACTGTGCTCTTCAGTGCACAAGAAAGGTAAACACCATGAACAGCTGAGAATCAATTTGAGTTGTTAATTCAACGTTGAGGGTAATCACTGATGGGCATGTTTTGAATGCTGTATTAATGATTTGTATTGCCAAATATTTAAATAAGGTCTATTTCCAAAGAAAAACTCCCACTTAGATCTCAAAACACATTTTCACAATAATTCTTCTCTCTCTTCTTCCTTTCATGTGCTGGAGTGAAAATTAATTATTCAGAATTTAGTGGATATGTAACCTCCCTTCCCCCCCCGGCCCCCCCCCCCCCCCGAATTTATAACATTACAGAGTGGCCATTATTTTCCAAGCTCTCAACTGACAATATTTTTTTCTTTTTGTGGTCTATGTCAGAGTGCTTGACTGTTTTGTGAATAGACTCCATATATATTTAGTGAGGGGGAAATAACCTTTTAGCTTGGCTGTTGGCATTTTCACTGCAATGCCAAATACTGTCTAGCATAGACTGAAATCACTTAGTGTCAATCAAGTTAACTAGATCAGCTCAGTGTTAATAATGAATTCAATCACATGGTCTCACAGAAAGAAGAGTGTGAGATAGTTTAATGGTATTTTCATGAGATACTTGTCTACTTAGCTCAGACTATAGGGCCCACAGCCCAGGTGGGCATCAGAATCTTAGGCCTGAACTAATTACTAAACTGAGATCTAGTAGGATTCCCTAAAAGAATGCACAGAATAAAGTCTTCAGGCTTTTAACAGATGTTACAGCAATGTATGATTTATATTTATACACACACACTCTGTAAACATACAGTAAGCCAGATTCTCAGCTGGTGTAATTCAGCATAACTCCATTGAAGCGATGCTGATTTGCATCAGCTGAGGGTCTGGCCCAATATTTTATTTTCAATACAAAAAATATGGTTAATGGCCAGCACTAATGATCACCTAATTGCAACCACTGAGGGCCATATATTTGTTTGTGAGCTTTACCAGTCTTTCACGGTAGAGCTAAGGGGACTTATGGAAATACAGTCCCGCATGCAACACAGCTTCCAGGACTAAAAGACCCTAAAATTCTTCTGACTGGAGCATTGGTTTTGGCTCCAACTGCCATAACAAAGAGAGCCCTCATATCCAGAAAGTAATCAGATGAAGCTAGGAAAGATCACCAGAGACCTTTAAAATGATTCAAGTGTCAGGGACATTTCCCCAAAGTAAAAAATATACATATGAAGTAAAATAATAAGGAGATATCACTCTAAAGTGTGAGAGACAGGCTGGGTAGCTGAATAGAGGACTCAGCTAGAATTCTCAGCTCATCCTCTGCAATCTCCAGTCTGCTGCTAACACAAAAGGGAGCTAAAACCCTATATAAAGCCTGTGAGGACTTCAAGGAGAAAGTCAGGCCACTTCGTGGAGGTGACTAAAGCCTGCACTCAGCATGAAGACTGTTTCTCCAAGTGCAGGGTTTTTTGCACAGTTACTTTGTTCTAAAGTTTACATTTGTGTTTTTCAGCCCATTGGAGGCCTACAAACTGTTAGGCATTTTTCCCAGGCATTACATTTGGACGTTGTCTATCATGTGGAGTAGCTTAAACCAAATCTCATCAAGCCTGCCTAGTGCAAAGTTACTTGAGCAGGATACTATCAGCCAAGTTGGTGGTACTTTGCCTAATAACCTTACCACTGAGGTTTCCTTTCTCAGGGAACCTCTGATGGCATTGTCAGAGGTTCTGTATTAGATATTTGTTGCCTTTGACCTATATATTCAGAAGCAGCAGGTTAAGAATGTGGATCCAAAATTTATTTTAATCAACAAACATTATTATTATTATACTGTTCACTTTACTCTCATTGCTTCCTTCACTATCTTTCATAATGTATTTTGTCCAACAGAGGAAGTTGCATCTACAAATGCCTCCTGGTCAGGTTGCCAGCTTCACTGTGCTGATGCTGGGGCCAATTTCTATCACTTCCAAATGTTTTTGGAAGCTGGTCATCCCTTCAATGAGGGATTAAAAGAAAATAATGTAAATATATGTTTTTACTTCTGGAACTTGAGTGTTTGGGGAAGTAAAAGCTTCAAGATGACGAATTGAAGCTTAACTGAGACTTCAATTAACATTACGCTTGTATATTTCAAACTGGTCTCAATCTGCCCCAGGTTGCAAAAGCATCCTGCATGCCAGCATATGAACATGTGTATGTGACTCTATTCTCTTCTACACAACCATGAGGAGGTAAGAGACTACCTGAGTGATGCAGGCTGAGCTGAGTTTACTTGTTATCTGAGCTGGGGATCTTTGGTTGACAAACTAAGCCAAGAGTTAAAAGTTTTTATTTTTCAATGGCAAAGTGCTGTGTAACATAGTTTAGGTCTACACTGGGGGGAGAAAGGAGGGATCGATTTAAGATACGCAAATTCAGCTACGCGAATAGCCTAGCTGAATTCGATGTATCCAAGCCGACTTACCCCGCTGTGAGGAAGGCAGCAAATCGACCACCGCGGCTCCCCGTCGACGGCGCTTACTCCTACCTGCGCTGGTGGAGATTGATTTCTACTTGCCGATCCAGGCGGGTAGTGAAGACAAGCCCTATGGAAATCTGCTTAATCAGGACATGACACTCAGCAGCACTGACTGCCATGTAATGGGGTTGGAAATTCCACTTCATAGGAGTCTCAGCCATAAGCTGGTTCTGTTTGCTCATCTCATAACACCTTTCAGTTCTACCTTAGCTTCAGTACATGCAGGAGAGGTATGAAGCCTAGTTTACTTTTTCCCTTTTGTGTTCGCAGCACACTGGGTGTCTCATTATCTTCTCCTGATGCCTTCACAGGTTCATTCCCTATCTCTATGCATCACCATCTGTTCTCAACTACATGGGCTTCTCCAGTGACACAATGGACTCTGAGCACTTAACTGCCCACTCTCCCTGGGCAACTCCACAAAGAAGATTACAAAGACAAAGAGAGAGTTTGATTCTGAAATGCCACTGCAGCTTCCAAGACATAGCCCTCCATTCCAGTGCTAGGTGCTAAGGAGACTCTCTCAAAGCAGTAGAAAGAACAAGTCATATTATATTAGCTGCAGCTCACATCAGTGCAGCAAATATAAAACATAGCTGAATAATAGGAACTCATCACTGAATTGCAAGTGCTAGTCAGGCTGTCCAGAAGGAGTAATTCCAGTTCCCCACATTTGTGCATACCTCTCAAATATCCCTCATTTCAAGGAATATGTTAGATTTTAAGGCCACAAGGGATCATCTGGTGATCATCTAGTCTGATCTCCTGTATAACACAGGCCATATAACTTCTCCAAAATAATTCCTAGAGCAGAGCTTTGAGAAAAACAGCCAACCTTGATTTTAAAATTGTCAGTGATGGAGGATCCACCACAACCCTTGGTAAATTGTTCCAATGGCTAAATACTCTCACCAATAAAATTTTATTCCTTATATTCAATTTCCATATCATTCACCTTGGTTCCAGAGTTCCCTACATTCTACACAAATTTGGTGTCGGCACTTTTATTGGTCAAAATGATTTACATTTATGTAAAGAAGCATGACACTGAGGTGAAAGTTGTGAAGTGTATTTTTCCTACACTCCTACAATAGGGGGTTTAAAATTTATGTTGCACTTCAAAAAAAACTATTATTTACACTGGGAAAATCTTTTCAAATTTCAGCAAAAAAAAAAAAAAAAAAAGCGAGATTCATTATATATTGTGCAAAAGCTACCAACCCATATACATGACATCAAGTCATATATTATAAAAGTGAAGCCTTTCACATTTTACTAAATGTCATAAGGTTTGCAGTTCCCACATTGTGTTTTAGTATTTCTGCCAAAATTGCCAACAAAGAACGTGTCTTTAACTTTTCTGACCCTATTGTGTCAAACACATCTCTCATGCACCCCATACTATGTCTTTTAGCCTACTCAGTGCTGATATCTGAGGTTTAAGAGACTCTCTATAGGAAAACCTCCGAACATATAATATAGCTTCCCTACTAACATCTGGAGCCATACATCAAAATCATGGCTATATACAAATGAGCTGCATTTTTTTCCTCCTAAATGAATGAAGTCTGTTAATGTTTATACTGAAAAAAGGAGAGAATGCACACACAGAGGAAAAAAGCACTTAGATCTTACTAAATATCTAAAAAATGTAATTCAGCTGATGAGCTATATCTTGCCATTTATTTCTTTGGTGTACATTAAAAAGGGTGTTTGAAAGAAAAAGAGACAGAGCTTCCGGGTGCTGACTGTAAGGCAGAAGCTGTCTAGTTTCTACAGCTGTAAATTGATAATGATCACTACAGTATTCACCATGTTGATGAGACTTCTTTTCCATTTTGATCCAGTTTTACTGACACACTGCTTTTTGTGCCTTTTTCTTAGATGGGAGTATTAAAATGCATAAGATAGGTTAAAAGAAACAAACTAACAAAAGAATAGCAAATTAACTCACCAGGATCTTAGCCCACACTATCACCTCAACAGAATCAAAGACTGACAAAATATTCCGTACCCCCTTACCAGTTAACCAGTGGTAGAGTTCCCCAGTGTACTAAAGCCCCTTTAATTTGCTGAATGAGTTTTTCTTTTGCTGATCTTAAAATGCCAGAGTAAGCCATTAATTACTGGCCAGTGAAGAGCGTAGATTTCCTTCAGGTGAAATGTTCCACTATGTCAGTTGCCCCCAGGGTCTTCTCTCTTCAATATATATATTAACACAAAAACAACTTTGATGTGTTAGTTTTAATATCATCAAAGCTGTTGAGGTAAATGCATGTCCATAGCTCACAGATACCTGTGCTATAGAGAGAGGGTAGGAGAGGAGGATATTAGTTAATGTTTGAACAGTGTTTTGAAAAATGCTAAGTGCTTAGTATTAATATTATTGCTACCATATGGAAAAGCTATGAGGCTTTATGCAGTAAAGATTTCAACAATGTGATGGTAATCCTGAGATAAAGCATTTTCATGTGCATCAAAACACAGAGGGCAAGATTTTCAAAAGGACTCATCACTGACCTAGCTCTGTACCCGGGGAAGTTTATGGTAAATCAGCTGCCATTAGAGGCCTTATCTTCACAAAAGGTTTAACTTGTTGTGAATCACAAGTTTTCTTAAAAAGAACAGCTACTCTGAACCAAGTTTTCTTGTTAACACACTGCTCTGTGGTGTCACCAGCACCCTTGAGTCGTGGGCCTCAATGTTCTGACGTATAGGGCAGATCATGAGTTAGCTTGTCTTGCTTTATTGCTAACATGAGGTGTCTGCAGTGAAAATGCATGGCCACAACCACTCACAACAATCTATAGATAACAGTTTGCCAAACCCTTCCCAGAAGCCCCTAGGGCACGCAATCCTGTGTCTGATCTTGCCATCTACTTACGCTCTGTCCCCTGACTGGACGTGACCTACCGCCATATGGTTCTTTGCAACTTCCTCAGTCCCACACTGCAGTTCCTTCAGCTTCAGTCATTCCAGTCTTTAATACAGCAGTGAGAAGAAAACCCAGCAAGAAGCACACACATCAGGGTGCAGTCACTTGGCCAGAAGCCAATGTCAAGGCCTTTGTCGAGTTCCAGCTGACATGAACAACAGCCAGCACTTCAGAACTCAGAAGAGGAATGTCTGCAGTAGGATGCTTAGAAACTCCTGGGCAATCATGGGATCAGCCAGACTGGACAACAGTGTGGAGAGAAGATAAAGGGGCTAGGGTGAGCTACCAAAGGGGCAAGGATAACAAGTCTGCCATTGCCTCAACAAACTCCCAGTTTAAGGAGAATCTGGACCACATGCTGAGCAACAGCCTGGACTTATCTGTGGAGTTTCAACAGGCATGGGTTCATAATGTAGAGGTCTGCAAGGACATGCAGCCCATTTCTATCTCTGAACAGGCAGCCCAGAGAGGACTTCAATCCTGAATCACAGGATCAACTTGGTGCTCTGGGTCTGGTGAGCACAGAAGGATGGAAGAGCCCCCTCATGGAAGAACCAGAAGGGGACACAGCCAGGTAAGATGCATAGCCATTATTATAAAGGACATTATGAAATATGTGATCAGATTTTCAACCCGGCTTTCACTTCAGTTATGGGCAGATGCAGCGCCATTAAATCCCCAGCTCTCCCCCTTCCTCTCGGCCAACCACATTGTCCATAATGGGAGATCAAGCAGGGAAAAAGAATTGCAAAAGAGCAGCTTACAGTGACTGGCAACAGTAGTAATAGAAAAGCATTGCATGAATGCAAAAGGCTTAAATGTTAAAAGCATCACAGCCCCAGCCCTAGCAAAATATAGCTTGTGGGAACACAATCCTTAAAGTCACCACCACAAACACCCAACCCAGAGCTGGACAGTGTATTAAGGCACCATGTGGTATCACCATCTCTCTAGTGTAGCTGCCAGTTGATTGCAGAGCTTATTTTGCTCCATTCTTGAGACGTAATAAGTAGCATGGTTCACAGAATAGAAATCCCATGAGGTCTATGCAATTTCTGGGTTAGGCAAGTCTCCTTCTGCCTCTGCTGTAACTCACAATCCCTTTCTAGTCAACACACAGAAAGAGTTCCCTTGCATAACCAGAAGATCTCCACCCTGTGGCCAAGAATAACTGCTCTCTCCAGTCTGGGACCTCCAACAGGACATCATTATCTAAGGACACAATGGCCTGGAATAAGTGTGAAGACATCATCAATTCTGCTCTGCTTCACTGAGACTGGCTGCCTCCCCTTACCTCCCAAAAATATTCCTTAGTAAAGTAAAATTTTCTGGGGAATGAGAAGGTTTAGTAACTCACTATTCTTTTCCTGAGAATATGCTTTACCATGCCTGGAACCCAGCTGAAGCCAGCTAGCAGAACAAGGCAGTGAAAAGAATGGCTTAGAGATCAAAGTAACCATTTATTTTTCTGGCTACATAGAAAGGGTATGAAGCCATTCTAGGGCTCAAGGACATTCACAAACTTTTTTTTGTCTTTGTCAGGAAATGCCAAACCAGCCTCAGACTCAGGGAAGGCGGGAAGGGGGGGGGGCGCATAAGGTGGATGGCAAGGAGATTGCTCTCTATGAGCCAAAGACTGCAGAATCTAAAGGGGACATTATGGAGGACCAGGGATGATCTGCTGATGGAGATTCATAAGGAGTGCTGCAGGCTCTACAGAATGGCACCTGGGAATTGGCAGAAGGACCTCGGGATGGCTGCAAAATGAAGGAAGGAAAACCAGGATAGGGAGGAGATGGAAGATGAAACCCAAGATGAAAGGGAGATGCTAGCAGGATAGCCACATCATGATCATCAGATGAGGGAGCAAGACATGGCATTTCAGAGGGACTTCTTAGGATCATGATCCTGTTGGTTCAAAACTCTCTTACCCAAATCACCCTCCCACCAATTCCTGGTGCCATCATTTTGTGTCCATAGTACCATAGTCCTCCTACTGAAGAACAGCTCTGGCTGGGGCCAGAGGCAATCAATGAACCAGGGAACCACACACTAGCTACATTCTACTCCTATTGCTATGCAGGGGACAGAGAACAGATCCAGTTAATGGAACATACATCATGAGGGTAACATTGCACATCAATATTTTCAGTGTATTTTGCTCGTTGATATTTGGAATGTTTAGCACTGATATATCCCTGTGTGCACCTCTTGCTGTTTTGAACACCCTTTTAACTTTTTAATGGCAGCTGGACTGCCTAAATAGGTTTACCATGGTGGCATACTGAAGTCTGGAGCTGTAATTGATAATTGCAACAAACGATGTCCACCCTATTTATTTCATGAAAAACTTAGACATGATGAAATTACATTTCATTTCATTTCCCTGGCCCAAAATGCAGCATCGTAATTAATCAGCCCCTGTGGACTTCCCATGCAGCTTGAGACCATGGCTGCATGAGGCATCCCTGGTGATTTTTGCTGTAATGGACCCTGCCCCACCATCAAGAGATCCATTAGGAGGTTGTCTACAAGCAGACTCCAAAGTCTTGGTGCCTTTAATCCATTCTTCCCCAAAATACCCTCATTTATCCTCATATATTTTGTGAAGTATACAATGTACTTCTATCATCTGTAATGGCTTTAGACACACTACAGTCCAAACTAGTCCACAAGGAATGCCATCTGGCCTTCATTTGGCCAAAAGTACATTTCACCTGCTCAGTGTGTAGTTGTGCTGCCTCCTGCCAGGTTGGTGAAAATCAGGATAAGCTTTCATCACCTAGGGCAATAGAGAGTAGGGAGGTTTAGAACATAAGAACATAAGAAAGGCTGTGTCGGGTCAGACCAAAGGTCCATCTAGCCCAGTATTCTGTCTGCCGACAGTGGCCAATGCCAGGTGCTCCAGAGGGAGTGAACCTAACAGGCAATGATCAAGTGATCTCTCTCCTGCCATCCATCTCCACCCTCTGACAGACAGAGGCTAGGGACACCATTCCTTACCCATCCTGGCTAATAGCCATTAATGGACTTAACCACCATGAATTTATCCAGTTCTCTTTTAAACTCTGTTATAGTCCTAGCCTTATCAACCTCCTCAGGTAAGGAGTTCCACAAGTTGACTGTGCGCTGCGTGAAGAACTTCCTTTTATTTGTTTTAAACCTGCTGCCTATTAATTTCATTTGGTGACCCCTAGTTCTTGTATTATGGGAATAAGTAAATAACTTTTCCTTATCCACTTTCTCCACATCACTCATGATTTTATATACCTCTATCATATCCCCCCTTAGTCTCCTCTTTTCCAAGCTGAAGAGTCCTAGCCTCGTTAATCTCTCCTCATATGGGACCTGTTCCAAACCCCTAATCATTTTAGATGCCCTTTTCTGAAACTTTTCTAGTGTCAGTATATTTTTTTTGAGATGAGGAGACCACATCTGTACGCAGTATTCGAGATGAGGGCATACCATCGATTTATATAAGGGCAATCATATATTCTCAGTCTTATTCTCTATCCCCTTTTTAATGATTCCTAACATCCTGTTTGCTTTTTTGATCGCCTCTGCACACTGCGTGGATATTTTCAGAGAACTATCCACGATGACTCTAAGATCTTTTTCCTGACTTGTTGTAGCTAAATTAGCCCCCATCATATTGTATGTATAGTTGGGGTTATTTTTTCCAATGTGCATTACTTTACATTTATCCACATTAAATTTAGCTAAAATCCCAGTGGCATGGGCACTCCGTTGATGACTATTGCTAGGAGGAAATAAAGTACCAGCTCACATGCACTTAAATAGACCAGGTCTCTGAACACCATGGCATCATGGACTCTGGCAGTGCATCCTATGTAGGTGTCGATGAATCTGCCACAGTGGTCCGCAAGGGTCTGTATGATGACAGAATAGTGTCCTTCCCAGTTAACCTACTCACTTGCCTCAGATGGCAGGCATAGGATGAATATATGCATGCTATCAGTAACACCTGCAGAGTTTGGGAACCCCAGCCATTCAAACCCTGCAATTTATTTAAGTTCTCAAACTGTGGTCTGCGGACCACTGGTGGTCCGCAAGCTCCATTCAGGTAGTCCGCTATAGTTCCCTCTAAGATGTGCACCTGAGAGGTCGCACACGTGCAGGACTGGCTCCACTAATTAGGTGCCTGGACCCTGGAGAAGACGCACATGTAAGGTGAAGTGGTGGCGTTGGGGGGAATAGGAGGTAGGTGGGAGGGGGCAGTGGGGTGAAAAGAGGGAGTGGGGGAAGTTTGGGACGTGCAGGGCTGTGGCAGCCAGAGAAAGAGGAGACTTTCCCCAGCTCCAGGGCTGCGGCTGCCGGGGACAGATGGCCCTCCTTCCCAGCCTCAGCTCTGTGGCTGCTGTGGCGAGGGAGAGACCCCCCTCCTTCCCAGCCTCAGCTCTGTGGCTGCTGTGGCGGGGGAGAGACCCCCCTCCTTTCCAGCCTCAGCTCTGGAGCTGCTGCAGTGGGGGAGAGAGGGAGAGACACCTCCCTCCTTCCCAGCCACAGCTCGGGGGGCTGCTGCAGTAGGGGACAGAGGGCACATCCATCGCATTAGAAAGGTAAGACTACTGATATTAAAATATGAGTTGTGTGCTTTTATTTGTAGAACAAAAAAAAGTTTATTATTTTTAAGATTTTTATATAGCACTTTTATCTTTACAATAATTAGATAATGGTACAAACAACATTTGTAAAGATCATTAAGTGTCCTGCTGAGACCCTCAGCAATTTTCAAGTGGTCCGCGATAAAAAAAAGTTTGATAACCACTGATTTAAGGGATATTTCCCAATTTCACCACCCTGGGCTTCAATAGAGCAATAATTGCCTTGCAAACCTCCATGATCACAGTGCCAACCGTGGATGTGTCAACCCCAAACTAATTACCAACCGTTTCTGTATCAATCCAGGGTTGCCAGCTTCCCCAGGATGATAGCAGGATGCTTCACTATTATTGCCTCTCTTTCATCTGACTGTTCTGGTGCTCAAAGGGCCTCAGAGAGCTCCAGGAATATTGCTCTCTTCATACAAAAGTTCTGGACCCACTGATGGTCATCACATATTTCCATCACAGTTAGTTCCATCACTCTGTGCTTGTGGTCCAGGTCCAGAAACAGTGGTCTGTACAAAGGGTATCTGCCATAAAAGACAGCAGCAAGTGGGTCCATGTTCCACATCTGCAAGGTGCTGATCTTTACTCCTTCTGCTTGTAACAGCAAGCCACAATTGTGGCCTTATTCAGGCAAAAAGGTGCATCTGAAACACCACCACTGTCTCTTGGTGGCAGTTTTGGCAGAGGCATGCCTAAGAAATGTTGCCTCCAGAAACACCAGCAGCTGTCAGTGCCAGGTGTTAGGATGAACAATATCCATACCTTACAGCACAAGATGGTAACAGCAAACCAGCTTGAGTCTGCCAGGAAATGAATTTCCCAGACTTGAGCGTTTCTGCCTATAACTCCCAGATGGGACAAACAAGTTGTCCCACAATGCCCTGCAAAAGCAGGCATATAGCAGTGCAGTGAGTTGTTATGCTATGAAACATGGGATAAGTACCCAGCAATCTTTATGTCTCTCCTGATTAGATATGGTGCCAGTGTAGATATGGGGCATAACAACAAGTGCACAGAACTCAACTTGTGTGACTTTGTTCTATCGAGTTAGGCTAAAGGGAAATGACTAATTCATGATTGCTCAACTTGAAGTTAGACTGCAGTGAAGACAAAGCCAAAGTCAATGGTAAATCTGCTCCTATTGATGTCAATGGTAAGACTTCCAATGACTTTAGTGGTAACAGAGTTAGGCCTATGTTGTTGAACATTTTAAAAAGTCCCTCCTTGAGCTGCATGTATAGCCTCCTTCACTGTTTTCCTGTGCTCCATTTTGTTAAACTACAAAGAAATCACTAGTGTGTTTAAGTAGTATTGCCCTAGGCTGAATGGAATCAGAATTACTCAATAGTGTAAAATAGATTTTAAACTGCTAATAGCAAATGGACAGTTTCTTTTAGCTCAGCTGGTGGGAATTAGTGCTTTTGGGGCAGTAGAATGTGAGTTCTTTCCCCACTACTACTGTGAAGTTCCAAATAGCTATGAGGTGCAGCATAATCACAAACACAATGTCCTAATTTTCCCACAGGTATTCTTGCCAACAAGTTAAAGTATGGGCTGGATGAATGGACTATAAGGTGGATAGAAAGCTGGCTAGATTGTCGGGCTCAACAGGTAGTGATCAGTGGCTCCATGTCTAGTTGGCAGCCGGTTTCAAGTGGTGTGCCCCAGGGGTCGGTCCTGGGGCCAGTTTTGTTCAATATCTTCTTTAATGATCTGGAGGATGGCGTGGACTGCACTCTCAGCAAGTTTGCAGATGACACTAAACTGGGAGGAGTGGTAGATACGCTGGAGGGTAGGGACAGGATACAGAGGGACCTAGACAAATTAGAGGATTGGGCCAAAAGAAACCTGATGACGTTCAACAAGGACAAGTGCAGAGTCCTGCACTTGGGCCGGAAGAATCCCATGCACTGTTACAGACTAGGGACCGAATGGCTAGGAAGCAGTTCTGCAGAAAAGAACCTAGGGGTTACAGTGGACGAGAAACTGGATATGAATCAACAGTGTGCCCTTGTTGCCAAGAAGGTTAACGGCATTTTGGGCTGAATAAGTAGGGGCATTGCCAGCAGATCGAGGGACGTGATCATTCCCCTCAATTCAACATTGGTGAGGCCTCATCTGGAGTACTGTGTTCAGTTTTGGGCCCCACACTACAAGAACAATGTGGAAAAATTTGAAAGAGTCCCACGGAGGGCAACAAAAAGGTTAGGGGGCTGGAGCACATGACTTATGAGGAGAGGCTGAGGGAACTGGGATTGTTTAGTCTGCAGAAGAGAAGAATGAGGGGGGATTTGATAGCTGCTTTCAACTACCTGAAAGGGGGTTCCAAAGAGGCTGGATCTAGACTGTTCTCAGTGGTACCTGATGACAGAACAAGGAGTAATGGTCTCAAGTTGCAGTTCGAGAGATTTAGGTTGGATATTAGGAAAAACTTTTTCACTAGGAGGGTGATGAAGCACTGGAATGTTACCTAGGGAGATGGTGGAATCTTCTTCCTTAGAGGTTTTTAAGGTCAGGCTTGACAAAGCCCTGGCTGGGATGATTTAGTTGGGAATTGGTCCTGCTTTGAGCAGGGGGTTGGACTAGATGACCTCCTGAGGTCCCTTCCAACCCTGATATACTATGATTCTATGATTCTAAGGGACCACAGATTTGTTACAATATAGCTGAAGGGTATCATAACATTTAAAAAAGAAATACATACAACATATCCTGATCCTGAACAGGGCCACTTAGTGCTAATGTAACACATAAAATAATGAATATTAATAACTACTTGACCTCAAATAATTAACACTGTTACAAAAACATATGAAATAGAAGAGAAAAAACTTTATTAGACTTTTAAATATAAAGCTTGATTTTAAGGTAATAGTAGTGGCCGATATAATTGGTGTAAGTATGACATCAGAAGACAATAGCCAGTCATTACTGCTGGCTTTTATTCCTTTGCATAGTACAATCCTTTGGTTAAAATATTGTAGAATTGGGCCTAGTTTTCTCACTTTATAAATGTACATTTCATGATTATGACATATGAGCCATGAAATATTGCCCTTTGATACAGTCATATTAGAAAAACTGTACAATGTTTTTACTATCTCGCCATAGATTATTTTCTTTATATATATACACACACACATACACACACATTTATATATAAAGATACACTACACATTATAGATTATGGAGGCAAATGCACCTAGTAATAACAGCAGAAGAACAGAAGATGGAAAACTGGTTTCTATTCCCAACTCTGCCAGAGGCTTACTGAGTCACCTGGGACAAGTCACTTAACTTCTCTGAACCTCAATTTCCAACATGTACTGTTAGGATAACAATCCCTACATCTGCAATTTATCTCTGAGATCTTCTAATGTAAGTGTCCATAAAAGTGCAACATATTACTTATAATAATTACATATGGATAACTTTGATAGGGCTTCTTCCATTTTATTCAGTAGCTGGTAAACCCAGTACTTCTCATCTTCCACCCTGTGGTTTGCTTTGTACACCAAAACTAGATATCTGCCTCACTACTACTATCATCACACTGTCTGAATACATTTTAAAAGCTTATGATGCTTGGCATTGATTTGATTTTTGTTATTGTTGGGTCAGAATCTAGCATATTTAACTTAAAAGTTAGCACAAGATGGGCTTTATCTGATCAAGAAACTATGAAATAAAAGGAATGGGTGAATTTCCTTTAAAAAACAGATACCCCTGGATAGATTTTCAGTGCCAGAGATTTTCATCTATTTGAATGATGGCCACATGATCCCACTGCAATAACTGGATGCCAATAAGTGAAGCTAGGGCAACAATGTAAAGGCAGAACAGTTGGCAGCTCTATATAAAGTATTCAAATTGGTGATTAAAAGATTATGATTACACACTCAGCACTATCCTAAAGTCCTTACTTAGGCAAAAATTCGACTGAAGTCAGTGGGTGTTTTCCTACAAGATCAGTCCCACAGCAGATATAGGAGTCAAAATATTTGCAGAAGGATTTCAAGAAGGTGGCTAACGGGTATCATTATACTTTCAATGGAGGTGCACTAACCAAAATCTAAAGTCTTCCTACTCTATGATGTATATAACAGGCTTTCGTTGTTGGAAATCACTGACTTCAGAGCCTTTGGATATCACTTAAGTATGTGCTTAACTTTAAGCATGTGTTTAAATACCATAGAGTTCATTGGGACTTACACACATGCTCATGTGCTTTTTTGAATCAGGGCCTAAGTCCTCCTGTTGGCTGTCTACTTTGCATATGATTATATTTGACATTTCTTCACAATAAATGAAAGAACAAATACAGTAATTTCCCCCCAAATTTGGATCTAATCAAAGCTTTATTAGAAGTGACAACTGCATTTGGAGTTTTGACAATACATACCCCAACATATTCACATTCTTCCTCTAAGAAAGTCATCATTTTGGCATTAAGGATATTAAATTTAATGCTAACCTTTACTGCTACACCATACTTATCAATGCATTTGGGCATGGTTAGTTTATTTGAAATTAAAATGTAAATATGCAACCTCTTTTTTTCTCTTTGAGTGTTGATTCTTCTCAGCTTCAGCAGCAATGCTATATATACTAAGATTCTATCTGGACTAGAAATGAACAGAAATATTATACACAGCTAAATAAGAAAACAGATCATTGTGTGAGCCCCCTAAGGCCTACTTTGTCTGTGCAACAGTTTGTTTTACTTTTCATAGAATTTATTTTGGCTGTAGCCAGATTGATGGTGATTATATTTGAAATCCCTCCCACGTATCTGTCACATAAACACTTCATTAATTTCAGTTTTTAAAACATATTTGGATAATGAATGTGTTTTCTTATTAATTAGTAGATGTAAGTACCGAGCACCACTATATCACCAGCAAACAATCAAATGCTTCCCATGTTACCAACTTCTATGTGCACAGATTTGCTACTATTCTAAACACATTTTGTAGTAGTTAGAAAGCTACAGTTGCAAAAAAAGAAAAACGAACAAGTAATATCAGATGTCTTATTAGCCTGGAAAGATCAATCTATGCAACCTGAGAGAAGGAAAAAGTTCCAGATTCTCCTTTTGCCAAAAAAACAGAATTAATATGATTTTTGAAGTCGGATACAAAGTAAATCCTGAGCCTCATCAGCATTTCTGCAGATAATATGGCTAGATTTGACATCTTCCAACAAAAAATAACCATTCCCAAATAAAGAAAGAAAGAAAGAAAGAAAAGAAAAAAAGAAATCTTGAACTGCTACAAAAAGTGGAGCAGGAAGTGCCCACTGCAGGGTCTGTGGTCCACACAGCTTCTATTTCACAGAGACACACAGACAGCCTATTCCCTGGTGACAACTCTCTCTACTTTCCAATCCTGCACAGGATTTCCTTCTGTCTGAAAGTGTAAGAATTGCTCCAGTAAACACTATGCATATGCCTTCCAGCTGTTGCAGTCATTCTGCCACTAAAGACCAATGACAAGAAAAGTATTATTTCCTACTTAAACCTTTTCATCTCTGGACCATGCAATGTTCATATGCATGTTTCAGGCATAAATGACTTTCATTATTTTCAGTAACATTATCTTCATTAAGAAATTAGCCTTTGCTGTTACAGCATGTTAATTTTTAATCTCTAGATTCTACAATAGACTTTTATAGGCAGGCTATGGTATGTGAGCTGTTTCAGTGAAACACTTATATTGACTATATATACTGCAAAAAGGTTATTTTATAAATAATGTGGTATAATTTAAAGCCCTGTCCGTCTTTACCATTTGCTACAGAGACTATTTATTTTGGCATGGTCCTGCCTTTACAGGAAAAACTTTTTTTCTTCATTATTAAAACTTACACAGCTTACCACTCCATTCCAGAACAACTGCATGGAGCACTACAGAAAAACTTTCTCTACCTGCAGTAAAGAAAATAAGACTCGAACAAACTTTAGGCATATCCTATTACTACAATAATAATGACTTTTTTTCAAGACTGAACTATCCTGTCCCTTGTGAAACTTTAGGGGATTTCTTTTAATTCTGTCCTGAGAGTGGGCTTTTCTGAACTGCATAAAATACAAAAGACCAATTTATCAATTATTATTCAGAGAAGAGCAAATTTTCAGTTTAGTAGTGGGATATTTTTCCTTTGAAAGAAGACCAAAAGCAAAAGACCAAAAGACCACTGTCTCATTATTATTTTTTGTGGGGGAGTGTTATTTTGTATTACCTGTGTTAACATTTTTCACTATTGTCTAATTTTTATAACTCATACTTTTACATTTAATTTCTAATCCACCCTTTTTAATAGAAAAATATGCGGTTACATGTAAATCATGGTGGGGAAAGATAGTTTGGCCATTGTATTACATTATGTAGATTGTAACTGTGAAATCCTTGCTCAATTTAGTGAGCAAGTTGCTCACATGACCCATTGTAGTCAATGGCTTCAATGGAATTCACTGGGAATGCTCATGAGAATATTGTGTTCTAGTGTGAGTAAGGGGCTCACAATCTGGCCCATAATTACCAAAAATAGAGATAGTAGAATCCTAATTATCTAAACAGAAAGTGGGACATGACATTTATTCAGTCAAATGGGTCTTCAAGCAGGAGACAAAGCTTTTCATCAAATTATACAATGGAGGAACTCCATGTAAATTCAGACATGGGGGGGATTCTGAAAAGATGGCTATTGCTATCAAGTATAAGGTAAATATAATTTTGACTCCTAGTAAATATTTTTCTGTCTCATATATTTTCATTTTGAACATGATGTTAATACAGTAATACCCATAAAGGAGCCAAAGATTTAATATTTTCAGTCCTATAAATAGGAAAAATATGTTACCAAAATTTATGTTGGCAACAATTTTATCTACTTAAGTGGTATATTAGGACAAAACTGCTTAGAACATTAAAAGAAAACTCACACAATTATGTTTTTGAGAATTATAACCCTGCATAAACCATTTCATACAAAAACAACCACATTTCATGCCTTTCTTTTAATACCAACTAAAATATTTTACTAGGCCAGTGAAGTGATTCAGCGGTCTGGGATCTATATCTTATTGCTCAAGGACCATGGTTCAATTCTCTGCTCTGTTGGTTGAGTCAGAAATAAAAACCACAATGAGTGGTGAGTTTACTGATTTTCATACGTTATATAAAGGCATCATTCTTTAGAAAAGCTACCCCGTTAGGCAGCAGAAGACAAGATAAAGGATATTTGAGTAGACTAGAATTGGTGATCACTGATTAATGATCTAGACTGTAGAAAGAGTCATCAATGGAAGTATATGCAGTGGCATTATTGTTTGCCATTAGCAGTTGTATCCATCAATAATAGGTAGCTAAACCAAGGAATTAAACATTTTTTCAAAAATGTGCAAGAACAAATATTTAATAGACAGCAACCTAAGCAAAACCACTCAAGATACTTTGCTTCCTTTTAAAATCAGCCTTTGGAGCTGTTTTTAATTATGGAATCTTGAATGGCCGTCAGTGACATTACGGCCATGTCGATATTAATGCTCAGTACACATACCAGTCTGTCTGTTTCTCTTAATAGTGTTTCTAAATTCCATTTCAATAAGTGTCTCCAGACAATGCATTTCAAAAGGATTATTGCACTTACTGGGTGATTAAAGCCACTCACCCTTCAGCCTCGTGCCTATAATGCCACCTTTGGCGTGCAATAACAACCCAGAAACAACTGGCTGTCATGTCTTATTGCTTAATTATATTGTCATGAAACAGCCCTTTTGAGGATCCTTTTCAGGGATTCCAAAAGAAATAGTCTTAGGCGGAAATTTTCTTTTCTTCAAAGTTTTTTTATTTTTAAAAAGTTAAACCAAACACTAACAGTCTTAAATAAACAAATCTGTAGAACCACAAGTCTAAGAAGTTTCAGATGCCAGGCTGATTCTAAATGTCTCTTAAAAGTATAGAAATCTTGTGCTAGAATGAATCCAGTATGGTAAAGCACAACTCAATGCCTATTATACTTGGAGCACTGTTGTTTATCAGTGCTTGCTTATTGATCCATTTCAGCCTAAGTAGAAGGTCAAAACATAAACATCACAGATTTTTTAACAAGTTAATCTGACATAATTTAAAAGAAACAGAACAATTAGATTCCCTCCTTCCTAACCAAATTTGGCAATAAGGAAATCAGCAAAAATTTCTTTTCCATTCTGTTTTTACGGTAACAGGTGGCACTAGAGCTATTTCTATACTTGTTATATCTTCACTCACAAATGTGACTGCTGGGAAATAAATACAATCCAGTTCATGTAGTGTATCTGTCTTAAGTATATGTAAGGGGTCCATTATTGCCACTGCTCTCAGCCCCAGTGCATTGCCCATCAAGGGGCACCATGGTAAAGAGGACATCACATGTGAATACCTTCTTCACGTGTTCCTAAGACCAGTACTGCTTCCTTCTCTCTCTCTATATATATATACATGTACACACACACCAACTCACCTTAAATAAATATTACTAACACAGCTCAACCTTTTTTAAAAAAAATTAATAAATATGCCACTGCCAAGCAAATAAAGATAAAGAGGGAAATTAATCCACATTGTATTATTCATGAGATTGCAAGAGTTTGGATGACTGCTGCTGATAAAAGCCCAGTGTTAGTAGAGTTGCGGTTTGACAGCTTCATGACAATCTAGCCCGTTCCGTTTCTGTTCCAACAAGCTGCGAGATTAGCACGCATCACTCTTTGTCTAGCGTTATTCAGACATACTAGTAGCTAGGCTGTAGAGGCATGTGTAGAAGTTTTCCTTGCCTTTCTACCAGTTGATGCATTTGCCTGAGCAGTTATTCCATGGTGGGATCAGTGGGAGGCAGTTAAGACAGAAAATACAACTAAGGGTAAGTAAACTTTCAGCATACCACTAAAGGGCACAAACGACAGCCATTACTGATGTGTATAATCCTTACTTCTATGTTAGTCCCACTGAAGTCAATAGAACTCCGTGTTTGAGTATTCATGTGCTGCAGGATGAGGCCCCAAGTACTAAATGATGAATGCTGCTGACCAGCAACATTTACTACCCTTTGGAGAAAATAAATCCAGCTGCGATATAAAGTCATATACATATATAATCAATCATTACTATTAGGAGGTACAAAACAAATTTCCAGATTTAAAGAGTGATCCTAGTTTTCATAATTTCCATATATTGAAGTCATTAGGTATACTGCTATACAATGCAATTAATTGATTCCAGCAGTGAGAAAACCAGCTGTTAGTTAGCATTCAGTAAAGATTTCCTTTCCTCACGTGGTTCAAAGCCTTGAATTGGTTCACCAAGGAACAAGTAGGAAGTGAAGTGCATTTGTTCATGGTTCCATTTAAAATGTGAATTAATAAGTGGTAATACTGATTTCAATGAAGATATTTAACATTACACAAGCTGAGGTCTTGGCCCACTGGATTTAAACTGGCATAGCTACTTTGAAGCTGAACTGATTTACACCAACTGAGAATCTGGGCAAGTAGCTTGTTTTGAAAAAAATCTATCAATAATTTCATCGCTGCGTATTGAAGCAACTCGAGTAGCTAGAAAATATCAGTTTCAAATCTAGCATAAGCAGCCCAGGACAGTTAGTGGATTTCTTTTTTAAAAAAAAAATGGGCATTGACTCAAGAGGAAGTATATTTTTAGTTATTCTCACTGAGACAAATGACTTTTAAATTACATCCTAAAAGGCCAACAGACCATTAGTCATTTTAAATAACGACAAGTAATTTATTACTATGTACATGCCACACAAATAAAAAGGGGGTCGCTTCTAGCTGTATTAAATCAGAGCAGAAATTCTTAAATTTCAATGTGTGTGCAGGGAATACCAGGTTCAAAACATGCATAAAGATTTGCTAAGGTTATTTAAAAGCTGTATGTCGGCTAAAATTGTGATAAAAGTGGTATGCTATATACTCATATGTATTTATACATACAGTGTACATGCTATCAAATCATTCTCTAGTAAAAAATGTTAACATTTAGCTGAAGATTTTCAAAAATCAAATTAAGCCTAGGCCAAGATGTTCTGAAGTATGACTAGTGATTTTGGGGCGCTCAACTGGCCTCATTTCAGAGGTTGTGTCCTCAGCACTTTCTCAAAAACAAGGCCCAATAAGGCGTTTCAAGATGGGCCCTCTTTGCTGAGGCACCCCAAGACAATAATCACTTTTGAAAATCATTTTCTAAAGTCCTGAATGCTCAGCAGCTCCCATTAAAGTTACTGATTCTTCATGGGAAATTTTGTGCACACCAACAAATGTGTCTGCAAATTTTGTGGTGATTGGCTCAAAACCAGAATGTTACACAGAAGTTCAGTTTCTTCCACAGCTCTAAAATTGGGCTGCCCTTCTCAATGAGTCTGGTACATAGAGTTTGCAAGATGAAATGACATCTGAAAAGTGATGCCCTATGTTTCTACTATACCAGAAATGGACTTGGACTGCAACAGGCCTAGATATCACTTTACTGAGGTCAGTTGATAGGTTTTCTCCAAAGCCTTAGCCCACAATTCTGGGGTGCTTAAGAAGCTGAGACTTGCTGCTTTAATAGTTTCACAGACTCAATGACATGTTATGAATAGGAGAAATATTAGGAATGAATTTAAGCATTCCATCTTTGACGCTCCAAATCCCTTGTTTACTTTATTGCCTGAGAACTGTCAGATTGCCCAATGAGTTGACAAGTCGAGAAGTTGAGTGAAGCTGTCACACTACAATTTGCAGCAGGCAGTCTCGTCTGATTGGTTTCAGTACACAGGAACTTTCAAGAGAAACAATAACCTTTCAGACCTTCCTAGCTTTCTTATATGTAATGTATGATCTTTAGAGTTAGAAGCAATTCCATTTAATATGACAGAAGTAAATAAAGTAGTTACGTGACTGCATGGTAAGAAGTAGGAAAATCGTTTGCCTGTTTTTAAACAAGTTTACAACTGGCAATGAGTGACACTCAGCATGCTGTATCAAGAGTTATCAGTGTTAATGTTTGGAAATAATGCATCAATAAATGAGCTAATGTTGTGGTAACAGGATAGTACTAGACATGGGCCCAAGTTGTAAAGTTCAGATCCAAATATGAACTATTCCCCATGTCTGGGGTTATTTGGGATTTTGATTCTATTCACTAGAAAAAGAAAGAGACAGAAAGAGAGTGAAACCAGTTGCAAAGTTTGGATGGTTATTATTTATTTTATTTTTAAGCACTAACAATGTGCTCAGGGCTGTACAAAACACAAAAATAAAGTCAGCCCCAGTTTACAATCTGGATTAGAAACATTTCCACAACTCACATAAAAGAGGGGCTTGTTTTCGACTCTTCTCTGGAAACACCATGGATTTTTCATTATTAAACAGTGTTCTCTAAACCACAATTTAAAAAGGAGCCTGAAGTTTAAATATAGTTTCCAAAAGTGCATACCCGTCTCCATAGTAAATCTATCATTAACCTTCTCTGCTTCACAGCCTGAAGGGGAGCTGCATCTCTTATCACCTTTCAACATTTGTACATGCTCTGAGAGGCTATGGGAGGGGACTGCAAGCTGATATGGCTGTGCTAACAAACTCTGGATTTAAGGAAGACAAAAAGAAAACTCTTTTAGAAAAAAGAACAGGCATACTTGTGGCACCTTAGAGACTAACAAATTTATTAGAGCATAAGCTTTAGTGGACTACAGCCCACTTCTTTGGATGCATATATGCTTATGCTCTAATAAATTTGCCACAAGTACTCCTGTTCTTTTTGCGGATACAGACTAACATGGCTGCTACTCTGAAACATTTATTTGAGCATAAGCTTTCATGGGCTACAGCCCACTTCATCGGATGCATAGAATGGAACATATAGTAAGAAGATACATATACATACAGAGAACATGAAAAGGTGGAAGTTGCCCTACCAACTCTAAGAGGCTAATTAATTAAGATGAGCTATTATCAGCAGGAGAAAAAAAACTTTTGTAGTGATAAGGCATTCAGCTTGAAGCACCGCACTTGGTGAAGGCTGATGAGACTAGTAACTTGCATATGGTAATATACGTGATTATGCTGTAGTGCCTGAAGTAGCAAAGACTTTCTTATTAAAAAAATAACAGTGGAAGTAGCCAGGAATTTCTAATGCTTTCAAAAGATGGCACTGAGTTCTAGTCTATTTATGATGGTTATATTGTTGTTAGTTAATACAACTTAGATTAAAATTCATGCATGATATTAAGGTGGTTTCCCAGTCTTCAGAGATATCTGATGATCACAGCAGGGGTCTGGGAGATAGAATTCTTGGGTACTATTCCTATTTCTGGCATTGATTTTCTGTGAGGCCTTTGAGAATACACTAAGCCTCTTTGTGTCTCAGTTTACCCCTCTGGCAAAATATGTTTACGAGTACTCACCTCTTGGAGTTTTTTAAGGTGCAAATTATATATTGGACTAAACCAATATCTACTTGTGTCAAAAGAACAACTCTCCTGAATGAATTAGCCTAACACACACTTCAATACCAAACACTACAACTTCACACTTTAAACATATATACTGCAATTACTTGTGATCCCTGAAGCATCCTATAAGAACTGATGCACAATCTGAGTGTTATCATTAATGAGACAGATAGAACTGACACAAACCACCTGAAACAGATGTAAATCAAGTTGCTCAGGTATTACGGTGATGAAGGTGGGATAAGAACCTTTACAAAATCGAACAGAATTTTAGCACATTAAAAAGCAGGATTGTCAAACAGCAGCCAGACAGACTGAAGCACCTGCAGCGTGTACCTCTGGTTTTGGGTGTGAATGTTAGGTCATGTTGTTTGCTGGACAATAATTCTAAAAGGAAATTTTAGGCTCATAATGAAAGCTTTTAGGGTTTAACAAGCATTACACCTCAGATATATTACGTGCCATCTAAGGTGTCAAGAAAAGTTCAGGATAGCTGTGAAGGAATCCTGCCAAAATTCATGCCTGAACACATTTAATAACAAAATATGTGTACACAACAAGCATGTCTGACAGCTCAGTTTTCTACACAATACATGATGTTTTGAAGATATATTAGATGCTGATAGATCTACCTTTTAAAACTTGTGGTACAAACTTAAAGAGAAAACAAGTGACAAATGCTTCATAACCACAATAATACATTCAAACAGCTTCTTCCATATAAAAATCTTGGAAGCAAATTACTTCTTTTAAACAGACAAGACATGGATATTTTAAGATTGTTGCAGGGAGTCTCATTAGCATTCAAGTGTTCCTTTAGTGAAAAGTAAACGCAATTTACTTTAGTTCTGGTTATCTACTCTCTTCTCCTTCAGCTTCATATTTGCTACTTGTTGAAACAAGCAATGTACTCTCAGCTCACCAGGTATAACCTGGTTTATTAAAAACAGTATGTTGTCTGTCTACTTAAAACAAATTAATGGTGCTGATAAACACGACTGCCCCAGACCCCTGTACCCAAGTGGAGCCTCATGGACAGCAATGGGGGTCTGTGCAAGTGCAGGGATCTACCTGCATTGTGCTCTTTGCAGGAACAGAGGCTAAGGACCAGATTATGAATGGTCCTTGTGCAGGCGCATAGGGACCTGCAAGAAGCCTCTACAGCCCCTTGTGTGGCTATGTAAAGTTTTCTCCGAGTAACAGTTCGTGCTTTTTTTCCTCCCTGATTTTCAGTTTTATATTTAATGGTTTAGGCCCCAATGCGGTAAAGATTTACATGTGCTTAACTTTACTTGCTGAGAGTAGTCTCTCTGAAGTTAAAGGAACTACTCATAATGCATAAAGCTAAGCATGAGAATAATTTTGTGCAGGATCGAGGCCTTGTTTTATAAGTAACGTGTTTAATGAGACTATTAACATGAGATTCAGACTGGACACTGGTTCACTATGGCACACTCAGAACATAATGAGATACGACTCATATTGTGTGCAAAATTCAGTTTTATATTTCCAACTGGAATAATTAATTTTAGGAAACAAAACTTTATACGTGATCTAAGAATAGTGAAAGCTGCACAGGGAAAAGATTAACATACACAGCACTCCTAGGAAATTAACAAGATGATCTTGCAAGCATATTTTCTCAAGAAAAGCAATTTAAAATGACATGAAATTAAAGTAAATCAATCCAGAAAGAATAACAGAATGTTCACCTGCAAGTAATCCCTTGAGACTTGCCAATGCTCAAAAAAAAAAAAAAAATCTGCCTCACAAATTACCCAGTGTTTAACTTGAAGTCCATTTGTTAATTTTGTAAACACGGCTGTTTCCATTTCACATTGACATGGTATTGACAATATGAGACTAATCCTGCCAGAAAGGAAGTATCAGGTTTCAAGCAGCTTCAGGACGCTACTCAAGTCTATCTTCACCTGAAGGGCTTTGGCAAAAAGTTACTGACAGAAGGAAATATTGTGCAACACAGGCCTTAGGTGAATGAAGTCTGTCTGATATTTTCAATTAATTATTTTGGAATTTACACAGTATGGGTCTGTTTTATGTACACTGAAATCTTCCTGTAGTGACCTTAGAGTGAAATTCATTTATACTGAAGTGAACTGTAAATCCCCTCCAAAGTGCTTTCATTTGCAGTGCATTGTGCAAATTTCAATCCCAGGTTAAAGTGAACCTCTGCCCGTAGTTCCAAATCGTAGTTCGTATGCAGCCAACGGGCAAAAACATCCACTGACTCCGGTAGGACCAGGATTTGACCCACAGTGAATTTGTGCAGACTAGGTTCTGAGAGAGGTGTCCAACATCTTTAGCAGAGTGATTCTACTGTTTGCCATGGCCTTGTTATTGTTCATCTGTATCTTTTTGTCGGTATGAATTTAGTCCCCGGCTCCCTTATGCGGCATAGTTAATATGCTGGCTACACCAGAAGTGTCCTTCATAATGCAGATACACTGGCTCAGGAACAATGCTGCAGGTCACGACATCATGCATTCCTTATTTTAAGCTAAATGGCTCCAAATAGGAGGCTTGATGCCATAACTTTTAAACAGCTTTCCTGCTGAAGGATTATGTTCAGTTGCACAGGATCTGAGAAAAGAAATTCCAAATATATGATACCGGAAACCATAGGCCTATATCATATTAATAATACAGACAGGAAAGCACCCTAGGAAACTGGTCCCGAGTCTATATTAAATAAAGGAGAATCTGGCTTTCTGCCTAAGTGCTGGCAAATTCTGTCAGGCCATTTTAAATTACAAATAGAAACAATGTCACACTGGTTGATTACAGACCATGTTTCTGGTTACCTTTTGAGATACTGTGTTTGCATGTTAATTTTGGAGATGAAAATAAAGCATTTTTTGTCTTAAAAATTTACTGTAGTTTAACTGATCAATGGCTTTTTAATTGTTAATCCACATTTACCAGACACTGATGACTTCTCCAAGCTGCAGACCTGCTCCTACAAGGTGCAGAGCACCCTCAATTCCCACGGCTCACAGAAGACACTGAGCACCTTGTGTGTAGTGTACTGAGGGCTGTATTGAAATTGAAAGCTATTGTTTTAAGAGTCAGGGAGTGTGCGGTCTCCAGGTCCTGCTTGAAGGGAAGATAGTTCTGTAGCAAAACATGCAAATCACTGTGGAAAGAGCCAGCTTAAAGTAAGGTGCGGAAAGCTGTCCTTCACTGCCTTAAGGAGCAGCCTGTTTTCTCTGTCTTTGTTTTGGGGTTCTTGTGTGTTATCATTCTGAATTCTAAGAAATAAAATAGAGGTATCTTGCTACTTTCCAGCAAGGGTATCTTTGTTATTTCTTTCTGTATATACTGTGAACATAAAATCATGTGCCCAACCGTGCAGTCTTTACTGAGGCAAAACTCCCACTAATTTCAAAAGGAACAGTTCCTGGGGGGAGGAATGAAAGTGTGGGCTTTGTGAATGCCACTGCATCGACCTGGAAGCCCACAGAAATCCATTTTCTGCCAATCCCTCAGTGTTGCTGGGGCAGTCCATGCTACAGAAACACGGGATTACATTTTATATGTAATCAGGCTCTTTAAAAAGAGTTTACTGGAGGATGGAGACCATCTAGCAACAATCTCAGGGTGTTACTAGATCCACAGAAGCTCTTAGATTCCCAGCTGACAAACTTTTATCATTTTCAAATGGACCAGGCATTATTACTTTTTCTATCTGATGCAGACCTCACACCATAGTCAACTATGCCTTTAACACCTCCAGACAGGACTACTGGAATGCGCTCTTCTTGGGTTATCCTTCAAGGCCTCTGAGACGCTTCATCTAATGCAGAGTGAGCCCTCAACTTTTAACTGGTGATGTATTCATACCATAAAAATGCTTCATGCTCCCAGCTGGTTTCTGGATAAAATTTGAGGCACTAGATTTTTAGTTCTATTCACCACATTATGACACAACCCATTTTTTACCTTCTTACATGCTTTATTTGTACCTCAGGTATATCTGGAATGAAGGGCTAATCCTAAACCTTTATAGCCTGAGGTAGGTTTGTGGTATTTATTTCAATTTAATATACAACATAGAATGTTTTGATTATATTTGACAATCAATTTGCAGAAATTTATAGGTCCTTGCCTAATATGCTTTCATGATGTACTTGTCCTTAATTTGTGGATTTTATGGAGAGTTTATGGAGGTTGATTTCCCGCTTCTCTCTCCAGTTACATTCCTTTATTAATTTCTGTGCATGAGAGAGAGAGAGAGAGAATATGAGAATTTAATAGTTGTAAAAGTTGCTAAATTAACTTCCCTGGAAAATGAAGTCCTCTATATATGCACATAACAAGTATAGTGAGGCAGTAGGCCCAGTAACGTGCCCACAAGTTCTTGCCAACGTGTATTCAACCCTGGTCTGATGGGCCAGCCTGTAGGATTCAGAGGAAGCTTCAGTCCCCGTGCCCAATCTGGACAAAACCTTCCAACTACACATGTTCCACCAGAATCCATATGAAGGCATCTAAATATCAGCACCAAGAGAGGAAGGATCATCCTAGGCGCAAGCCTGGGATTCAGGAGAGCCTGGTTCAATTCCCTGCTCTGCTACAGGCTTCTTTGTGACCACTTAGTCTCTCTATGCCTCATTTCTCCCATAAAATGGGGATGACTGTACTTCCCTGCCTCACAAGGGTGTTGTGAGACTAAATACATTAAAGATTCTGAGGGGCTCAGATGCTACAGTGATGGAGGCCCTATAAGTATCCTCGATAGGAGATGGGTAGAAAAGAACAAAGAGGCAGGGAGTGGCCCTTGTGGAACCCCAAATAGAGGAAAGATCCTGGTACATATCCAGCACCTGTTAGCTCATTAATTTCAGAGATACTGCCAACTCCCATTGAAGCCAACGGGGGCACTTGGAACTACAAAGCATCTCCAAAATCAGTTCAACTAAATTCTGGCAGTCATGTTGGAAATTTTTGCCTCTGGACCGTGTGCTGAAATTGCCAACATGGGTATAAAGGGACCACAACACAAGAACGAACCTGGGCCTATATCTAGATCCAAATTTTGAATTTGAATTTTATGGAAAAAACAGAGTTGAATAGAAAATAATAACCCTTCTATAGGTTTTTCAAAATGGTGAGAGCTCAGCTTTAATTTGTCAGTAATTCATTTTTGTGATGGAGCAGGAATATAAGAAGGTTTAGGGTTAGGGTTAGGGTTAGGGGCTGACTTAGAACAACGCTTCCTTAGCTCTCGTCCCCAACGCCCCTACTCTACTTGCGCTACATTGATGACATCTTCATCATCTGGACCCATGGAAAAGAAGCCCTTGAGGAATTCCACCATGATTTCAACAATTTCCATCCCACCATCAACTCAGCCTGGACCAATCCACACAAGCGGTCCATTTCCTGGGCACTACTGTGCTAATAAGTGATGGACACATAAAAACCACCCTATACCGGAAACCTCCTGACCACTATACTTACCTACATGCCTCCAGCTTCCATCCAGGACACACCACATGATCCATTGTCTACAGCAGTGGTTCCCAAACTTGTTCCACCACTTGTGCTGGGAAAGCCCCTGGCGGGCCGGGCCGTTTGTGTACCTGCCGCATCCGCAGGTTCTGCCGATCGCGGCTCCCAGTGGCCGCGGTTCGCTGCTCCAGGCCAATGGGAGCTGCAGGAAGTGGCGGCGCGGCAGGTACACAAACCGTCCCGTCCCGTCAGGGGCTTTCCCTGCACAAGCAGCGGAACAAGTTTGGGAACCACTGGTCTACAGCCAAGCTCTAAGATACAACTGCATTTGCTCCAATCCCTCAGACAGAGACAAACACCTACAAGATCTCTATCAAGCATTCTTAAAACTACAATACTCACCTGCTGAAGTGAAAAAACAGATTGACAGAGCCAGAAGAGTACCCAGAAGTCACCTACAATAAAACAGGCCCAACAAAGAAAATAACAGAACACCACTAGCCGTCACCTTCAACCCCCAACTAAAACCTCTCCAGCGCATCATCAAAGATCTACAATCTATCTTGAAAGATGATCCCTCACTCTCACAGATCTTGGGAGACAGACCAGTCCTCGCTTACAGACACCCCCCCAACCTGAAGCAAATACTCACCAGCAACCACACACCAAACAACGAAAACACTAACCTAGGAACCTAACCTTGCAACAAAGCCCGATGCCAACTCTGTCCACATATCTATTCAAGTGACACCATCATATGACCTAATCACATCAGCCACACCATCAGGGGCTCATTCACCTGCACATCTACCAATATGATGTATGCCATCAGGTGCCAGTAATGCCCCTCTGCCATGTACATTGGCCAAATCGGACAGTCTCTACACAAAAGAATAAATGGACACAAATCTGACATCAGGAATCATAACATTCAAAAACCAATAGGAGAACACTTCAACCTCTCTGGTCACTCAGTAACAGACTTAAAGTTGGCAATTTTGCAACAGAAAAGCTTCAAAAACAGACTCCAACAAGAAACTGCTGAACTAGAATTAATTTGCAAACTAGATACCATTAACTTGGGCTTGAACAGAGACTGGGAGTGGCTGTGTCATTACACAAATTGAATCTATTTCCCCATGTTAAGTATCCTTATACCTTCTTGTCAACTGTCTGGAATGGGCCATCTCGATTATCACTACAAAAGTTTTTTTTTCTTCTGCTAATAATAGCTCATCTTAATTAATTAGCCTCTTGGAGTTGGTAGGGCAACTTTCACCTTTTCATGTTCTCTGTATGTACATATATCTTCTTGCTATATGTTCCATTCTATGCATCGGGTGAAGTGGGCTGTAGCCCATGAAAGCTTATGCTCAAATAAATTTGTTAGTCTCTAAGGTGCCACAAGTACTCCTGTTCTTTTTGTCTTCAGCTAAGACAATTCTCTATGCTTTGCTTTTCAGTAGGCTAGAACAAAAGGCAGATAGGTCAAGTAGAAGGGGAGATACTTTCTAAGTAGGTTACACACACACACAAAAAAAAAACCAGGAACCTAAGCCTGTTCACCCAAGGGCAGTGATTAGAGTAGTGAATGACTTCGAAAAACATACAATGGCCATGGCATGAGAGCCCAACTATAACAGAGACACCTGGATACACGCCTTTGTAGGGGATGTCTGGTATGAGACTAAGCCAGGCACATCAAAGTAATCTAAAAGTATAACAGTGGTGTGAGCTGAGCAGAGAGAATGACATGAGACATCTGATACGAGAGAGGAGTGAAACCTACCTGCAGACTAGAGCCTGGGTCTTAGCCACACTGCCCTGCCAAAGGGTCAGGGAGAAAGTGACAAGCTAGAACAGACAGGATGGAGTCTCAAGAAACACATGGATTGTGCCTGGCCCTTTGCAGAGGTTTACACTAAATATGTAGCACAGTCCATTTCTTTTGTGTTAAGTCTGATTGTTAGTAAATCTTCTTTAACACAATCCAATGGTCTCAGACCATTTGGGAATTATACAGAGATTATCCCAAAGAGATGAAAAAACTTCCACCACTAAGAAGAGGACAAAGGGTACAATTTTAGAAAGCACGCAAATAACTTATGAGCCTAAACCCCATTTTCAAAACTGACGCGGGCACTTAGGAGCCTAAGTGTCATTGAAAGTCAGTGGGACTTAGGTACTTAAGGGATTTGGAGCCTTAGGAAAAAATATTCACAATGCCTCATGACCATAGATGATGACTGTACAAACAGTATTGCCATCCTATCAAATTTAATAGAGAATGATATCTCTGCCATAGAATTCTCTAGGATGGGGGGGAAAGCTATAGAAATTATATAGCTTAATTCCGTATTAAACTCTATAGGTGTTTAGAGTAATTCCAACATAACTCTGGGGTTTTGGTTCAATTCTATTAGCGTGAGAGAGGCCAGCTGCAAAATACAAATATGGAATGTTTCTGATTCAAAAATGCAGTGCCGCTTCAAACTTTCTGGGGTGGTGAGAGTCTGGGGGGGACAGTTTGGGGGCCTGGCATCTGTTCTTAAATGCCTTAGGAGTACATAATGTTACTGGAAGAAAAAAAGTGTGTAATTATTGACTGATCTCACTGTCCTCATATATTTATGTTTTTTATATTCTCACTGAAAAGATTATTCAAAATTACTAGACTTTGTAAAGATGGTAAAATGCTTTATTTCACTCATAAGAGGGATTAAGTGTATTTTACCTTATGACACTACAGATCTCATTACACCACAAACTGGGTGAATATTTTGGGACATCTGCACTTCTGGGCTCCCGCCTCAAGCTATTTCTCATTATTTACTGCTAACTAATGAGCAGTCAGGTGGCTGATTCTTTTAACAGAGGGCACCGTTTAGGCTGCTGTATACCCTTGAGCACCATTTACCATCTCACACATTAGTCTCTGGGCTTTTCATTTAACCAAATATCTCCCTTCCCTGAAACATTGTTGGATATAATAGATAGAGAGGCAGCCTCATACCAAAATAGACATATTTCTAAACATTTCCAGCTGCCTTTAGGGCCCATGTAGTATATGAGGTGAGATACTGTGAGGTTTCACCACACAGTAAAGAGCAGCCAAAGGGCATTTTCTAAACCTTTTTTTTCTACTGTCTTCCATTTGATGAAAGACTTGTGGTTAAACCTTTATCTTCTATAAACATTTAAAATGAGGTTACCTTTTATTTTCACATCTCACTTTTGTTTCATTAAAAGACAGATTTTATTGCAGTAATTCAGCTGATTGATACCTTGGATCACCTTCAGAAAACAGATGTTTATGAACTGTATGAATGTACATGTTGTAGCATATATAAAAACACACACATTTACATAGAGAAGACATCCTCAAAATATTGTATGCTTTCTAATGTTTTATATAAATGAGACACAGTGAACATCATATAGAAACTTCTAGGGGCAATTGTTTTCCATGGGATCCCTCAGCATGCCCCCCAAATTGGACATTTCTGTATGCTTACTGAGTAATTGCACACCTAAGTATTAGCATATGCACATAACTAGCTTATTTACAGGTGCAGATGTGGAATTTGGGAGCACAAAGGGATATGGCCCACAATCAGGAAAAAAAATAGCCGTTACTGTTTTTTCTTTAAGTTATTCTTTATAGTATTTGGACTTTGCTAAGTCTATGCAGTGAGGTCACCTGATTTATTTAAGGCTCTGCATATGCTAACTTTTTACGCTAAATATCACACTGTTTTTGCCACCAATACAGCTGCACCAATGTTATAAATATAGGGAGCACTAGAGTACACAGGGAATTAGGTGACTACTGGCATTCAAAGTACCGTGCCATCTAAATCTACTCAGAGCAAGTCCACACAATACAGCACTTGGAACGCTGGCTGGCACCGGTGCCTTGTTTACACTAACATTCCCACCATTGCTACCATTATTGGAATTGTACATGTGAGTAGTGACAGTAGCACATTTTTGAGAAAAAAGGCTCATATCAAAAAGTTTCTAATAATGATGCCAGCCCTAGAGGCGTGAAGCAAATCTTCAATGATTGCTACTATTGTACCTTAGTTAGAATATGCAAGTGAAACAAGGAGCTTTTACAAACCAATATATTAGTAATTCCTAAAAATATTTTAAAATCTACACTCGTATGAATTGGGCATCTACATAATCCCTGGGAGTTATCATTTAAATCCTAAATAATTTGATGACAAATCTGACAAAGATAGGAAGACGACAATTACAATCAGAAACACAGGAAGCTGCAGCGTAAACTAAACAGTGCTTGTTTCCCTCTTCTCTACCCAACCAGGCCTAGAAGTCTTGAGAGTCTGCAGGAAATGACAAAAAAACACAAACTTTTTTTTAATGAGTGCTGGAAATATTCCAGTTGTTCCCTGTTTCTATCTGTAGCCCTTTCTGTCCCAATGTCATCTGTCTGATGAACTACAGAAATAATTCATTGTGAATTAGTTGTTTTACATTGTATCAAATGATTAAAAGGTATTTTATATTCCATTAAAGTTTTTCTTTAAGTCCAGTCCAAATGCACAGTTTTGACAAAAATCTTATTAACGCTTTTACAAAGCAGTGATGAGTAATACTAGAATAAGCAAATACATATACAGATAAGACCACTTACATAACTACCTGTTAAAGCAACCGGACTTCTGAAAGAATGCAGAATGCAGAAATATGTACATACATATAACAAAGCCTTCTGAAACATGCTTCAGAAAGGAATGAGTCTGCTAGAAGAGCATCAAGAAGGAATATGCCCTCTGCTCCTCCAAAAAAGTGTCTTGTTGGCACAAATGATCCACAAAATGGCCCCTAAGAGATTCTGCATTGAATATATAGCCACAATATTCCTTAAAACTGTGAAAGCTAGATTGTCTCTTTCTTTTCAATAATCCCCTATCCCGTATATTCTCAATAGTAATATTTATACCAGAATGACAACAAAGATGATGGTTGATCCATCATTAGAGCTAATAGAAATAGGAAAGAGATGACATTAATAGTGAGATATTGTACCTCTTAATACTGGAGACTGAAGGTGAATGTGGAGCAGATTTAGGCTTTGGAACATTAAAGTCTGAGGAGCTGACTCCTACCTTCAGTTTTAGAAGTATTAAAATGTGGTGGAAATTAAGAATATGATTAATTTGTGATATCATCTCTCAAGTTTTTATTTCTAGAGTCTTTTAATTTTTTCAGTCTTTACTACTGGGGAAATATGTACTGAAAGAAAATAAAGCTATGTGATTTCTCTCCTCTACCATGGATTACTCTAATAGTTCAGTTGTTCATGATTTCCATCATCAGAATCAGCCCAGGATATGGCATTTATTCATGCATAAAAAAATTTAGATTGTAGGATCTGTAGAGTAGCTAGCACAATGTGGCCAGATCTTGGCTGGGGGCTCCGGGCTCCGCTGTAGTTTTTCAAATAAGCTATAATTATAAATTTATTTCAAAAGGACACTGTCAAGGGACTTTTCATATGTGAAAAAAACCTTAGTTTGGGATGGAAAAATGTATATGAAGAATAAGATGGATTTTGAAAAGCCGATCACATTTTGGGCCAAGCAATTCCGGCAGTTTTCTGTAATTACACATGAGAGAGTTTAAAAAAACATGAGTACCCAGTGACCCAGATCACTCAGAAACAACAAAAAACCTACTTGCCAAACTTATGAACCTTGTCTCAAATCAATGGAGAAATCCCCCAATAAAATAGCCCTAACAGCTTATATGTGCCTTTGTTTCTCTGTACACACAAATTTTCTCTCCGTTGATAACGTCTCTCACTCTCAGATAATGCAGCCAAATGCCAAAATACAAATATTAGCCATTGTCAGACTTGCTTTTCATCCAAAACCTTATCAGGAGATGGAAGCAAGCTCCCGAGCTATTTCCAAGACTGCCCTAGAGGAGCTTATTGACCAGCGTTTGAATCTCTGGAAACCAGTTCACAGCAGCTCCAATCATAACAACGGGTGCACAGACTATTACATGTTTTTAACAGGCTTCTCTTTTGCAAGTGTCTAGGTCTATGTGTTCTCATGAACAGCTTGCAGCAAAATGAATGCAAAGCGCATGATAGCTGTACAATCGGAGGGAGGCAGTGCTTTGCCTGTACTGTAGTTAGAGAATCCAATGTCAAATGTTTCTATTGGCTGTATCCCTCTCCTCCCACCATTCCTGTGTCCCGGGTCTTATTAGACTGCAAGTCCTTAGGGATATATAGGCTTGTGCATTGCCTACCCCAATTGGAGTCCAATTGTGATTGGACCTATGGTTGCTATTGTAATACAATTGTTATATAAATAATACCGCTTTATTGGATTCTATCTTATTCCCAACATTTCAGAACGCCGGAAGTGTAACAAGAAGTAATGCACTTATTGTGTTCATTTCAATGGACGCTACTCTTCATTTTGAGTTAGAAGCCCCTTGATGATTACTGCAACACAAATGGGTTTGGTTCCAGACACAATGGGCATGAGCCAGCAGTACAGGTATCCCAGAGGCAGAAATCCTGCCTGGCAGTGAAAAAATAATTGCTCCCTCCCCATTCAGTGCAAGCCCACAAAGCAGGTGTCATTGCTCGGGGAGAGGGATGGCTCAGACAGCCTCCACTAAGAGACTTTGGTGGAGCCCTAGCTGCAGTAGACAGTTGCCCTCTCCTAGTTGACCAGCAGGATGAACATTCCTCCCTCCCTCAGGCACAGCAGATGAAATGTTCAGCCCCATGCTTTGCAGGGATAATAAGCTGTCCTCTGAGGATTCTGGGCCTAGCTCAGTCATTGTTCCAGTAAATGCCAAACGCTGTTGCTGTGGCCATTTACACTGCTAATTGTTGAGCCATTCAACAGTGTCAACAGGTTTCCAGGAGTTGTTCACCAATAGCCAAACTAGTGCAGGTATTTTGCCATGAAGAAACTTACCAGCCAACAATTTTACAAATATTTCAATTTATTTTCATAAGCTTGGTAATTAATCATCTAGACTATTAAGAATAAAAATATGGCAGGTTAAATCAGCTAGGACTTGTTAATTTATTATCAGTAATTGTTTATCAGTTCTACTCTTGTGGTGGGCATATACACAACATGGAAAGGTCTTTCATAGAAAAGACTGAACTAAATTACCTTTTGCACAGAATTTATGCATACGCTTTAGGGAAGATTTGCATCTAAGTGTGCAAAGCTTTTCTTCCTATTGCCTTCTATTCCTATTTGCCTTGATGACAAATGTATGCTCACTGAGACCAGAACGTATTTCATATTGAAACATATGAACATAAATGGAAATAATACATTCTATTTACTAAAGGGTTTGATCTTGCACTGTTGAGTCGGGTGCTATACATGTATTGGGGATAAAGAGGGTCCTTTAATCTCAAAGGCCGTCAGTCCAACACTGTTCCCCAGTCCTGATTCTACACACACAGAATTACAAACATTTAAAAGGAAGTTGGCTCCTTTGGCCATTACACTAAACCTTTTGCTTTGCATCAGTGATTCCCAGTGAGCTCATTTCCTCAATGGACTTTCCTCCATTAACGTCCAACTTTTGCTGCCAAGTAATTAATCAAAATTTAAAAAAAACTCTCTTAGTTCTAAAAATGAACTGGCTTCTATTTGAGAGCTCTCTCCATTTTTTATTACACCGTATCTCCCCCTCTTATAAGCTCACCTGACCTCATCAATCTCCTCTAAAAATATCTCTTCAAAGAAAGGTTTTGCAAAAATGCTCAGGCCTCTTTGGTTGCGGATGTTGCCGTTTGCTGGCTCCGTGATATGGCTAAGAATCAATTATTGGATTTTGTTCAAGGAGCACAGTGAATCTGTTATTTTTCTAGCTGTAGAGAGGAGCGGCTCGTACCCCTGAGTTGCAGATATAGTTGGCAGTAGCAAAGCCACTGCAGGCTCCTCCTTGCCACCGGGAATAGAAAGTGCTAACATTCGTTCTGTCATAAGATATTAAACTAATTCTGTGTTTTAGATCATTGCTATCCTGCTGAAAGGCTGAATCAACTCAAGTAATTGGCATGACAAAACTCTTTGCAATCCTGAATGGATTTCAGTGAAGAAAAGCCCTGCCATGTATTACTGCCTGGCTGAAGAAATGTAAACTGCTCAGGGAGAAACGTGGATCATGCTGCCAAAAAGAGGCCCCAAGTCTAGAAGGACACCTGGATCCCAAGCTCGGGGACTATCCTGACTAAAAGGGTCAGGGTGCCTCCAGAATAATGTCACTCCTCCCGTTAGCCATGTCCCTGAGCTACATGTCCTGTCACCCATTAGATCATCTCCACTGTATACTGCAGCTTTCTATAATCTGTGCACTACAGCCATGCGATAAATTCCAATCTTTATGATTATTTATCGGATTGAAAGATAAATACAAAGACTTGGGGTCAGATTCTTTGTTGCCACACACCTGATGTAGTCATGCAATGAATGCAAAGTAGCGTTCACACCCACTTTAGACTAACAAAGTGCAGAGCAATAGAGAATCAGGCAGCTGGTCCCCGCCAACAGGAGTTTAATTGTAAGGTGTCAATCCTATTTTGCCTGTATATTCCAAACTCATCCTGAAGCCGAAACCCCCACACAACTGGGCACAATTCACTAGGACTGACAGTGGGCACCAGGGAAGCTCAGAACTAAAATAGTGAATCAAGATGAAGAAACACTGGTAAAGCAGCCTGCAGAATTTTATACAGTAGAACCTCAGAGTTACAAACACCAGAGTTACAAACTGAGCGGCCAACCACACACCTCATCTGGAACTGAAAGTATGCAATCAGGCAGCAGCAGAGACAAAAAAAAAAAGGGGGGGTGGGTGGGGGTGAACCAAATACAGTACAGTGCTGCGTTAAACGTAAAACTACTAAAAAAAAATCAAAGTTTAAAAAAGAAAGATTTGACAAGGTAAGGAAATTGTAGGTGTGCTTGTTTAATTTCAATTAACATGGTTAAAAGCAACATTTTTCTTCTGCATAGTAAAGTTTCAAAGCTGTATTAATTTAATGTTCAGTTGTAAACTTTTGAAAGAACCACATAACGTTTTGTTCAGAGTTACAAGCATTTCAGAGTTACATACAACCTCCATTCCTGAGGTGTTCTTAACTCTGGTGTTAACCTTAACTGAAGTGTTCTTAACACTGTCCACCACTGCTCACTACGGCCTGATCCAAAGCTCACTGAAATCAATGGAAAGATTCACAATGACTTCAATGGCTTTAACTGAGGCACACTATGCCTGGCCCAAGCTGCTGATGCTCACGATATTCGCTTACTTAGATTATTAAACTCATACTTTTTTTTTGATCAATAATATTTTCTGGGTTATTATTTATATAGTATTTAACATAGATTATTAGCAACTATTTCCCAATTAATAAATAACAGCTGATTGAACAATTAATGGTGAAAAATTAAGTAATTTGTACAATATACAAATACTTAGAATAAACATTTATATATAATTTTAAATATACAGATATTTAAAAATACATACCGTGCTAAAATACTTTCTTTTTATTTTTGTCTATCATTTTGGGCCCAATTTTCAAACCCTGGAGGTGTCTTAATTGATGGAAAATTGCACACACAAATTGAGTAACTGCCCAGTGCTCAAGCAACTGCCTGATTTCTGCCCACACATACCTGCATAGGCATGCACAGGTATCTTTGTATTGCTGGACTATTCCACTTGACATCTTTTCTGGCAATGCTTTATTCACATACAGATAAAAAGTTCACACTTTTACAACTAAGAACACAGTTCTTATCTGAATGATTACTAGCAAATATAATATTAAAAACCATGAGTTCAGATACTTCAGGTAATTCTAGCCTGGTCTACACGGGGTGGGCGGGGGTGTCAATCTAAAATACGCAACTTCAGCTACGAGAATAGACGTATCTTAGATCGACTTAGAATCATTTACTTCGCGTCCTCGCAGCGCGGGATCAATGGCCGCCGCTCTCCGGTCAACTTTGCTTCCGCCTCTCGCCGAGCTGGAGTTCAGCAGTCGACAGGAGAGCAATCAGGGATCAATTTATCGCGTCTACACTACACACGATAAATCGATCCCCGATAGACCGCTTCCCGTCGATCTGGCGGGTAGTGTAGATGTACCCTGATTGACTATGACTGTGCATCTGCAGAACAGCTAAAGAGATGAGTGCTAACTGGATACTTCTAATTAGGTTGCTATATTGAGCTGTAAAATCTCATGGACTTTTCCTACAAGTTAAATAAGATAACCATGGTGTTAAAAAAAATCCAAGTGAATGGTTTGCAATTTTTCAGCACACAATACGTGTTTTGTGTATTTCTTCTTTGAGAGGTGAGCATTGTTAATGTTAAAGAGAAATACACTTTTGCTTTATTTGAGGAGCCAAATACAGGTAGTTAGGGAAGGATTTCCCAGGTATGCACAAAGCCACAGATTTTAGATGTGCCATAATGTTTTTACTGGGAAGGTACATGCTGTACTTCCTTATTGCTTCAACCACGTCTCCCCACCTGCACATTGGGTAGGTAACACTAGCACTGGGTAAAACACAGATAATATAATGAAAGTCAATCTTGCAATAACCTTTTACTTTCTTATGTATAATTAATTATATACACAGTGTATAACCAGAGGCGGATGAATAATGGAATTTTCATTTCACTGACAATTTCAAAAAATGAAAATAAATTGTTTGGGTTGGACCAAAAATTAAAATTTCAAAATTTTCATCAGCAAATTGAAAAGTCAGAAAAAATCATTTTGGATTGAACTAAATGTTTCATTTTGATTTCAAGCATTTTTAAATGTACTGGAATTTTTAAAATCAAATCAAAGGAAATTTCAAAATGAAAAGTCATTTTGAACTAAAAAAAACCTCAAAACGTTTTGTTGCAAAAATGTTGAAACAAAACTGCAATTTTTTTTCAGAGCTTTTTTCTCCCTAAACAATGATCCAGCAAAACTGACATGAATTTGCAAAATGTTTTGGTGTCATAAAACTTGTATTTTTTTTTTTCCCAGAAAAAAAGTTTTGGTCAAAAGATTTCACCCAGCTCTCTACATAACATACTTTTTTTTATGACTAAGCAAGTAATGAGCCATGACTAATATCAATTATTGTGCTAAGAGATCCTTGTTTGTGGTTACCTCACTCTCTACCTCTCCACGTCACCCTCCCATTGTTCGTTTGGCTCTCTGTTCTGTTCTGTTGTAACCTAGATCAGGGCAGGGACTGTCTCTAACAAATTTTTTTTACACTGCATAGCACCTCAATGAGGGCCCAAGGCACCACCACAATACAAATAATAAATAGAAATACATACATACATACACACTTCAACACACACACACACACACACACAGATGGACGAATTAGTTCCTTATGGCGCTTTTTCCCATAAGAGGAGTCTAACAAACACCAGACAGGCCAGTCATGCAGTAGCATGTTTCATGATTGTGTCCCTCCTACTAGGAGTGCTAACAAGTGGCAGCTCGCTTCAGCAAGATCACTGATCTAATTTCTTTCTCCTTTGTGCAGTGATAGCACAATGTTTTAAGACCACAGCTCTTCCCATCTCACTCCCCTCCCCTGATGAAACAGCTCTGAAATGTGGTCGCCTGATTTGCTACAGTAAGCTGCACATTTAAATAGCTTTTTTATTAATATTACTGCTGAAGGTTCATAGCTTCCCACCAATCTCTCTCCATTCACCTTAGGGTTGCTTCTACAGTACATTCAAACTTGTCTTTTAACAATCATATTGTCACACTTTACAACATATAACCAGATGACAAACTGGTGCTGTATGAATATTTTATTCCTCACACTGTTTCATAATTTCACTCATTTTTATGCCAGTGATACCATGTCTCTGTAGCTTATAACTTGACATCTGTAGTTGTTAGAAGGTTATAGTCCTTTGTGGATTATTCAGTAGCTTCCAGTTTGAAATTATGCTGCTTCTTACTCTTTTCCAACTGTGTGGAATGCTCTTGCATATGATATTGAGAGAGATTTCGCTCCAGTTATGTGTTGGTTCTGAAAGCAGATTTGTTCAGCAAAAATTCCCTGTAAAAGGCTGAATTTTTGGCTTCAGTTAAGTTGGAAAACACCTTGGAATGGCTGGATGTGGAATAAGCTACAGGAGAATGCAAACAGTCATCTGGAGGGCTCGCTCTATGGGAGCATTTTATATGCCAAGCTATGCTAATATCCAAGTAGTCAAAGGGTGGGGAGTCATGATGAAATGCAGGAAATCGCTTTTTACTAGAAATGACTAATTTTATATGCCATACCTTACCTCCCACTCCCATCTCCTTCCATTTCCCCCATTTGTAGAGTGATTTTCCTATTCCAGCTCAAAGAGGCAGTATCTTGTTATTTTCCTCTAGACTCTCACCGCATCTCACTCTTCTAAATTTTAAGTCAGTAAGTATACTATGCACCCCACCCCCATCATAGCAGCACCTGATAGTGTCACTATGGTTATCAGCATTCTGATTACACACCAATAGTTTTGGTGCAAGAGGGGTTCTTTCTTTATAGCCTCCCCCCTTATAGTGTGCAAAAGAATCATCTTATGACAATGAAAAGACCCCTCTACTCTCCTCGGTGGGGAGTGGAAAATAGCATTTACAGCTAACACTCCTAATGAAGAAAATCCCCATTTCAAGATGAGGCAATCTCAACCTTTTCTCCAACTTCTGATAGGTGGTGCAAGTCATCCCTTCTGGCCCTACAAGATGCTCATTTTGATGTCACTCCCTGCCCATCCTTTAACATATACATTGTCATATATTTCAATTCCTACTCCCAATTTTCGCACATGAAACACCAGATAAATCATATTTTACATGCTAATAGTGTGGGTCTTAATGCTGCCTGGAAAAATGAGCAGTCTGGTACAGATGTATGTATTTTGTTTTCTATTGGCCTTTGATTCCTCTCTCCTATAAAGATACAAAATCTGACCCTACACCATGGAAGTCAATGGGAGCTTTGCTACTGATTTCAGTGGACAAGGATCAGGCTCACGTTGAGTGAAAATGTTCTAGCTGAAAAATAAAATTGCAATTTAAAATAATAAAATTATGTCTTGTGATAGATATTAAATACAGATATTGTGCCTAGAGGTGTATGCACTCATCTGCTATTCATTTACCAGTCAATAAAATTCATTTTTATGATAGTAAAGATATCTATAATTAAAAATAATGAATGTATGTAAATGCACAGTATGAAATCACTGCCATACTAAGAATATGGACATAAAAGGTATTAGCTGCTGCACTTTTATTATTTGATGACAGCTGCCAGAATCTTTTTATATAATTATAAATGAGATAAGCACAAAGCAATGAAGACTGTATAAAAAACCTGGCAACTGTAGAAGGCAGGTGTTTCCCATGGCTCTCTATTAAAGAGCATGCTGCAGATTACTGTGAAAGATTGTCTGTAGACCAGAAACATATGCAATAACAGAAGACTAAAGCAAAGAAAGACCTGCAGGTATATAGGTAAGAAAACAAGGTCTGCAGCCAACCATACATACATTCAATGTAGTTTCCCCTAAATCTCAAAGCTTCTTTGAATAAAATGAACTCAAGTCTAGATTTATATGCTTACTGATAACTGAGGAGACAGAAACATTGCTACTTCCTCTGCTGAAACAATTTAAAATCAAAGTTTAAGGGCCAGACTCAAAGTATTTAATCTTCCCCTCTCCCATTTAAGCTTGAAGGCCTCACTGGGAAAAAAGCATAGGGCCTGATTCTGATCTTCCAGTGTGAATAACTCCACTGAAGTCAATGTGTAAAACTGGTGGAAGATCAGAATCAGGCCATGGAATGCTGGTTTTTTGCATAAAGTACATGTTGTTTTCAGGTCAGTCATCCTCTTTTCCCTTGGAAGAACAGTAGCTCTGGGACAACCTGAGGAAATTCCCTCCAGGTTCCAAACTTGGAATTTGGAAAAACCGAAAAATAGGCAACCCTTTGAAAACCCACCCTAGGCATTGTACTGAGTACAATGAATACTTGGGAATTCAGTCATCAATGTGTAGTTACTCATGCAAGGCAAACATGACCACTAAAACTCACAATTACATATATACGCATCTCATTATTAAGTCTCAATACTTAGGTTCAATGAGGTCTCAGCAAGGTAGCACACAACTAAATCCATTTCAAATTGTAAAAATGTGACTCAGGTTGAAAACAATCCACCTTGACACACACCCATGGTCATTAATGCTGTGATTTTTCTCTAAGGTAAAGAATCATAATACATGCAACTTGCAGCTGGAAGGAAGGGCCATGCAGCATTCACTGCCCCCCACCCCAGCTCTTCTCCCCTGCCCTGTGTCCACCCTGTAGTGTAATAGTCTCCTACCCGCAGACTGGGAAGCACAACTCTAGTGAAACAATCCAATCAAACTGCCTGAGTTTCCTCAGGTTCATTCATTCTCCCAAAGCTGGCCATTATAACCTCCTTCATCCTTGGCCCATTAGAGCTACATGCTGCCGGAATAATGTACAGGAGCTGAGGGCTTCCAAACCTGAATATTTAACTTTTAAGCAAGTTATGGCTTATCTTCTAGAAGTAATAGTTACTAGTAGCATTTTCCTAGATAGAGAGAAGGCCTGTGAACCCTTTCAGCAAACAATCTTCATCACAATAAAAGGATAACTGTGAGATATTTTCAGTCTGTATGTTGTGTATAAACTTAGTCTTGTTTGTTTCTTTTGGTTGGATTTTGTCAGATGTTTTCAGTATGTTAACGTAAGATTGGAAACCCCTGCTATGTTTTAACTTACAGAGTTTCCTTGAGTTTGATATCAGTTGTACAATGTTTGCTAATAATCTAGTATTGAAGACAATATACCAGATAAATTGTATTATCTATGACAAACTGTTGCCGTTTTCCACCTCTCTCTTGAGCTGCCTATTCTAGTTTATGAAGCTAGAATAAACACACGGCCTGTCAGTGTGGGGGTGTGATGGAGAAACGTCCCCTTAAGTGCATAATGGAATCTAGAATTCCATGATTATGGTGTTTCATTAAAAATATGACCCTGGGTATTTTTCAATTACTGCACAAAAAGGATGGGATGGGATTGTAAAAATTACACCTCATTCAAACCAGCAAAGTTAAATCCTGGGACCTATTCGAGGAGACCTTAGAAACAACACTGATAAAAGAATAAGACTATTGACAATTTGTGAGAGAATTTGTGGCACAAGGATTTATGAAATTTATCCTCTCCAGCAGGGTAAACAAAGAATTTTTTCTTAGATATGCAGATTCTTGGGTTTGGAATAGAAAGATTAGATCCAAAGGAGCAAAGTCAAAGGAAAATCTTTCAATTTACAACAATTGGCTTTTGATAATACCTTTTTAAGCACTTGCACTATTCATGTTATTTGTACTGAAAATGGAATAAAAGCAGAAGTGTCTTTAGAATCCTACAAACATCCTAAAAATGCCCAGAGGTTTTTTTTTTTTTTTTTTAATATTTCCAGAACATTAGGACAATCAATATTACTATTATTATTATTATTATTTGTATTACGGTAGTCCCTAGAGGCCTAGAGATCAGAGCCACAGTGTGTTACGTATTGCAGGTACACATAGTGAGAGACAATCTCTGTCCCAAAGAGTCCCAAAGACAAGACAGAGTGGGAGGGAAATTAGAGTAACAGAGGGTACATCTACACAATCCGCAGCAGTGAGTCTCCAAGCCTGGGTCAACAGACTCAGGTTTGTGGGGCTCGTGCTACTGCACTAAAAACAGCTGTGTGGATGTTGTGGCTCAGGCTGGAGCTCAGGCTCTGAAGCCAAGCCCCTTCCTTAGGCTTCAGAGCCCAAGCCCCAGCCCAAGCTGCAACTTCTACACAGCTATTTTTTAGCATTGTAGAGTGAGTCCCGCGAGCCCAAGTCTGTCAACCCAGGCTCAGAAACTTGCTGTATAGACATACCCAGAAAGATTAAGTGACTTGCCCAAGGTCACTCAGTAGGTCAGTGGCAGGAACAGAACACAAGTTTCCTGAGTCCTGGTCCAGGGTCCTATTTCACTGCACTTTTCTAAAAAAATTTGACCAAAATAATCACATGCTATTTATAATCCCAGCACCTTTCATTTCTTCCTGTCACTCACTCTCTCTTTTTCTTGGCAGCACTCACTCTACTCTTTCTACTCTACTTTTTTAAATTATTCTCCTCTTAATGTTTCTTTTTCTCTTTGCCCTCCTGCCTCCTCTTTGCTCCCCAAGCAGAGATCAAAGGGGGACCTCCTACAGCCATAACTCAAGCATAGGAATGGATTGTGATGACAGAGATGCCTGCATGGTTAATAAAATTGCAGTTGCTTTAGTAGCTATGGCTAACCATTTTTAAAAGTTCACAGAGAAAGGCACACCAAAAGCTATAGGATTACACATACACAGAGGGAACAAAGGGATACATAACACAGATGCACTTATTCTGAATAAGATCAGTAAAGTTAACTATACAAAGAACATTTTTTTAAATTATAGTTTATACCCATTTTCTCTTTAAATCACCCAGGCAAAAAGTAAAATATTGATCCCAAGATATTTCAAAGTCAACTGAGAAAAATATTGTGCTTTCCTGTTTCCATAAAATACCTCATTCATTACTTGCCTGAATTATTTCAGTTTTTCCTCAAAACTTTACACAGTTGCTGCTGACCATTTCCCCCTTTTATACTGATTAGCTTCTTCCAGGAAGCCTTTTCAAAAACACTTCTGATCTTTCCTTCCCAAAAAAGCCTGGTTCATTTAAGAGGATGTTTCTGTCAGTATGAAGTCAGTGGGGTTATTTTTAAGACAACATTTTAGTTTAAAAAGTTATCCTCCAAGGGTGGTAAGAATCTGAATCAGATGCTGAGCAGTAAAACAAACCTGTTTAGCCTGTGTTCTTCCAATGAAGAAAAAAATTAAGGTTTTATTATAGTTTTCTGTACATACTTTCTCATTTAATCTTTCTGGTTAGAAAATACATGTGCCATGTAGCTTAAAAATATACCATCAATAAATGGGAATAGACATTAATCTTCAAGACTAGCAAAGATTCTGCTGTAAGCATTAGGTGCTCTAGTTTCTACTTTACACTAAAATAACAAAGATATGTGCTTGGTAGGTCTGAATCGAGAAGTATAAGCAAAGCTGTGTGAAGAAGATTGCATAGAACATGCTTTTAGTAGCTAAGAGAGGTGAAAACATTATCTACTTTCTGGCTCTAGCCAGTGATATATAACCATTACTTTCACATCAATATATGTGGAACAATTGGCTAAGGGTTGTGGGAGACCATTTTAAAATAAAGATTAGATGATTTTCTGAAATATATGCTCTCATTTAAACAGGAATTATTTGGGGGAAGTTCTATGGCCTATGTTTATGCAGGAGCTCAGACTAGATTATCCCACTTCAGAATGGTCCATTCTGGCCTTAGAATCTGTGAATAACACTCAATAAGAGAATAAATAAGATGATTATAAAGAAAGACAACCAACTCGCACAACGAGCCATAAGCTTAGACAACAGCTAAGAACAGTGAATGATGAGAGGAACAGTATTCTGTAAACAGAAGCACAGTAAACAAATTAAATATAGAGATCCAAATACAGTGTGAAGATACAGAGACTCACTTGAGGCCCTCCAAAGACCACTGGAGTCAATGGATAGACTCTCTTGACTCCAATGTTCTTTGAACTAGGCTCTTGTTTCATACAAGTGGACCAAATAGTCCAATGCACGGTTGAGGGACTGAGTTTGTCTTCCAGATGCAATGCAGCATGCAGTGTTGAATCGTTCAAAAAGAGGGGCCTGATCCTGTGCACATTGAAGTCAATAACAGCGCTCCCATCAATTTTAATGGTGCACGTTCAGGACCAGGATCTTAAAATCTTCATTTCTCCCCTGGAAGCCAGTGGAGATCACTAAGTATAGGAGTAACATAATCAGCAAGTCAGGGTTGTCATACGCCATCAAGACAGCTTAATTCTGTTGAAGCTCAGAGAAGTGGCATGAGATCTTAATCTCTGTCTATAGCATCAAATAATGCTGAGAGAACTAAAAGGAGAAGCAAAGAGGCAAAATTCTGACCCATATTCACACCAAACCCAGAATGAGGGTGCACCAAAGCTGTGAGTAGGATCTAAGGGCAAACTGAAAAAATGTGTCATACTAATCAATCATTACCCAGGAGGTGGCTCTGAAGCTGGATAACCATCAGCTCTCTGAAACACAAATGGGATGCTAGGAATTCAGCAGAAGTAGATGAGATTGTCCTATAAAAAACAAGATTCTTAGGGACAAGAGAAAACAAGTTTAAAGAGTTGGGGGCAGCCCAGGCAAGTAATTTCAGTAAATTGCTTTGTGAAACTTGAATCATAGCCAAAAAACCTGCAGTGTAAGTAAATCACCATGGCATCTCTCACACCAGGGTATCAGTTGCCGTGGGATCTATCAGACAAAGGACTGTAGTTTCTAGGCAACATTAGTGATCTTCCTCTTACTCCCATAGTGCAAGAGAGAATCTCAAACAAATGGTGGGTCAGAGTGGCGAATCTTGCCTCTGCTGTTCAGGCTGTACCTGTACTATAGATGGAGGGCTTCCTCTCGAGCGTCATGAAGCTGGCCCCTCTCATCATCTTTATATTCACTGAAGAAACAAAAGATTTGATTTAAAAAAAATCAGCTGACACCCAAAGAAACAACAACTTTCCAGAATAAAACCATTTCTACCAAAATAATGCCCTCCCCACAGTGCTAAATTTACCCTTTCTATACACTGGTTTCCTTCTAAGGCTACACACAGAGAGCAGTTTGCAGTATGTAGGAGCCATCTGTCACAATCAGTTTCTTAAATTTAAAAACATTACTAACCCTGCTCAGAGACAGGAAGGAGCCTGAGGTGGAGGGAAAAATTGCTAAGATAATGACTTTACTCTAAATAACCTGACAATCTCTCCTTCTTTGGTATTTTTTAATCATTTAAAAAGAAAGAACATGACTAGGCAACTTGCATGACCAGCGTCGGTGGTTTAGAGTTTCCTCAAGCAGCTGAAGTTGCACTGCTGTAGGGTTGAATAACTTTGCTTTCTATGCTTAGTTTATAACTATGGAAAATCCTTTATATGCGTACTTCCTCCTAACATACAGTATCTATCCAATCTGTCCTGAAGCATGAACACTGACCCATATTCTTCCCTTTAAAAATGGCAACAAGCCACCAACTGTTTTCCAGTCCCAAGGTTTTCTTTTGTTTTAAAAATATGGCTAGTTTCTTCCACTTTACTGTCTCTGTACTTACTCTGATTTAAATTCCTTAATAGATGATGTCAATGAATTAGAAAATTACCTTGGAATAATAGGCTGTCTGCTGGTTTTCTTGGGGACCAGGGTGGAAAATGTAAAGGAAATATGTTTATTTTAAAAGGACATTTGTCATATGGCAGCTTTATAATCCAATAACAAGCTGTACTGCGGTATGTACAGTTCCACTATAGAGTTCTAATAAAGTTAGAGGTTCCATTCAAAGATGAGGGGGAAATGAGAACAGGGAAAGAGAACGAGAAAAAGAAAGTTTGTTTATGCAGCATCTGACCAAGCCACAGCAGGACTACACAAACACACCAGATGACATGGTCAGCAGAGAAGGAAATACTCAACATATAGTCTCGGGTGAGCCAGGATCACCAATTAATCTAGCTGGGACTGAGGGCTGCAGAAAAGGTAAAATATGGTCAGAGCACCTGGCTTTTCAAAAAGAAAAAGGGATCTGGAAGGAGGCCTGGGGTCAGATTATTAGTCTCTATTTAATGGAACCTTGCTTTTTCACTTGCATCACTGAAATAATGATGGGGGGGGAGAGTTGTTTTTTGTCAAAGAATTGCATTGGTTTTTTTAATGTATTTACAATAAAAGGTGCAACAAAAACCTCAGATCAACTAGATACTGAGCATTCAGCATTCTGCTTGGCAGATATTGATTTTGCATGCTAGACAAATATTTTTATTTTCACTTCATTAAAAACATCCCACCCCTGGAATTTTATTAATTGCTTGTGTTGAAATCCATATGTATATATTAATTAATAAAATTAATGGTGATCTTTCCATCCATGATCTATCTGTGATAGGGATCAATCTATCCATGATGGGGGCTCCTAGGTGCTACGATAATACAAATAATAAATCATTATCATTTTAAGTTTTGTAAGCTTAGTGTTCGTGTGGCGAAGTGATAAAAAGATTATAGAGGAATATTATGGATAAGAAAAATCTGAGTGCATTTTTTAAAATGGATGAATAGCCTCTGTGCAAATAATCAAGAACATTTGATTCTTAAGATCTAGATGTTCTTTTCATTCTTCTTTTAAAATATGATTTCAGCTTTTGTTGGCTGTTATGGACCTGATCCTGCCAGGTACTCAGAACCCTCCACTCCAAGCTCAGAGGGAGTTGATGGTGCGGCTATAGGTACTTGGCACCTCTCAAGATTGGATCGTTGGTAGTTTTAATGATTTGGAGCAATTACAAATAGAAACATTCATTGCTTGGTCTGAGCTGTGACATGTGCCAAGTATTTCATTACTAGGATCATGCTAGCTGTCTTCACAAATTTAAGAAGTTTTCATTTTAGTAATAGTCCCATTTGACAGGAAAGTGACCGTACTGATAGCTGTATTGTAATCCTAAACAGACATTATATTGTCCAACAGCATTAAAAATGCAAATAATTGTAATGATGTATTTCAGAATTTATTTTATTTAATTATATTAAAGATCAAGCTGAATTAATCTAAATATTTGTATATCTGCTGTATATATATATATATTTGTGTGTATATATATATATATATATATATATATATATATATATATATATATTGTATATATGTTTGGCTTCATATAGCAAAGTGGTAGACAATTAAAATTAAAACAATTTTAGAGAGAACTTTTAAAGCTTTGCAAATGGATTATACCTTGAATGGTTAGCTTTTAATTTTTTGCACTTAATTTTTCATACTTAAAGAATGCAGTTGCTGATGCAGTGAAGTGTTGTGAACGTTTATGTTTGTCAAACATTTTGAGATCCTCATATAGGCTCTGATTCACCACAGCAGTTTGGTATCTGCTTAAATTTTCATTCTGACTTAAGTCCTCATTTTGCTGAATTGGAGCTGTAAAAGGTGCTGTATAACTATGACAGAAATTTTAATCTAAATGGACCTATCTTTCTAGGAATAAAATTGAAAATACAGGAGAAAAAGTTAAACCTTCACATTGATAAGTGTGTTGCAAAGATTTTAAAGAACTGGGAATGTTTAGAATAATTAGGAAGCATCTGGCTATTGATATGAAATACCATTTTTTCTCTGATTCTATAGACCTCTTTAGAATTTATGGTGTAATATTTCAAAAAGTAATCTGCTGGAATTAGAAAAAGTTCAAGATAGACTCTTCGTTGTTGATAGCAGGGCCAGTTCCACCCTCCATTACACCAGTGCAATCCCCATGTAAGTCAATGGGAGTTGTACTAGTGTAACTGAGAGCGCAATTTGGCACGGTGTGTTTTAGTTTGTTTCAATCTGCAGCCTGCAAGGTCACACAGACCACTCACTAGACAGGGGCAAACGTTTTAGGATGAAACTTCTTTTTTCAGCAAAAAAATTAACAAATTTTTGTCAATTTTGTCCAGTTGTTGGGGGGAAGGAGAGGGAACAACCCAGAAAGTCAAAATGAAATGGTTTGATTTTTTTATTTGAAATGGCTTTTATTTTTGAATTTAACTTCAATTTTTTTAAAAAAAGGTAAAAAAAACTAAAACAAAATGAAATGTTTATTTTCAGGTCCAATGTGATATTTCATTCAACTCAAAACAAAAAAAATCAACTTTTTTGGTTTGGCAAACAAAGTCAAAAATTGTTTTTGTTTTCGGTCAACCTAAAATAATTTTTTTCCCCAATTTTTTCGATTCAGCCAACAAACCAAAAATTGGTTATTCACACTGCTCTACTCTTCATTGCTTTTTAATACCTCAAACACACACTTCCATCAAGACAATCACACCCTATCCTGGCAGATTCTGACTTAGCCCCCATGTAATTTTGCCCCTGAAGTTGGTGGGGACAAATGACGCTACAGATACCCCTATCCTTGCTATCCTTATGAGGGACCCAACAACACTGCATATCCCTCATCCTTCCCCATCAATTCCACCCCTCTGAACTCAGCCACCTCCTCTCAAAATCCATCAATTCCCTCTGCTCCCACCATTGGCTCCCACCCAGTTTCCCGCTGCCTCATGTTTTGCCTTTCAGCTACCTTCATTCCTCTAGTTCCCCTTATTCCCATCTTTGGGTTTCTCTCCCTGCCTCTGTTGACTTCCATTTTCTTCCATAGAGCTCACCCTATCCTTCTCCCTCTCCTGGCTTCAACCATTCCCCCTCAAATTCCACACATCCCTTTACTTTCTCTAGTTCCCCCCTTAATTCCACCATGCCCTCTCTCCCCCACCTCCGTCTTTGACTCCTATCTTGTACCTGCCAACATCCTCAGGCAAAAATCCAGCAGTAAATTTATAATATGCAGACATTTGCATAAATTTAATTAGGCTTTGCCTAGACTGGGGATTTTTTCCCCCAATTACAACTATCAGTGTAGCTGTATGAGCATAACTACTAGTGTGGACAGGCAAACCTGCCACTTGCACCGGTGGAGCTTTTCCTGTAGTTTCAAGAAGGGATGAACTCCAGTGATGCAAGTAGTGTCTTTATTTCGTTCAACAATCTTTCATTCATTTCATTTGACAGTATTTCATTCAGCTGATCATCAGTTTCAGAGATGTCCTGTGTTAAAGTGTCCTGCTAAATTCTGGAAGTCAAATTTAGGGTCATTGCTTTCAAATAATAAAAGTGCTATCCAGGAATAAAGGTCTAAAGCCATTTTAATTTAAAAGAAACAACGGAACACAGAAAGCTTTGTGCGCACATGGAGGCAGAAGGCAGAGGATAATTTGTTTAAAACGTGATAGTTTTGAATGAGAAAAAGTTTGCAGGCAACCAAAAAAGTAATAACTTAATGAAAGAGTAAGAATCATTATTCACTGTAGTTTTTCAAGTGTCTCCAGGGGAAATCCATTACAAATACATTTGTATTTATTTGAAAAGTGAGGGTGCAATTGGTCAAGCATCAAGTTTCTACTGTAAATATGGTAATTAAGGCAGTCAAGTTACCTGAAGGTGCCTGAAAGCAAGATGAGCAGTTAAAAATATATATATATAAATATATGGAGATGTACCTATCTCATAGAACTGGAAGGGGCCTTGAAAGATCATTGTCTCCAGTCCGCTGCCTTCACTAGCAGGACCAAGTACTGTCCCTAACAGATTTTTGCCCCAGATCCCTAAATGGGCCCCTCAAGGATTGAACTCACAACCCTGGGTTTAGCAGGCCAATGCTCAAACCACTGAGCTTTCCTTCCCCAATGATGCAAAAAAAGCTGAAAAAGATTATGTATGCACTGCATGTTTTTGATCCCTAATAAACACATCAAATATATTTTTTTCAATTGTATTAACTGAGGCGGATTTCCCATTAGAGAACTACTGAAATAATGAACCACCATTGTTTATTGAATCTGTTGTATTGCTATGCTTAGGGCCCAATCCTATGCTGGGGCAAAAGTTGCTTTGAATACTTGGGTGAGTTTGAATCACACATAAATGTTGTAACTGTGAAAATATGTAGCCTGAAATGATGAAGTGTCCTGCTGTGATGTAAATAGAGTAGAAAGGCAGTTAGTCCAGAGAGGGCTGTAAATGGGGAGCATAAAGCCAAAATAGGAATATGGGAAAAAGCAGATTGTGTATATAGATGCAAGAGTAATTAAGCAAGTAATGCAAGTGAAGGTAGATATCCTCCCTCACCCTTCCTCTAAGCTTCAATCCGCCAGCCACAATGTGGCCTTGAAACGCACACAAATCCAGCTCTCCTCAGTACAATCAGTGTATCTGCAAGTGCTGACAAACAAAACACATTGCCATAGGAGTTGTTGCCTTCACTGAGGACAGCCAACACCATGATATGGGAGGTGTCCCTAAGATGTAGCCTCAGCAGTGGCAAGCAGACCCAGGAAACTGGCAACGGCAGTGTGCACAATTGCCTGAACAAATATGTTCCCCCACATGAGCAAATGAGGTCAGGGACCTAGGAGAAAACACAATACTGGTGGCATGAAAGAAAACAAAGCAAATTGTGTTCCAGTGTCTGCCTAAAGCAGATGTCACCAGAAATATGGCAAAGCAGATGTGGACAAGAAAAGCAAAATTGCATGGAAGGAACAAAACTCTTATACACCCCATACACATAGCACAAGAAACAACCTGGGCACAGCACAACAGTAAGACACACATTAGAACCAGCCTGTGCCATGAGCTATCAGAGACCAGGCAACAGCAATGGCAGCAAACAAAGGGCCACCCAGGGAATGTCTTCTGAGGACAAAGTGATCTAGTGACTGAATGAAGAAAAGCCTGACATTTCTTCCTGGGGAAATCCTCTCAACAGTGAAATCCTGTGAGGCAATTAAAATGTTGTCCAATGTGAAGAGGTCACTTTTATACATTGACAATTGTCAGTAAGCCAGAACATGAGCACAGACACCATGGTTCTCCATCTACCTTATGTATTTATATGGCCCCCCACATCACCATAGTATCTGCATACCTCACAATCTTCAATGTATTTATTCTCTCAACATGCCTATGAGGTAGGAAAGTGCTATTATCCTCATTTACAGATGGAAAATGTAGGCACAGGGAGACTAAGTGACTTGCCCAAGGTCAAACAGCAAGTCTGCGGTAAAGTGGGGTCTCCAATGTCCTAGGCTGGTGCTCTAATATATCCCTCCTACAAATATCCCATAAGTATTGTCCAATGTGTTTCTAGAAAGGCTCTAGAGGGATCAGTCTAGGTCCAACCCAACATTTTCATCAATAATCTGGAAGTAAATATAAAATCAGTGATAAAATTGTAGATGACAAAGATTAGGAAAAGCAATCTGACCACTTCAGTCTGGGACCATTCAAACCAAATGTGTTTTAATACAGCCAGATGCAAAGTTATACATCTAGTAGCAAGGAATGAAGCCCATACGTATAGACTGAAGAAATGCAATGACTCTGAAAAGTATTTAGAGCTCATAGTGGACAATACAATACTGTGGCAAAAAGGGCTAATGCAATCCTTGGATGTATAAACAGAGAAGTAATGAGTAGGAGCAAGAAGGTGATTTTACCCTTGTATATGGCATTGATGAGACCAGCACTACAGTTCTGATGTCCATATTTTTTTTTTAATTCAAAAATTGGAGATGATGCAAAAGAGAGCCACACAAATGATTTGAGGGCTGGAGAAAATGCCTTAAGGTGAGATACTTAAAGAGCTCAGTGTGTTTATTTTATCAAAATGAAGATCGAGCGGTGACTTGATTACTGTGTCTAAGTACCCGCATGGGTAGAAAATACTGGAAACTAGAAGGGTCTTTAATGTAGCAGAGAAAAGCATAACAAGAATGACTGGAAAGTGAAACCAGAGAAATGAGGCACAAATTTGTAACACTGAGATTGATTACCCACTGGAACAAACTACCCAGGGAAGCAATGGATATTTCATTGCTTGATATCTTCATTACAATACTGGATGTCTTTTTGAATGATAGGCTTGAGTCAAACATACAAGTTAATGAGCTCAATAAAGGAGTACCTGCGTGAAATGTAATGGTCTGAGCTTTATAGTAGGTCAGACTAATGTTCCCAAGTGGCCTTATATTCTATGAAACTGTATTTACATGTTCCTTTGACTTCCAGGGAAGGGGGGCAGGATTAGGCCATACTTTGGTTGTTGTGGATCCAAACTAGTAACAGTGGGAAAGACACATTGTATCCTGCACAGGGCACTATAGAACAACTCAAAAGTGGAAAGATTTAAAGAAGGAACCTCAAGGTGTGGAGGTTTTGTTTGGCTTTTTAAAAACATCATATTCAATTGTAGCTGCAGATGAAAAATAGCTTGGCAATTAACTAACGAACACAAGTTTGGGAGAGATAAACACTGCACACCAGCAATATAAAGCATAGATGATGAAATCCTGACCATAGTTTTAATCAATGGGAGTTATGCCATTGACTTCAATGGAGCCAGGATTGCACCCAGAAACTTTAATACTAGGGGTAGGCAACCTATGGTATGTGTGCCAAAGGCGGCACACGAGCTGATTTTCAGTGGCACTCACACTGCTCAGGTCCTGGCCACCAGTCCCGGGGGGGGGGGGCACTCTGCATTTTATTTTAATTTTAAATGACTCTTATTAAACATTTTTAAAACCTTATTTACTTTACATACAACAATAGTTTAGTTATATCTTATAGACTCATAGAAAGAGATCTTCTAAAAACGTTAAAATGTATTACTGGCACGCGAAACCTTAAATTATAGTGAATAAATGAAGACTCGGCACACCACTTCTGAAAGGTTGCCGACCCCTGTACAGACCTTTAATAATACCAGACCTCTTTGGCTTCCCAAATTCCTAAATAGTGCCAGTGGCCAATTGTACAAGTAAGATCTTTCCCAGTGCATACTGATCAATATATTATTACAGCTGGTTGACAAATAGAAATGAAATAAAATGAACAGAAGATCTTAGAGTCACTTTCATTCCTCAGGTTTGGGAAAGAAATGGGTTTTTTATGTTATTTGAAAATTCAAGAAAATATCAGACATGTTCATTTTTGAATATTTTCCTTTTTTCCCTTCCCTTTTTCTCAATTTTTAAAAAATATTTCCCCTTTTTTTGCCTTTTCCCCACTTTCTTGTCATTATTTTTTCATTTTGCCAGTGGGGGAAAAAAGAGGGAGAGATACACTAAAAATCTAAAAATAAAAAAATGACTAAACTGTTTTTATTTCTAGTCTTGTTGGGGAAAAAAAGGAGAAACATTTTAGAGAAGATTTCCAATTTTGGGTAAATACATTTTCATTCAAAAATGTCAACCAGTTCAATATATTATATAACTGTTCTTGTCAGCCCCGCACTTCTGTTTTAACTTGGTTATGGTATAGTAATTGTCTGTGCTTTTTGTTTTTTTCAAATATTAAAGCTTCAGGGAGTGCCTTTCCACTTTCTTTTTCCTTATTTGGTTTGATCTGTACTATTCAGGTGCTCTACTGTTTATCCCCTCCCACTCTGTGAATCTACCCATTTGGTCTTGTGAGTCTATGAAATGTCATGGCAGATTCTACACAGTCCTATGGATAGTTCACTTCAGAGTGTCAAAGTTCTTATTCATGCCCCTGTCTTCTCACATAATCCATCTCTGACTTGCAAAAATATCACACACAGTTACAGAAAAACATGAAAATCTGGAACGACAAAAAGTTCATCATCATTAAGACTTCTGATTCTGGCAGTGTTTTAATTTCACTGGAAGGCAGAATTTTGAAGACAATCACGGCTATATTAACTCTCCATAGATATGTGTTAATGCTGCTGATAGACAGCTAGTTTGTTATTCCCAGCTCTGAACAATGCCATTATTAATCATAATTGATGAATTTATCAGCCTCTTGACTTTCCATATTCATACCCACCTGTTTGGAAGTTGAGATTCCCACTCAGATTTGTTAGACCCTTTCCATAAAAGATACAAGGCCATGATGGATGAGTTTAGCATCTTAATTAGGCTGCCAAAGACACCTTTTCTGCATGAAAACCTGTCATTGAACGAGAAATTTGCCACATGGTTCTTTACATTGATTTGCACCTGCTGTCACTTTTGTGCCAACAAAATACCTGAACAGAGTATGAAGGGAAAACATGGGATTCGTGGAATTGCCAGATCCTAGATAGTATTTCATATACACCCTCAGCTGCCAAGAAACCCAGATTATATTGCAGTAGGCACCTCAGAAGCCTAAGGCAGTCCCTGGTGATATCAAAGGATGCAACACAAATGTGCTGACTGCCTGCAGGCAAGTTCTCTGTGCAGAAAACGTTGGGCTGATTAGACAAACTAAGCCATAAAGAACAAACCCAGCTGAACAAAACGTAAACCTCATTCCCATTAACTAGTGACTATTGTGGCTAAACAGCAAATCTGCTTGAAAAATACAACAGCCAATTGTGTGGAGCACAGCAAAATAGCAATCAATAATAATCTGCCTTCAGTGTTATGTTTTTTTCCAGACACAAAAACATAACACAATTAGCTGGCAGGGTAGCAGCCATCAAGCAGCAAGCTATTAGGACCAGACATTAGCAATTTTGTAGGTTTCCCTCTGATCTGCTGCAGTGGTGGTGTCAGTCAGATCTCTGGATGTGAACATCCATGACAGAGCTCTCCTGCATCAGTAATATAAGCTACCTTCCAAATAGCAGGTTAGGTCTTAGATTCATCTCTCATTTTTTCCCACTAACTTAAATGGAGTTTGACTGGGCCCATAGTAAGCATTAGGGAAGCACAAATTTAGCGTCATGGTAATCGGAGAATAGGTTGTGTGAAATGTCAAGTATAAGGAGGTTTTGGAGCAATCTTAAGTAATTTTGGGCTCCTGACTCAAGATCAGTCCTCAAAGGAACAAAGATGGGAATCCCAGCACAGACTCCATTCTCTAGCCTGTAAAAACAAAATGCTGGTAAAACTGTCTGTATAGGATGATACTTTCCAGAGTGCTCAGCACTTGACTAACTTTGCTCCCATGAAGTAGTTATGCCAACATTGAGCTCTTCTGAAAATCCCACCTGAGGCAATAAATGGTGGATATATTCTCTCCTTGTCCATTATATTGACAGAACTACTCCATCTAGGTCAGATTTCTTATATTTAATATTTGTGATCTGAGAGCCCCTCTAGTTAGTGTGTTTCATTCAGAAGTTGATTTATTTTTAAAGATTTATTTCACATGCCTTAAATCCACCTTTTCAATGAATTCTAATTTGAACTAATGATTGTTGTTAAACCTTACATGAATTAGAGGTAGCACGGTTCATAAATTTAAGACCAATCTTTTTTAAATTCTTTGCTCATGGAAACACATATTTCACTACGCGCCACTAACAAACTTCACTCCTACAGCTCTGAAATCAAAACGATCTCCTTATTTGTGTGCCTGCCTGCTTTTTCAGAATCCATTCAAACTTTAACCAATAAGCATCAGTAAGTCAGACTGAATAAATACAGAATTAATAAACCTTCTAATTCCAAAGTGTTTAGCTTTGGAGCACAAGAAGTTAAACACTTTCTTGCAACACATTGTAAACATGTCAATGTGTTTAACATTTTAAATGTGTTCTGTTCCCCGGCCCATATGTTTAGAAAAGAAACAGGTTACGATATTTAACTAGTGAATGGATGTGTGCGCTCATTCCTAGTAACACTTCTTAAACACTTGTGGATGCTTAAAATTATGATGTGTTTAAGATTTGAACACGTTTGCTTTTCTACACTCCTAATCCAATGAATGCTTGATGCATTTATGCTGAACAGCAAGGTTTTGTCAGCACAGGAAAGCATTTATTTTGTAAATAGCAGTGCTTGCTTTTTTTAAATTGTTTTTCAGCCCTACTCAAAATTACATACATAACCAGGTGGGATTTAAGCCCCATAGCAGGTAAAATATGGCCACCAAAAATAAATGTAGGAATGTTTATCTGGAATTGACTACATTAGGGCCTGATTCTGAGAGGTGGTGAGTACATGCAACTCCCAATACACTTTCTGTCTCTCTCGGAGAAGGAGAGCTAGTTGGAAAATTTCAAGAAGTTCAAAATGTTGATGAAAAAACAGGAAAAAATAGTACACATTTTCATTGATTTTTTTAAAACATGTTTTGACCAGCTCTATAATTGGGTGGGAAAATTCAAAAAGTCTGAAATTTGAATGAAAGAGATGGGGGGGAAATTGGTAACATTTTTCACAGACAGTGTTGGTAGTATTTTAACATCTACAATACTTGCATGCACATGCATACACAGGGGTACCCATATGAAAATTCTGCAAAGCCTCATGTACTTTTGACCACCACCTCACCTGCACTCTGCTCATTATTCCATCTCCACCCAGGCTACTTCGAACATTCAAAACCTCTGAGCAATTACTAAGAGTTGCCATTATTTTTTTAAACCACCAGCCATAAAACATTTTACTTTATTTCCCCAAAAGCCTAGCATAGGCAATATTCAGCACCTTGACCGAAGATATATTAGGGCTGGTAGATTTAGGGAGATTTTGGTGCTCTCTCAACACATGAGATTTCTCAAAATGAGGGAAGTCTCTCATACAGGTTTCACTGTACAGATTTTCTGTCAAAAATATGGCACATGAAAAGCACATGATGGTGTCCTGTTGCATAAAGATTTTATTGGTTCTTGTGCTTCCCCATTCATGAATAATTCAGCCATTACTATTATTTGTATTACACTAGTGTCTAACCAAGAGCAGAGCTTCATTGTACTAGGTGCCCTACAAACTCATGGTAAGAGAGAGTTCTCTGCCCCAAAGAGCTTGCAATCTAAATATACAAGAAAGACCAAGAGGTGAAGTGGCTTCTCTAAGGAAATACAGCAGGCCAGAGCTGGGAATAGAACCCATCTCCTTCCTGATGCCCAGCCCTCTGCCATATCCTCTGGACCAGTGGTTCTCAACCTAGGGTCTGGGGCCCCATGGTGGACCACAAGCAGGTTTCAGGGGAGCTGCCAAGCAGGGCCAGCATTAGACTCGCTGGAGCCCAGGTCAGAAAGCTCAAGCCCCACCGCATGGCACTGAAACCCCCAGGGCTGCATGCAAAGCCTGAGCAATGTAGCTGTGGCATGGGGCCGCAGGCAATTGCCCAGCTTGCTACCCCTAATGCTGGCCCTAGCTTTTATATGGAGAAAACCAGTTCTTGTGGCACAGGTGGGCCGTGGAGTTTTTAGAGCAAGTTGGGGGTGGGCTTGGAAAGAAAAAGATTGAGAACCCCAGCTCAGCGTTGCTGAGGAAATAAAACAGTCTGGTAGCAGCCAGGGCGGGGAAAGGACTTTATATAACCAATATGTTTATTTTCCAAAAACATTTTTCAAGTGGTCGCCACTTCTGAGATGTCAGCATGTGCTCCATGTCATCCCTGATGAGCTAATCCTCCAGCTTGAGGATAGACAGAGCTTCTGGAGTTCTTCAGCTGATTGTGGTATCTGGCAGACGGGAATCATGAACTGCTGGAGTATCTTGTCATCATTGCCACTGCACAAGGCTCTCACATTTGTCAGGAGCCCTGAATTATCTGAGTGCCCTCACAATGAGTTTTTAGTCACAGTGAAAGGAAGATGATGGGAGTCAATCATACAGGCAGTGCAAGTTTACTGTGGAAGGGGAACAGTATGCAAGAGAACATTTGAAGATTTGTCAGCTTTGGCTTAAGCATTAGCAGTGTAAAAACTAAACACTGGAGCCATTTAAACTTTGAATGCCAGCTGCATTTTTATTGGCAGTCTGTGAACTTCAAAGACTTTCCTGCTCTAATGCCGAGACAGGTAGACTGCCCTGAAATCTCTCTGCCATGCTGACTTACTGATTTTATCTGAAGGCTTGTCAATTTCCTTATATGGCTTAAAATGAGTGTTAAAAATCGTTTGGGGTTGAAAGGATGTTCAGCCTCTTACAATCCAGCTATAACGCTGAAACATAATTATGATGAGAAAGATTTACCTATGTGAACAGTGGAGATGTTCTCTGTATTCATATAAACTTTGACTACACATATTTTAATTCCAAAATCTTAAAAGTAGGTACTTAAGAATAGCAAATATTCTGATAAGCAGGTAAGTCGTCTGTACTTCTGCAATCAAACTGTTGGATTAGCTAAAAGTTAACTCTCTGTAAGGGCACGTCTTCACTACCCGCCGAATTGGCGGGTAGCAATCGATCTATTGGGGATCGACTTATCGCGTCCAGTGAAGACACGATAAAATCGATCCCCGATGGTTCTTCCGTCGACTCTGGAAATCCACCGCGGCAAGAGACGGAAGCGGAGTCGACGGCGGCACAGCAGCGATCGACTCGCCGCCGTCCTCACAGCCAGGTAAGTCGACCTAAAATACGCCACTTCAGCTACACTATTCACGTAGCTGAAGTTGCATATCTTAGGTCGATCCCCCCACCCCGCCCGTAGTGTAGACCTAGCCTTAGTTTGTCAAGGGCTATGTTCATTTCTAACTGAATGGTCTGGAGCCGGTATCTTTATTAGTGCTCATACTCTGAATTGGAGACAGACTGTCATGCTGTTTAAACAAAAAATGTGCTTTTTAAAAATACACAATATTTAACAAATAGAAATGTTTTCATAAAATGGGCCCTGATTCTGGAAACACTTATGCACATGTGTTATTTTATTCATAAGTATTCCCATTGAAACATAACACTGCTCTACAGCCAAAATGCTTCTGAAATAAATGTAGTCAAACTTTACTAATTCTGGGTCACTGAGAACAAAAATGATGCTTAAAATTGTTGATTGGCTCTGGTTTCCAACATATGCTATGGGGTCAGTATATATGACCCTTGACTTGGGAATGGTGGAGGATAAGTGAGTTATAAAGGGAAGGGATCTCAATTTAAACCAGAAATGACTAAAATACATCTTTGACTGGATCTATGAATAAATCTATGACTGGGTTTGGACAGTACTTGCTTTTTAGGCAAAACAATGAATGATGCAATCTGAAGCTGGTATTGCATCATACATGATATGAATTGCATCATGTTATTCCTAGAAGTCATGGATGATGCAATCATAACGAAGCTTACATCACTCTGCTGAACAAATTGCCCTATATCAGCTCTAGAAATCATACAGTGTCGTGCTCTCTTATTTGTCAGTATTTGATTTTGCAAAGGGACACATTTCTGTTTAGCCAAAATGAGATGCCTCGTACTTGTGTGAACAGTGCAGATAACTTCTGCTATGTTTGTGGTGAAGTGACTTTTGCATCACAAAAGCGCAGTATAACCACTATGGTTAAGAAAGCCTATCACCTTTATTTTGGCTGCAAAATTGGAGATCAGGACAAGAGGTGGGCCCCACACATATGCTGCAACACTTGTGCAACAAATCTTCGCCAGTGGTTGAACAGGAAAAGGAAATCTATGCCTTTTGCAGTGCCAATGGTTTGGAGAGAGCCAACAGATCATAGCAGCAATTGTTACTTCTGCATGGTGCCTCCAGTTGGGAAAGGTGTGTCAAAGAAGAAAAAGTGGACTGTGCATTATCCAAACATTCCATCAGCTATACACCCAGTACCCCACGGAGAAGGACTGCCGGTTCCTGATGCACCAGAATCATTCTCCCTTGAGTCAGACGAGGAAGAGGAAGAGAATGAAACTTCTGGTCCTGAACCATCAATGTCACAGGACCCACATTTTCTCCCATCCTCCTCCTCTGAACCACACCTCATAACACAAGGTGAACTGAATGACCTTGTCAGGGATTTGGAACTACCCAAGAGAAAGGCAGAGCTGTTGGGCTCCAGACTCCTGGCAGGTGAGGTTAGGGTTTCCATGTTCCGTGACCATCAAAAGGATCTTGTCCCATTCTTCTTCATGGAAGGTGATCTGGTAGCCTGCAACAACATCGATGGTGTGATGGCAGCCCTCAACATCGTTCACGATCCAGATGAGTGGAGACTGTTCATTGATTCATCGAAGACGAGTCTTAAAGCTGTTTTACCACATAATGGCAATGTTTTGCCATCAATTCCAGTTGGTCAAGCAGTCCATATGAAGGAAACCTATGACAACATGAAACAACTTTTGAGGTGCATAAACTATGACCAACATCAGTAGCAGCTCTGTGGCGATTTAAAGGTTGTTGCTCTCTTGCTTGGTCTGCAGACTGGATACACAAAGTACTGCTGTTTTCTCTGCGAATGGGATAGTCGTGCAAGAGATTCCCAGTACATCAAGAAAGATTGGCCACTCCAACAGTCATTGGAGCCTGGGAGGAAAAGTGTTCAGCATCCATCACTTGTTGAATCAAGGAAGATTTTGTTACCACCCTTACACATCAAGCTGGGTCTGATGAAGAACTTTGTCAAGGCCATTGACAAAACACAAGCAGCTTTCAAGTACCTCCGTGGAAAATTTCCAAGGTTAAGTGAAGCTAAGATAAAGGAAGGTGTCTTTGTTGGTCCTCAGATTCATGAACTTCTTCGAGATGATGCATTTGACCATGCACTGCGTGGCAAGGAAAAGACGGCATGGAAAGCCTTCCAGTTAGTGGCAATAAATTTTCTCAGAAACAACAAGGCAGACAACTACAGGTTGTTGGTGGAAAACCTCCTCAAGGCATACAAAAGCCTTGGTTGCAACATGTCACTGAAGATACATTTTTTGCACTCTCATCTAGATTTTTTTTCCACCGAACTGCAAAGCAGTGAGCGACGAGCACGGCGAGCGATTTCACCAGGACATTGTAACAATGGAGAAACGCTATCAGGGCAAATGGAGCCCATCAATGCTTGCAGACTATTGCTGGACAGATCAGGGGCCCCATTGATGTTAGAAGCTGAACCAAAACAAACACAGAGGAAGAGCCAGTGTCTGTCACAAAGAGCTTACATGCTGAGGCCCCAGTGCCGCAAGCAGTTATGCACCATTGGGACCATAAGCTCCGATCCTGTATTGTTCTCTGCCCATTCTGAGCCCCACTGAAGTCAATTTAACAATCAAATGTTGGCAACAAATGTCCTTCTGAAGGACATTTTATAAGTATAGATGATTTTTATCGTGACAGTCATCATCATGGCAAATCCCAAAAGGATGTGGCCATCTTGAAGATCAAGTGCCACTCGGATTGATCTGTCCTCAGTGTGATCTGGCTGTATATTCCTTTGATGTCCATCACTGGCAGTCTTACCACTCCACCAAAGCTTTTGGTGACCATGTGATCGCTGGCTGTGTGCTTGATACACGTTTCTGAATTTGCTGTCATCCCTTCTAATATGTCCATACCAAGAAAGCTGATGAAACTGAGCCAGTGCTGATGGAAGCGATTGCTGGGTTTGGCTTTGAACGGTCTCATTTCTGAACTTGTCCTGCCATGTGACATGAATCAGCTGACGAAGATGATGAGAATCAAAAATGTCAATCCAGTGTTCTTCAGCATTCCTCAGCCCCTGTTTCACTCCCCTATAACACAGTTGGTATAATTGTGGTTCTGTAGATTCACAGCTTCAGGGCAAGCTTGATGTCACAATGTCCCTACAGAGACCATTGAAGGGCCTGAAACACAGCAGCAGCAGCTGCTATATGAGTGTCCACATCTTTCAAATATCTTCCAGTATTGTTTCTGACTCCTCATGTATTTGACAGTTGCCACCTGCTCAGTGTCCCATCCAGTAAGGTTAATACCCAGGTTGTCGTAATCGGGAGCTGGAGGCTACTTGATGGTAATGGCCAGGGACTTAGTTTTGTCTGGATCACTGCATGCTGTTTCTTGATAGTGGCCATTTAAAAATGAAGTGGGTTCACTCTATTTAGTGATCAACTGATTTTTCTCCCCTCCGCCCACCCAAGTCTACCGTCAGCAGAATTTAGGAGCCAGATTCTGATTTCAGTTACAAGAGCACTTACCCAGAGTGCAGTGGAGTTATTCTGGATTTATCCTGATGTAACTGAGATCAGAATTTAGCCAGAATAAGTTGAAATGTTGCTATGTTTCATTATTTTACAGCTTTCTGGCCAATCACTATGCATGACATTTCATAAATGCAGCAGATAATTTCAGAGTTTATTCTACAACTGTTGGGAATAAAGTGTCAAAGAAGGATATCAGATCTCCTGATTGGCAGGGACTGAGGTGAATGTTGCACCTACACCCCACTACTGCTATTTAAAAATGCAGATTGTTTTTATGGAATGTCCACTCAAATGCATGCAAGGCCAGGACACATCAGGCCTTATCATGAGGAGAGTTGTCCTCTCCACTATGATCCCATAGTAACAAAATGGTTAAAATTGTAGTGGCATCGGTCTAATGCTTCATACCGGTGTGTTACTTGGCACGAAGAACCATAAACATCCTATGGCAGAAAGCAGTGGTACTAAAGATAAAGCCCATCAGGCTTTCTTTCATCTCTAATTTCAGAATTTGATGGAGATTTGTAAACCATGGAACCAATCTACAAATGCTTCAGCATATGTATAACTTCATTCATATGAGTAGTCCCATTGCTGTCAGTAGGACTATTCACACGTGCAAAACGATGTACATACTTCAGTGTTTGCGAAGTCTGGGCTCAAACGCTTGAAACCTCAGAATAATGTTCAAATATTGGGAGAGGGGAATGCTTCTGTGATTCATTTTAGGCAAAGCTTTTCATGCAGTCTGCTTGTAACCAGATCAGGTTTATATTGGAAACTAAACTAAACTAAAACAAAACAAAACAAAATGTCAAGAGTCCATTATTTAAACAGATGGATCTCACTTATAGCTAAAACAATGAATATAGACAAAGAGAGCAAAAACTCATATACACATTTATTACCAATATTCATTAAAAGTCATAAACATTCAATTGAAGTGAAGAAAATACATGGCAATTTCACACCGAAAACAAATCCACAGGCTTATAAGTAAAAGCCACGTTAAGAATCAATAAGTCGGCAAAAGCAGATTCCAGGGCAGCCTATGGTACCTGTCTAGCTTTAGAGCAGGAAAGCCTTTGAAGTTGCAGACGGCCAATAAAAATGCAGCTGGCATTCAAAGCTTAAACATCTCCAGTGTAGCTTTTATATTACTAATATTGACGCCAAAGCTGCCTAACCTTGGAATATTTTGTTAGCCTTACTCCACACACAATTAGTAATATGGCTTGAGGCCCATTAAATAGATGCAATCTAGACATAATGTTTATTGTGAAATAAAGTGCAATTGACCATTCTAAATAGGTCTCTGCTTAAGACTTTTCTTAAACTTTTGGATTGGTTTTTGCCCATCTATCCATTTACAATTCACATATGATTTGTATACACGTTTTAAAAAATGTATCATTGTATAATGGCCTGATTAAAATAGTATGGAAGCTCTTTTCTCCCTTTAAAGATGTTTTTATCAGGAAAAAATATTTTGAAACTATGTAAAATTTGAAAACTATATGTTGGATCTACTTTTATAACCTAATGTATCAGATCTAAGGTACTTTGAAACACTAAGGTCCCTCACTCCATTTTAATATATTTCTCATCCATACAACCCATTCAAAAATAGTTTGAAAGGCAAGAAAGAGATCTGCTTCAACATCCCATTGGTAGAGTGGCCTGCCCTATGAAAATGGAACTGGTCCAGTAAAACAGCAATGTGTGTTCTTTCTACTTTCATCTTAACATGTACAAATTTCAGGGCTTCCAACTGATCTGACAGAACACTTCCTGTTCAGGAAATAAATGTGTCAAATGATTTCTTGATTTAAAGTGATGGATAACAGTAGCTCTCTGTACAGCAGGGGTGCTATTCTCATAAAACATATGCAACCTTTATTACTCAAATGAAGGGGAATTTCTCCAATATCACTTAGAGCAATTTCCTCAGCAGTCACTACACATCTCTGATATTACAAATCCCAACAGGCTGAGGAGAAGCTGAGAGTGGCAGCCTGAGTCCTGTGCTTATTTTATCAAAAAAATTGTTGGGTCCTGGGATTCGGATAGTTTGCTTTTACAAAAATGGAAACACTTTTTTAAAAATTAAAAAGCAGATGCACAAATATTGAAATTTTATTAATTCCATAATTTATGTCTCCTTCTGTTGGTGACTTCTGAACCCATGATGATCCAGAGGAAACTATAAAATCCTTGCTTATAGGTTTGACACAATGAGGAGTGGAGTGGTAAATAATGGTGAGGACAGGTCACCTATGCAGAAAGATCTACCCCACTTACTAAGATCAGAGTAATAAGTTATAATACAACCAAATGAAAGGTCATTCTTCTAGGAATAAAGAATGTAAATTAGATTTACAGATTAGTGGACTGTATCTTGGAAGGCATTGATAGGACTTATAGATTAGGATGGACAAACAACTAAACATGAACTCCCATGTGATGACATACCTAAGAGGTCTTATGGAGTTGGGGGTGCAATCCGGACCAGACCAGACCGTAAAGGGTTGTGATACCACTTGCCTTAAATTACTGGGTGCTTCACAATGCTTTGCTACTGTAACTCCCAGCCTGGGATGCTCCTAGCCAGTTTACAAGCATGCAGGTCACATCCTGAATGTCTGTGTGTATGCAGCCAGCACTGGTTCAGCAACTTTCACCCCAGTAGCCTGTCTGCAGCCCCACTATGGCTTCCACCAGCCTTGGTTGCAATCAGAAAGGTGACCCCACCATACTCCCAGTCCCAAATTTTCCCCAAACTGTGTACTTTGCAATGTCCGGCCCTTCCCCAGACAGTTCAGAGAAATAATAAGTTTTGTTTGTTCCTCTAAAGACACAAAAGCACATCACATCTTATTAACTTAACTGGGGTAAGTACACCCTTCCATTTAAACACAACTCTCAGTTGGTTGATGATAAAAAATAAAACAAATGTATTACCAACAGGACATAGGTTAAGTGATGCCAAGTAAAAGGAGTAAAGTTAGAAAGGGTGACAAGCAAATAAAAGTGAAAACACGTTTCTAAAGTCTAAAACTTAATTCAGGATTTGTTCAAGATGGTTTCCCTGACCAGTCTTCCTTTTTTTCCTGCCATGGCTGATGTTCTCTCAGGACTTTCCACAGAAGCACAAGGGCTAGCTTCCCTTCCCTTCCTGGGTGAAAGATCTCCATCTAATCAGATGTCTCACCTTTATTTAGGTCCCAGAGACTGTTGTCCCCCCCCCCGACCCCCACACCCCACAATTGGTTGAAGGACCCATCTTTCTCAGCTTTCCCTTGTGTCTGTCTAGCAATGGATGACAAAGATCACTTCTGTCTTTGCTTAGATCTTCCAGAGGTAGGATGATCTCATGTTGTTTCCCATTCCTGTGGGCTTCCCATCCCCTTTATATAAATGGTGCTTCCATTGTTTTGAATCTTCCACAATTAATTAACATAGGAGACAAGTAAATAGCTGCCTTCTCTCTTGTTTGGGAGGGAAACTGTTTCTCTCTGTTTGACCATAGACTTTAAAGCATAAAATCATTAAGTACCCATATTTCCTCATATAGTTTAATACATACATTTCACAATGATATTGACCACCAGTGTGTCATTAGCTTCCAGAAAAGTTCTTACTCTATACTCTTTTATAATACAGTAATATTGTATACAAGCAGTTGATTTGATTGCTTATCACTTGAGGGTCAGCCTCCTTGTCTTTATAGAATAGTGAACATTTGCAATGGATTCTTCTTGGTGTCACCCATCAAAGTCAAGTTCATTCAAGTTGTGAGGAAGGTGATATGGAGTTTGGTGATGAAAGAAGCTCCATGCTCTTTTTTCTTCCCCTACTTGTTAGCATAATAGCTTTGTTTATCTAACACAGGGATCGGCAACCTTTGGCACGCGGCCCACCAAGGTAAGCTCCCTGGCAGGACGGGCTGGTTTGTTTACCTGCCGCATCCACAGGCACAGGATCGCGGCTCCCACTGGCCACGGTTTGCCATCCCAGGCCAATGGGGGCAGCACATCCCTCAGCCTGCGCTGCTTCCCGCAGACCCCGTTGGCCTGGGACAGCCAGTGGGAGCCATGATCAGCCAAACCTGCGGATGCGGCAGGTAAACAAACTTGCCCAGCCCGCCAGGGTGCTGACCCTGATGGGCTATGGGCCAATGGTAGCCAATCCCTGACCTAACATGTAAAAATGGACTGTCATTGTCTGCCTGAAGACAAGGCTGGCCAGAGAATCAAATACACGTTCCTTTGCCTAAGGCAGACCTGTTCACCAACTCCCCCTGACATGTCTGGCTTATACATTTTAGTGATAATTCCAGCATATATCCATAACTCTTAACACACACCATGCACACATATCACACAAGAATATTAATGATCAGTGAGTTATCAGTTTTCAAATAATACCTCATAGAACATGTTTTGTACAAAGATTATTACAATAGTGTTTAGGGTGTGACTACAGAGTCCTTAGAGTCATAAAGGGCTAACATCATCCTTGGATGTATAAGCATGGAAATACTGAGTAGGAGTGGGGATGTAATATTACATCCATATATGACATTACTGGATATCGTGTTCCATTCTGGCATCCACACTTCAAAAAGAATGTTGAAAAATTGGAAAGTGTTCAGAAAAGAGCTACAGGAATAAGTCAAGGATTGGAAATCCTGCCTCACAGCCAGATATTTATGGAGCTCAATCTATTTAGCTTATTGAACAGAAGATTAAGAGCTGACTTGATCATGGTCTTTGAATATATACATAGACAAAAGATAGTAAAGGGTTCTTTAATCTACCGGGTAGAGGTATAACAAGATCTACCAGCTGTAAACTAGACAAATTCAAACTAGAAATAAGGTGCACAATTTTAACAGTGAGAGTAATTAACTATTGGAACAACTTAAATTATAAATTATAAATTAATGGAGATATCCCATCTCCTAGAACTGGAAGGGACCTTGAAAGGTCATCGAGTCCAGCCCCCTGCCTTCACTAGCAGGACCAAGTACTGATTTTGCCCCCAATCCCTAAATGGCCCCCTCAAGGATTGAACTCACAACCCTGGGTTTAGCAGGCCAATGCTCAAACCACTGAGCTATCCCTCCCCCCCACAACTTATCAAGGTCTATGGTAGATTCTTGACTTGAAGTCTTTAAATCAAGAATGGATGTCTTTCTAAATGGTATGCTCTAGTTTAGCTACAAGTCACTGGGCTTCATGCAGGAATTACAGAGTGGAATTATATGGCCTGTACTGTATGTAGTCAAGTATGGGAGGTAGCTGTGATAGTCTGTATCCACAAAAACAACAAGGAGTCCTGTGGCCTGAAAAAGTGTTTTTTTTACCACGAAAGCTTATGCCCAAATAAATCAGATGGTCTTTAAGGTGCCACCGGACTCCTTGTTGTTTTTGTACTGTATGTAGGCACGCAGTCTAGATAAATATAATGATCCCTTCTGACTTTAAAATCTATTAATCACAAAAACATCCACTTATAATTACCCGCAATGAACAACAATACTAACCTTCCCACCTGGAAGAAAATAAATAAATACAACTAAGGGTCAACGATAGCCCTCATTCAAGGCTAGTCCCCATTAACATCAACAGGAGCTTTATCTAAGAACTGACTGAGTGAAACTAAGGACCTTAGGAAAGTTAACTCCATTTCCTGCAAAATCTGCTTTGATGTGGTTAAGCTAATCAGCTACTCCACAAGTAATTTGGGTTAGAATTAATCCAGTTACTAACTGTTCATATCCACATGGCTAAGGATATTACACAGGTCAGTACCATAATGGCCAATGGTCTCCACTGCTAGCTAGACTCTTCTAAAGAGTAAGAGAATCTCTTTCCCGAGGAGCTTACAGTCTAAATAGACAAGACTGACAAAGGGTGGAAGGAGATACACAAGAGAGGTGAAGTGACTTACCCAGCATCACTCAGCAGATCAGAGGCAAAGTAAGGAATAGAACCGAGGTTCCTGATCCCCAGTCAAATATCCTGTTCACCAGACCAAACTGTCTTTCAGTTATTGTCTATGAGCCTTAATGTTGGTGTCTCTCTACTAGTTTTATATATATCAAGTGTTGACTGATTTTGGAAAAAACAGCCTGCCAACACTTTCATGTAGTCTAGCAAGTGGACATATTACCTTGCCGTGAATAGGAAGCTAATATACAATTTGCAGAAACACCTACTAGCTACAGCTCTTTAGACAAAACATGAATTTAAGTTTAATTTCACCTGTCATAAGAAAAGCATTAAAAAGCCATAAACTTTTGTGTCCTAAGCAGAGTAGCACTTTTAATTTTAGTGAAACCAAATGATTCCGTCTCACTGAGATCCTCAGTGCCATAGAAGTATGAATTATTGATATTGCTTGACTTTAATATTTGATGTTACTTTGGAAAGAGATAGCATATCCAAATCACAACCTGACCTGTGACTAGATTATGAAGGTCATCCGAAAGAACTGCCAGGCAATCAAACACAATTTCCCCAAATCAAAAGCAGGCCTGCAAATTTTCTGTCGAGTTACACTTTTATCTATTATTTATTAGTCAGACAAGTGTGGGCAAGGCTTAAAATAAAGGGCTAGAATACGAGAACCATTCTGAGAAGGAGGTGTGGTCTCCTCACTGGTGTCATCTGTCTGTATGCAACATTTTGTGAAGAGTTAATTTGCAGTCTGTGACATAAGTTAAGTAAACACTAGATAACATGATCTCAAAGTGGAAGCTGCTAATGGCAAGTTTATTAGTTAACAGTGTGAAGCAAACCTGGAGATGGTAACCAAATAGTCATTAAGTGCTGAAACAACTGATTTTGCAGAGATCATTACAAGTAAGGATCACATTCAATGGCTTACAACACCAGCTATAATATTTGAGAAAAATAGCATCTGTAGCACAGCTGGAGCAGCTGTGTTGGAGAATCAATCATTGCCTGGCAACTGAACAACTGATTTTCCATCAATCAGTACACAAGGCATTCTGTTAGGTTTATAAAACACATAAATTTGCTCAAATATCTGCAAATGCAATAAGTGGGTTAGAACAGTAACAGCAATAGATAAAAGGCAGTTTTAAAGCAGTTATTGGGCTTAATCTGAAAGGAACTGTATTTATATGCACCCTAAATATAATGTTACAATAATAAACAGATGAACGGCTCAGTGTAATTAGCTCTGACCATAGGCAGAGCCAAGAGAAATCCAGAAACAAAGACTTTTTTCCCCCTCGCAAACATCTTGTGCTACATGACTCTGTAATTTTTCTTTTTGATAAAATGGCCATTCACAGAAACAGTTACGCCTCAACATGCCAAGAACTCATAAATCCCTGTAAATTCCTGCAGCCTAGGCTGTTTTCTAGATTTTTATTGGCCTAGCTCAGCCCATCAGCAATACTGCAAATCTTATCATTCTGTGGCAATGACACCGGTTTCAGTAATAATTTCTCTGAGCCCATTTTTAAAGGGCAATAAAGGGAGAAACTGTGTTTCTGACCCAAAAATTAAAGAAGAAATGAGAGGTTGTTTTATACCAGAAGTACGTACAACTCGGTACCACAGCTATGATATTTTAATACTCATACAACATAAGCCTTTTGCTGAGTGCTAACCCTCAGAAAGGGACAGGAATGCATTTATGTGCAAAGTAATTGCAGTAACTATTCCTTTACAAAACAGAACTGAGATAACCAACATGCTAACCCAGCAAATCTTGCCAGTTAGATATCAATACCTCATTGCAGACATTACTGTCCCCTGCATAGGCTCCTACTATGCACCTAGAAAACAACATCCTCCCTATACAACGCTCTGAAGCCAGGAGGCCCCACATCTACAGTCTCCATACTATCAAACACACTCTTCTAGAATCTGGTTATCTGTTCAGGATTTCACAACCCTTCCTCTCAATGATTAGTCAGCCATCTCCCAACTGCTCAGGGTTCCCTTTGCTGAAAGTGGTGAGGGCTTATGCAGATACTATTGACTTTAAGATCCAACTTCCACATTACCAGCTAGACTCACCATTGCATTCCCTGCTTAATCGACAAGAGTTACCTGCCAGCACTGGCTGAAGAGGCAAAATACATTAAGTGACAATAAAGACAAATAAATGCAGTAACAACAACAGACACCTGGAATCACACAAAAACAAGACAGAAAAATGTATATAACCAATCACAGCCAACAGGTCAAGATAGATACAGGGAGATACAGCAACACAAAGGAAAGTTAACAGACAGCTGACGGCAGTCTAACAAAATCGTCATGCAGACAATTGCCATTTAATGTAAGGCTCTATGAGCACTTCCTTAAAATGACTTTTCCTGCATGCCCATGGGAGGTAAGCACAGAAAAGGAGCCTATGAGCCTCTTTTCTAGCTTGGCCACCATTTGCTCAGTCCAATAAACTTTCACAACCTTAGCCCGGCCAACTAGCCAGCACCAAAGGGTATCTACACTGCAATTAAAAGCCTGCAGCTGCCCCATGCCAGCCGACTCGGGCTGCAGAGCTGTTTAATTGCAGCATAGACTTCTGGACTCAAGCTGCAGTCCGAGCTCTGGGATGCTCCCACCTCGCAGGGTTCTAGACCACAGTTTCCAGCCCATGCCAAGAAGTCCACACTGCAATTATACAGCCCTGTCGCCTGAGCCCTGTGAGCCCAACTCAGCTGGCACAGGCCAGCTGCTGGTGTCTAATTGCAGTGCATTGCAGACAGCTGATTGTTGGCCCAGACAGTCCCAAACCTGATGGATTTCTCCCTAGCACCACTGCCATTGGCCAGTCACTACACCCAACATGTGGCAGCCAATACATTTCATCCCAGTGCAGGAAGCTGGTGAACTTATGGCTACAGATGCAGGTAGCAGGTGAGCAATAAAGCTAGATGTCACTAACATTTAGTTAATGTTCAGATTCACCGTTCCCATTTTCTAAGAGTACTAGATTTCATATTAGTGAGACTATAGCATTCAAGCAGTTATGAAACTGTATAAATATAGAAATCTAATTACAAAAACAAAACAAAAATGCTAGAAAATATGGAAAATCTCTGTCTTTCTCTATCTCCTCTTTAAATGAATGAAAAAAATCAAGAACATTTTTTTTTTATGGAAAGATTTTTAAGTTTTCAGAGAAAGCTGATGTAGCAGGCTTTTCTTTTTTTTTAAACTAGCCGTTGCCAGTTGCTGTTTTTCTTTCTCTTTGGCTTTCCCCCACAGTACATTACTCTGAAAAATGTGTAAATGGGACTCGATGTCTTTGAAGCTCAGAGCAAACTGTTGTAGGAAAAAAGAAATTTCAGGCCTAGAATGCCAAATGTGATTCAAACTTTCCACAAAATAAAGACTTCAGTTAGCAATTCTGTTGCAGCCTAGAAGATGAAATTAAGCAGTGATATATTAGTGAATGGCTTCTGCCATTAGAAAACATTGATACTACTTCCCACCATAGATGACAAGCAAATGCATAGGCACAGTTTAATTACCTGTCAGGAACTAAATAAAAGATTTGTTTTACTGAATACTCCCTATGTGTACTATAACTATGGAAACAAGTCTGAAATCCAATTGACTTTATATTTACAGGCTCCTAAAGAGCTATTAAAACATAAAAGTGAACTACTTAAATCCTGTTTGAAGTTTTATTTTTCTTTAATGTGTTTTTCACCTGTGTGATGATTGTTCATACTTTGCAGCATGATGAACTGTGACTTTTTTGCAATTTCATCCAGCTGAAGATTTTGCTATATTTAAATTGAAAAATAACAAGGTTTGCCACAGAAGTGCTGTTGTAAGAAACCTGGCCATGTCCAAGATGCATTTTAAAGGTACAATAATAAAACATTTCACATTCATGTATTATTATTTAAAAGCACATTACAACCCACATTGGGACCGCTATTGCAGTCTCTGCCTTGAAAAGTTTATAATCTAAATAGACAAGACATCCAAAAGGGGAATTAGAAAAGAAGTAATATTATCCTCATTTTATACATGGGAAACTAAGGGATAGAAAGATTAAGTGACTTGCTGAAAGTCACTCAGGAAGTCTGAGGCAGAGCCAAAGACTGAACCCAGATCTCCTGAGTGCCTGTCCAGATCCATAATCACAAGGCAATCCTTCCTCAAAGTTAACTCATCAACCCCTGACATTATTAGCAGGGTGTGTGTCTGCATGTGTATTAAATGAACATAATCTCCTATAGAGATTTATTCTCTTCGAATAACCTTCTTAAATCCCTTTCCCTCACATCCAGGCACCTTTTAATCAGGCCTTTAATGCCCTGCACATATTGGTAGATGCTAGAAATGACTTGAATTGTTCCCTTTGAAGAAAACCAAGGACTTGATTTTGGTTTCTCTTACAGCAGAGGCAGCATGATGCAGTAGATGGGTCCTGGAGCTTGGTTATATGTTAGGGTCTGTCTGTTAGAGAGACAGTATCTTTTACTGGACCAACTTCGTTGATGAGAGAAACAAACTTTCAAGCTTGCACTGAACTCTTCCTTAGGTCTGTGTAAGCTTCTCTCTCACCAACAGAAGTTGGTCCAATAAAAGATACTACCTCACCCACCTTGTCTCTCTAATACCCTGGGACTAGCATGGCTACAACAACACTGCATGCAGAATAGAATAGTTATTTTCTATTCTAAACACTACCATTGACTCATTGTATGAAGTCAGGCAAGAGGGTATGTCTACACTGCAAATAAAAACCTGTGGCTGGCTCATGTCTGTGGACTCGGGCTTGTGAGGTTTCGCCTACAGAGCTGTTTAATTGCAGTGTAGTGGTTTGGGTGTTCATGCTTCTGTTTCCCTATCTATGAATGGGGATTAATGATATTTACCCTTCTTTGTAAAATACTTTAAGATGTATTGATTACAAGTTCTCTAACACTCCTCAGTATTAAATATTAAATCCAGAGTAACTCCATTGACTTTCCTAGACAATCCTTTGGCTTCACGCTGTTGTAACTGATATCAGTCTGGTCCCAATCACTTTCCCGTGCAACAATTACCACCTATTGTTATTTGCCTTCCCAGAACTCTGTCTACTTGCCTGTCCTTGGATTTTGAGCTCTTTAGAGCAGGGGCCATCCTCCTTCAGTGTTTGGCTCCTCACTAGAGCCCCCACTTTTGGAGTCCCACAAGGATCAGTTCTCTCGCCAGTCCTATTCAACATCCTCAGGCAGCCACTAGAGCAGTGGTCTCCAACCTTTTTACGCCCAAGATCACTTTTTGAATTTAAGGGCAACCCTGGATCTACCCTTCCCTGAGGCTCCACCCCTTCCCCAAAGCCCCACCCTGCTCACTCCACCCCCGTGTCACTCACTCTCCCCCACCTTCACTCACTTTTGCCAGGCTGGGGTAGGGGGTTGGGGTTCGGAAGGGGATGCAGGCTCTGGGCTGGGGCTGAGGGGTTCGCAGTGTGGGAGGGGGCTCTGGACTGAGCCTGGGGCAGGAGGTGGGGTACAGGAGTGGGTGTGGGGTGTAGGCTCTGGGAGGGAGTTTGGGTGCAGAAGGGGGCTCTGGGCTGGGGCAGACTGTTGAGGTACAGGAGGGGGTACGGAGTGCTGCCTCTGGGAGGGGGGTCAGGGCTGGGGCTTGGGGTGCAGGAGGGGGTTCGGGGTGCAGGAGTGGGTATGGGGTGCTGGCTCTGGGAAGTGGCTCAGGGATGCGGCTTGGGGTGCAGAAGGGGTTTTGGGGTGCTGGCTCTGGGAGGGGGTGCAGGGCTGGAGGTTGGGGTGCAGCCTCCCACTGGGCAGCACTTACCTTCGGTGGCTCCTGGTCAGCGGTGCAGTGTGGCTGCTGCTAAGGCAGGCTCCCTGCCTGTCCCGGCCCCACACTGCTCCCGGAAGGAGCCAACGCACCCCTCAGGCCCTTGGGGGGGAGCAGAGGTTACGTGGCTCCACGCACTGCCTCTCTCTGCAAGCACTGCCCCTGCAGCTCCCATTGGCCACAGCTCCCCATTCCCGGCCAATGGGAGCTGTGGGAACGGTGCTTGCAGGCAGGAGCAGCATGCAGAGGGAGACCCTTGTCCCCCCACCCCCAGGACCACACTGGCTGCTTCTGGGAGTAGTGTGGGGCTGGGGCAGGCAGAGAGCCTGCCTTAGCAGCAGCCCTGCTGCGCTGCCAGAGATCGCAATTGACTGGGAGATCCTCTAGGATCGACCGGTTTGTGACCACTGCACTAGATGAACTGGTCAGGGGTATGGACCCAAAGGCCAGCAACATACAGACGACACACATCTCTATCTATCCTTCACGACACAGAACCATACCACTACAACCAATATGGCTCACTGTTTGGATGGGATCAGCTCATGAATGAAGAATGAGCCCAAGTAAGAAAGAGGTGATGTGCATGGGTAGAGGAAAGTATATTGAAGAGTCTTTGCTTGAAGTCACACCCACAAATGGGCAATGCAGTCTAGGAATCCAGTCTAGGACTACTCTTGGATTCCTTGCTGATGCTGAGCTCTCACTTAGCAGCATCCATGAGTAATACATTCTATCATCTCCAGTTGGCTAGGACACGTCATCCCATCCTGGTGGATGTGATCTGGCCTCGCTTATTCATATCTTTGACTCCTCTTGACTGGGCTTGTCTACATTTACCGGGGGATCGACGCACAGCGATCGCTGCATCAGCGGTCGATTTAGCAGGTCAACTCCTGTACTCCACCAGATTGAGAAGAGTAAGGGGAGTCGACGGGAGAGCGTCTCCCATCGACATCGCGTAGTGTGGACCCAGCAGAAAGTAGATCTAAGCTACATTGACTTGAGTTACGCTATTCACATAACTCAAATTGCGTAGCTTAGATCGAATTTTCCCTTTAGTGTAGTCAAGGCCTGGATTACAGCAATGTGATATACTTGGGCATGAAACTTCAGTCCTTAGGAAACTCATACTAGTACAGAACCCTGTACTAGTCTTGTCTTCAGCAACACAGGCTACCATAAGAACATCCGACCTGTCCTCAGCTCTCTACTCTGGCTTCCCATAATATCAAATCAAGTTCAAGGCCTTCAGTTTTCAAGGTGCTCCAGGGCCTAGACCTGGGATAGACCCCCTAGAGCTCTGGGATAAAGACTGTGGTTAACAACTATGCTCCTCTGGCACAATGAATCCCTCTACCATAAATCTTATAGATTACCTTAGATCTTATCTGTCTGAGGAGCAAAGCTTTCTCAGGGGCTGGTCTGAAACTGTGGAATGACCAATACAAACATCACCACCTTCTGCTCCATGCGTAAGGCACATTTTTTGATCTTACCTTCTCTAATAAACATGACAACATGTGTGTATAAAAAAGCCCTACCAAAACAAAACACTCCACAGCACACATTTCTCCTCTGGGGGAGGAGGGGTGGATAACAGAACAAACAACATGTGATAGGATGTGTAGTCAGTCACATTACTTAATGTAGTAATAGAAGGCATTCTGCTACAACGGTGATGAGCATAGTATAAGAATCTATATAGCACAGAATAGAATTTAGAAAGTTCCCAACACATAGTGGGGGCTACCATTAATAAATAATAATAATAATAATTGTCTGAACCATGCACCATGCCTTATCTCAGCTATCCTCAGGGGCAGGGATTGATGAGGTTGCACCCACATCAGGGTGGCTATGGGAAATTCTTTTAAAATTAAAATATTTCCAAAGTAGAGCTGAATAAAAAAAGTTTGCATGGAAGTGCAGACTAGCCAATCATTTTCTATATTCTTAGTTATTGATGCAGTTTCACTCCAATGTTGCCATTTAATTAGCAGAGAAAGGAACAGGTGGCCAAAGGCCCATCATGCACAACAGCCAGTGATATCCAAACCTCGTGACCATCAGCCCTATAACTTGGAGGCAGAGGTTGGAGGGAGACACTCACAAGGACACATTTCTGTCAGGTATCCTTTATTTCAAGATGCCCCTGTCATTTTAGTCCCAAAGTTCCCTACAACTCACACATTTGGGGTTCCCTCTCTTTTATTGTTGGAAATTATTGGCATCTGAAAGAAATAAAAATCAAATTGTGGCTATAAAGACTTATAGCCTTCATGGTTTGTACTCAGTTTACCTCAGAGACTGCCTCCCCTTGTGCTGTGCCCCAAATATTGAGATAATCTAGAGAATATTACTTGTGGTATGCTAGCTTTAGATGGGCAGAGTGTTCTCAATGGCCTATAATCCTGTAATTCACTTCCCCCCTTTAGTATGATGTGGCAAATGTGATGACATTCTCAGCACACAGTAAGACCTGTCCAGTCGCATTCAGGCTTTTTCTGAGGGTGTGGAATGAACATAGTCGTAATGAGTAAAGAAGATTTGAAATGTTTCACTGGATTTGATGTAAATTTAGAGGAGTGGTATAGTTTTGTTTGTAAACTTTGCATATACACGTAGAGAGATTGATTGGTGTATTGTATAAACTAGTCAAATAAATAAGTGGTCAGTGGAAAACTCCCCACCAGATATTTGGAACCCATGTCATTTTGTACCAGGTTTTTAATATTTATATATATATATATATATATTTATAATGACTATCACTCGTATTAGAGTATGACTGCGACTGGAAATCAGTTCCCACAAGTAGGGTTCAGGAGACATGCCACAGCAAGTTGGTATCTATGTTCCCTCCTACTGTTGGCCAAAGTGACATGACGATATTCTGTTGCTCATTCTGCTTCCTTTGTAGTGGAGTGCTAAGCTCACATGTCATGGGCCGTTATCCTCCCAGAACATTAAGTCCAGCCTGGTAGATGGTATGTGCCACTTGATGCAACCCTGGTAGCAGAGTTTGGGATGGCCTTCCTATGGCCTTTTTCAAATTCACTGTATGAAACTCTGTTAGACAGTTGATTGTTATCCATCCCACGTCATTTGCCTCCGCACTAGCCAGGGGCAGCAGGTTTGTATAATTTTTGGGGGTGCCCAGAATGGGTCCAAATCCCGCCCCCCCCACCTGCCTAAGGCTCTGGGAGGAAGTTTGGGTGTGGGAGGGGTGCAGGCTCTGGGAGGGAGTTTGGGTGCTGGGTGCATGCTCTGGGCTGGGGTAGGGGATTGGGGTGCAGGAGTGGGTGAGGGATGTGGCGCTTACCTCGGGTGGCTCCCGAAAGGGACCTGCACAGCCCTCTGGCAGCAGCTCCTAGGCAGGGATCTGGGGAGGTCTCCGTGCACCGTTGCCCACAGGCACTGCCTCCGCAGCTCCCATTGGCCACAGTTCCTGGTCAATGGGAGCTGCGGAGTTGGCACTCGGGGCAGGGGCAGCATGCAGAGACACGCACACACACCCCGGGGACCATAGGGCCAGTTCCGGCCACTTCCAGGAGTGGCACAGAGCGAGGCCAGGCAAGAAGCCACCTTAGCCCTGCTGCACTGCTGGCAGTGGCGGCAGTGGCTGGGGGCCCCTGGGCCCTTTTAAATTGCCTGGGGGCGGCAGGCGGGGTTGGGAGATGCTCCAGGGGAGGCTTTCGCATGCGGCAGGCAGGGCCGGGAGATGCTCTGGGGGAGGCTGGCAGGGCCGGGGGAGAGACCCAGCCCCAAACATTGGTAGAGCTGGGCCCCCAGGCCCTGAATATTCCTGGAGCATGGGCACCATGGGCCCATATAACTCGCCACCCCTGGCACTAGCATTGCTTCCATGCTTAGCATGGCTGCCAGCCGAAGTACTTCCTTGTTGATGATTTTGTCAGACCATTTGATTCCCATTATGCTGCGCAGGTGGTAGTGTTGCAGAGAGTTAAGTTTTTGGATGTGGTGATGATAAAGGGGGCAGGTCTCTAACGAGTACAGAGGACAAGGCAGCACAACAGCTCTGTAAACTTGGCATTTTATGGACACTTTGACTCCCCCATCTTGTCAATAGTCTTTTTTCTGTAGATGTTCGAAAGCTCAGGCAGCTGACTTTAAGCGTGCTGAAGGTTCTTTGGCAATGCTGGTGTCGTCAGTAACCATGCTACCTAGGTAGCAGAAGGACTTGAAGTTGTTTAATTGGCAGCAGTTCAATTTTATTTCTGGTGGTAATGGAAGTGATGGGTTTCTGCCAGGAGATGGTTGGTACAGGATTTCTGTTTTCCTTACATTAATATAGAGGCCAGAAAGGGATACGGCAGGGGCAGAGGAATTCAGTAAACGTTGCAGGTCATTCTGGGAAAGGATGACGAATGCTGAGTCGTTGGTATACAAAGGTCCTTTACTTCACTTTGCTGGGATTTGCTTTGGGCCTTGAATCAGTGGAGGTTTAGAAGTCTGCCATCAAATCGTGTTGTTAGAGCGACAGCTGTGGTGGTAGTACGTGCGGCGATTTCTAGCACTCCAGCCGAAAACGAAGTAAACAATGTGGGGCAAGCACACAGCCCTGTTTAACCCCATGAGCTACAGGAAAGGGATCAGATGAGTCAGCACCCATTGATACAGGAGCCTGCATGTTGTCATGGAAGCAGCGTATAGGGTTGCTTATTTTGTCTAGGCTGCCAAACTTTGCAAGAAGGCACCAGAGAGCAGAGCGTCTGACAGAGTCAACAAAGGCAATGTACAGGGGCATTTGTTGTTCAACAGCTTTCTCCCGTCACTGGTGTAAGGTAAATATGCCGGCAGTGCTGTGTGATGAACGAAAACCACACTGGGATTCAGGGAGTACATCATCTGTGATAACCTGAAGCCTTTTCAGCAACAGCTTACCAAGGGTTCTCCCAGCAATGGGAGGAGCAAAATGCCATGATAATTGCTGCAGTCGTGTCTGTCCCCTTTGCACTTATAGATAGTCACGATTTTGGCATCTTTCAAATCCTGGGGTAAAATCTTGTTTTCCGAGCAGAAAGTAAATAGGTCTGGCAAAGCTTTGTGAAGTGTAGGACCATTGTGTTTCAGCACTTCAGCTGGGATTTCACTGGCTCCAGCTGCCTTCCCATAAGTGCATTCATAGCCTCCTCCAAAGTTGGTGGATCTTCAAGTTCAAATCAAACTGGACTTGGCTTGACTGAGTCTCCTATTTGATCATTTGCGCTCAACTCACAATTGAGGAGCGTGGCAAAATGTTCTTCCCATCTTTTTAGTATCATACTGTGCTCAGTGAGGAGTGTGGTGCTGTCAGTGGACAGGTTTGGACAATTATTGGCTCTTCCTGGTCCGTAAATGGACTTTAACTCCTGAAAAAACAACCTCGGGTGTTATTAGTATCAGCAAGAGCTTGTAGTTCTATTGCTTTATTTCTCCACCAAGAGTACCAGGTTAACTCAAGTAAATTCTCCATTATCTTCATATATTACCTCAGCATTTATCTATTTAGACAAAGATGCATTTTTTCTTTTCTATCTTGCTTTTGTACTATACCCATCACCATTCTGTCACCTTAAGAAAGGCAGACAATCAGATAAAAGGCATACATTAGGAGAAAAATGCTGGCTAAGTAACCCTCTGTCTATGCTCAAATGACAGATTTGAAACAAGTTAAAAAAACTTGAATTCTTAAAACACCCAAATCCCCAATTAGCATGTGAAATTCTCTTTCTCTGTCTGCTAGAAAGGTGAGCAAGCCATAAAGCTGGCTATGGTAATTGAACAAAATATGTTAATACACTCGTTCCTCTTACAGTGCTTAGGGAGATATACTCCCTGTAGAATCTCTGATTATCAGATTATCTAGAAGACGCCACATTTTTAATTTATCTCATTTTTTTATAAGCTGTGCTAATAAAATCTGCACCCCATGGAAACCCCCTGCTCATTAGCTATTACCCAGCCTCAGGCGGCACAAGTCTGTTTACATTACAAATAAAAGATAAAATATGCTCATTGCCAGCTTTCCCACTCCCAAGGGACAAATGTCATGAATCCATCCTGCAAAACTATCTCTTCACTGCTCTCACCTGACTTCCCATTGCCCCCGGATACTCTGCCTTCATTTATCTCTTTTGGACTTAACAAACCACTACAACTACCTTAGATCAATTTCTTAAATCACAGTTTAATTATTTAGAGAGGAAGTGAGCTTTTGCTCTCCATTAAAACAACAATCCTTACCCCCAAGGAACAACATTAAATCATTGTTTAATCCTTATTACTGCCTTAGGCCTCCCTTGGTACTGTGGTGCTGCTGAAACTTCATTTCAATATTTACCACTTAGATCACTTAAGGGCTGTCAGCTTTAATAAAATTTTATCAATTGGATACTTATATTATTCATAGTTTCATAAAAATAGGAAGGTCTGCCTAGGTATTTCCTATCATATATGAGTTAATTCCTTTGACTGCTAAGGGATTTCATTTTATTAACATTTGTAGGTAATGTGAGTGATTTTTTAACTGGTACATTTTGCATGAATTTACTGAACAATGTCACACCAAGTTAAATGAATTTTGCTGTATGCATCACTAAGTTTACAACTGCAAACACATGAATCAAAAAACAACCAGGTTGAATTTATTGTTCTGCATCCAAGAGACAAAGACTTAAAAAGATATTTCCGTGTTGATAATTATACATAGTGTATAGTATAGCAATGTGCGGTTAGTTGTGTAGTGGGAATAGCACAAGCTCTTGGTTTGCAGGTGGTTCTGGTGTCAGGGAACCTGTTAGAAGACTTCCCATGTTTGATGAAATGTGGCTCACCAATGTGATTTGGCAAGGATGGCCTCTAATAAATCAATTAGCTAATAAGTTAATGGTAGTAGGATATGATTTTATATGCAACTCAGTTCAATGCCAATCAGCGAATAGCTGCTAAAATAATGAAGCGATTTCCAGTGGTTTGATATTTAACTTATTTTGTATTAGTAGAAATGGTCAAATCCTTCTGCTTCTATACTCAAGCCACTTTGAAGCAAGGGGTTCTACAGAGAAGTGTCACAGAACCCAGCAGCTGGTATTGCAGCTTCAGAGCTGCAATAGCTCCTTCAGTACTTACATTCCATTATGCAATCTAGATCCTTGAATCATCTTAGACCCAGTGTCCCACCTCTATACGGGCAGACCCTATAGATTCTGCTTTGAGCACTCAGGGTGTCACTTTACAGAGACTCCTCAAATCCATCTCTCATTCTCCATGAAATGAAACCATATTGGTCCCATTGAAGCCAGGGTCTTCCCTGAACATAGAGGAGAGGACAAAGTTTACCTCCAAGTTTGTATGAGTCTATACTTTAGGGAAAAGGGTATTTGAGTTTACTTCAAGAATAATTAATCTATGGGAAAATATTGACTCCAAAAATTTTGCAGAATAAGAGTAATGAAAATATCCACAGTCACATCGGGCAGGCTAAAACACATGTGCTGTAAAAACCATGACTCCCTCTTTAAATAGAAAGAGGATAACAGAGGATAATTAAGGCTCAAAGAAGTCCTCAATTCTCTTCCACCCCTTTGTGCCCCCCACACAAAGTTCTTGATCATCTTTGTAAGTCCAAGGATACCCAGTGCACCACAACATTCAGTTGTGCATTTTCCACTTCCTGCAGATTTGTCCCTACATCAATGCTTCCAGCTGATCTGTCCCTAAGGTACTGCAGCAACCAAGGCACCTCTGGCTGAAGAACCTGGATATTAAAGAGCCTGGGTAATATTTTCAAAAGCACCTACCTGACTTAGAAGCCTAAGTCCCATTTTCAAAAGTGACAGGTACATAGAAGCATCACCCTCACTGAAAGTCTCACCGAAAATAGGATTCTGGCTCCTAAATCACTAAGATGCTTTTTAAACTTTTATCCCCATTTAAGTCCACCTGAGTGAGGCTGGAATTCTCACAGGTGGTGTGTACAATTGATAAAGAAAATAGTAAAAAAAAAAAAAAAAAATTAAAATATCATATAAAGCTTTTTTTCATCAGCTTTATAACTGATCAAACCTTCCTTCCCGCAGATTGTGAAGACTTGCTTAGTGTTTTTGTCAAAAGTTGAGATTTCAATTAAAATTTTTGTTGAAAATTGAAATTTGAAAAATTTCAACCAGCTCTAGTGGCGTGAATCTCATAGAAGCTATGAATTGTGTCTTGTGTTATGAAATATTTACATATGTACTAATTATTAATTTACATTCTATAAGGGCCCCAATGTGCTAGGTGGTGTATGCACATACATGGAAATCTCAGGGCTCATCTCTACTTACCATGGATCGACACTCTGGCGATCGATCCATCAGGGGGGGTCTATTTAGTGGGTCTAGTGAAGACCTCCTAAATCGACTGCCGATCACTCTCCCGTTGACTCCATTGACTCCACCAGAACGAGAAGCATAAGAGAAGTTGACAGGAGAGTTTCTCCCATCGACCCAGCGCAATGAAGACACCGCAATAAGTTGACCTAAGATACGTAACGTAGCTGGAGTTGCGTAACTTAGGTCGACTTAGCCCAGTAGTGTAGATCTGCCCTAAGTCTCACATACAACAAAAAGATGATCCCTGCTCCAATGGGTTTACAATCAGAGTAATATGAGAGACAACAGAAGGATACAACAGAGAAATAACAATGAGACAATTAGAGTAAAAGTCAGGATCACAGCACACCTTCTGCCTAGAGCTTTTCATATTATTAAAAGACAAAAAAGTCTCTATCTTTAAGTGGAAAGCTGATAGTTAACATTAAAAGCTGAAAGAGATATGGATCAAGGAACACCACAATTAAAAATGTCTAAGAATTTAAACATTCGGAAATAAGCTAAGAGTAAATCTTGCCATTTTCGGGACAGTCTTCTTAGTGGAAGCTACAGTGGAGCAGACTAAAAGCAGCACATATAAAATTACCTGGTTGCAACCTCAGCAATGGAGTCTCGAGCACAGCTCCGTAATAAAATTGCTACTATATTAAGCATTTGAATGCTGGGTGATACAGAGGAGAGATTGGGGCCTCATATGCTGTCTGGTAAACCAACTGTGATTTTAACTAAAAGCAGATGCTTGGAGAGAGAATAGGTGCAACTTGCTCTTTCATGCAAGTCACGCTCAATTCACAACCATTTTCTTAGATGTACACCTTCAGCACAGGAGTTCATATGGCCTAAATTGAATGTAATAATCCAGACGGGAGTACATTGATTCTGCATCCTTTCAACTAAAGAGTCATATTATGCAGCTCTTTCATTTCAAAGCAAATAAAAATGTGAGCTATTCACTGCAACTGAGAGCGCAGGGACTTTAATCTTTACATTATCCCTATGAAGATGCTTTCTATTTCTGTTTATTGTGCCTTGCTAAGCTTATTGCTGGTGCTTAAGAAATAACGAGTAAAAGACAAATGATTCAGGGGATTGGTAACACTAACTTTCACTTCTTGATGACTGGTTCTAATTCAGCTCAGGTCAATTGTAACTGAAGGTTACCAGCTGGTGGCAGTTCAGTGGCCTATGTAAAATGAGTTCATCATCTGAATACATTTCCTGGTGGACAGTTGCCCACCTAAAAACAAACAAAGACCTGGTGCTATTAATGGTAGATAGTCACAATTTTGGCATCTTTCAAATCCTGGGGTAAAATCAGGAGTTAATGGTGCCCTATGTCAACAGCTATGAGGAGGTGAATGGGGATAGAAACTGAACTGTGCACCTAATGAGAGACAAACCTGTTAGGCTGATGCAGATTGGAGAGGAAACTTGCTCAAGGTGTACCAAACCATTCTCTTCTTATGTAGGACTTTTGCCTTAAAAGCTGTCAATCCAGTACCTTTCATGAACAGTAAATTCACTTAAAAAGAAAGCAGGTTATCTAGACCAGAACTGTACTCAGCTTTGATCTTATTTTCTCAATACATTTCTTTGTTTCATGTAAAACCTATTTTACTTCTTGATGCACTTTTAAAGGTGTCTTCGGGGCAGTTTGGTATAGATCAGGGGTCTGAAACATGTGGCCCGCCAAGCTCCCCATGGCCCCCCGCCCCTCCTCCAAGTTATTTCCTGCGACCGCCAAGCTCACCTACACTTGCTGCCCCCCCCCAGTGTGCTGTGTCCCCGCTCTTCTGCCTACCTCCAGGTGCTTAGCACTTTCCAAGAGGGAGGGGGAGGAGTGGGGAGCTGTGTGCTCAGGAGAGGAAGCAGAGAAGAGGCAGGGCAGGGGCCGGGATTTGGGGAAGTTGTTGGAATGGGGCAGGGAGGGGGCGGAGTTGGGGTGGGGACTTTGGGGAAGGGGTTGGAATGGGGGCGGGGAAGGGGTTGGAGGGGGCGGGGCCTCATGGAAGGGGTGGAGTGGGGGGTGAGGCTGGGGGTGTGTCAGTGATGCGGGCCTCAGGCCAATGTACTAGTCCTCATGTTGCCCTTGTGGTCATTAGAGTTTGAGATCTCTGGTGTAGATGTATTTCTTCCAAACTGCATCCTTCAGTGTGGGAGGGATTTTTGCAGGACATTTCTCTTTGCCATCCTCCCACTGTCCATGTGCTAGAGTCAGATATTTCCAAATTGCATGAGGTTGCCACCTTATGGAGCTTCCTACTGACAGAATATATTTTTTGTTACATGTGGAGGTGTTAATCCTCTGGTAATCAACCCTTTATTTAGTTCAGTTAAAATGAGAGTCACATTATTTTGCACTTTTGTTGCTGATATTTATAGGTTTTGTTTTGTTTAAAGAGCTAGTTGGTGTTAACAACTCTAGTAATATATCAAATAAAAATTATATAGCACCAATTCAGCTAGTGATCCAATCCTGGGCCTTGTCCACACCAGAAAAAGCTATAAGAGTTTTTCTGCATAAGTACAGCTCCACTGCTGGAAGCTGTCGTACAGACAGCCCTTAGCCCGTCTATGCTACAGCTTCCAATGTTGGTAACACCAGTGCAGAAAAATGTGTACAAGTCTTCCCTTTATATGCACCCCTAACAAGTCTGTTACAACAGTTTCCTTCTATAAGTGACTGTAGCCTTATAAGGAGAATCTTGGGCAAATTTTAAAGTAATTTATTATCAGGGAATAATGGCTCCATGTCTAGTTGGCAGCCGGTTTCAAGCGGAGTGCCCCAAGGGTCGGTCCTGGGACCGGTTTTGTTCAATATCTTCATTAATGATCTGGAGGATGGTGTGGACTGCACCCTCAGCAAGTTTGCAGATGACACTAAACTGGGAGGAGTGGTAGATACGCTGGGTACAGAGAAGGGCCACTAGGATGATCAGAGGAATGGAAAACCTGTCGTATGAAAGGAGACTCGAGGAGCTCGGGTTGTTTAGCCTAACCAAAAGAAGGCTGAGGGGGGATATGATTGCTCTCTTTAAATATATCAGAGGGAGGGAGAGGAATTATTTCAGCTCAGTACTAATGTGGACACGAGAACGAATGGATATAAACTGGCCATGGGGAAGTTTAGGCTTGAAATTAGATGAAGGTTTCTGACCGTCAGAGGGGTGAAATATTGGAACAGCCTTCCGAGGAAAACGGTGGAGGCGAAGGACCTGTCTGGCTTCAAGATTAAGCTAGATAAGTTTATGGAGGGAATGGTTTAATGGGATAACGTGATTTTAGTCAAATGAACAGCGTGCCATCGCTGTAAATAGTATCAATGGCTGATGAGGGTCTGGCTGGAGAATCTTGCCTACATGCTCGGGGTTCTACTGATCGCCATATTTGGGGTTGGGAAGGAATTTTCCTCCAGGGTAGATTGGCAGAGGCCCTGGAGGTTTTTTGCCTTCCTCCGCAGCATGGGGCAGGGGTCACTAGCTGGAGGATTCTCTGCTACTTGAAGCCTCTAAACCACAGGATTTGGGGACTTCAACAGCAGAGTCAAGGGAAAGGGGTTGGGATGGCTTTGTGGCCTGCATCATGTGGGAGGTCAGACTAGATGATCATAATGGTCCCTTCTGACCTTAAAGTCTATGAGTCTAGAGTCTATGGAGGGTAGGGATAGGATACAGAGGGACCTAGACAAATTAGAGGATTGGGCCAAAAGAAACCCGATGAGGTTCAACAAGGACAATTACAGAGTCCTGCACTTAGGATGGAAGAATCCCATTCACTGTTACAGACTAAGGACCGAAAGGCTAGGAAGCAGTTCTGCAGAAAAGGACTTAGGGGTTACAGTGGACGAGAAGCTGGATATGAGTCAACAGTGTGCCCTTGTTGCCAAGAAGGCTAACGGCATTTTGGGCTGTATAAGTACGGGCATTGCCAGCAGATCGAGGGACGTGATCATTCCCCTCTATTCAACATTGGGGAGGCCTCATCTGGAGTACTGTGTCCAGTTTTGGGCCCCACACTACAAGAAGGATGTGGAAAAATTGGAATGAGTCCAGTGGAGGGCAACAAAAATGATTAGGGGACTGGAACACATGACTTATGAGGAGAGGCTGAGGGAACTGGGATTGTTTAGTCTGCAGAAGAGAAGAATGAGGGGGGATTTGATAGCTGCTTTCAACTACCCGAAAGGGGGTTCCAAAGAGTATGGATCTAGACTGTTCTCAGTGGTACCTGATGACAGAACAAGGAGTAATGGTCTCAAATTGCAGTTGGGGAGGTTTAGGTTGGATATTAGGAAAAACTTTTTCACTAGGGAGGTGGTGGAATCTCCTTCCTTAGAGGTTTTTAAGGTCAGGCTTGACAAAGCCCTGGCTGGGATGATTTAGTTGGGAATTGGTCCTGCTTTGAGCAGGGGGTTGGACTAGATGACCTCCTAAAGTCCCTTCCAACACTGATATTCTATGATTCTATGAAACAGATTATTTACTTTGGATTTTGTTACTTCCCACTTTAGTTCTCTATGTGGACCAAGTCCACAATCTATTAATTATTCAATACTGATTTACAAGAGTCTGAAATGTATATTGTTCATGCAGATTCTGTTTTGTTCAAAATAAAAAAGTAACATATTACATATACATATGCATATACACATAATTAAAATGCTAGCCATGGGCTTTTCTTTGATGTTTAGACATTACCCACGGTCTCTAATTTATTCTTATAATAATAATATAATAATAAATGGAGATATCCCATCTCCTAGAACTGGAAGGGACCTTGAAAGGGCATTGAATCCAGCCCCATGCCTTCACTAGCAGGACCAAGTACTGATTTTGCCCCAGATCCCCAAGTGGCCCCCTTATAACACCCCATGAGATTTTTACATTTTACAGATGGGGATGATACCACCTCACAAGAGGTGGTAAAAGCCAGATTTTTGTAAGTATGTAGGCACCTAAAGATGCAGATAGGCACCTAGTGGGATCTTCCAAAGGGCCAAGGTGCCAAACTATGGGAGTTAGGCACCTACATGCTTTTGAAAATCCCATGAGGCACCTATCTACACCTTTAGATGCCTAATTCCTTTAAAAATCTGGCCCTAAGTGACTTGACCGAGGTCACACTGGATGTCTTTGGCAGAGAAGGGCCTTGACCCTGGGTCTCCCAAGTCCTAGGCTAGTGCTTAAACCAGAACTTGAAAATGCTTCCCCTAAACCTCTTACAATTTTTGGTATTTTGGCCTCTGCTCTCCAATCCATGTGTAAATTGAATTTACAGATTCACCTCTGATTAGATATGCTCTGGTCTTTTGAATCTAACCCAAAACATGATAACAACATTCACTATATATACTACACTACTATATGAAAAAAGTGTATAGTATGACCATGCAAGGGTTTTATTTTTGTTCCTACCCTGTGCCAGTCTTCAATACAGTACCAAAGACTGTGAACAGTGTCATTTTGCTAACATTGTATCTACATTTGGTTTTTCTCAAATTCGGTAATGAAAGAAAGTCTGCAATCAGAGAGAGATCTGCAGAAGCAATTTTGCAGAAAAAAAGAAAACAGAATCCCATGTTTTGGGAATATGAAATTAACTGTAAAAAAAGTGTGAATAAAACTGTCACATCACAAAGTTTACTCTACATTGCATTTTATGTGGAAAATTTATCTTTTCAGATCAGTCCTTTTCTAAGAGTCGGTTTATTATCAAACTGAATGCGATTCTATTTTTATAAAGTGATCACAATAAACAGTGGAAAGAAAAGACAGATTGAAATGCAGTAAAAATTATGTATGTTATTTTGAGACACTGTGGGCTTGTCAGATACTTGAGAAGAATTTTATGAAAATGTAATTAAACTCCAAAATCAAATCACTTTTTCCTTCCCATTATAAATGGACCATTTTATAACAAGGCATATTAAGAATACTTGTCCTCCTAAGATTATGAAAAAATGTTGTTTACTTTTATTATCATGCATTATATTATGAATCACAGCCTGCAAGTGCCTACACCCCTTTAAAGAAACTAATTGCAAGCCACTTTCAATATTTCTTCTTTTTTAATTTAATACCCTCAGAGAGACATAATTGGGCTGGAGGGGAGAGTATTCACTGAAGTCATGAATTTGCTGTATAAATACAAACAAGTAAGAGAGCTAATACAGTAAGGGAATATGGGATTAATTTTGAAATTGTCTGATTAGTGGATTGTTGCCCATCAATAATTGCCTTATATTTTCCCAAGGCCTGTCTTTATTGGAGTCTGGCAAGCGCATCTGCCTACAGAGTCCGTCAATCAGTTCTTGCAGCTGGGAGGGTCTTTAGAGAGACCACAATTGAAAGCCTGTTGGGGCAAGTTGTTGGACAAAGCAATATATACTTGCCATGAGAATCAGAGCAATCTGTTCCACTGATAACATTTTACTTACTAAAATTTTCCTATTCTATTTGACAACAGCTATTTGAATATTTATTTTTGCAAAGTGCTGCTACCTAACCTGTGCCTTAAAAAATAAAGTTTCTATAGGATACAGAAAAAGCACTGCATAAATTTAAACATCATTATGCATTTGTGTGTCATGGGACTGTTTTGTTTTGTTTTGTTTTTCCTGGGAAGATGAATTTTTCTCCCTTAGGGTGCTGTTATGAGTTGCATGCAACAGCTGGAATTTTACAAGCAACACAAACTACTGGGAATATTAAAAAAAAGTTTCAGAAAAGTCACCCTGAGAGTTAGGAATGGATGATGCTAAGGTGCAATTTCATTTAATTAATTGTCTAAATAAGTAACTCATTCAGGGAGAGAGAGAGAGAGTTAACCCTTTTTTGTATTCTGCATTAATACAAATCAATAAACCTGTACCCTCAATAGAATGGAACCTGAACATAACAAAGATCACATCGTTTGATCATAGGACAAGGATCTGTTGACTGAACTCACCACAAACATCCTACTTTTAAAACCACCCCCAAAAAAGTTTCAGAACTCCTGATGGTCTGTTTGCTGCATGTCCATTTCTAGAAATATTTATGTCTCTCTACCTTGCCAGCAATCAGCCAAAAATATACAAAAATGGATTGGCATGTGAAGACACTTTGTTTATGAACAGAAATAAAATGATAATAGAACAAAGATGGCAAGATATTTATATTTTTAGTTTTGTTCTATGATTGGTATAATGAATATTGTTTTCAGCTGCGATTACAATTTACATTATTGTCAGATAAGAAGCTGAATTATCTGCCCCTATATCTGAAGCACTGTGAAATGCTGAAATTATTTATTACCAATGCAAAGCTAGCTTGCTAACTTTAAGGACATTTTGTCCCACATTGTTATGAATGGCAAAGCTTTGATCTCCTTTACTTTCTGAGGAACAACCCTGAATGGCTAATTATTCTATACTCTGCACCACTGGTATATACCTATCTGCCAAGTGACTCGACATCATGAAAATATTGAAATTCATCTTAGCCTGAAATGACACACAACAATGTCTCAGTCTGGTTCTCTTTAATGAGGACTCAATGCATTACAATATTGTTTACCATGCAGATAAGATTCTCAAACTGAAGAACAAGGTTTTCCAAAAGACCCCTCAGCCCCCCACTCCCTTTTCATAAAGAGACAAGATTCTTCAAACAAGACACCTCTCAAGCTGGGTTGAGGAAAGAATGGGGCGGATCTGGGGGGGTTAACTGGGGCGTCGCTCTCAAGGGCATCCCCCAAAACGAGTGCTTCTGGCCCCCGTGATGTTTTGCCGGACTGGGTAGGTGAGCAGGAGGAGGAAGGGCAGCAATGACTAAACTCATGTCCCGATCCCTTCTCCTTGCAGACCCCTGTCAAGGTTGCCAAGGCCTTGGCGATGGGGGTGGCTGGAACTACTTCTTCGCCAACTGAGGTATATGCAGACCCAGAAAGAGGAGGGTGGACTGAGTGTCCTTCTGCCCATGCAGCCTCACAACTGTCCGCTCTGCAAAAAGTCCAACCCCATCAAATGGGAGGTCCTGGATTGAGGACTGCATCTCCTGTGATAGGCCCGCAGTCTGAAGCCAGTAACTGCACCTCATGACCACCACCGAAGGAACCACCCTGGCCTACGAATCAGCTGCGTCCCACGCCATTTGGAGGGAGCACCTTGCCGTTATGGTACCTTCCTCAAGAAGAGCCCCGAATTCTTGGGCCAAGTCCTGGGACAGGGAGTTCTTGAATTTTCTGAAGGAGTCCCATAAGTTAAAGTTATATCTCCCCAAAAGAGCCTGGTGGTTTGCGACCCTGAACCGAAGGCCGGCTGTGGAATACATTTTCCTTTCAAAAAGATCCAGCCTCGTGGCTTCTTTATTTTTGGAGGTAGAACTGGATTGTCTCTGTCTGTATTCCTCGTTGGCCACTGAAACAACCAACGACCCCAAGGGAAGGTGGGTGTATAAGTATTCGAACCCCTTGGCTGGGAAGAAATACTTGTTTTCAGCTCTCTTGCAGGTGGGTGGGATTGAGGACGGAGTTTGCCAGAGGGCTTTAGCAATCTTTAGGACCCCATCGTGCACCGGGAGCATGACATATGTGGGGGCTGATGTGGAGAGCACATTAAACAAGGTGCCCGATTGCTCCGCCGTCACCACCACCTCTAGGGCTAAGTTTGTGGCCACCCTTCAGAGCAGGGCTTTGTGCTCCTTAAAATCATCCGGTGGACTAGCATGGGAGGACACCACAACAACCTCATCTGGAGAAGATGAGGATGTCTGGAGCACCGGGGAAGGGCCAGGGCTTCATCCCCATGAGGGAAGGAGGTTTTGGGATGGGCACACAACCCTGGCATCCGACTGCACTTTGCGCACCGATCCCAGTGCCATCTATTGCTTTTCTGAAGCAGCAACCAACAATGGGTGTGAAGGAGACACTGGCATACCTCAGGCACTCCAGTAGAGACATTGCACCAGCCACCTGCCCTGCTGCAGGATGGCATCGTGGAGGTGGACTCCATTTCAGGAGCCCCGTGGGTGCTGCCCTGGTGAAGGGCTGAACTTGCTTCCCATGCCAGAGAAATCCCCTTACGGTGACCACGGTGGGGCTGTCGACGCCTGAGTCTGGCGGCTAACTGTCACAGTAGGTGAACGATGCCTTGAATACGCATATTGGTACCGGGAGCATGGAGATCGGTACCATGTTGGGGAATGTTCCCACGGTCTAGGTGTCGGCAGCTTACATCAAGGAGATGGTTGCTGGGAGGATGACCGGTGCTGGCTATATAGTGACCAGCGTCTACCTCTGGGTCAACCTCGTCAAGAGGGTGGAGACCGGGAGTGTCGTGCAGGCAATCTGAAGTGACGAACTGATGATCTGGGTTGATGTGGGGCGCGACAACAGAGTGCTGCCTTGGCTCCAGGGACCAGCGCCGTTCGCTTGCCCTCTGGGAGGTTGCTATGGCTGGCTTGCCCTCATAGGGAGCCTTTGCTCAGGTCATCGCAACATGCGGTGCCGGCTGCGCTAGGAGAGTCCTTTGCTCTCTGGGTGCCTGGAGGGCCTGGGAAGGTGGCAGCTCTGCCAAGAGTCTGGGACCCCTACTACTCCCTGGAGTCAGTGCCGGATCCCTCGGAGGGCTAGAAGGCCCCACAGAGGGGGCCCCCCATGTTGTTCCATGGCAGATGGGCGGCCCGATCAGGGTCCTTTACCTGTTGCCCCTTGGGTCTTTCATGCTCGGTGCTGGGTCACGCTGTGACGTTGCACTTTATATGATTTTATGAAAATATGCTAATGAGTGTAACTATAATGTAACTGGAATATGCTTCATGCAAAAGGTCTCTTGTAAGGTATTATTACAAAGCTTATAATCTACTGAGTGTGGTCATCCTATTTGTATGAATGTATCATTCTTGTATCTGAACCTAGAAATATGAACTATAACTCTGAGGGCCTATTGTAATTATGCAAAGTGTGGGCCATTAATGGTGGTTTGGAATCTTGATGGCTCCCATTAACCAGGACAATTGTCTGCAGATGGCTCTGTTTACTTGTAAGTCTTCCTGTATACATGTGTGCGGGTAAGTGAGTAATGAAGTCTTACAGTGACATGTGATCATGTCACCTGAACTGAAATCCATCTTTAACCTGGTGCTTTTCCATTGGGGGGAGGGGGGGAGGTGGATCCAGAGAGACAAAAGATTCCTGCCCTGTGCCAAAGCTATATAAAGGGGTGGAACAGAACAAAGGGGGCAGCAATCATGAAAAATCCCCTAGCTACCACCTGAGCTGGGACAAGGGCTGGACCAGGGGAAAGGATTGTGCCCAGACTAAGAAGGCATCCAGTCTGTGATAGAAGCTTATTGAAACATCTGAGGGTGAGGTTTTAAATATCTGTATTTAGTTTTCTTACTGTATTAGGCGTAGACTTACATGTTTTATTTTATTTTGCTTGGTAATTCACTTTGTTCTGTCTGTTACTACTTGGAGCCACTTAAATCCTACTTTCTGTATTTAATAAAACCACTTTTTACTTATTAATTAACCCAGAGTATGTATGAATATGAGTTTACCCTGTATAAGCTTTATACAGGGTAAAACGGATTTATTTGGGGTTTGGACCCCATTGGGAGTTGGGCATCTGAGTGTTAAAGACAGGAACACTTCTTAAGCTGCTTTCAATTAAGCCTACAACTGTTAGGAAACGTGGTTCAGACCTGGGTCTGGGTTTGCAGCAAGCTAGTGGGTCTGGCTCAAACCAGGCAGGGCACTGAAGTCCCAAGCTGCCAGGGAGGGCAGGAAAGCAGGGGCAGAAGTAGTCTTGGCACATCAGTTGGCAGTTCCCAAGGGGGTTTCTGTGAGCCAACCCATCACACGCGCTTTTTTGATTTCTTCTTAGGCACTGGCCAAGGGGAGCAGTGCCGGGTAGAACCTGGTGCTGGAGATGCACTGTGCATTGAGGCTGAAGTACTGGGAGTCAAGTCCGGCCAGGATGGCTCTGAGGCTGGGTGGAGAGCAGCCTCCATGAGGAGGGCCCTCAAATGGATGTCGCGCTCCTTCTATGTTCTTGGATGAAAGTTCTTACAGATGCAACACTTCTCTTTTACATGCGATTCTCCCAAGCACTTCAGGCAGCTGCTATGGGGGTCACTAACAGGCACAGGCCTGTTACAGTCAACAGAAACCCGGAGACTGGGGCATGCCCTGCCTGTTGGAAAGTCCCCACTGGGACCTTAACTTACTAACTACAGTGCTTAACAACTACTTCACTAACAAACTACTGTCAACAAAACTATTTACAAAACACTACTGCACGAATCAAAGGTGAAACTGCTAATCACTTGCTAGGCAAGAGAAAGAGGCGCTCTGACCAACCGGAGGAGGGTATGGTACTTTTGTTCTGGCCTGCAGGAAGGGCTAGATTGTGGATGGCCCTGCACAGGTCTACAAGCAGGGAGAGCTCAGGCTCCCCTGAACAGCATCCAACTACAATGGCTAAAGAGAGGAGCAGCTGTTCTGTGCTAGCATTTCATCAGTCATCGAAAAGAGGAAGGAATAGGGAGGAACACAATGGCTCCAGCAACCCCTTCCACTTCTGATAACTGTTGCTGTAGCACGCACTTCTCCAGGAGAATTTCCAGCTGTCAGCCACAATTTTTTCTATTTTAATACTTTTAATTTATTTATTTAGGCTTACATCATATAAAAAGGTGCCCGGGCCACGCTCTGGGCCCCCTTCCATAATTAAACTTCCACAGCAGTGTCACCCTGGGTGGTCTCCCATCTCATCTGCATCCAACAAAACAAACAATACACCATCACAGGAGACCTAGTTAACAACTTCCTCCAGCCAGCCCCCTGCCCAAGTGCCTGGGAATACACAGAGGCCTTGCAGCATGCTCTGATGGTGAACACATTTGGGTTACCTTGGACCAGCTGAAGGTAGAACCAATTCCAACATGAAGGGCCACTCAGAACATCCTTCTAGCAATTTGTTCCTGTTTGTACTGAGGGGGCTTCAGCTTGACTGTCTCTGCTGATCTCAACAGCACAGCATGGCAGAGGGAGAGACCATTTCCTAGGTGACCAACTCTCAAACCTTTTTACAGGTTAAAGCCAGTATCTTGTACTTGAACCAGAAACCTATCAACAGCCAGTACAGATCCCAGAGCACTGGTGTGATGTGCTCCTGCTGTGAAATTTCACCTAATAAGCAGGTAACCACATTCTGCACTAGTTTCAGGTTCTGATTGACTCAGTACATATCCCCATGCAGTATCCTGTGACCCAGGTGACAGGGATCTGGACAATTGTGACAAGGCCACTGTGGAGAGAAGATCCTACTCTTCTCACCAGGTGCAGGTGGGTAAAAGTGTTCTTGGCCACAGCTACAATCTGAGCATCCAGGAGCAGCCCATGATCTAATTATATGTCTATAAATTGTGCATCTGTGTTCCAAATGATGGTTGCATTCCCTCCTGCTGATGCAAGTTCATACACAAGAACATTACATTGTGTACCAGTTAAGTGTGGTTACTCATACTATACCTATTACAAAAGCAAGGAAATGAGAAGTTAAGTCATCTATCAGTATTTCCCTGTGCTCCTCCACCTAAAGACAAGGCGCCTATTTCTCCATTGACCACATAAGGTGCAGGGTATTTACATCATTGCAATGTAAGAGAGAAATGTGACCATCTCACACCCACTTTGCACTGATGTAAATGACAACACAAGGTGAACGCGTGATGGAGAATCAGGGCCATGGACTTCACTACTACCAACACCGTAACACTGTCTGCAGGGTCTGACCAGCTTTCCAGCACCACCTACCCCTCCACACACACACAAGGGCAGAGGGACAGTATGATGTGTGGTCTGTGTATATGGCGGTGTCATTTTTCTGCCAGGCTATTTAATTTGGGGGTAAAAATAATTTCCTAAGATGTCACTCACATTCCGTTTCTAAAAATACCCACAAACGCATTTACTCTGCTGATTTTAAATACCATAAAATAAATGACTTTACTCCATAGACCTCATTGTCTCATGCCAAAAAAATCCACAGCTCAACTACAAAAAAAGGCATAGACTTTACTAGAAACATGACTGATGATGAGATAAGAGGGTGCCCCATAGCAGATGGAATGCAGGACAGGAATTCCAGTTTAACTGATTACATATTAAAAACAGTTTTCATTTAGTAATGTACAGTCAACTAGAACAATAAAGCAATCTGTAGCATAAGGAGAAAATAAAACTTTGACCACTTTTGTGTGTGGGAGGGTGGCTTGCTGAATTCATCACTCAAGAGAAATAGTCACACACACAAATAAAGCACGCAAACAGACTAAAAAACCCTGATAGGCCTGAAAAAAGAACAGAAGTACTTGTGGCACCTTAGAGACTAACAAATTTGTTAGTCTCTAAGGTGCCACAAGTACTCCTGTTCTTTTTGAGGATACAGACTAACACGGCTGCTACCCTGAAACCTGATAGGCCTGAGCAACTCAACCGCCTACTATCTTCCAAATGCTCACCAGCCTAAGCTCATTGTATCAATGTTTTCCTTTCTGTACCCACCTTACCATCCATCACAATGCAAATTTGCATTCAGTGGATAATATTTTTTAATACATGTGCCCCATGTAAAATACAAAGCCGGAAAGAAATTCTGACATGTCCCTGTGCCATATGGACTGGCTGCTCCAACTGTGTGTGCCTCATGAAAATTCTATTTTATTTGTTTTCCTATTGATTTTATTATGTTTAACTGCATACTAAATCTTCCCTGAGGATGACAAGCTTCTGGAAAATTGATATAACCTGTCTAAATCTGCCTCGGGGAAGGAATAAAACCAAAACAAATGGCTTCTTTTAAATTCTTGATTTGCATCATCATCAGCCAGGAGTACAAGTGCCATCTTGCTTGGCCAAAGTATTTCTCTCTTCTAACTTCTGAAGCATGGGAAATGTTTAGAAGTTCTTCTTGTGGCTCTTCGTACTGAAGGAAGAAGAATGCAAATTTCAACAGTCTTTGACTGAAGCTGGAAGCTGAAGGGTAGATTGGCAGCTAAGATCAATCAATGAGTTGGAGTCTTATGGGGAAAGTCTTGGAATCTACAACTCCTGGCTAAGAGGTAAGAGATTTAGTGAGCCCTGAAGTCTTTGATTTAAACCTCCCATTCAATGACTGTAGAGTGCAGCTTTTAAGTAAAAACAATAACAGCAAGGAAAGTTTAAAGGCTGGAAACTCTGTATAAGAGTCAACATCAGAGGTGCTGGGATTTTATCTCACAGCTTGGACCTCACTATGAAAGAGTACCTGATTTTTACTGGGGGGAAAAAACAGTGATAGAATTCTTCCTTGAATCACAAAGTGGAAAATCATATGTCAGAAACCTGAAAGTCACAAAGCTTAAGAAGGAAATTGATTTTGAAGATAATTGTAAAATCCAATTTCCAGACATTAAGCCAGGAAGAAAAGTCAGGGGTGTAATACTTATTCTTGTTAGGTATGTCTTTACAGAGGCTGAAAGTCTCTTCCTCGCCAAAATACAAAGAAAAAGCTAATTTTTTAGGGTATAGGAAAATAGAATCTGGATAAAATAAAGAAAAACCACTCAAGCCGAATCAGAGAACAAAGGAAAAGTAAACACTAAATTAGTCAACTTTGATGTTTTTGTTTGCGAACATGGGTTGGGTGATTTTATTTGTTGTGATTATAGAATAGCATCAGCAGGGCTTGTTTCTATCTATATTGTCCTCATCAGTGGTGTGTATTAGCACCTGACAAATACTAAACTCCAGTAGGGAGATCTAAACGTAGATTGTTTCCCCTTTTCCCTTCCCTTTACATGAATGGATAGAGGGCTCTGGCTATTATTAAAAAGTAGGTCCCAGTGATAAGACTACAGACAACTCACTGAATGTTCTGAAGATAATTTTCTGGACCTTGAACTTAATCCAGTGGGTTGGAGCACTCCTTGACAAGCATGCTCTCATCAACCTGTGTGATCAGTGCTCGAAGGTGGAAAGTGTTTTTAGCAGCTGTAGCTATTTGGATATCCAGTATCAATAGGAATTCCAAGCAGGTCCTTAGGATGCAGACTGTTTTGTCAATGAAGATAAGGGGGGGAGTGGGACATGTGATTGCTATTGAGCATGATAATATAGTGTTGAATAGCCGTAAAAATGCCTACACCCTCCCCCTGCCATTTTCCCTGGATTTGTGTACTCTTCAGTCAGGTGGTGATCTACTTCAGACACCAGGTTAGTTTACAAATAATGCTATTTGCAGGTGATGTAAAGGAGGTGTAGAGCTGTGGTGCATTTGCTGCTGACGCTTCTGGCCAATAATGTCTAACAGTTTCCCGTAGTGGTTTGATTCAAATATTCAATGAGATGGCACAGAGACTGAGTCTTGTGGGAGTCCACAGGTTGCCCATCACAGTCCTCTGCTTTCAGCTTGTGAAGGAGGACTGGAACAAACAGACCAAAGTGATGCTACTTGGGCATATTGAAAATGCTTTGGTGAACAAGCTGAGGTGCTGGCCTCACTCCTACAAAGGTGTCCATTCTGTTTGTCAAAATGGTATGAATCCTGAGGGGGAGGGATAGCTCAGTGGTTTGAGCATTGGCCTGCTAAATCCAGGGTTGTGAGTTCAATCCTTGAGTGGGCCATTTAGGGATCTGGGGCAAAAATCTGTCTGGGGATTGGTCCTGCTTTGAGCAGGGGGTTGGACTAGATGACCTCCCGAGGTCCCTTCCAACCCTGATATTCTATGATTCTACGGTAGAGGCACTCTAGGCCCTTAAGGAATCTGGCCGTGATATCCTGAGCAAAAACCGACCTGCCCTCAAATGGCGGGGGGGGGGGGGGGGGGAGGAGGCCGAGATTGCCCCCAGATGGACCTTGATTGATGAGAGAGACAAGCCCTGGAGCTTGAGGTGCAGGAGGTCATCCAGAATAAGCTGCAGCGAAGTACGCTCGGGATGAATACCTCTGTCTGCAATCCATCATTTCCACGTGGCCAGGTAGGTTGCTCTGGTGGAGACCTTCCTACTTCCCAACAGAATGTGCTGATCCATGGCCGAGCACTGCTGCTCCAGCAGCCAAGTCGTCATATGTAGCACCACCAGGTTTGGGTGCAGAAGACTGCTGTGGTTCTGGGACAACAGGTCCGACCTGAGCAGCAGCTGGAACGGGGTTGCCCCCGAGAGGTCCATCAGACTGCTCAACCAGTGTTGGCATGGCCACACCAGTGCTATGATGATGACTCTCACCCTGTCCTGTTTGATTTTCATGAGGACCCTGGGTAGCAATGGCACTGGAGGGAAGGTGTACATCACAGCCCCCGACCACGGGAGCAGAAAGGCATCTGTCCATGCCTCCAATCGAGTGGAAGATGTGAACAGGTCCACCCGGATAGTTCCCCACCTGCGGAAGATGGAACTGACCACCTCCGGATGAAAGGAGCACTCATGGCAAGACGAGAACATCCTGCTGAGGTGATCTGCCAAAGCATTCTTGGACTCTGGAAGGTGAGCGGCCACAAGATGGATGTTGTGCTGTAGACAGAAGTCCCAGAGTCGGAGCGGTTCCTGGCAAAGGGCAGACGACCTGGCTCCGGCCTGCCGGTTGATATAGAAGACTGTAGCTGTGTTGTCCGTCAGGACCTAAATCACACTGTCTTGTATACGAGGTAGAAAGGCTTGGCATGCTAGTTGAACCACCTTGAGTTCCATGACATTGATATGCAGGGAATGATTGCAACTGGACCAACAACCTTGAGTGCAACGAGTGCCCAGGTGGGCTCCCCAGCCCAGGTCCGAGGCATCGGAGACAAGGGCCACCGACGAGACCAGGGCCACAAAGGGAAGTCCTTCCAACACCAATGTGGGATCCTGATACCAGATGAGGGATGACAGTACACTGTCCGGGATCCTGACCACCCGGTCCATGCTGTACGGGTTGGGGACACAGACTGACACCAGCTACCAGGTCTGCAGCGGAGTCGTGCGTGCCTGACCATGTTAGTACATGCTACCATGTGGCCCAACAGCCTCGGGTATGTGTGGGAGGTGGTGAGCGGGTGGGCCCACAGGTCTGTGATGAGGTCTGTGATGAGGTCTGCCATGGCCTGGAACCGAGTCTTGGGGAGGAAGGCTCTGGCCCAAGTGGAGTCAAGGACCACTCCGATGAATTCTATGCATTATATTGGTGTTAAGATTGACTTTTACTCATTTATTATGAACCCCAGGTCATGACAGGTGGAACATACCAGGTCAAGATGTCTCATTAAACATTTGAATCAAACCACTACGGAAAACTGTTAGACATTATTGGCCAGAAGCGTCAGCAGCAAATGTACCACAGCTCTACACCTCCTTTACATCGCCTGCAAATAGCATTATTTGTAAACTAACCTGGTGTCTGAAGTAAGTACTTATAGACAGTGATCAAATCACCCCTTAACCTTCTACACCTACTACAGGACAGGCCCAACAAGGAAAATAACAGAACACCAATGGCCATCACGTACAGCCCCCAGCTAAAACCTCTCCAGTGCATTATCAACGATCTACAACCTATCCTGGAAAACGATCCCTCACTCTCACAGACCTTGGGAGGCAGGAACCAATCCCTGTAGCAAACTTTGTTGCCTACTCTGTCCCCATATCTACTCTAGCCACACCATCAGAGGACCCAACCACATCAGCCACACCCATCAAGGGCTCATTCACCTGCACGTCTACTAATGTTATATATGCCATCGTGTTCCAGCAATGCCCCTCTGCCATATACATTGGCCAAACCCGACAGTCCCTACGTAAAAGAATAAATGGACACAAATCGGACATCAGGAATGGTAACATACAAAAGCCAGTAGGTGAACACTTCAATCACCCTGGACATTCTAAAACGATTTAAAAGTAAGTATTCTTGAAAAAAAAAACTTCAGAAACAGACTTCAAAGAGAAACAGCAAAACTAAAATTAATTTGCAAGTTTAACACCATTAATTTGGGCTTGAATAGGGACTGGGAGTGGCTGGTTCATTACAAAAGCAACTTTGCCTCTCCTCGAATTGACACCTCCTCAACTATTATTGGGAGTGGACCACATCCACCCTGATCGAATTGGCCCTGTCAACACTGGTTCTCCACTTGTGAGGCAACTCCCTTCTCTTCATGTGTCATTGTATAATGCCTGCATCTGTAACTTTCACTCCATGCATCCAAAGAAGTGAGGTTTTTTACCCACGAAAGCTTATGCCCAAATAAATCTGTTAGGTGCCACCGGACTCCTTGTTGTACCTATGAAACTATGTACAACAACCACTAAACCAGTTACTAGATAACCGCTGCTGGTCTTGCGAAGCAAGACAAGGTGCTCCAACCAACCGTCATGGGCGGTAAGAAGGAACTGAGAGTGCTCAGGGCCGGCAGCACTTGATATACCTCTGCATGCAAGCGCCACTCCAGGGGGCACCACAGCCAGCCCTACAGATACCGCTAAGGCTGAAATCTCTGACAACTGTGCTCGTAGGCATTCACACACCTAAAATGGAATTGACATGAGCAAGCACTTGAAGAAGAAAAGTGCTTAGCTACTACGGGGATTGGCTCTATATAAGATTCCGACTTAAAATAGACCTCCATATATAGACAGAAGCAAATAGTAATGTTTGCCATTGTTTGAAAGGGTCAATTTCAGGCCAAACGAATACTCTCTTTTGCTTTGAACTAGTTTTTGGGGGGTTGGGTTTTTTTTTTGCATTTACTTTATCAACAATGATAGACAGAATCACCAGCAAGTGTCCCGTAAAGCATTTTCACATTAACAAGGCTTTTTCAGAAGCGGAAGTGCTATATGAACAGGTCAAAGGCCTGAAGAAGTCTGAAAAATATGTTTTCAAACTGTTGACTTTTGCAGCATTTTGACTAGGGCTCTGACTTGGACAGACAAAATGTAATAAGACTGTTAATAGGACTCGCTCTCCTTCCCCACCCAACAGTGATTTCAGAATCCCCCAAATAACTTCTGTGGCCCTACAGAGGGTATTTTTTAGTTTTGGAAGTTAATACAGCACTTATTAGAGCTGGGAGATTAAATGATGCCACATTCTCTTAACTAGTTCATAATCTCTGTGCCAACAGCTGTTTGGACATTTGTGGTTAGGAATCTCGCCATTAACAAAGATGTTTGATGTTCATTACATGACTGTTGCCCATTCACATTTGTGATCATCCGTTAAGATGGGAGTTTTGCCCACTTACAAGCCCACTTCAAAGGGAGAGGTATCCAAGACAGACAGACATGGAAAGACTATATAACATAAGTGCCATCTCTTGATATCCTCTTCCTTCACTAATACGAAGACTTGTGCATCACGTATTGTTTCACACTTGGTGATAACTTTTGACATTTGTAATTTGAACTTTGGTGAAGGAAAGAAATGTCAGGTCCTTACACTTGCAATAATACATTCTGTATTAAAACAGAAATCCAGAAAATCTTTACAGGCAGCTTGGCTTTGTAGACTTTGTTTGTGAAGGCAAATCAGTAGTGAAGAAAAGGCACCAATTCAAGATCAGACAGAAAGGAGGGTTTTAGAGAGAACTGGAAAAATGAATGCCTAACTCAAAGGGGTGTGAGACAGATTAGCCTGTAGAACTGTCCATGTTATTTGCTGAAGAGGAGTGTCAAGATATGTGAGCTGTGACAGGGAGGTATTTGGGTCTGATCAGAACTGATGAAAGGAGTTTACATGTATGATGAATGACTTTGTGTATTTCCTTGGTTTGCATTGGTGGTATATGTAGTCTAGCAACCTCAACCCAAAGTCAACATGCATTTTTGTGGGGGTGTGCACATATAAGTATACACGCTCACAAAAAAATCAGTGGAGATGATATCTATGTGACAAGTATATCACATGACTGCAGTTTATCACACACTTCTGACCAACTTACCTGCTTTTCTGTTCACTAACTCATTTTCTTAGGACTTACCCTGGAATTCTAATCCTCCAAGAAGTCTCAGTCTCTCTTTCCCCCAGTTAATTCAACCTATCAGAGAACGTTTTCATCCTTCTTCCCACCACAAGACATGGACTCCACCACCCTCATGACACCACCAAGAGACCCAAGGTGAGCAAAATTATGCCCTCAATCATAACAGTTTTTCCATAGGTTAAAAACATCACAACATTAACTCTGTTATCCCATTGCCCTGCATGCCAACTTGAGATGACCTGCATAACTATTCACCTTTAAGCAGTGTGGCCATTGCATACTCACACCACATTAAGGTTTCTCTCTGTTATTCTCTGCTTGTGTACATCCATAGACAGGTTCAGCCTTGTAGACAACCCTAGTTTTTTTTCCCTTGAAGAACAGATTCCAAAAATATTTATCCAGTCACCTTTGAATACTGCCCCACCATGGCATGCCACTCTACAGAGGAAAACATCCATTTAGAAAGACAGAAGGGTTAGGTTAGCCCAACCTTGCATTCACTCACATGCATGTAGCAAGTAATGTTTTTTTGGACAAGTTAAAAGTGTTTGTTTTCTAGTCATGGCAAATGTGGGTAAATATAGAGTGCCTGGGCTGGTAAATTGTCATGAATATTTTGCAAGATTGATTAGAAATATATTTAAAAATCAGATCATGTACATATGCATATCATAGAATCATAGAATATCAGGTTGGAAGGGATTTCAGGAGGTCATCTAGTCCAACCCCCTGCTCAAAGCAGGACCAATCCCCAGACAGATTTTTGCCTCAGATCCCTATAATGGCCCCCTCAAGAATTGAACTCACAACCCTGGGTTTAGCAGGCCAATGCTCAAACCACTGAGCTATCCCCACCAAAAAGGCCCTCAAAAGGGGCCCATACCATCAGGTACACATACGTGTCCCCAGCCTCTCTCTATATCCAACGCTTCTTTTCATCTTCAAATGAATCCACTGGAACATGAACTAGCTTTCATTAATTCATTTTCTCTAGCCTTTGTAATAGTAAGATGCACCTACAAAAATGGAATCTCTGCATTTTATTACAAACAACTTGTTTTACAAAGTTTTATCTCAAAGTATAGGAATTGAGCAAGACATTTCTAAGGGATGGCCCTAGGTGTCTGACAGTATTAGATTGTATTCAGTGATCCATACAACAGTTTGGGAGAAGAACTAACACTTAAGTAACAAACTTTCACTGAACTATCTAGATATTTTTTACTCTCCTGCTCCTGACAAGGGTAGTATACATCCATAAATCTCTAGGGTTAATTTTTTTGCTCAATTCCTTAAATAGCAGTTTTTCTAAATGTGAGTCACAGAGCTCTTTGTCTTTCTTGGGGAGTCATTTCAGACTATTAGATTTTACTGAATTTGATGCCAATCATTATTAGTACTTTGGAAACTTTCTGTACACAGTTTTGTAACATTTAGATTAAGGCTGTCAAGAGATTAAAAAAATTAATCACGATTAATTGCGCTGTTAAACAATAGAATACCATTTATTTTAAATATTTTTGGATGTTTATTACATTTTCAAATATATTAATTTCAATTACAACACAGAATACAAAGTGTACAGTGCTTATTTTAATATTTATTTTTGATTACAAATATTTGCACTTTAAAAAACAAAAAAATTGTATTTTTCAATTCACCTCATACAAGTACTGTAGTGCAATCTCTTTACCATGAAAGTTGAACTTACAAATATAGAATTATGTAAAAAAAAAAAAAAAACAGCATTCAAAAATAAAACAATGTAAAATTTTAGAGCCTACAAGTCCACTCAGTCCTACTTCTTGGTCAGCCAATCACTCAGACAAACAAGTTTGGTTACAATTTGCAAGAGATAATGCTCCCTTCTTCTCGATTACAATGTCACCTGAAAGTGAGAACAGGCATTCGCATGGCACTGTTGTAGCTGGCGTTGCAAGATATTTACATGCCAGATGCGCTAAAGATTCACATGTCCCTTCATGCTTCAACCACCATTTCAGAGGACATGCTTCCATGCTGATGATGGGTTCTTCTTGATAATGATCCAAAGCAGTGCAGACTGACTAATGTTCATTTTCATCATGTAAGTCAGATGCCACCAGCAGAAAGTTCATTTTCTTTTTTTCTTTTTTGTAGTTTAAGCATCAGAGTGTTGCTCTTTTAAGACTTCTAAAAACATGCTCCATACCTCATCCCTCTCAGATTTTGGAAGGCACTTCAGATTCTTAAACCTTGGGTTGAGTGGCGTAGCTATTTTTAGCAATCTCACATCGGTACCTTCTTTGCGTTTTGTCAAATCTGCAGTGAAAGTGTTCTTAAAACAAACATGTGCTATGTCATCGTCCGAGACTGCTATAACATGAAGTATATGCAGAATGCGGGTAAAACAGAGCAGGAGGCATACAATTCTCCCCCCAAGGAGTACAGTCACAAATTTTACTGACGAACATCATAAGCATGGAAGCATGTCCTCTGGAATGGTGGCCGAAGCATGAAGGGGCATACGGATGTTTAGCATATCTGGCATGTAAATACCTTGCGACGCCAGCTACAAAAGTGCCATGCAAACACCTGTTCTCACTGTCAGGTGACATTGTAAATAAGAAGCAGGCAGCAGTATCTCCTTTCAATGTAAACAAACTTGTTTGTCTTAGCGATTGACAGAATAAGAAGTAGGACTGAGTGGACTTGTAGGCTCTGAAGTTTTACACTGTTTTGTTTTTGAGTGCAATTATGTAACCAAAAAAAATCTGCCTTTGTAAGTTACACTTTCATGATAAAGAGATTGCACTTCAGTACTTGTATGAGGTGAATTGAAAAATACTATTTCTTTTGTTTATCATTACTTTTTCTTTTATAATTTTTTATAATAAAAACTAATAATATAAAGTGGGCACTGTGCACTTTGTATTCTGTGTTGTAACTGAAATCAATATTGAAAATATAGAAAAACATCCAAAAATAATTAATAAATTTCAATTGGTATTCTATTGTTATAAGTGCAATTAATCGCGATTAATTTTTTTTAGTTAATCGCATGAGTTACTACGATTAATTAACAGCCCTAATTCAGATCAATGATTTATTGCCTTGCATATTACAAAGAACTCATCTGTCCTCTTTTTCAATGGATGTGTGTTGTGGGGGTTTTTAAACTAATTTTATGTTTTCAGGTGCAAGTTTCCATTCATTGTGAAAGAATGAATGACCAGTAAAACCAGGCCCTTTATTAATCTACAGTGCTGATAGCCTCAAAGTTAGTTTTTTCACACCATACAGCTAATCATGACCTCAACCTTAATCTGAAGCACTATCCTATATATGAAGAGTGGGAGGTAATTTATACCTCCCTTTCTGTGGAACAGATTGCCTTGGCAGTCATCCCAGTTCATTTAGGAGTCCATTTCCATCAAACAAAACTGTTTGCAATGTGCTCTGTACTACTTAAATCCAACTCATTATGACTTTTTCAGCCAGAAAATCAAAATGGGACAGGGAAGAGAGTACAGATTAAATGAATGGCTCATTGATTACCCTCCTGCATCATGGTCCCAATCTCTAACCTCATTAAGATCAGCTGATATCAGACAACCAGAGACTTTATCATTGTCATTTAGTTTTCATTATGTATTTTTTCTGAGTAGACATTTCAAGGAACAATGTACCAAGGACTGTGGTGGATTCTCCATCACTGGCAATTTTTAAATCAAGATTGGATGTTTTTCTGAAAGATCTGCACTAGGAATTATTTTGGGGAAGGTCTATGGCCTGTGTTATATAGGAGATCACAATGGTCCCTTCTGGCCTTAGAATCTATGACTGACCTGATCCTACCAGGTTCTGAACACCTCTATGAAGTACCGAGCACTCTCTATTCCCATAGCTTCTGCTGAAAATATTATCTGAAGCTTCAGCTAGTGAAAAAACAATTACAATTAAGTGACATGATGTTCTGACAAGCGCATCCTCACAATTATCTTCCTAGAGTGGAATGTTGTTGGTGCACAAACAGTGGTTGTTGGGATGGGACAGGATTGTCCTGGGATTGTGCGGATAGTTTATGTAATCAGTACACTGAAAAAAATAGGTCAGAAAGATTTTTATTATGTACAGGTACAGAAAAAATGCTTTTGCAACTTTTTGAGCAAATTAGAGGTACCTCACTGTGTTAATTAATATGATAATTGCCCGAGCAATAATAATAAAAAAAAAACTTTACACGGTAGCTCAAATAAAAACAGCAAATTTCTGATCCAATAATACAATTACCATTATATCCAGATTTTAGCATTATGCGTTGCTGTTCTTCCTTGGTCTAAGCAGAGGCCATTTTTAAGCTTCTATTTTAGTTTCTACCAAAGTCCACTTTTAAGCCCTCCTTAAGAAAACAGCATGGAAACAGACCATTCAAGCGGTGTTTTTCAGTATGAAAGAACATGTCTGAGTCTGCTGAAGCAGCACAGACCAAATGTGGATTGAGAGAGCAAATCTTGCACAGAAGAAAACAGGTAAGAGATATGTCTGGCAGCGCATTGAGATATCACTTATTCTGCAAAAAGAAGGTGTGTGCCCTAATAAGAGGGTTAAAGCCACTTCAGGGCAGGTGTTAAAGTGACTGTTAAGGGGTGGGAGCTTAGAGAGTTCTGGAAAAACTTCTGGAATTAAAAAGTGAAATTGAAGATTTCAAAAGTTGGATTAATTCCTTCATTTCCAGTATACTCAGTAAATGCTTGAACTGCAACCTTTAGAATCTTGGTGACAACATTTAACCTTTAAAAAAGAAATAAAAGTCTTATCAGTGGGGAAAAACTCATAAAACACGAAGAAGGTCCAACGTTATCCTTGATCGAGGGATATCAATATTGAGTACTTTAACTTCCACTCTTTCTCCAGGGCCCAATCCGAGACTTCTTCTCTTCTTGGCTTTGGAAAGTTTTGTTTCTGTTATGTTCCTAATTGGAATCAATCCTGACTTACCAACACCAATATCAACAAAAACTCCAAAGAGAGTAGCATTCTCTACTTTTCCAGTCAGAACAGTGCCAATGCTCAAGTCTTCAAGACAAACTATGCTTCTCTTGAAATCAGGTTTATCAAAATCTGTCATAAAAAACAAGAGATGAAAATCAAGTTTCTGAAATAAGATATTGAAAAGACAACAGTACAATTAAACTTGTGCTGTGGATCACCTATAATAGGCAGCCTTCTACTTTTGGAAACTAACTGAAAGTAGCTCCAGGATTTCCAATACATTTTCATTTGCCTTTCATATAAGCATTACCTATATCAGGCAATGGATTTTCTTCTATTTTGCTAGCCCCTTGGCTGGTCACTTAAAACAGTATATACTATATGGAGAACCAGGTATAATGAAACCTATGGCAAGAGGCTACTCTAAGGGTATGTCTACACTACGAAATTAGTTCGAATTTATAGAAGCCGGTTTTATTGAAATCGGTTGTATACAGCCGATTGTGTATGTCCACACAATAAAATGCTCTAGGTGCTCTAGTCGGCAGACCGCGTCCACAGTACGAGGCTAGCGTCGACTTCCGGAGCATTGCACTATGGGTAGCTATCCCACAGTTCCCGCAGTCTCCGCCGCCCCTTGGAATTCTGGGTTGAGATCCCAATGCCCGGATGATGCAAAACAGTGTCGCGGGCGGTTCTGGGTACATGTCGTCAGGCCCCTCCCTCCCCCGTCACAGCAACGGCAGACAATAGATTCGCGCCTTTTTATCTGGGTTACCTGAGTTACCTGTGCAGACAACATGGAGCCCGCTCAGCACAGCTGAGCTCACCGTCACCATATGTCCTCTTGGTGCCGGCAGACGTGGGACTGCATTGCTACACAGCAGCAGCTGCTAACTGCCTTTTGGCGGTAGACGGTGCAGTAGACTGGTAGCCTTCATCGGCGATCTGGGTGCTGGCAGCCGTGGGGCTTGCCTTTTGGCAGTAAATGGTGTATTATGACTGTTAGCCGGCCTATTACAAGTCGGGTCATCGCACATTAGCAGAGTCTTCCCTGAGCAGCAGCTCGTGCAATAGGCCTGAAGACCATCGTCATACACCGCCCCGTATTTGCTGCCAAGCACCCAGAAAGATGCCGAGGGCTATCAGTCACGCTGCACCGTCGTCTTAAGATGTAAAAAAATAGATTTTCTCTGTATTCATTTGCTTCCCCCTCCCTCCGTCAAATCAACGGCCTGCTAAACCCAGGGTTTTCAGTTTAATCTTTGGGGGGGACCAGTCTGTGACAGTTGTTTGTGTCTCTCCCTGATGCACAGCCACCGTTCTTTATTTTAATTCCCTGTGCCTGTACGCCATGTCGTCACTCGGCCCCCCTCCCTCCTTCCCCTAGGCCGTCAGATACTACGTTTCCGCCACAGCTCGAGCCGAGAAGCGGTTCGCGCCTTTTCTTTGAATTCTGGGTTGAGATCCCAATGCCCGGATGATGCAAAACAGTGTCACGGGCGGTTCTGGGTACATGTCGTCAGGCCCCTCCCCCCTCGTCACAGCAACGGCAGACAATAGATTCGCGCCTTTTTACCTGGGTTACCTGTGCAGACAACATACCACAGCAAGCATGGAGCCCGCTCAGCTCAGCTGAGCTCACCGTCACCATATGTCCTCTGGGTGCCGGCAGACGTGGGACTGCATTGCTACACAGCAGCAGCTGCTAACTGCCTTTTGGCGGTAGACGGTGTAGCATGAGTGATAGCCGTGGGGCTGGCAGCCGTAGTGCTGCATTGTACCAGCCCCTTCCAGGCGATGGTATATTATGACTGGTACCCGTCGTCGTCATACTGGTATGGCTGTCAATCATGGCCACCTGGGCAGACATGCTACTGTTTTGATGATGACGGTTACCAGTCATAATATACTATTTTCTGCCAATTGCCCAATATTGTCTGCTAAGCACCCAGAAGAGGCCGAGGGCGATGCTGGGTGCTGGCGGACGTGGGGCTGGCAGACGTGGGGATGCATTGCTACACAGCAGCAGCCCCTTGCCTTTTGGCAGATGATGGTATATTATGATTGGTACCCATCATCATCGTACTGGTATGGCTGTCACTCATGCTGCAGCGTCGGCTGCCACCTTAAGATGTAAAAAATAGATTTGTTCTGTGTTCATTTGCTTCCCCTTCCTCTGTGAAATCAACGGCCTGCTAAGCCCAGGGTTTCCAGTTTAATCTTTGGGGGGACCATTCTGTGTGACAGTTGTTTGTGTTTCTCCCTGTTCCTGTACCTGTACGCCATGTCGTCACTCGGCCCTCCCTCCCTCCCTCCCGCCCTCCTTCTCCTGGTCCATCAGATACTACTTTCGCGCCTTTTTTCTGACCAGGCGCCATAGCTAGCACTGGGATCATGGAGCCCGCTCAGATCACCGCGGCAATTATGAGCACTATGAACACCACGCGCATTGTCCTGGAGTATATGCAGAGCCAGAACATGCCAAGGCGAAACCCGGACCAGGCGAGGAGGCGATTGCAGCACGGCGACGAGAGTGATGAGGAAATTGACATGGCCATAGACCTCTCACAAGGCACAGGCCCCAGCAATGTGGAAATCATGGTGTCACTGGGGCAGGTTGATACCGTGGAACGCCGATTCTGGGCCCGGGAAACAAGCACAGACTGGTGGGACCGCATCGTGCTGCAGGTATGGGACGATTCCCAGTGGCTGCGAAACTTTCGCATGCGTAAGGGCACTTTCATGGAACTTTGTGACTTGCTTTCCCCTGCCCTGAAACGCCAGGATACCAAGATGAGAGCAGCCCTCACAGTTGAGAAGCGAGTGGCGATAGCCCTGTGGAAGCTTGCAACGCCAGACAGCTACCGGTCAGTCGGGAATCAATTTGGAGTGGGCAAATCTACTGTGGGGGCTGCTGTGATCCAATTTGCCAGGGCAATGAAAGACCTGGTGATAGCAAGGGTAGTGACTCTGGGCAACGTGCAGTCAATAGTGGATGGTTTTGCTGAAATGGGATTCCCAAACTGTGGCGGGGCCATAGACGGAACCCATATCCCTATCTTGTCACCGGAGCACCAAGCCACCGACTACGTAAACCGCAAGGGGTACTTTTCAATGCTGCTGCAAGCCCTGGTGGATCACAAGGGACGTTTCACCAACATCAACGTGGGATGGCCGGGAAAGGTACATGATGCTCGCGTCTTCAGGAACTCTGCTCTGTTTCGAAAGCTGGAGGAAGGGACTTTCTTCCCGGACCAGAAAGTGACCATTGGGGATGTTGAAATGCCTATCGTGATCCTTGGGGACCCAGCCTACCCCTTAATGCCATGGCTCATGAAGCCGTACACAGGCAGCCTGGACAGGAGTCAGGACCTGTTCAACTACAGGCTGAGCAAGTGCCGAATGGTGGTGGAATGTGCATTTGGACGTTTAAAAGCGCGCTGGCGCAGCTTACTGACTCGCTCAGACCTCAGCGAAAAGAATATCCCCATTGTTATTGCTGCTTGCTGTGCGCTCCACAATATCTGTGAGAGTAAGGGGGAGACCTTTATGGCGGGGTGGGAGGTTGAGGCAACTCGCCTGGCCGCTGATTACGCGCAGCCAGACACCAGGGCGGTTAGAGGAGCACAGCAGGGCGCGGTGCGCATCAGAGAAGCTTTGAAAACGAGTTTTGTGACTGGCCAGGCTACTGTGTGAAACTTCTGTTTGTTTCTCCTTGATGAACCCTCCAACCCCCCCCCCGACCCGGTTCACTCTACTTCCCTATAAACCAACCACCCCACCCCAGCCTCCCCTCCCCTCCCGCTTGCAGAGGCAATAAAGTCATTGTTTTTTCACATTCATGCATTCTTTATTAGTTCCTTACAGAGGTAGGGGGATAATTGCCAAGGTAGCTGGGATGGGTGGGGGAGGAGGGATGGAAAAGGACACACTGCATTTTAAAACTTTAACTCTTATTGAAGCCCAGCCTTCTGATGCTTGGGCGATCATCTGGGGTGGAGTGACTGGGTGGACGGAGGCCCCCCCACCGTGTTCTTGGGCGTCTGGGTGAGGAGGCTATGGAACTTGGGGAGGAGGGCTGTTGGTTACACAGGGGCTGTAGCGGCGGTCTCTGCTCCTGCTGCCTTTCCTGCAACTCAACCATACGCTCGAGCATATCACTTTGATGCTCCAGCAGACGGAGCATTGCCTCTTGCCGTCTGTCTGCAAGCTGACGCCACCTATCGTCTTCAGCCCGCCACCTCTCCTCTCGTTCATGTTGGGCTTTTCTCATCTCCGACATTGACTGCCTCCACGCATTCTGCTGTGCTCTATCAGCCTGGGCGGACATCTGCAGCTCCGTGAACATCTCGTCCCTCGTCTTACATTTTCTCTTTCTAATGTTCACGAGCCTCTGCGAAGGAGAAACATTTGCAGCTGGTGGAGGAGAAGGGAGAGGTGGTTAAAAAAGACACATTTTAGGGAACAATGGGTACACTCTTTCATTACAAGGTCGCATATTTCGGCTTGCAGGCAGCCATCGTAGGCCACAGTGTTTTGGCTTTTTTAACCTTCTTAACATGCGGGAAAGGTTGCAAACAGCAGCGCATTTCCCATATCAAGGATGAATTGGGTTGTCCATTTAAAATGGGGTTTCAATGTAAAAGGAGGGGGCTGCGGTTTCCCGGTTAACATGCGGCACAAACACAAGTAAACCCCCCCCCCCCCCCCCACACACACACACGATTCTCTGGGATGATCACTTCACCCCTCCCCCCCACCGCGTGGTTAACAGCGGGGAACATTTCTGGTCAGAATAGCAGGAACGGGCGCCTCTGAATGTCCCCCTTAATAAAATCACCCCATTTCAACCAGGAGAGCTTTCTGGAGATGTCCCTGGAGGATTTCCGCTCCATCCCCATACACGTTAACAGACTTGCTTGCTTTTTTTTTGTAATGTTTACAAATATTTACAAAGTTACACTCACCAGAGGTCTCCTGTGTGCCCTGAGGGTCTTGGGTGAGTTCGGGGGTTACTGGTTCCAGGTCCAGTGTCACAAACATATCCTGGCTGTTGGGGAAACCGGTTTCTCCGCTTCCTTGCTGCTGTGAGCTACCTACAGTACCTCCATCGTCATCTTCCTCATTCCCCGAACCGTCTTCCCTGTGTGTTTCTCCAGTGAGAGAGTCATAGCACACGGTTGGGGTAGTGGTGGCTGCACCCCCTAGGATCGCATGCAGCTCCGCGTAGTAGCGGCAAGTTTGCGGCTCTGCCCCGGACCTTCCGTTTGCTTCTCTGGCTTTGTGGTAGGCTTGCCGTAGCTCCTTAATTTTCACGCGGCACTGCTGTGTGTCCCTGTTATGGCCTCAGTCCTTCATGGCCTTGGAGATCTTTTCTAATACTTTTCCATTTCTTTTACTGCTACGGAGTTCAGCTATCACTGCTTCATCTCCCCATATGGCGAGCAGATCTCGTACCTCCCGTTCGGTCCATGCTGGAGCTCTTTTGCGATCCTGGGAGGACTCCATGACGGTTACCTGTGCTGATGAGCTCTGCGTGGTCACCTGTGCTCTCCACGCTGGGCAAACAGGAAATGAAATTCAAACCTTCGCGGGTCTTTTCCTGTCTACCTGGTCAGTGCATCTGAGTTGAGAGCGCTGTCCAGAGCGGTCACAATGAAGCACTGTGGGATAGCTCCCGGAGGCCAATAACATCGAATTCCGTCCACACTACCCCAATTCCGACCCGCAAAGGCCGGTTTTATCGCTAATCCCCTCGTCGGAGGTGGTGTAAAGAAACCGGTTTAAAGGGCCCTTTAAGTCGAAAGAAAGGGCCTCGTTGTGTGGACGTGTCCAGGCTTAATTCTGTTTAACGCTGCTAAAGTCGACCTAAACCCGTAGTGTAGACCAGGCCTAAGAGACCAACCAAAATTGGTTGCCTGATAGGGTTTATAACTAATGGCTACACAGTATACTGAAGCCCTGTAAGCATTTGCTTGGGAGAAGAGTTTTCTCTTACAGGTGGTTCTTAGCACAGATTTATAATCATATACATGGTTATATTTTAGTGCACATAATTGTACATAGTAAAGTGAATATTCAACTGAGGTAGTCTGGTGATATCACTAAGCAAAAGGAAAGTCACTCAAATGGCTTATTCATACCACCATGCCTCTCAGATGGCCCTATATGCCCTCTACTCATTTATACCAGTTTGACACCAGTGTAAATCCACTAACTTCAAGGAAGTCACTCCTCATTTACACTGATGAGGGTGGAGAAGCAGACACATATACTTTTAAATGCACAATGTTGGTATATTCAAGCCTATATAGTACAGTATGTGGGAATGGACAGGACTTTTTTCCCCTCCTATTACTCACTTCTTATTTGCTGATCCTTCACCAAAACCTCTTTCCTTTTGAGCCACCTTGATACCTGCCCTTCCGCCCTCCCCTACAGCTGTCTTTCCTCTTCTTGATGCACTAAGCTTGATAGTTTAGCAGAAGTAATATACTCAATTTACCAGAGAGATTCTAAATTTCACAAAAGTTAGATTGTGATTTTAATTCCCCCCCCCCGCTTTTGTCTTTAAAAACAAACAAACACAAGTTAAAGGCCTAAAGCCAAAGCTCACTGAATGGGAGTCTGTGCGACTGCAGTGCACTTTGGATAAGGCCCTAAAATATTACCCAGATTGGCGGTGGCATCAGTAGACCCTGCATGACATTTAAGTTTCCACTGAAGGAATGCACCTAATTACTTGAGTCCAAATCAGTTAATCCTTTTGTAATATTACACCGTGCAGAGGCATTTCAATGCAAAAAGAAACTAAATAGCTGCTCAGGGCCCTGGCAGGGATGAGACTGGGAGAAGCCATGGGAACCATTTAATGTTTAAAATGCTGCTTTTTGTTCCAGCCTGGCATGACCCAGTGTCTGCAGATTTTCCACAGTTACCTGACCAGCCATTTAACTGCTGCTCTAAGTTAGTTCTTTTGTGCAAAACTCTTGAGATTTACTCCCTGGGGAGTACCTTGGTTACTAGAACATTTAAAAATATATATTTTTAAATCATCTTCTTATTTCCCATCCCCAAATAGTTTTTCCTGTTTCATGTTCTATTAAACTCATTGAGGAGCATTAAGCAGCCACCAATAGAGTATTTCAATTCAAACTGAGGGGAGCACTTTAGAAAACTAAACTACAAGAAACAAGATATAACAAACTAAAGAAAGGGGAAGTTAATAGTAATGAATATAATTCAGAAGCTAGGAATTGTTGAAAATTGATTAAGGAAGCAAAGAGACAAGGAGAAATCTATGGCCAGCAGAGGTAAGGAAAATAAGGAGTTTTTAATGTTTATCAAGAACAAAAGGAATCCTAACAATGTTATTGATCCATTATTAAATGGAAATGGTAGGAGTATCAATAATAATACAGAAAAGAAAGAAGTGATGTAGTCGTATCATTTAACACTCTTTCCATTCCAGTAGCCTCTCAGGAGGATGTTAAACAGTAGATACTGAAGTGAGACATTTTTAAATCAGCAGGTCCAGATACCTTGCATCCAAGAATTTTAAAAGAGCTGTCTGAGGAGCAATCAGGACTGTAAATGTTGATTTTCAATAATACTTTGAACAATGGGGAAGTTCCAGAAGACTGTAAGAAAGCTAATGTTGTGTTAATATTTTAAAAAGGGTAAATAGGATGATCTGGGTAATTATAGGCTTGTCAGTCTGACATTGATCCCAGGCAAGATAATGGAGGGACGGATATGGGACTTGATTATTCAAGTATTAAAGGAGGGTGATGAAGTTAATGAATCAACAATGATTTATGGAAAACAGATCCAGTCAAATTAATGTGAACTTTTCTGATGGGATTACAAGTTTGGTTGATAAAGGTAATAGTGTTGATGTCATATACTCAAACTTCTGTAAGGCGTTTGATTTGGTATTGCATGACATTTTAATTAAAAAAACTAGAAAGATATAAAATTAACATGGCACATATTAAATGGATTGAAAATGGTTAACTGATTAGATCTCAAAATGTAACTGTAAACAGGGAATCATCAATTAATGGGTATGTTTCTAGTGGAGTCCCACAGGGATCGGTTGTTGGCCCTATTTTATTAATGACCTGGAAGAAAACAAAATCTTCACAGATAAAGTTAGCTGATGACACAAAAATTGGGAGAATGGTGAATAGTGAAGAGGATAGCTCACTGACAGAGAAATCTGGATTGCTTGGTAAACTGGCACTAGCAATCCAGCTTTTTAATATGGCTAACTGTAAATATATACATCTAGGAATATAGGCCATACTTACAAGACAGGGAACTCTATCCTGGGACTCTGAAAAAAATTTGGGGATCATAATGGATGATCATAATGGATAATCAACTGAACATGAACTCCTAGTCTGATGCTGTGGCCAAAAGGACTAAGGCAATCCTTCAACGCATAATAAGGGGAATCTCGAGTAGGTGCAGAGAGCTTATTTTACCTCTGCATTTGCCAATGGTGTGACCATTTCTGGAATATTGTGTCCAGTTCTGGCACCCACAACTCAAAAAGGATGTTGATAAATTGGAGTGGATTCAGAGAAGAGCAATGAGAATGATGAAAGGATTAGAAAACATGTCTGATAGTGAAAGACTCATGGAGCTCAATCTATTTAGCTTAACAAAGAGAGGGATAAGGGGTGACTTTATCACTGTCTATAAGTACCTATGTGGGGAGCAAAATTAAACAGTAGCAAGCCACCAGGAACAGGTGGTATCATCCATGAGTCCTGAAGGAACTCAAATATGAAATTCCAGAACAATTTAACCTATCGTTTAAATTAGCCTCTGTACCAGATGACTGTCAGATAGCTAATGTAAGGCTGATTTTTAGAAAAGGCTCCAGAGGCGATCCTGGCAATTATAGACCACTAAGCCTAACTTCAGTACCAGGCAAACTGGTTGAAAATGTAGAATAGAATTATCAGACACATAGATGTACGCAATATTTTGGGAAAGAGTGAACGTGGCTTTTGTAAAGGAAAATCATGCCTCACTAATCTAGTAGAATTTTTTGAGGAGGTCAACAAACACGTGGACAAGGGTGATCCAGTGGAAATAGTGTGCTTGGACTATCTAAAAGCCTTTTACAAGCTCCCTCACCAAAGGCTCTTAAGCAAAGTAAGTTGTCATGGGATAAAAGGGAAGGTCCTCTCATGGATCAGTAACTGGTTAAAAGATAGTAAACAAGGGTAGGAATAAATGGTCAGTTTTCACAGCGGAGAGAGGTAAAGAGTGGATTTCCCCAAGGATCTGTACTGGAACCACTGTTGTTCAACATATTCATAAATAATCTGGAACAAGGGGTAAACAGTGAGAAGGCAAAGTTTGCAAATGATACAAAACTACTCAAAATAATTAAGTCCAAAGCTGACTGCAAAGAGTTACAAAAGAATCTCATAAAACTGGGCGACTGTGCAACAAAACAGCAGATTAAATTCAATGTTAAAAATTGAAAGTAATGCTCATTGGAAAATGTAATCCCAAATATATATACAAAATGTTGAGGTCTAAATTAGCTTTTACCACTCAACAAAGAGATCTTTGAGTCATCATGAATAGTTCTCTGAAAACATCTGCTCAATATGCAGTGACAGTCAAAAAAGCTAACAGAAGGTTAGGAACCATTAGGAAAGGGATAAGACAGAAAATATCATAATGCCACTATATAAATCCATGTTACGCCCACACCTTGAATACTGTATGCAGTTCTGGTTGTTCCAGTTCAAAAAAGATATGTTAGAATTGGAAAATGTACAGAAAAGGACAACAAAATTATTAAGGAAACGGAACAGCTTCTGTATGAGAAAAAGTTAAAAAGACAGGGACTGTTCAATTTAGAAAAGAGATGACTAAGGGGGGATATGATAGAAGTCTGTAAAATCATGAATGGTGTAGATAAAGTGAATAGGGAAGTGTTATATACCCTTCACATAACACAAGAACCAAGGATCACTGAATGAAATCAATAGGTAGCAGGTTTAAAAACAAAGGAAGTACTTTTTCACACAATGCACAGTTAACCTGTGGAATTCTTTGCCATGGGATGCTGTGAAACCCAAAAGAATAACTGGGTTAAAAAAATTTAGATAAGTTCATGAAGGATATGTCCATCAATGACTATTAGCCAAGATGGTCAGGAACACGAACACATGCTCCCCATGTGTCCTTAAACAGCTAACTGCCAGAAGCTGGGAGTGTACAACAGGGGATGGATCACTTGATAAATTGCCCTGTTCTGCTCATTCCCTCTGACGCATCTGGTACTGCTATTGTCAGAAGACAGGATACTAGGCTTGACGGACCACCTGTGTGACCCAGTATGGCCATTCTTATCTTCTTAAGGCATACATTTTTAACAATGGGTTAATTCAGTTCAAAAAATTTTAATAATGAGTTAGTTCAATTCAAAACAAACAAAATTCCTATCTATATTAAGAAAACCATTTCTGAGCACGATTGCTACTAGCACAGTTTCCAGGCACAGGCCTTGTCTACTACAGATTGTTCCAAAAATCTTCCATCATTATACTACCATTCGTGCATTAAAATCTGAATGTTTGCATTAAGAACTGTCATTTATTTTGGTGTTGAGTAACACAATGTATTTTTACGTTTATGGCTAGATATTCCATTTCACTGAAAATTAGACATTAGAGATTCAGAATTAAATTACTACAAGATAGGAAATGGGTTTCCAGGATCATTAGTGGGCTGCATTTATAAATAACTATAATGAAGCCATGAAGCAAAACAATGAATGTTGAGAGAGTGGAAATATATTTTTCTCTTTTAGCATCAGTCTACTATTTATTATTACACGCCTGTATTTTTGTTGCCTACCTTTATCTCTTGCAGTTGTGAGAGGACAGAGCGTATCCACTGTAAGGTTCATTGAACAATTGCACCTCCTGATATAGCCGCCTCCACTCCTACGTCTTCCTCACTCTCCCCCACCCTAAACTGTTTTGCACTGCTGTGAAGATCTAACCATGTGGGTCATGAGCCATGTACTCCAATTAAACTTTTCTCCGAGGAGTGTGTGACCCAAACTTCTAATAAATCAGACTTTTATATTACTATTCCATAGATCTTTATTACTAGTGTTTTTAGTTGTCTCATGCTTCTCCCACAATAGCCAACAGTAGATTTAATCAGTATAGTCAACATATTACAACTGTCTTATCTGTTAAAAGCCATGCAGCCCATCTTCCTATGGCTCAAAAGGTCATGATTTAAGACAGGATTCACACTCCTTAATTACCGAGCCAGCAAATACTATCTGACTGACTGCATGCTGTAGTACATTCTTCTCTGTTCGACAGGATGACGGGAGGGAGTCAGTTGACCTACACATCCACTAAATCTACTGCTAGCTTAGAAGAAAACTTGCAGTTTAAAAATAAAACCCAGAACATTCTAAATTCCAGACTACAACAAAACTACCTTTATAAAGCAAAGCATTCAGTTTTTACCTGTTCGGATGTCAAAGCCTTCAGGTTGAGTCAGACCATCAATGATTATTTGCAGTGTATGTACTGTTGTATTTAGTGTTTTTGCTGTTCCTTCTATTCCTTCTTTTTGAATTACAGCATTTACTTTTTGTTGCATATCAGGTTTTCCTATATCATTTGGGTTTCCTCCAATGAAAGTTAAAAACCTTGAGAATTAAAACAAAAAAGACAATAACCTGTAAGATCATTAGAGATATTTATATAGTCATCAGTGAGGATTGAAATCTTGCCAAGTTTAAAGTTCAAACTATTTTTGAACTCTTACATGCACAAAAACATCTTGTTTTAAAAAGTAACAGTAAGAAAAGCTTATTTCTTTCATCTTAGCATAACTCAAACATTCTGCACTTCTCAATTCACTTTCAGGCTGAGGCCAAGCATGTAAAGTTTGAGTCTAAAAGAACTTTTTCTGAAGGATATGAATAATTGAATACAAGGTTCAGAATACAATCCACTTCTCAGGCTTAATTTTAGGACTTGCTATCCATGAACCCTATTATTTCCAAAATGATTTCCTAGATTCATGATGATTCATTTTATCCCAAAATTAATTAGTTACAGAAAAAATGCAATTTACTATGAACACTCCTTCAAAAAGTGAAAATTTCATCATTTTGTAATTCTTTTAATGTGACTTTTAATTAATTCAATTAAAACGAAAATACAGTGAAGATAAGATAATATTTGCAAATCTTACAGAAGTACAAAGAATCTTTTCTGGTTCTGAATTTTATAATTTAAAGAAGAGGATGAAAAAGCTTTACAAAATAATCTGTTGTCTATGAGCTACATATAAAAGTTGGCCAATTATAATTAAGTGTTCAGATACTAACAGAATAAACTCACACAAGGGTCACTATTTGACTGATGTATTTCTTAGTCCATCAAATCAAGAAACTGCATATGTTGGCTTAATTATCTAAAACTGAAAGTAAATATATTATATTCAGTAATAAAGATACAAACACCCTGACCATAGTTCTTGGGTTTTGAATACACAATGCACAACAGCATAGTTAGTTTATATGCATAGATATTGAAGGGAATTAGCTGATGAATATGCTCACAAACAAAGCATACATTTTTATGCTGTGTCTTACATAACATTTATTTTAGCAGTGACAATGGCTAAATATCCTCATATCAATAACAGGATGAGAAATTCAAAACGAGCGGTCTTTAAATACTTTTTCTATTATGAAAAATAATGGAATATTATGTTTATAAAATGAAGCAATCTGTCCTTTTCTTAAAGCTATTCATCACAGATGTTTCTTAATTGCCTAGTCTTGGTGTTCAGTAAATAGACTTTTTTCACCAAATAGTACTCTACTAGCTCAGGATTCACATGGGGTTTGATTATGCCTGTCCTTTATGAAGTTGCACACTAGGGCAATGGGAAGGAACATGAAGACTTCCTCTTCCCTGGCATGTTCTTCATAGCAGCCAGGCATAACTGCAGTCCTTGCGCTCAAGGAATCACAGGGGTCTGCTCCCTCCACTCTCCACCCCCAGGGTTCATGGCCCTATCCCACACCTCTGCACCAACCTGTAGAACAGAACCTGCACATAGGATGGAGGAAGAATCGGAATATGCTGCACTCCACAAAGTGGTGTAGTAACAGGCACATCCCCTGCACAACAGGGAGCTATAGGAGGCAGTCCACCTCCCCACCCCCAAGATAATGCAACTGGTGATGGTGTGGGTTGTCTGGACTGATGGGGTAAAGAAAGGTAGTAGCTCTTTTAATGGTTCCATTCCCCTTGGGAGTTGGATGGGAAGGCATCACTTGAACTGGTGGGGAGGCCGGTAGGGCTCAAGTAAGCCACTGGCCCTGAACACCTGTGGGAAGGTATATAAACTCAATCTCCCCATGCACCCAGATGAGCACCACATATCCCTGGGGTTTGTGGTCTGCTGCTGACATAGTGCAAGTCACCTTTTTTGGGACTGTAAAGGAATTTTTCCCTCACTGCCAGATTGACCAGGGCTGGATGGTTGGTGTGTTGTTTTTTTTTTTATGGCCTTTCACACAGCAGCTCAGGGATCCTGGAGTAAGTCAGGAAGTAAGGTTTTAGTTGTCACAACTTAGCAGGTGTCCAGTGTAGGAGTTATTTCATAGGGGGTCTGGTTCCCTCGTAACTGGAACTGGAAATGAAGTTAGGGAAAGGCATACCCTAAAGAAGCTGGGAACAGGTTTGGGCTCCTAACATCTGGTACAGTGAGGAGACAATGGCCTTTCCCCAGCCCCATAACAAGGTGCGGGCTCTGGGGACCAGCTGTGGAGGGTCGGCAGTCCTACAATAGGTAGAAAAGATTAAGGATGGAATCATGATCAGCACTGTATGAATTATTGCCATATAGTTCCCAGATGAATTAAGTTAATAAAGTTGTGGCCTAATTAAACCACATCCCTTGCATCTTGTCTTTCTTCCCGCATGTCTGGGACAATGCATTCTGGCACTCCCCTGCAGCTATAACCTCCACTCTGCTCCCAATGCAGGGGCTGTGCCTTAAAGGCACAATTGAGATAAGTATTTTGTTCAGCATGAAGTATTATTTTTCTTCTACCGGAGGGGGTCTACTTGACAATATAATGGATAGCTCTCCTCTTATGTGGCCTATCTTTGTATCTTTGTCTAGTTTTCTGCCATTAAGATAAGCTAATGTGTGAATCACTGACTTCCTCCCTTGAAACCAAAGACACTGCACTTCTGATGATGCAACTGAATGTGCCCTCTGTTCAACTGCTATTAGTGCATGCTTTTGTGTTCATGGTATAGCTACATCATTTGCAGAGAGGGGTTGAAGAGATAAATATATCTCAATCTAATTACTATACAATGTTGCAAATCTTAAATTGATATTAATCATGGGAATGACTTATTTTCTCTTTCAGAAAATGAAAACAAAGGAATATTAATAAAGGTAAAATGGCCTCACTGAAGTCAGTGGCTAAACTCCCATTGACTATTCCCAATTCTTCTACTGATTTACTATGTGACATGGCCAGTGTCTCCCTCTCAGCTGAAATGTGGATAATGTCCCCTACTTCACAGAGGTAGCTTAAGCAAAGGGATACTGTGGGTTTATAAATTATATTCCTAAATTATTTTTTTCTAGATTCAAGTAACACCTAAGATTATTACATCTGAAAATTATTAGATAAAGTTATTTTCTGTATTTTTCAGGTTATTTTTGCCTTTGATAGCACTTTGAGTATAGTCAATTTCACAGCTTCCCGCCTGTAGTCAGTGTCAATCAGCTTCCCCTCTTCATGTGGCTCTTTCACACAGTAACAAGGGAGAGAAAAGCATAAAACAAACAAAAACAAACAAACAAAAAACAAATTTGAAAATGTGGCTGCAAAACCACTAAAACCAAGAATTCAGTGACAGGCACTGGCCCCTGAATCCCCGTTAATTCATTTTAACGCAATCAACAGATTTCAAATTTTGGTGTCACTTTACTATTTCTAAAGCATTTTAACTGGCTGGATAACAACGTAAAGTATCAAAGCAAATGCAATTTTTATCAGCATCATTGTTGTTGTTCTCGTAAGCATACCGGTATTTCTTTAAACCAATTGTAATTGTTATCCAAAAGAAGGGCTGTATCTAAAAGAAGCAGCACTACCAAGATGAAAAAGGACATGTACTATTCTCCTTCTACCTGAAAAGAACATTAATGGGGCTGTACAGACAATACTGAAAATGTGTGTAGGTCTGTGCAGTGTGCTGTGCACAGCACAGCTGAGAGAGAGCTGCTGACTGTTAAGTGCTGAAAGATGGACAATGCCACACCAGAACACCAGTGGCAGGCAACAGCTGCCTGAGCTTTGACTGACATGGCAGATGTAACATGACAATCCCTACAAACAGCCAGCCTCCTGACTCAATGTTCTAAATAATATATGCTTCACAAAGCAGACCTATAAACAAGTCTGCTGACATTCGTGCACTTGGCTTTATTTTACCAGAAATGGAAATTCAGCTTGAGTACCTTCAAGTAACATTTTTTCACCATTAGAATGTCACAGAAGTGCATTCATATTGTAAATCAATAACAGGGCACATTTCACTGTTAATAAATGTAACCACATGGAACGTTCACAGATGTACAAAAAATTATGTACAGATCTTTCAAATGTGTGGATAATGTAATCAGGATGTAGAGTATTGTGTGCAGATTTTGGGGAAGAAAAACAGTTTGTAAGAAATAGGACTCTGAGTAAGCCCAGGAGCCTGATCCTTAAATCCTTATTCACACAAATAATTTTTGGTTTTGGAATCCCATTGAAGATAATGGACTACTTGAATGAATAAGGCTTACTCATATGAGTGGCGATGGTAGGAGTCAGGTCCTAAATTACCAATCATAGTTATCTGAATCATTTAATACTGCTAAGGTCATGAACAGCAATTTGGTTTCAGTTCAGGAAGGTACTGAAGCAGATGCCTAACTTTAAGTATGAGACTTACCACGGACATCAATGGAACTGCTCACGTTCTTAAAGTTATGCAACTGCTTCAGTACCTTCCTGAACTGGGGGTCTTTTCAGAGGAACTTGTCTTTGCCTAAATTCCTTTCATTAACAGCTCATAATACTGACAGCTATGACAAAACTAGGATCTCTGTAGTATTATAAAAATGCCCAACACCAAAAAAATATAAGCATCTTCAATAGAAACAATAAAATTATGATTTTAGAGATTCTCAATCCTTTAGGTCCTGATAAGAAACTAGATGCTAAAATATTTCCATATAAAGATATTACTTAGTGATTATAGTGATTACAGATGTAATTTTTAAAAAGAGACTGCTTAATCTGGTTATATATTTCATATATCATTTTTCACTCAAACATGTGTGCCTTGAGGGCATTTAGAACAAAAATCAATATAAAGCACAAAGCTCTTGCTCAGCAGTAATGCATTATATTGATCATCAATATTTTTAAATGTCATTGCTTAAGAACAAAGTTAAATGCTCTCTTATTTAGAAAACTTTCTTAGGGTTACTGCAAGGTCAGAAAAACTATAGTCAGAAAAGAAAGATTATGATATGGTTAGAAAAAATAAGAATAGACTGTGTGACAAGCAACTTCCCTTACTACGGTTTTAGTTATGTTAAACACTTAATCTGGATGATACTATCTTTGACATCATAATTTTAACAAGTCTGACAGTTCCAGTTCTGCAAGAAAGCAAATTATAGACCTCATAATAAACAAAATCTCCCCTCCTCTAAGTATTTTTTTGTGTATGCATATGAGTAAAGTAATAAGTTGTAATTAATAGTTAAAATATAGTTTAGCAACAGCTATCATCTCTCTCTAAAAACCCAATAATGTTTAAAAAGTTCCACAAAAATTGACACGTGAAAGGTGAGATTCTTCATAACTTTGATCAATCTTATAAAGTAGGATACATTGCCCCCCCGTCCTCAGATATTGATTGTTTGAGTTAATGATGAATCCTTTTCATATAAAGGAATGTCAACAGAGGTAAAGCTATCAGAATCTTATTTTTAAAAAAAAATCAAAACGGCAGGAGGTTAGCACATACTACTCATGAATTTCTACAGCAAGCTTTCATTTCTACAGCAGCCTTTGGGATGTTACAGAACATGCAGAAAATGGTCATGGCTAAGTCACTGATGTTTTTATTTAATACATAATTTCATCCATCTTACTCAGATAAAGTAAAAATGTAGCATAGATGTAACAAATAAGCACATCATGTTCTCTTAACATACACATCTGCATAAAATTATAACACAGACTTTGCAGTGCTTAAAGAAAATGCACATTTCTGAACAGAATGCAAAGATCGTTAGAAAAAGCAACAATTATTTCCAACAGAGAGTTGCAGTGCATTTAAAAACTATTTTTAAACAAGAAGAAGCTTCTTTGTGATATACAGTAGTTCTTAAAGCTACATAAGGGTTTTAGTCACAGTCATTCTGTTTTATGTAATCATTTCCAGCAACATGACTTAAGAGCTGAGAGTACTGGGTTCATTACATGAAAGCAACATGATATGCCATTAATTCTTGTCATAGTGCACACATGAATTAATGGTGATGCAACACTATCACTTCTAAAACATAACTTTGTATTAGCATGTGCATAGTTAGATAGAATGCATATATTTGCCAGCACCAAATAAAAGTTAAACTATATGGACCAAATGAGTTATAAATATCTAATAATAGTTTCAAGTAAAAAAAAAAACATTATTAATTTATAAAGCAAATTAAAGATTTTTGTAGTGTTGCTACAAAAGAACATAACAATATAAATCCTTAATATTTCAGCTACTGTCTTGGATTATATAAATGTCATGAACTATTTGTGTACTACTCTAAGCTAACTGGTTGCCGAGTCCAAATTAATTTCCAAATATATATGAAAATATATAAATGGGTTAGATAAACACTCTGGTATGACTATTTAACAGGTCTTGATATTTATATCTATATATTTATTAGGGCTGTGAAGTGATTAAAGCAATTAATCGCACCGTTAAACAATAATAGAATACCATTTATTTAAATATTTTTTGAAAATGTATAAAACATCCAATATATTGATTTCAATGACAACACATAATATAAAGCCCATTTAATATTTTTTTCTGATTACAAGTATTTGCACTGTAAAAAAACCAAAAGAAATAGTATTTTTCAATTCACCTAATACAAGTACTATTGTGCAATCTCCTTATCATGAAAGTTGAACTTACAAATGTAGAATTATGTACAAAAAATAAATGCATTCTAAAATAAAATAATGTAAAACTTTAGATCCAGCAAATCCAGTCTGTCCTACTTCTTGAAATATATGAAATATATGGCAGAATGCAGGTAAAACAGAGCAGGGGACATACAGTAACTCCTCACTTAACGTTGTAGTTATGTTTCTGAAAAATGCGACTTTAAGCGAAATGATGTTAAGCAAATCCAATTTCCCCATAAGAATTAATGTAAATGAGGGGGTTAGGTTCTAGGGAATTTTTTCCACCAGACAAAAGACTATATTATATGTATATACACACACACAGTATAAGTTTTAAATAACAATTTAATACTGGCACACAGTGATGATGATTGTGAAGCTTGATTGAGGTGGAGGAGTCAGAGAGTGGGATATTTTCCAGGGAATGCCTTACTGCTAAATGATGAACTAGCAATTGGCTGAGCCTTCAAGGGTTAACTCTCACACTCTACAAGGCAGCAGGAATGGAGGGAGGGGAGAGAGCATTGCAGACAGAGACACACACCTTGTGTGTGTGAGAGAGAGATGCGCATTTCCCCTTTAAGTACACTGCCTTGTTAATTTGATCAGCTTGCTGAGACCACAGCTGCTGCCAGCAAGCTCCCTCTGTCGTGAGCCCTGTCGTGTGTCCCCCCTGCTCTATAGAAGATGGGGTAAGCGGGGTGCAGGAGCAGGGGAACACCCTGACATTAGCCCCTCTCTTCCTCCCCTCCCCCCCGCACAGCAAGCAGGAGTCTCGGGGAGCAGCTCCAAGGCAGAGGGCAGGAACAGCACATGGCAGTGGGGGGAGGGAAAGCTGCAATTGCTAGCCTGCTGGGCAGCCGCTGCACAGGGAACTTAGGGGAGCGGGGAGCTGATAGGGGGCTGCCGGTCCACCCTGGTTCCAAGCCCCCACCAGCTAGCTGCAATGGGCTGCTCTTCCTGCAAGGAGTGGACAAAGCAGGCGGCTGCCAAACGATGTTAGAAGGGAGCACTGCACAACTTTAAATGAGCATGTTCCCTAATTGATCAGCAACATAACAACGAAACAACGTTAACCGGGACGACTTAAAGTGAGGAGTTACTGTACAATTCTCCCCCAAGGAGTTCAGTCACAAATTTAATTAACACATTATTTTTTTAACAAGCGTCATCAACATGGAAGCATGTCCTCTGGAATGGTGGCCAAAGCATGAAGGGGCATACAAATGTTTAACATATCTGTCACATAAATGTCTGCTACAAAAGTGCCATGCAAATGCCTGTTCTCACTTTCTGGTGACATTGTAAATAATAAGAGGGCAGCATTATCTCCTGTAAATAGAAACAACTGTGTTTGTGTTAGCGATTGGCTGAAAAAGTAGTAGTACTGAGTGGGCTTGTAGGCTCAGAAATTTTACATTGTTTTGTTTTTGAGTGCAGTTATGTAACAAAAAAATCTACATTTGTAAATTGCACTTTCATGACAGAGATTGCATTACAGTACTTGTATGAGGTGAATTGCAAAATACTATTTCTTTTGTTTATCATTTTTACAGTGCAAATATTTATAATAAAAAATAATATACACTTTGATTTCAATTACAACACAATACAATATACATGAAAATGTAGAAAAACATCTAAATATTTAATACATATCTATTGGTATTCTATTGTTTAACGGGGCGATTAAAACTGCGATTAATTGCTATTAATTTTTTTTAATCATGATTAATTTTTTTGAGTTAACTGCGATTAATCAACAGTCCTAATATTTATATATAGATATGTAGCCCCTAAACATTAAGATAATTTATTATACATTAAAAATTATGTATCTGAGAAATAACTTTTAATGGAAATAAACAACTATTGGTATAGTTATTATACCATACCGTAGGTAGTTCGCTAATACACTGTAGTTACATTGTAGTTATGCTTTTTGACCCTATAATTACCGCACTTTCACTAAATAGATATCAAGGATAACTACATGACATAGAGCAATTACTATTTAAATACAGTATTGTTAATACATGTATTTCTAGAATCCAAGTGCATTATGTATGATACTAAATAGATAATAAGTTTCAGTCATGTAGTTGATTAGTGGTTATTAATTATTCAAAAAGCACAATCACAATAACTACTTTAGCTGGAACAAAACTCCAATTATTTTCCTTCAAAACTTTTAGCTGCTTTTCATCCAACTTATAGAGCTGAATGAAGTTTTTCAAATGATGACAATTCAATGAAAAATATTACCTTTTTTGACCAGCTTTAGTAATTATATTGCAATTGCAGTGTAATTACAATCACTGTGATAAAATATATCCCAATAATAAGACTTGTAAAGTATATGTATGATGTAAAATATATATATGTATATTTTAAATGATATATGTTGAAGGCCAACATTTTCAAAAAGAGGGTCTCTATAACTAGTATTATTATTCGGGTACCTAAATGAGCAACCTGATTTACAGAAGTGCTGAGAATCAAATACAGCGTTTCCCAATATGCTGAATGGCCCTTCTTCAGCAAGTGCTTAAGTACTTTGCTGAATTGGGGCCAATTGTAGCCACTGGATGCTCAGCACTTTTGAAAATCAAGATACTTATTTATGTGCCTAAATAAGGAAATATTAGTCTTCTATTTTGGAAAATATTGGCTTGAAAGTCTGTACCTTAAGGTTAGCAGCACTTATCATAAAGTGCATACTCTGCGTCATAATCTGCACTTTTAAGTTCCTAAACACAGGAGACTAATTGAATCGAAATGAAATCCAGGAGGAGGGGGGGGGCGGGGGAGGGAAAGAAGAGCACTTATTTTTCTTCTTAAACAACTGAGGGCACATTCACTGCACAATTTGGAAAGTCACAAAATGTTAGATGCTTTCTAGTTTAATTTGAAAAACCTTATTATTTATTACAGTACCATGCAAAGTGTGCTACGCATTGTACAAAGAAATTGTAAGGGGTGGTTCTCTGCCCGGGCTATTCCTTTTTGCATGAGAAAAATATTTTACAAAAAATTTATTGTATTAAAAAGTTATCATATGAAATTGTTTATTTTTAAACAAAATAAGCCAGCATTTATTATCCACTACCCCGATCCAAATTATTCAGCGGCACAAGTCCACATTACAGATTCATGACATACAAAATCATCAGTTTTTAAATAATGTTTTTGAGGTACAGAAGTCCACCAACATTTAAAACCACTAATTTTCTTTTTCTGAAATATATTATTGCTTTAAAGACCAAGGAGGATTTTGTTGTTGTTTTTTTAAATTTGGTTTAAAAAGTGTTCCCAAGTGGAAACTCTGCTTGCCAAGTTTCAGACCAGAACCAATTTTACGGCTGATTTAGAAACCCCTGAAAAATAGGGGATTTCATAATGGAAATACTTAGGTAATCTTTACTAATAACAGCACAAACAGTGCTGATATAATTGATTTATGGCATTAATTTCTTAACTCAAAATCGGTACAATTGATGTAAAAGAATTAGAAAACATTTTAATGATGATTTAATATGCTATACAGATTATCAAAACATTTTTTGTTCATGGTTTCACGCTATCAAAGCCTTGCTTTATGATCCATTCTAATCAACCATCAAAATATGTTCAAATATTCTGAATAAAAAAAAGAAAAGATAAAGAAATGGCCTTTTAGATCTTAAACCAAAGGAATTTCTGCCTAAGCCCGTCCTAGGCAGCATATTTCCCTGAAAAGCTGGGACTGTGTTTTAAGTTTCTGAAAAGTTAATTTATGAACACCAGCTTACAGTGACACATCCTCCTCCATACAATTAATACACCATGTACCAGGTATCCAGTTTCTGAAGACATATTGTAAAAGAACTGCTAGGAAAATTAAGGAAACATTTAGGAAGTCCTAAAGAAGTTAGAACCAGGTAACTGTCATATGCCTATAATCTGAGACTTTAGAAGGAAAAGGTAACATTTCTTATCATGGTATCCATCTACTGGACTGAGCTGGTTTCTAATCATTAAATGTTAACTTTAAAAAAATAGCATATATGTATCCCATGGAAAATACTCATTGATAAGGATACGATTCAGTCACTGAAGTCACAGATTCCACGAATTTCCGGGACCTCCATGACTTCTTCTGAGCAACTGTCAACTCCGGGGCTGCCAGAACAGCTTATCGGCGGTCAGTCCCAGGGCTGCTGGAGCAGCGGGGAGGTAGTGGGAGGGGGTCAGGGGATGTGGCACTGGAACAACTGACCGGCGGCCAGCCCCAGGACCTCCGAACAGCTGGCCGGCGGCCAGCCCCAGGACCGCTAGAGCAGCAGCGGGGCTGGAGCAGCTGCTAGCTCCGGCAGGGCTCTGTTTGTACCCCCCCTTGGTATTTTTAGTAAAAGTCTGGGATAGGTCGCTGTTTATTGTCCACAACCTGTCCCTGACTTTTACTAAAAGTACCCATTACAGAAGCTTAACCATACTCATTTTTAAAGACGGCAACCAGCATATGTATATGATGTACACAAACTGCAACATCTGGCATGCAGGTTATATTTCAGCGAGACTGACAATTTAGGAATCTTGTGCCTCTGTTTATAAAAGGGGTTTAAAGACGTTGTTAGCATTATGCAAGTGGGAATCTCCTTTTGCAAATTATACAATTGTAAGACTTATGTCTAGTATAAGCTGATGTTACTTAATGTGGTTGGCTACATGCTGAGAGAGTTTTCTTTTAAATGTATTTACAAGATTGCTTAAACTAAAGATATATGTCTCAATGATATTTTGTGTATCTATAATGCTCTTTGTTATCAACACTCAGGTTTGGATTCAACAATAAACTTAATCATATGCTTAATATTAAGCACATACTTAAGTCTCATTGAAATGAAGTGTCTGAAGTTAAATGCTTTGCTGAATTGGGCCTCATCTGGGTGTTATTTTAAGATGTGATTATTTATGTTTAGGGCACATCTTTTACATTTGCTGAGGCAAGGGCTAGGGATGACTGTTACAAGAGTAGACTCAACAGCCAATGCCTGTTACGGAGTAGAATCAACAGCTAATGGGCAGTATCCCAGCTTTTATGTAACTGAATTTCACCCCCTAAGGAGCCTGCACTAAGGGCAGGAGATGATGCCCTGGGAGATGGTAACAGAAAATTTTGCTTTCCAGGGAGGGAGGCAGCAGAAGAAAGGTGGATTTCCCTATCTCTACTTTCTGCCAGTGAACATTTGCTTCTGTGCTCTTTCAATTTCCTCCCTGGTTTGCATAGTTCCGATTCCATTAGGGGGACGACACCCCATTTTCCAAAACAGGGTGACTACAGGAAGGAGGTAGAAATTCAATTAATTGGCACAGTGTCCCACCATTTGCCAGTACAGTGAAAAGAACTGTTGGATTCCATTTTATAATGCAATACTCAGAATAAGTATGTTTATCTTACAGAGTGTGAGAAGTCTTGTGACATTGCTGTTTTGTTTACTTCATGGCAGAATTCCCAGAAGCATCCCTGTTACTCTTGCAGGTTGTTCTACCGAACAACAAGATTGACCTCTAGCTGCATATGGGAAAAAAAACCTTACTCACTTCTACTGGGGAAAAACACAGTTGCGGTGAAATGAATTTCAGTTTTATAGACAAATTAAACCACTCATTTTAATCCTCATCCAATGTTCTCAATGGCTCTAGTGCACATTAGGAATTTATCATACAAAAATAAACGATGAAAATGTTTCTGATCTATAGCAGAGTTCCAAAGTTTTTCAAAACGATCAACATCTTTAAAAACAAAATTAGTTTCCAGGCAATGACTCTGATTGACTTCAACAGGGCTACTCGTATCAGTAATGCAAGCAGAATTTAGTCCATTATGTTTCAGTTGCTTTTTCATGAACATAGATTCAGCAATGAAGAATTATGCCCTCCATGTGATCCAGAGCTCACTCAGTCAGTGAGACTATTTCCATTGACATCAAGGGGCATTGGATCAGGCCCCATATACTTAACCAATGTTGAAGTTTGAAGTATTAGTAGAATTTTATCCTTAAACCAAATTTACCCAACAAACCAGAATGAGTCTAGAAAAGCTGTTTCATGAATTCTGCTTAATTACACAGGTTATAAGCTATTTTTAAAGTGCTGTTCTCTTTATAATCCTTCAAAATACAGATAAAGAAAAAAATTATAAACAATAATATTTAAACTGTATTAAAGTTGTGACGTAAATTGCCAGAAGGCAGGAAATTCAGTTTACACTCTATCCTAAGGTCATGAGTGTCAATTTTAATATTATATTTCCTTTGTCAATTTTCTGCAGAACTATAACTTTTCTCTCAAGTGTAGCTATCTACAGTCAATAATATTGTTCATCTGAATGAAACCTTTAGGAAGTGCCTATTGCATCCAGCTACATCACATTAGCAAAAGGCACTGCCAACCTTTAGGATAAACTCAAATAAAGGGGAATTGGTATTAAAAGCTGGTTACAAACAATTTACAGATATCGTTATTATTGCATTTTTACCTTCATGTTATGGGTGAGTACTTGTTCACATCTAGTTTACCCAGGAGTTTTTCTATCATTGACTGAAACTAAACGAAATAAATGGCTAATGTAACAACCATGCACTAGTCAGCAAAGTCAAGACTAATGCAATGCCTTCCCTGACTGGAAGTAATCCTAGGAATGGTTTCATTGTTCACTTTAAGTTACTTTAAGTTACCTACTTGGTTAATTCATTATCTTTCTTGTTCCTCACTTTAGTTAGATTCTCCATTTCTCCACACCTAAGCAACAGAATCAAGTGGTGTGCTTCTGTGTAAGCATACCAGATGGCACAATATTTACAACTTTAACATTGGTCTAAATATTTCAGCAGAAATATTTACGTTGAGAAGCCAAAACGCTCAGTCAGAAGCTCAATGGGCAAAATTATTCAGCCAGAAAATGCCTTTTAATTACTGTATTAGACAGAGACTAAATTATATGAAACATAGCATGGCTGGCAGCCGTACCACGTTAGTGTGGTCACTTCAGAACTCAAAAAGCTAAACAGGGTCAGTACATAGATGAAAGACCTCCAAGCAACTTTTAGGTGGTGCATGAAGTGGAGCTGGTGATTCAGTAGGTGGCAGTCTTTCCTCTGAATAACTGCAAAGACAGTACCCTCATATGATGTTAGCAAGCACTAGCCAATGGATCAGATATCAAACTAAGGTTCTTACCACTTCTGTCAATTAAAGACTTCACTTTTTATAAGATGTGCTAACCCTGGGGCCTTGGCCAAATTCTAAATCAGGTAATCCCTCTGGAATTTCAACTGGATATGGTGATTAAGATTCTTATTTACACTAAAATTCCTACACCCCATCTTCCACAGCAAGAATAGTATAAAGGGGCCTTCATGTAAATAAAAATAAAGATCTACTATTCTTTATTTTCTATCTTTCTTTGGACTATGGTGGTGCTGCATACTATTATATAGCTGTTGTATTCCACACAAAAAATGGCTGTATTTCTGTTTCCTGAAGTGTTCCTTCTCTATGCCTCTCAAATTTAAACAGGTAATGTGGTCTTAATTATACCGTTAACACGAGAACCAGAAAGTGAAATTGACTATAGGAAAAAGTGAAACTAAGTAGTCTCTGTTCAGTTTTCAAGCTGAATGAAATATAAAACCAAAAAAACAGCATGAATGCAGGCAGGTAATTAGAGTTTAAAAATTATTTCAGTTTTAAATGTACACTATTACTTTTAACAATTCTTATGTTTAAATCTAACAATGTCTCTTTAATGTTTTGAGATGTTCTGATTTGCCAAGTGAAATGGGGTCTAACACTCAACTCAAGGACATTTCTCAGTGTTTCTCTGTAACATGATAACTTTTGGACATTACAGCTGATTAATTCCAAAATTTCAGGGAATGTGCTACGCATCAATGGGCAGAATCCTATTGATTTTGGTGAAAATTCAGAAAAACTGAAGGGGAGAATGGGGGACTGCAGTATGGGGGGCAAGGGGAAATGGGGGACACAAAGAGTCCCTGGCATAGAGGGAGAATGGGGGACCCTAGTACTGGGGAAGGGGACATAGACGGAGCCCATGGCAGGAGAGAGGGGACGGGGTGGGGGTTGCAAGGTGTCCCTGAAATAGAACGGCATGGGAAGGTCATGCACAGGAGGGAAATGAAGTAATCCAAGGAACCCCTGGTGTCTGCAATGCACTCGGGCTACAGAAGCAACGAAGTGTGCGTTGATTGCGACCTTCTAGTAAGATATTATAGAAGTGCCAAGTACTTATTAGAGTATTACAACATTACTTTAAATATGGAATATGATCTTATACAGTCTGTCTAAAATTATCTAACTTTAAATGTTTTTATTTTTTTAATTTAACCATCCTACTTAACACAGAAAACACGAACTTGTTGTTCCTCTGGACACAGTGATATCAAAGAGTTCACAAGAACCCCAAAACGTCTAACTGCCACTTAAATTAATTCCAGTATGGTTTACGAAAAGTACCTGTTCAATTTCAAAAATAAATAGGCACTACTTAGTTTATAGGAGGAGATAATGTTTTCTCATGAGGAAAGAAGAGTCTAATTTCAGCCATAGGGTGATGATAGAGAAGATCACATCTTAAGTAAGCATTTACCAGCTGCTTTGCCCCCTAACAAGGGAGGCACACATGGTCTCCGAATTACTGTTTTTTGTAACCTACAAGAAAAAACATTTTCCTCTCTCAGCAAAAGGTCCCATGCTAAAACTTCCAAGTATCTGGAATTTAATATGACATCTTAGCACCTGGTAAGATCAGAATTTAATTTTAAAGGCTAATGATAATGACACATTCACAAACGTGTGGATACACAAACATATACACATTTATTTTAATGAACAATCTTTATTTTTATTTAGAAGGAAATCGCTCTTATGCTTAGACTACCCAACAAATTAACACACTGTATTAATTTGCAATTGGTGATTCTTTAGTATCTTAGCATAATTTGAACTGCATTTAAATGGTATTACTTTTAAGAATAAAGAAAACCATGGTTCAATTACCTTCAGGCAAAGACTGTATGGAGACCAGAATCGATAATAAATTCAGTATTAACTAGAAACTTTTTCTGTTTGTTTACTTTGCTAAGCACAAGTTACACTTACCTGAAATGAGGGCTTCTGGATTACAGTGTAAATGTCTCTGAAACCAGATTTATTACTAACAAATCACAGATGCATGAAACACTTTGCTGATGGCCCCTCTTTGCTCTCATGATTAGTAAGGTGCTGCAAGTTCCACTGAGATAAACAGATTGCCAAGCAAGGCTGGGCACAATCAGAGACACTGAAGTGTGTTTGCTGGGTATAAAGTGATCCTATCCCGCTGCAGTAACACCCAATTTAACTCCCACAGATTTGCTGAAAATAATTTTACACCTACTACTATCATTACTTGGTGGCATTGCAGGAGAATTTAAATGTATAGAGAAAAACGGAAGGGAAATAATACTGCACAAAACATTAGGTTACAGAAAATGCAAACACTGCCTTTTTTATTTATTCCCATAATATACAAGATGGGGCTGGGACAGAGCCACAATTTTTCAGATTTACAGAACAATCAGAAGTTTGCTTCCGCACTTGATCAAGCAGAGAACCTGAATGTTATGGGGTATGGCATAATGGAGCTGGCAAATGGACGGAAAGGGGCTTAGTATTGGTGGCAAGGTGATGAGAGTCACACTTGGAAGAAAAAGTGAAAGGGCTAGTGGGAAGAAAATTCGCTTGTATTTTAATAGTTGGAATGTCCAAAAATACAGTATAAGGGCACCCTAAGTTCACTAGTGCAGTCTGTGTTATTCTAGATAAACTTTGGAACACATTTTTCTCACTGAAATAAAATTACAAAAACACACAATATTTAATGGTCTGAAAATAGCCCTTTTTTGAAAAATGAGAAAACATATAAAAGGACAAACAAAATGGATTCCAGTCCTTCATTCACATGAGAACTTCCCTCTTTTGGGGAAGGGTGAGATTAGTGCACACGTACGTTAATGCATATGTATTCTGGGTCCCCAAAAGTTTAACAAATTTCTCCATTATGTAAGAAAAATCACTGCTCACTGACTAATTCCATAAACTGCTCAGAAACTCTGCCATTGCTTACCTCTTTGCAATGTCATATGACTCTGGGTGGATACAAGTTTGGTCCAAAGGATTTGGCCGTACTGCAACGTTTGCTGCTGGTTTGCTCTTCTTTTTGCCCTGTTTTTTGCTTGTGACTTGAACATCTGCTTTAGCCATAAGTGCATGACCTTCTGCTGCAAGCTTAGTTTGCTGATTGCTGTCAAAATTCAAAAAGAGACATAGTTCTTGGTATATGAACACCCTTCCAAGTGCCCCCCCCCCCCACAGTGATCAGTTTTTGCAATTTGTTCATTCCATAAAGACTCAGCCCTTAATCGCTCATTTTTTTTTAAATTACAAAATAAGATTGTGTTCTGGCTCCTTCTCATGGGAAGGAGAGGGTAAAAGCATAATATGATACTCAATATAAACTATTCAGAACGTGAACATAGGAGCCTTTGTTAAGAAGCATTAAAATGGCACAGTGGCACATTCACAAGTCCACTTAAAAAGTTATGGGAAGTGTCTCTCTCTGTTGCATCCAACTGCTGAACAATGCAGGGATTATATGGTTACAGGCAATAGAAAACAGCAACAAATGAAACAAACAAAACCACACTGTTAAATTAGAGTAGAGGACTTAGAAATAAGTCTTGGGGCTAAGCTCAAGACACTTGACCCCTAGCTTTGCCACAGACTATGTACTTTTGGGCAAGTCATGTGACATACAGTTTCTATTTCCCTACTTCACAGGGAAGTGAGGACTACTTCATCAATATTTGTAAAACTTTTAGATCTGCAGATGGAACGCACTGCAGAAGTGGGAGCATCCATATACTATACATTGAACAGGATATTTTTGTCATCCTTTAGAGCCAGATACTACGGTAATATATTACTGTTTAGAAGTCTATCTCCCAGAGAAATACACCTAGGGTGATATCGTGGGGTGCAGCCCAAGGGATGGGGGTGGGGAGCCTACAGTGGCCTTAAGCCATGTTTGTGCCCTCCCAATCCTAGGCTGCTCCAGGGGTCAGAGCTCCCCTGGTGTAATTTAGACAGCCGTATGGGAGACGTGCTACCCAGAATGTCTGCAGAGCTACATGCTGTAGCCCTGCCAATCACCCATCCTCCCACCCCCGAGCATGGTCCCTATGCTATGGCTTGTAAGGGGGTCCTCGGAGGACAGCATAGAGCTGTCTGTCTCAATTTCTCTGCAAGGAAATTCTTTCTCAGCCAGATCTTGGGTTTCTAGAAACCCTTTATGCTGCTCTGGCCCCATTACCTGGTGTAAATAGGATGGAGCATGGATGAGGATCCCACCCGTAAAGTCATATTGTGTATTTTATTATTTCTTGTTTAACTATAGCACAATGTCTCTTAACTGTAGTTTTCATGTGACCTACTCTAACACTGTCTTAATAAAGTCAATATAACCTTCTCCAAATATTGCATAAACTTTCTTAAACCTTTTTTAAAGAAGGGAGAATGTGTATATAGAATTTGCACTTACACGCTACTAGTATAATGTTATTCATACATTTCTAACTAGACAAGTGCAAGTAAACACAAAAATGAATTTTTCTATACTCTGATGATTTCAGATAATATTTAGTTAACACATTAATCAATTATGGTGTTTCACAGTGAAATGTATTAATGATGTACCACTGCTAGTGATGTGATCAGTGAAAGTGCTCATGTCATTCTAAAAGAAAAACAGCAATAGAAAATACTAGATAGATACAATATGGCTAAGTTAGTGCTATGTGACAACTTATTTTGTTCTGTTTTTTGTTCCAGACTTTTCAAAAGTTGATATTTAATCTTGAATGTTGCACTGGTACGAGATTTTTCTATTTCATTTTCCACTTTTTGTTTATTTTTAAAGGGGAAAATAATCCAGAACTATGTAAGTACTTGTAAGTTCCTTGACCTTAGGCCTATGGTAAAAAATTCCTGTAACTCTCATCCATGCAGAGCTTATCAGCTCTACAGGGCCTTTACCCACAACAGCTACAACAGAGATGTCCTTAACAGAGTCATTTTTGACTAACTTATTAAGTTCCTACAAAAACAACAAGGAGTCTGGTGGCACCCTAAAGACTAACAGATTTATTTGGGCATAAGCTTTTGTGGGTAAAAACCTCACTTCTGCATCTGAAGAAGCGAGATTTTTACCCACGAAAGCTTATGCCCAAATAAATCTGTTAGTCTTTAAGGTGCTACCAGACTCCTTGTTGTTTTTGTAGATACAGACTAACACGGCTACCCCCTGATACTTATTAAGTTCCTGTGCCGCTTGCAGGCTTTACTAATTCTACCACCTTTGAAAATGGACTGGACTTGAGTGTCCTAACAGCTATCTTTAATGGAGCCTGAAAATGTCTGAAATTGAAAAGTTTTGCAGATTTATCTATTTTTGAACTTTATACCTTTTTTATTTTTATGTCTCAGTGAAATCTACAGAACAATTCAAGTCAGAAGTGTTTAGGTGTCAGATGATTATGAGTTATGGGGGGGAATAGCTCAGTGGTTTGAGCATTGGCCTGCTAAACCCAGGGTTGTGAATTCAATCCTTGAAGGGGCCACTTAGGGATCTGGGGCAAAATCAGTACTTGGTCCTGCTAGTGACAGCAGGGGGCTGGACTTGATGACTTTTCAAGGTCCCTTCCAGTTCTAGGAGATAGGATATCTCCATTAATTTATTTTATTTATTTATATTTATTTATGAGCAGCAAGATCAGATGGTTAAAAATATTTTTTCACTCAACTAGCTGAAATGATTTTGCTCAAACCAGAGCTAAGACGAAACCAGGGAAACCCCAGACCAAAAGAAATTAGTTTGAAAATGTTTGGAACACTACAAAACTTATGGTTAAAATTATTACCACTTCAGAATAGTCAGTAGGCATTTTATAATGCATTTATGAAATATACTAGTTATATCCTACATTCTCAACGAAGTAAGATCAATTATTTCTACAGATTTTTAAGAACTATTCAGATATTGAACAAGCTGCAAAGTCACAAATAGTTGTAGGGTGTGATTGCCCCTACTGGTAAAGGGAGAACTAACAGGACACACCGTCTGCCTGAGTGGTGCAGCTACATCCTATGCTGAGAGGAAGAAAGGAAAAGAGACTTGCCCTCATGTGAGCTGTGCTTTTGTCACTGCCACCCTTCCCTGGCAATTCCACCAAGTGAGGGCAGCTTTAAAATATGGTTAGGGCATCAAATGAGTCCTCAGAGTGAAGTCTCCCTAGGATATAAATTGCTCATCTCATATCTTTGTACCCAGGCCATGACCTGCAGCGCTGCCCACTGTTGTGGCCGTGTGGGACAGCTCTGGGCCTTTCACTACAGTGTCCACCACTCACACATTGGTTTCCATCAGTGGAGTGAATCAAGCTCTTGAAGCCCAGAAAGAAGTTTAGACTGTTAAACTTTTTTCAGATCAATATTTTAGGTGAGAACTGCTATGTTTTTGTTAACTTGCCAAATATAAAACATGGGAACTAGCAGAAATAACGCTTTAATGCTAATGGCCCAGTGGCAGAGAGAACAAAAATAATGTACTGGCTTCTGGCCCGCTACAGGATATCTTTTGTTGGTTGGGCCCACCAGAAATGTTGCAGAGGCAATGCAGTCAGGGCCTAATTTTGACTCGGGTTTTTCAATGCAGCACCTGATTTTGTAAGATATGCATTGATAGGCATCTGTTTATCTGATATCAGGATTAGGCTCCTGGCCTCCGGAAGGAAAATATAATGCACAATGCTCTTAACACTCCACTACTGTGCTGTTTGACAAAATATTGACATATGCCTACCTTCTCTGTTATCATTTTTATTATTAATAATTGGTACTGCAGTAGTGGCACCAATGGGATTGGGGCCCCATCGTGCATACTAGGTACTGCACGCCAGTATTAAAAAATGACAGTACTTGCCCCAAAGAATGGACACTCTAAACAATCTTCCCTGCCCAGATGATGAGATTAAAAATGTCTGAGACTGAAGATCCTGGATTCTCACACTGACTACCACCCACCATCACACTTCCACAGCACCTGCCTTCCAAGGATATTAATGTAGTTTACAAACAATTATGCCTTAAAAACACCCCTGTGAGTTATCAGTATCTTACAGATGGAGAAACAGAGGCACAGAGAGAGACTAAAGAGATTTGTCCAAGGTCACCAATGAGTCAGTGGCAGAACCAGGAGTAAAACCCAGGAATCCTAATTCACAATAATGGGCTATAGCTAAGGCTATGATTTTGTCACGGAGGTCACGGAATCTGTGACTTCAGCCCCGGCGGCTGGGAGCTGCAGGGCCCTGCTGCCTCCACAGCAGCAAGGAGCTGTGTGGTACGTCGCCCACCACCTGAGGCAGCGGGCCCCCAAGCCGCCATGGACAATGGAGGTACCTCACAGCTCCCTGCCAGCCGCAGTGGGGTAGGGGAATCCCTGCAGCTCCCCGCCAGCTGCGATGGGGCAGGGGGATCCCCAGAAGCTCCCGGCGGGCAGGTTGACCCCGGCAGCTCCCCACTGCTGCAGAAGCAGGGGGATCCCTGCAGCTCCCCACCTCCAGAGCAGGGCAGGGGGATCCCCGGCAGCTCCCCACTGCGGCAGCAGGGGGATTCCCGCAGCTCTCTGCTGCTGGGGCAGGGGGACCTTGCAGCTCCCCGCCACCGCGGGGAGCAGGGGAACCCTGGAGCTCTGAGTCCCCATGGGTGGTCGGGGCCCCAGAGCTCCCAGCCACCTGCAGCTGCCCAGCCACGTCCCATTTTATCATGGATATTTTTAGTAAAAATCAGGGACAGGTCACGGGCTTCTGTGGATTTTTCTTTATTGCCTGTGACCTGTCCGTGACTTTTACTAAAAATATTCATGACAAAATCTTAGCCTTAGCTATAGCCAACAAACCCATTAGACACCCGGTCAGTTCTGGTTGGTTGCTGCTTTGAGAAGGAATGGGCTTGTGAATGCATGGCTGTTACTAAGTTTAATTCACACCTTAGTAATTACCTGCAAAAGGTTCTTATATATTCTTGGTTAAACCTGATGAAGCCAGCGCACTGTTGAAAGGATTTTGGACCTAGTCCTTTAACTTCCTTGAGCTGTTCCCGACTTATAAATGGTCCATTCTTTTCTCGCCATTCAATGATATTTTTAGCCCTATTAGCGTTCAGTCCTGCAATATGTCTGAGAAGCAAAGTTTTCAAAATATATTAGTTACAAATAAACAATGACTAGTGCAGATACAAATTAACAGCAAGGATACAAACTGCTCAAGGAAATCTGGGCCGGATAACTCAAATATCAATACACTAAATAGTTTGCAAAAGCAGTGCAAGACCAAAGGCTGAAGGATCCATCTTCACATGATCCTGCAAAAGGATCCACAAGACTCTGGACTATCTGGGTATAAGGGTCCGTGTGGGAGGATATTTCTGCAGGATCAGACCCAAATCTGCATTCAGGTTCTAAGTGAATGGAAGCAGAGAATTGTTCATGGAGTGTCACTGATAGTGGTTCCAAAAGAAATAGCACCTGCAATCGATGCAAAAGACACAAAATAGCAAAGAGAAAAAAAATTTCCCCAAAACAGTCTCATCCTTCATGCAACAAAAGTTGGAACAGAGTGACAAACTCAGCATTGCTGAAATATCAGAATTATAAGGAGAAGTTGAAACGTAACAACCCACAAAATACTACTAATTAAGAATGGAAATTTTGGCAAGTCGTTCTTAGAAATGTTAAGAAGTGGATAGTGCATGGTAAGCCAGGGTGTTAGACTCTCCAATGCACATGCTTATTGCACACTAACTCAAAACAGGGAACCTGCAACAGCTCACAAAGTTCCACAATGCACTCTGACGTACTCTCATTTCACATTGGCTTTCAACAGCTCTTCTTGATGACAAAGGTATATACCTCAAATACACAGCTCACAAAATTTCCATTGATCTTTAGTCTGCCTCAATGAACATATCTAACTTCTAATGCCTGCAGAGATGTAACATGCCTTGTAAATGCAACAGGTGATGATGAACACATTTAACATATCACATACCTGAGCAGTAAGCAATGCTGGTAATCAGCCTGTCTGGGATGCACTGTTTTCTACAACTTAGGTCTCAGGGACACTTACTGCTTTTCGACTCAGTGCCACAGTGTGCGCTATAAGGGGTGTGAACTACAGAGCATTTGTGCTCTGACTGCCCCATGTAGACCCTGCTGGCATGAACTACAAGGTACCTACTGCATGTTAATGTAGTCCTGTTTCAAACAGGACTTCATCAACATGAAATAAGTACCTTGTAGTTCATGCCAGCAGGGTCTAGATGGGGTAGTTAGAGTGCAACATGCTAACGCACTCTACAACTCACATCTCTTTAGAACACACTGCGGTGCTGTGTACACAAGCCCACAGAAGCAGAAGAGCATAGTGTGTGTGTGGGAGACATGATGACAATCTTCAAGTACGAAAAAGGTTGTTATAAAGAGGAGGGTGATAAATTGTTCTCCTTAACCACTGAGGACAGGACAAGAAGTAATGGGCTTAAGTTGTAGCAAGGGAGATTTAGGTTGGACATTAGGAAAAGCTTCTTAACTGTAAGGGTAGTTAAGCACTGGAATAAATTGTCTAGGAAGGCTGTGGAGTGTCTGTCATTGCAGGTTTTTAAGAACAGGTTAGACAAACATCTGTCCGGGCAGGGGACTGGACTAGATGACCTGTTCCAGTCCTACTTTTCTATGATTATGGGCATGACCTCCTCCCACTGTTTATTTTTAACAGTCCATTGGACCAGATGGTTGAAATTTTCTGAATTTTGATTTTTCAACCGACAATTAGATACATTTTCACAAAAACTTTACACAAAAAAACATGTTTTTTCCAGTACATTATAGAGCTAGTAATTTTTTTTTAAATGTACACAGTGAAAAAGGGATGCATTTTTCATGAAAATTTTCCAGAATTTTCGCTCTGTTTTTCAACTAGCTTTACTTGCTATAATCTGTAAAGCCATCTTCTGACAGACAGAACAAACATTTGGAAATCCCTTCCTTTGCAATATTAATTCGTATTTATTATGCCATGTTATTTTTGATTGCTGTGTTTGTTTTATGCTATGCGTTATTACTTTGAAAATATTTGTCTCCCTCAGAAGAATGGTTTTACCTTGCAGAACCACATCCCCTCTTTCAAAAAGCTGACCCTTAATACTGCTGTGAAATACTGTCTTAATATGTCATTTTCATGTAATTGGAAGTTTAACACCAGAGCCATTTGCTCCAGCTGAATTTGAGTCGGATGGCAGACTAAACACAGACTCTGTGATCCAGAGCCATATAATTACTGGAATAGGAAAGTATTCAACCCACCTTAATAGTATTTCTGAGCAGATGTTAATATCTACTCCTACAAAGCTGACACACTCCTCAACCACACTGTCCAGGGTTGCTTTGAGCAAAGTCTGTGAAACGTCATGCTGAGACACAAAAATACAGATATAGGGTTACTGAAATATTGGAACATGCATAAATGAGATAAATGAGAACTGCAGACAAAGGCAATTTAACAAAACATTTGCTAGTATATTGTCAACATAAGAAACAACAATACAGGGACCTCAAATTTAATACCACTTTTTCTATTGTAGAGTTACCTTAGCCCATTGATTTTTTCTTAATGGTCCTCAATATCTCTTTGCAAGAACTCTGTTGTGTGTCAAATTCCTAGAATATGCTGTATATTCTATTCCTTGTCAAATTAGACCATTTATTTTACAGCACTGGATAAATGTCTTCCTGTCTTATTTAAAATCAAAATTTAATGAAACACACACATAAAACAGTTAAAAAATAGAATTAACATTGTATTTTATTATCTATACCTATAAATATAGATTTGTTTAGTCTGATAGTTAACCCCTTATTCTAAAATCTGATTTAAAAATTGTTATTAAAAGACAGGTAGAACAAAATTTTCAAATTAATATCTCTGGATAATAATTGGACATATTTGCACACACGAATACCACATCTGTGCACACTGCAGTGGGGTAAGTATATAGTAAATGCCTGTTAAATTTTCCTTTTTTGACAACTAATCTTCACGTTGTTATAGAACAGCTCATTATTCATTACCCTTTAAGAGTAAACCAGATATTACATTAGGTCTGAGAACATGAAGGCTAAATTTCAACCCTGCATCAATAAAATACGTCAAATTGCAAATGGCTATATTCAGAAGATTAGCAGATCCTTCACTACAGTAGCACTACTGAAAATTCTTCTAGCTTTTCATTTGTTTGCATATTTTTTCTTTGTTTTAATTAGTCTTGCTTGTTAAAGATCAAAAGTTATGAAACTCTAGATACCAAAGTTTTACTTCAATCCACAACAATGTGAACTTCTCTATGAGCCCACCAATGCTTAGAAGTCTGACCTGAAGGGAGAATCCTTTCTAAATGTACGAGCTAATTTAATCACAATGTTGGCTTCGCTCTAGGGTTCTTATAAGTCACTCACATAAATCTGAGTTGATCTGTAGTGGTTTTGTGATGCATTTATTTAGGACATCATCTTGGATTCAAGCCAAGATCCTAGATATTTTGTCCAGTACTATATTTTATCTTCCAAGCCATTCAGCTCTTTTAAAGTTATTATAATTAAATATGACATGCCACCAGCATCAGGCGCCATCTAGTCATATTTGTCATTCATTAAACAATAGTTAATATCATAACCAAACCCTGTGCCAATGTCGCCCTCCTTATTAGAGCTAATCATATTGTCATGTACACCGATCGCCACAAATGTATTAATAAACTGACATGATATAAGCAGACCAAAGGAACACTTATATGATAGACACCTGCACCCTCTCTCCTCCAGAGCCCAGCCATGGAGCGTCCCCCCCCCCCCCAGCCCAGACACTTGCAAACCCTCCCCCGCAGAGTCCAGGGATCCAGAGGGAGAAACAGCCTGATGGTGGGTCCTGGGTTTGTACAGAGTTTCCTGCATGCCACCTCCTTCCTTCAGGGCGTGTCAGGAAGTGCAGCTGCCCAGAACCCTCCAGCTCCCCCCCACTCCCTCTTGGCAGTGTCATGTATTTGCGAGCTGGGCTCCGCTGGGTCCAGCAGCCTCTAGTGGCAGCCAGCAGCTCTGTAGCACCAATTCTGCAGGAAAAGGAAAATTCTGCACAGAACATTAATGTCAAAGAATCCCCCCAGGAGTAATTTGTCGAGCAGCATATGCAGGAGTAGCCCCAAATAACAGAGAATGTAACCACGCACATTTGGCCTAATCTTTCTGAAAGGCAGTATGGCTGTGTGGATGGAACTTGATTTGGCCACAGTGTCCTAGTTTTGATTCCCAGCTCTGCTAGAAGTGTTCTGTGACATTTCAGATACAGTACTCAGTTACATCATCAGTAACACAGGGGGGGTGGTATCTGAAGCCTGGATCAATAGCAAGGATTGTAAAGTGCACAGAATTACCTCCACCAATAGGAGAGGTGAAACTTGAACTCATGGTCTTCTGGATTTAAAGGGGAACTTTGGTGCCTGTTGTAACTTGTGTGTTAAATGGAGAACAAATTTAGTGAGTGAGAGCAAACATGAAAAAAAAAAATCTGTGAAGTGTTTTATTTTATTTATTTCTTTTTCCAGGAACAATTGCCAATGACTAAAAGTTCATAGGCCTCTCAAAGAGTGCTTTGCATTTTTCACTTTTTAAAAAACAAGTCAGTGTGTTTCAGCTTCATATTAGAATTTAAGAAATAAGGGCTGTCAAAGGCAAAATCCCACTGCAACCTTTACCATGGAACCACTATTAGTTCCTCGATAATGCTTACCATCACACATACCACATTGCCTTTATACCCAAGTTGTATGTTTGACTTGTGACTGAGGTTCATATTTTAAAATATGTTGGTGAGCAATGTGAGAGAGGAAAGAAACAAGAAACCCCTTTAAAGGTGTCAGGACATATTTCTCTTGCAGAAGGCCCAATAATTTTATTTGTAAGCATGCCTCAGCTTTGTCCACCAACTGCGTACAGCTTAACGCCTGCTTAAATAGCTTTACAACTACCAATAAAAAGAAAAAGACAGGCACCAGCTCCTCTTTAATATCTCAATATACTACAGATGAACCACTTAGAATGGATATCTACAGCATATATGGGAGGGAACCAATGCATGGTGAGTGTGAATGTGACAGATATAGATAAGCAAATTGTAGGGCTGCCCCTTTTCTAGAGACAGCAGGATTAAACCTTAGTTATAGGTAAGGCTACGTTTTAGTCACGGGTATTTTTAGTAAAAGTCATGGACAGGTCATGGGCAGTAAACAAAAATTCACGGCCCGTGACCTATCCATCACTTGTACTATATCACCTGGATCACCCAGATCGATCGGTCTTCAGCTGTCGTTAAGACTGCGCCAATCACAACACGTCCACCATTCTTCTCGCATTTTGCCTTTCTTCTCCACGTTCATCCGAAACGTTTAACAATGTCTTCTTCCCATCTTCTTGGAGGCCAACCAGGTGGTCTTTTCTGTTCTCGTGGGTACCAGTCAGTAATGATTGCAGTCCACCTATTGTCCATGAGCTATGCTATTTGGCCCGTCCATCGTATCTTATTATATCTGCTTTCCATGACAATATCTTTCACACTGCTGCGTTCTCTAATTATTTCATTTGGGATACGATCCAGAAGGGAAATTCCCAACATAGCTCATTCCATTGCCCTTTCAGGTAACAACACCCGCTGTTCTTCTCTCTTCATCAGTGCCCACGTTTCACTGCCATACAGCATGGCTGGCAGCACTGTTGAATTGAAGATATTTGTACGTGTGGTCTTGTCGATTTTTCCTTTACTATATACCCCTGACTAAACCTTGTGGGGGGAGATGGCCCAGAGGTACTGCCGATGCTCTGGGGGGAGGGGCGGCCCAAGTGCTCTGGGGAGAGCAGCCCAAGATCCCCGCTGGTGCAAAGGGGTCCAACCTTTGCACCAGCCCTGTGTCCCAACCCTGAGTCCCCTCCCACACCCAAACTCCCACTGCTGCTGGGAGGAGCAGTGGCCCGAGACTGCCCCAGCAGCAGCCGGTGCGGCTGGCCCAGGGGCTGCCAGAACTGCTCAGGTGGCCCCTGGGCCAGCCGCCCCGGCTGCTGCAGAAGTCACAGAATCAGTGACAAACTCGCAGCCTTAGTTACAGGCCATCTGTAACTCATAGAGAAAATCAGGCTTGTGGAAGGCGGCCAGCTGTGAATTGCGGCAAACTCTTCCGGAGACACAGTCTCTGACTCTGCATTGGAGAGACTTCTCACCCACATTGTGAGCCTTATTTTGAATGCAATAGAAGAGATGTAAATTTATGTTTCTAACAACGTGATTAATTTTAAAAAAATTAGTAGGGCTGTCAAGCGATTAAAAAAATTAACCGCAATTAATCGCACTGTTAAACAATAACAAAATATCATTTATTTAAATATTTTTGGATGCTTTCTACATTTTCAAATATATTGATTTCAATTACAACACAGAGTACAAACAGTACACTGCTCACTTTATATTTATTTTTAATACAAGTATTTGCGCTATAAAAAACAAAAGAAATAGTATTTTTCAATTCACCTAATACAAGTACTGAAAGTTGCACTTACAAATGTGGAATTATGTAAAAAAAAAAAAACTGCATTAAAAAAAATGTAAAATTTTAGAGCCTGAAAGTCCACTCAGTCCTACTTCTTCATCAGCCAATCACTCAGACAAACAATTCTGTTTACATTTGCAGGAGATAATGCTGCCTGCTTCTTGTTTACAGTGTCACCTGAATGTGAAAACAGGCGTTCTCATGGTACTGTTGTAGCCAGCGTCATAAGATATTTACGTGCCAGATGTGCTAAAAATTCTTATATCCCTTCATGTGTCAACCACCATTCAAGGGGACATGCGTCCATGCTGATGATGGGTTCTGCCTGATAACAATCCAAAGTAGTACAGACCAACGCATGTTCATTTTTATTATCTGAGTCAGATGCCACCCACAGAAGGTTAATTTTCTTTTTTAGTTGTTCGGATTCTGTAGTTTCCGCATCAAAGTATTGCTTTTTTAAGACTTCTGAAAGCATGCGTCCGGATTTTGGAAAGCTCTTCAGATTCTTAAACATTGGGTCGAGTGCCGTAGTTATCTTAAGAAATCACAGATTGGTATCTTCTTTGCGTTTTGTGAAAGCTGCAGTGAAAGTGTTCTTAAAATGAACAACATGTGCTGGGTCATCATCCGAGACTGCTATAACATGAAAAATATGGCAGTATGCGGGTAAAACAGAGCAGGACACATACAATTCTCCTCCAAGGAGTTCAGTCATAAATTTAATTAATGAATTATTTTTTTAATGAGCGTCATCAGCATGGAAGCATGTCCTCTGGAATGGTGGCCGAAGCATGAGGGGGCATATGAATGTTTAGCATATATGGCAGCACCATTCCTAGAGGTTTTTAAGGCCTGGCTTGACAAAGTTGGGGTTGGTCCTGTTTTGAGCAGGGGTTTGGACTAGATGACCTCCTCAGGTGCCTTCCAACCCTAATCTATTATTCTATCGTACTGCAACACGTGCCGGGGTAGAGGCTGAGAGACGAAGCAAGGCCCGGTGTTCCTTAAAATCATCTGGCCGGCTGGCCCTCGAGGGTGGGCATTGTCTCCTCTACTCCGATCTCCGAGTGGGTCTCAGGCACTGAGCCCGGTGCCGCCAGCTGTTGCTCCAAAGTGGCGGCAGATGAGAGGTGCGAAGGGGACATTGTTATCACCGGCATGCCCCACCTCCTCCGATAAGGCCACTGTGCTGGTCATGCTGCCAACCTAGCACCATAGACGTTGACGTGGCCCATTTGCACTGGTGAGGTCTTGGCGAGGGTCTGAACTGCCCTTCTGTCCCAGAGGAATCCCCTTCTGGTGACCACGGCAGGGCCGTTGATGCCTGTCTGCCTGCTGATCGTCGCCACCAGAGACTGGTGTTTGGAGTGGGAGGATCAGTGCTGGTATCGAAGGGGCTGGGGGGACCAGAATCACAACAGGGAGTGCTCCCACGGGGCAGGTGACCGAGATCTGCGCCAAGAGGACAACTGGCAGGAGGGCAAACGATGCCAGTGGAATGGAGACCGGTGCATCCCCCAAGGCGATCAACATCAAGATGGTGGGGATCGCGATGCTGGTGACCAAGGGCGAGCCCCAGAGGATCTGGGCTGCAACGTCGGAGATCTGTGGAACGGAGATGGAGAGTGATGCCTTGTCTCAGGGGATCGGCGGCACTCACCTGCCCCCTGAGAGGGTCTTAGCGGCTGGCTTTCTCTCAGAGGGAGCCTTTGGTGCTTCCTGCGGCACACACAGTGCCAGTGTCATGGGCGGAGGCCTCTGCTCTCTCGGCACCAGGGGAGCTTGGGAAGGCATTGATGCCACCAGAAGTTTGGGTCCCCTGCCGCTCCCAGGAGTTGGCGGTGGATCCTTTAAGCAGCTAAGGGCCCTGACCAGGGAGGCACGTCCATGTGGCTCTGGAGTGGCAGGGTGGCCCAAAGTGAGTCCTCTATCCGATGCCCCATGGCCTTCCTTGCCCAGTGCCGAGGAGCCGTGTTTCTTCATTTTATTTCTGGGCACCATTGCCGGGGTGCGCTGCACACGAGGCCGAGGTACTAGGCTAGTCTTGGTGGGACAGTTTGGAAGCCGGACAAAGGGTAGCCTCCACGAGGAGAGCTGGAAACTAACATCCCACTCTTTCTGAGTCCTGGGTCGAAAATTTTTACAAATATGACACTTGTCTTTCACATGTGATTCCCCCAAGTACTTGAGGCAGCTGCTGTGGGGGGTCACTAACAGGAATAGGCCTGTTACAGTCCATGCAGGGCTTAAACCCCGGAGACCGGGGCATGCCCCGCCTGGGGCAAAGTCCCCGCTGGGACTCTAACTTCTAACTCGTAACTACACTTAACTACTTAACACTAACTACTATAAACTATTTACAAGGCCCTAAGGCTTGAAGTCAGAAGAGATGAAATCAATAGCCCTTGCTATTCAAGGAAAAGCGCTCTGACTAACCACCACAGGATGTAAGAAGGAACTGAGAGGGTGTAGGGCCGGCAGCACCTGATATACCGACACATGAGCGTGGCACTCAAGGAGGTGCCAGAGCTGGCGCTACGGATATTGCTAAGGCAAAAATTTCCAACGACCGCGCACTTGGGCGCATGCACACCGAGAATGGAATTGACATGAGCAAGCACTCGAAGAAGCACAGCATAACTGAGGAGGGAAACACCTCCAATCTATGTGTATATGATTAAACGTATCAGATTTTTAATCTCATTTTATGGAGAGTGGTATCACTGTTTTCAAACTATGCTTCACCTGTTTGTTTGATAATTGTTAAAATTTGAACCATACCACATTATGTTTGACAACTGCCTCCCCACCCAGACAGCAAACACATACATCACCTGACTCCCCAGTCCATCCTCCTAAATGAACACTCCTCACCTGACTCATACACAATGCTAACTCTGCCCACATCTCATAGATATTACTACCACTTACTAACACCACCCTTTTGGAGCCCTTCCCATCCCAAGACTACACAAAGGCCTTCCATGTCACAACCCATGCCTGGTGCTGTCCCCTCATGCACTGACCTCCCTTAACACCACACATAGGTCTTCATGCTCAAAGCATCTTACTAAGAAAGATAAGTTGCCCTGCGGGGTGCGGGTGGAGTACACAAACAGCAAGGCAGCCTTCATCTCCTGCAACAGGGGCTGAGGCTATGACCTGGGTGCTCCTTTACACAGTCAGGTGGGAGAGGGGAGAAGGATGTGTATGCTTGGTGTTCAACTTCACATACACATACTCTGAAGACGGGGGCCTCCAGGCACTGCTCCAGGCACTGTTCTTCACATCCAAATGCTCCATGCCCACCCTCAGCAAGGTCAACAGGGACTGGATCCACTTCCTCTCCTCTGCAATTCCGAACCCAGATGCAGCAAGGTCAGCAGATCCTCTGCACTAGGGGCTCAGCCTGAGGGACTTAGCACTACAGGAGTGCTCTTCCCAGCCATGCTTAATGGGTCTGAGCGTGCTCTCTGGTTCCATTTCAAATACCAGCCTGGGAACATTTACCACCTAAATAAACCACTTCAGGTTCAAGTTGAATGGATTTTGAAAACCCATTATAAAAATTTGGATTTTTAAATGGACAGTGTCCCTTTAAACTCACAAAAACAAGGCTTGATGAAGTTACTTAGCAACTACAGTAGTGGGGATCAGCATAGGTTAGATAGGGTTAGGCAAGAGTTCTATTTTCTCCTGCAGCTTTCAGAGTTAGAGTCATATATTTAAAGCCAGAAAGGACCATTATGATCATCTAGTCTGCCCTCTTGTGCATCACAAGCCAATTAACCTCACTTAAATGAAGAAAGGATTATTGTTCCTGTTTCACAGATGGAAAACCAAGACCCACAAAGATAAAGTGAGATGCCCACAGTCACACAGGTGGTCTGTCTACCCTGCAATCGGAAGGTGTGATTGCAGCACATGTAGACATACCTGCTCGAGTAATGACAGCAGTGAAACTGTGGAAACACAGGCGGCTGCATGCACTAGTCGTGCCTGTCCAGATCCTGATTACATACTTCAGTGGCTTCACTATTATTGTTACTCAACCTAGCTCAGGTACACCTGCATGTGCTGCAAATACACCTCTCAAACGCTACATAAAGATACTAAAGGAATCAGTGACAGAACGGGGAATTGAATCCAGATCCCCTGTTCCCAGCCCAAATCCTTAAACACAAGGCCAGCATGCTTCTTGGAACAGTGCTAGAAAGCACTACCTGCTGATTTTGTTGCAGGATTACTTTTTAAATAGAAGGTATCTCAAAATATACTACTCTGTGGTATCACAAATACCATGAGTTGCAATGCGATGTTTGGTATTTACATTCTAGGATACAGTCAGTGAACCAGAAAGTACTGGTGTATAAAATTAGATTACTGATGACTAGTTGAAACTGATATGGTAAAAATAAAAATCATAACAAACTGTAATTAACATCAAAGGAAGTTCTAATACTAAAATTACACTTTCAACCTAGAATTTTATAACCAACAGCTCATAAATTTAGTTTACACTTATGTCTCACTTTGAAGTGTGGTTCTACTCTGAAAAAGGACTACAGATCGCAGGGTTCCAGTTATTGTCTCTTGATTAGTTCCATGGCAAATCTGCTAAGTTTAAAAATATTTCTGTTCTCAAACAGCCACCCTGAAATTCATCCTGGGATCTGAAAGTCAAAATGGCTTTTTTTGTTTTGTTTTCCTGCATCACAATGATTGGGAAAGGGCAATGTACTTTGTTTAACTTAAAAAAATAAAAAGCAAAAAAAAAAAAAAAAAAAAAAAAATCCCAAATCACAAAACAACAAAGAACTAATTAATAAGACATGTATCACTCACTGATCATTTTGCTTTAGTATTATATCCTGTCATCCTTTGTCTGTCCTTCTGTTTTTAGATGGTATGATCTATAGGACAGCGATTGTGTCTTTCTCCGTGTTTGGAAACCACGAAACACACTGTTGGAATTAACACAATCTAAATAATAAATCACAGCAATAAAGATTCTGCAATCCAAATTCTACTATAGCATTGCAATTGCTAACACATGAGTAAGTGAAGAGAAAACATGGGACTTCCAGAACTCTCTCAACTCTATTGTTTCTGTAGTGTTAAGAGAAACAGAGACTAGTAAAACCTTATTTCTGTGACTGAAGTCACAACAATGTGGAGTTAAAGGTATTACTGAACATACACACTGTAGTCTGCTGAGTAAGGTGGTGCCCTTTGTATTTATTCATTATTCAAATTAGATCTGGACTTGAAATATAGCCCAGTGGCAACCTAATGAAAAATTACAGTTTTAAATTCCAGTTAGCCAGATCCTCAGCTCATGTAAACTGTTGAAGCTCCACTGAAGTCAATTTACACGAGCTGAGGATCTGGACAAACGTGCTTGCTAACTCTGCTTGACTAAACGCACTAAACAATAGGTTCACAGTCATGTGCCAAAAAACCTCCTCTACTGGAGCTTGGGTGAGGAAATGAACTACTGCTCTAAGCCTTTCACGTCTGAAGACCAAACAGCAAATAGGTCACAGCTAAAAACGAGTTTGGTAACCTCAACCAAGTCCACTGCAAAACCTTTATTTGGGAACAATTCAGGACAATTATGGGTCTGTTGAAGAGAGGTTCAAACAGGGTCTAAAAACTGTACTGACACACAAATGTGCAGTAAATATTTTAAAAATGAACACTGACATTATACATATATACACACTAGTAGAAATCAATTGACCTACCCATGCATTCCTATTATTTTACAGTGCCCCAGAGTCCAGCGAGGCCCCTCACAATACAGTTAAAAAGAAATTATCCCTACCCTGAGGAGCTTGCAAACTAAATGCAGACATGACCTAATGAGGTGATTAACACGGTCCTAGAGAGGGGCTGGAGGAGGGTTCTCAATATCGTGCAGTGAAGTTTTTGGGCTCTGGACCCAGGCCTGGAATAGCAATAGTATAACCAGATCAACATTAACCCTGAATAGGCAGAGCTGTGTGTAGAGGGAAATCTGTTTTGTTTTCTGAACAACTTAAACATCAATTATCCTTTTATTCTAAAGTAAAGCTCCAGCAAGCTAAAAAGTGAGTGGAAATTCTTTGTTTCTTTCTTTGGGTATGTAATGAAACATTTCTAGCACCTCGTAAAGCATTGTTACGTTGCTACCCGTCATTCAAATATGTGTTTATGAAATTTAATACTGCCATGTGAGACTGGCCAATTTGCCTCATGAAAAATAGCACTTTTTGAATTAAGAAAAAAAAGATACAGCCTCGCACTACTGAATAACTCTGAGTAGCATTTATTTTAAGTGTGTGGTGTTTTTTCCCTCTAAAAATTGGGGGAGGCAGCACATCCTAAAATAAAATTTAAACTTTTTCAACACACTGTCTAAAATTAAAAGACATCTTAATTTCTGAAAAATCAGCTTTGGTATTAAAAAATAAAAAAGGGGAAAAATTCTAAACTACTCTGATGACCTGTATGCAACCAGCTGCAATTTCAAATGTGTGAGATATGAAACCAAGAAAATTAAGGTTTATAATCAAAATATCAAGTCTCAAGTATGGCAGGTCGAATGTAAAACACAATACTTTAATGACTAGCACCCTTTCATGTGCAGATTTAAAAAAATTACATTTTACACCTCAGGTAGAAGTGCTTGAAAATTCAGGTTGGACATTTTAATCTCTAGCGTCCCTTTGGAAAATCCCTTTCAATTAGATTCTAAGAACACAAGCTTATCCCTCTGATGTTTGATAAAAGAGCCTAACTTCAAGTCTTCCTTTTGAAGATTTTTCTGTGGTTTTTCCAAATGGGGATATTTTGTTATGCTATGTATTTAACTCTGACTCATTTCTTGTCTTTTAAAATCCAAATTCTGTTTATTTTTAATAGCAATATATTACTGAAATACACCAGAGCAGTGGTTCTCAACCCAGAGGTACATGTAACCGAGGGGGTACGCAGAGGTCTCCCAGTGGGTATATCAACTCATCTAGATATTTGCCTAGTTTTACAATAGGCCACATAAAATGCACTAGCACAGTCAGTACGATCTGAAATTTCATACAATGACTTGTTTATACTGCTCCATACACTGTACACTGAAATGTAAGTACAATATTTATATTTCCGTTGATTTTATAATTATATGGTAAAAATGAAAAAGTAAGCAATGTTTCAGTAACAGTGTGCTGTGACACTTTTGTATTTTTATGTCTGATTTTGTAAGCAAGTAGTTTTTAAGTGAGGTGAAACTTGGGATACACAAGACAAATCAGACTCCTGAAAGGGGTACAGTAGTCTGGAAAGTTTGAGAGCCACTGCCCCAGAGGGAGAAATGGATTTCTGTTTTCATCAATCAAAAATTTTGACAAAAAAAAAATGCACCAGTCTTTATTTAAAGAAACAACATTTGACCCTTCAGATGCTTAGCAGTTATCTCTGTGTGTGTTGAATTAGTCTTACTCATAACAGGAGCAATAGCATTGCCCACTTGTTACACAATTTAAATCCCATTATTTGTAAATCTGATATCCAAAGCTATGACCTCTGCCTTGATGCGATTAAACTAGCAGTAACTACAATATATCCCAAAGCAAAAATAGAACAAATATCAATATTCTCCAATGCATACTATGAGGCCACACCAGGGGCACAATCTGATTTTGATTTAAATCAATAACAGAATTCCCATTGACTTCTATGGGAGGAGGATCAAGAGGGAGATTTGTGGCTTCCATGACGATGCTTCTGACTGCCAGGTAGGAGGCTGGGATTTCATTTCCAATAGCAGTCCTTCTTTGTGTCATTAACATGGCATGCAATTAACCCTGGCAAGGAATGCCTTGTAACCAGGGGCCGCTCTATGTTTTTTGCCTTCCCCAGCACAGCAGTCAGGCGGCCTTCAGTGATACACCTGCGGGCAGTCCGCTGGTCCCGCGGATTCGGCGGCGTTTCTGCGGGTGATCTGCCGGTCCCACGCCTTCGGCGTACCTACCGCCGAATTGCCGCCGAAGCTGCGGGACCAGCGGACCTCCCGCAGGCATGCCGCCAAAGGCTGCCTGACTGCCGCCCTCATGGTGACCAGCACGCCGCCCCCCGCGGTGTGCCGCCCCAGGCACACGCTTGCTGTGCTGGTGCCTGGAGCCGCCCCTCCTTGTAACATCAGAGGGAGATTAAACCAGGAACCTTGGGATCTGATTGGCTCCAAAACAGCAGCAAGTCCAGTCAGGGAATTGCCCTCCAGAACTTTGTTGAAGGAGGGTGTAGTGAGGCGGGGTGGCCTCCTGAGGACCCAGAGTGAGAGGGCCCCCGCACTAAGCCCTGGTGGGCAGAACCAGGGCCTAGTTGCCTCTCCCCCAGGAAGCAGGTGGAAGGGACAGGAAGTATAAAAGGCGGCCCAGAAAGCTCAGTAGGGAGGCAACCACCGGGGAGACCAGATGCCTCCTGAACTGGGAAGCGGCAGAGGGTGCCGAGGGAGAAGAGGACTGGCCTGGGCCACCAGCTGATTCAGACCTGGAAGAAGAAGACAACTAGCCTGGACCGCTTGTCGGATCTGACCCTGGAGGGAGAAGACGACCGGCCCAGACTATCGACGGACCAGACCCCCAAAGACTTGCTCGTGGTGCCGGAAACCACCGTCAACCTTGACCCCTCCTCACGGCAACAGGTACACCAAGAAGGGGAGTGTGGAAGTGGCCCAGGGGTAGCAGACCCCTGTCTGGCCGCAACGCTGACAGAGGGTGAATCAGTATGTTGTGGCGTGGATCCCCGCTGACCCAGTGACAAAGCGCTTTGTCACTGCTAGGGTCCTGGTCCAGGACGCAGTGGAGTGGGTGGGCCTGCGTCCCCCCTGCAACCCCAAACTGGGGGTGGCAGTCTTCCCTTCCCCAGGCCAGAAGCCCAAGCCTCAGCCTCAGACTCTTTGTTGTCCTGCCTTGATCCAGAGCCTGAGATAATTGACTGTTTATTTGCTCCTCGGCCTGCACACAGGCCTGAGCCCCAGCTGCGAGCGGACACTGCTTCGTTCCCCATGGTGGTCGATGTATCGTAACGTGATGTAGTGAGGCGGGGTGGCCTCCTGAGGACCCAGAGTGGGAGGGCCCCCGCACTGAGCCACTACAGAGGGGCACGGCCAACAAGGAAGATTATGTTCTGGGAAAGGACAGGGGATAACAAATTGTTTTGGAGGAATGTAGGTGGAAGATCACAAAGGCCAGGTGAGTCTAGTGATGCTTTACAGCTCAATTTAGTCTCAGAATATGACCCACTGTGGAAGATTAAGGAGCAGCAGTTGTGTGTTTTAGAGGGAAAAGTTCCACTTAGCCTGTCATAAGCATGATGAGCCGTTGGTGGGGTGGGAACTTTAGTGTATTTTGGAAAAGCAAGAGGCAAATATGAGATCCTCACAGCTCTACTAAAGGTGTGGTAGAATTTCCCTCACACACCTCTAATAAATTAGACAATGTAATATAACAAAATTATCATTCTTAATGAAAAAGAAAATGCTACACACAACAACTTAAGGAAACTTTACATAAAGAGTCAGTTTTGTACTATAGGTGCATATTTGTTGTTAAGTCCTGCGCTAATGCTTTCTAAATACAGGCAGCTACTCATGCCAACTGGCTTTCTCTAGGTCACTACTCAAATATATTTTGTAATTGTTGTACCACAGACTATCAAAATACTGCTCTCATCGTGTCAATATTAAATGCAATTACACATCAATACTTTCATTACAAAGCTTATATGCCAAACAATCACCGTCATGATGTTTTTCTCCAAACCAGCTGTTAATCATGATAGTGGTTATTTGATTAAATCAGAAGAAAAATTAATTTTATGTAATGTGAATACAGCTTCCGAAGCCATTGGAGAGGGCAGGTTTTAGATGAGCTGACTTTCCTTCTTTAGCACAAAAACGTTCATATTGCCCAGGCTTAAACACAGTTTCTACTTACATTTCATAGCTCACTGTATTGGTTTCATTTGAGTCCCCCCTTTGTTTTATCAGCCACTCATCCCTTTCACTCCCCCTTCGCCTCCTATAGCTAAAGGCCAAAACAGGGTTAGGAATTAAAGGAAATGCAAGAATGTTTTCCACAGAAAATGCAGCCAATTCCAAATAAAGAAAGCTTATTTTCTCTGCTTGCTAGAAAGCATCCACTTCATTTTGATTGGCACATGGCAGCTCAAAAAAGTCATCCAAGGTAGTGTGTGTTGAATGACCCATGAAAGACTGAAAGCTAACAGAAATCCAGGAAACATTTGGAAAAACAGAATAGTGTGCTCAGTACCAGTGTTTCTCAGATTCTCCAAACACAGCACATAAGAACTCATTGTGTCATTCACATCTTTGATAACTGGAATTAATTTCAGCACCATTCATTGTACATGTGAGTAAGTTATATTTAAGCAAAAGCATAAATAATTCATCTGTAAAAGAAACTTCAGTACTGTATAGCAAATTTATACCTTTTCTTTTTAAGATTTGCTTTGCACTGAGATAAAAGCTATGTAGATCATGTAGTTTAGATTACCAATGAAAATGAATATGTTTTAACTCAAGTCCCACTACTTCTCAAAACCAGCAGACAGTTGGGAGCAATATATCACAATTGGCAGTATCTGGTCCATGTAAGTGCAGAATCCAGATAGCAAGAGTGCCACAGGAGGTGAGAATCAATATGCATTGGCAGAACTGCATGGAGGAGAACACAGTGCCTGCTTATTGCTTGATAGCTGAGCACTCTTCCAAATGTAACATTTTTAACAAGGATCTCAGTAGTTAGAGACAGGAAAAAAAAGCCGATTCTGTCTTTCAAACAGTTTCCTGCAGAGGTTCAAATAAAAACATATATGTTTAAATTCTTTACACATTCCAAAATAGAAAAATACATGTTTCCCTTGTATAACAAGACACTCATTCTGCTCTTACTTTGCGTACAATGTATGCTTAAGGTGTCCTCTAGTGGATACAGGTGAACAAAGGGGGAAAGAGGCAAGATTTAGATACCTAAATTATCATAAATGTATAATTCCTGGTTTATTTTAGCTTAATTAAAATACTTAAATACTATATGTATAAATATAATATATTCATACTGAAACACATATTAGCGGCATCAGTCATCCTAGAATAAATATCTGTTTCTACTGTAAACTCCTATTTTCAGGGATTTATAACTTAGCCATAAAAAAAATTAACTTTACACAAACGTGGGACATATCATATAGACAGATTTTTCCTCCCCCATAAAGTTCAGAAAATTATCTAATAGGAAAATCTGAGATGTATAAACATGAAAATAAGAAACTAGAAACTATAATTTTTTATTTTATTAACCTATCTGTGAATGTAGACTACAGTCCTGATACTTCATTGTCGTGTAGCTTGAGTTATTTAATCCTCCCCCTCTTCCTCCCATATGTAGTGAGTACAGAATGCTACCACTGGTATAGAGGTGAGCAGAAAATTCTGATTTAGTAGAGCTTACACCCAGTTTGCACTTTCTTTAAATAAGTGTAAATGATTGATCAATGTGATGGGCAATGGAGAATCAAAACTTGGTCTCACTGGAATCAATGGCAGAACTCCCATTGACTTAATTGGGGCCAACATTTCACCTACAATTTTTAGGTAACAACTAACCGTACTGAAGATTTTTAGGAGACTGGATGTATGATGGATCTAGTCAGGTGATCAGTATGGTATGTCTAACCTTGCTGCTTTAGTAAATGTTTAATTACTGCATATATTTAATACAATAATTATTAAATATAGAAATGTTTCCTTATTACCTGATGTTCCAAATTATTATTTGGAATTTGTATTTTAGTAGCACATAGAAGCTGGACTCAGGTCAGGACCACATTATATTTCTGCAAATTCTGCATATTTTATTTGTCAAACCAACATTCCAGTTTCCAATCATGCCAGCTTCAATTATTTTGGTAATTTATTTCAAAATACCTGTCAGCAACTATGTCTAACAATACAGACAGAAAAAATTCCCCCAGGAGTAGGGAGTTAAAGAAATCACTTTGACAACCCAGTTCCTATTTCTCTGCCCCCTTCCCGAGTCCAGCCACGGGGAAAACACCCAAACCCCTTCCCCCCAGAGCCCAGCCATGTGGCACCCCCCAGACTAGACACTTGCACCCCTACCCCCCCAGACCCCAGCCACAGGGCACTTACCCCCACCCAGATATTTGCACCCCCTTCCCCCCAGAGCCCAGGGATCCAGAGGGAGAGAAAGCCTGATGCTGGGTGGCAGGCTTGTGTGGAGTTTCCTGCGTGCCGCCTCCTACCTTCAGGATGTGCCAGGAACTGCAGCTGCCTGAACTCCAGCTCCCTCCTCATGCCCTCGGCAGTGTCTACTATTTGCGAGCAGGCCACTAGTTGCGACCAGCAGTTCTCCAGCCCATTTCGGGGGGTAGGGGGGATGAGAGGAAATTATGCCCAGAACATTAACTTATGAGCAAATTCTGCATTGCGCAGTGGCACAGAAATTCCCCAGGAGTAATACTGCTTGTCCCAAACAGCTGACAGTCATAGGCCCCGATTCTCCAATTCCTTGTGCACTTGTTCAGAAAATTGCTCTACATACAACAAATTACAGGACCAGGACACCTTTGACAGTGATCCTGCAATCACACACACAGGCACGATGTGGTGAGTAGTCCCATTGAAGTCAATGCGGCTGTTAATCACATCAGTAAAATGTGCACATGCAGAAGTGTTTGCAGGATCAGGACTTTTGCTTAAAACAAGACCTAACAGGTGTTTTGCATTTTTGAGCAAATACATTAGATAACTGAGGAGAATTAAAACACTAATAATAGTAGCAGCCAAAAATAAAAGCTTTGCTATGGAAGTGAAAACAAATGCAGTACAAGGAAAGCCACACAATTTAGAGTTACATCTGGAATATAGGAGTCAGTCATCTGGCATTACACTGTGCTATAACTGTGTATCTTTATTACTGATTATTCTTACAGTTTGGTGACCAATGTCAAGCATCTATGCTAGGCTAGTGATGGGCATGCCCCGAAGGGTTCAGAAGTTCAACTTTGGTGCTTATCTAAACCTATAAAAATGTTTTTTCTTCTCACAAGCCACTTATATAGTGGGACGTGCCATGAGCTCTGGGAATGTCTGTTAAAAGCACATGTAGCTACTGCAATGGCAAATTTTCAGTGACCATTAGAACTGTTGGTTACCCATTTAAAAGCTGTGGGGAAGAGGTTGCCTTTGTATCAGAGAGTGGAACTGAATGGGGGAAAGGACTTATCCAAACTTGAATAAATATTTGAGTTTTGGTTTTCATTTTGCAGGAAATGGGTTATATGTCATCCTTAATCAAGACCCAAATAGCAGCCTAGATTTCTGTTCTTAAACAAAAATGACAACAGATATATTTAATCACTACATATAATTTCATAGATTCATAGATTATAGGACTGGAAGGGACCTCGAGAGGTCATCGAGTCCAGTCCCCTGCCCGCATGGCAGGACCAAATACTGTCTAGACCATCCCTGATAGACATTTATCTAACCTACTCTTAAATATCTCCAGAGACGGAGATTCCACAACCTCCCTAGGTAATTTGTTCCAGTGTTTAACCACCCTGACAGTTAGGAACTTTTTCCTAATGTCCAACCTAGACCTCCCTTGCTGCAGTTTAAACCCATTGTTTCTGGTTCTATCCTTAGAGGCTAAGGTGAACAAGTTTTCTCCCTCCTCCTTATGACACCCTTTTAGATACCTGAAAACTGCTATCATGTCCCCTCTCAGTCTTCTCTTTTCCAAACTAAACAAACCCAATTCTTTCAGCCTTCCTTCATAGGTCATGTTCTCAAGACCTTTAATCATTCTTGTTGCTCTTCTTTGGACCCTTTCCAATTTCTCCACATCTTTTTTAAAATGCGGCGCCCAGAACTGGACACAATACTCCAGCTGAGGCCTAACCAGAGCAGAGTAGAGCGGAAGAATGACTTCTCGTGTCTTGCTCACAACACACCTGTTAATACATCCCAGAATCATGTTTGCTTTTTTTGCAACAGCATCACACTGTTGACTCATATTTAGCTTGTGGTCCACTATAACCCCTAGATCCCTTTCTGCCGTACTCCTTCCTAGACAGTCTTTTCCCATTCTGTATGTGTGAAATTGATTTTTCCTTCCTAAGTGGAGCACTTTGCATTTGTCTTTGTTAAACTTCATCCTGTTTAACTCAGACCATTTCTCCAATTTGTCCAGATCATTTTGAATTATGACCCTGTCCTCCAAAGTAGTTGCAATCCCTCCCAGTTTGGTATCATCCGCAAACTTAATAAGCGTACTTTCTATGCCAATATCTAAGTCGTTGATGAAGATATTGAACAGAGCCGGTCCCAAAACAGACCCCTGCGGTACCCCACTCGTTACGCCTTTCCAGCAGGATTGGGAACCATTAATAACAACTCTCTGAGTACGGTTATCCAGCCAGTTATGCACCCACCTTATAATAGCCCCATCTAAATTGTATTTGCCTAGTTTATCGATAAGAATATCATGCGAGACCGTATCAAATGCCTTACTAAAGTCTAGGTATACCACATCCACCGCTTCACCCTTATCCACAAGGCTCGTTATCCTATCAAAGAAAGCTATCAGATTGGTTTGACATGATTTGTTCTTCACAAATCCATGCTGGCTGTTCCCTATCACCTTACCACCTTCCAAGTGTTTGCAGATGATTTCCTTAATTACTTGCTCCATTATCTTCCCTGGCACAGAAGTTAAACTAACTGGTCTGTAGTTTCCTGGGTTGTTTTTATTTCCCTTTTTATAGATGGGCACTATATTTGCCCTTTTCCAGTCTTCTGGAATCTCTCCCGTCTCCCATGATTTTCCAAAGATAATAGCTAGAGGCTCAGATACCTCCTCTATTAGCTCCTTGAGTATTCTAGGATGCATTTCATCGGGCCCGGGTGACTTGCAGGCATCTAACTTTTCTAAGTGATTTTTAACTTGTTCTTTTTTTATTTTATCCGCTAAACCTACCCCCTTCCCATTAGTATTCACTATGTTAGGCATTCCTTCAGACTTCTCGGTGAAGACCGAAACAAAGAAGTCATTAAGCATCTCTGCCATTTCCAAGTTTCCTTGTTACTGTTTCTCCCTCTTCACTAAGCAGTGGGCCTACCCTGTCTTTGGTCTTCCTCTTGCTTCTAATGTATTGATAAAAAGTCTTCTTGTTTCCTTTTATTCCCGTAGCTAGTTTGAGCTCATTTTGTGCCTTTGCCTTTCTAATCTTGCCCCTGCATTCCTGTGTTGTTTGCCTATATTCATCCTTTGTAATCTGTCCTAGTTTCCATTTTTTATATGACTCCTTTTTATTTTTTAGATCGTGCAAGATCTCGTGGTTAAGCCAAGGTGGTCTTTTGCCACATTTTCTATCTTTCCTAACCAGTGGAATAGCTTGCTTTTGGGCCCTTAATAGTGTCCCTTTGAAAAACTGCCAACTCTCCTCAGTTGTTTTTCCCCTCAGTCTTGAGGGGACTTTTATGAAAGTCTCTTTCATAAAAGAGAAAGTCAAATGGGAAAATAGAAAAGGGTGTCTGCACCACTTCAAGGATTGGCACATAGATAAGATTGGTATTTGTCTACAGAGAATATTATTCTTGCCATGTGAAATCAGTCCTTACTAGATATGGCAAAAGAAAAAAAAAAAAAAGTATGTTCCAAAGAAAGTTAAAGAATAAGTGGTAAAAATTTGAAGATTTATTTCTGATGGGTAAAATACATATTTACATTAAAGAAAATTACAGCTAAACAGAAATGAGACCGGAGGAGAGTGAGTGGAGCTGAGAAATGGGGATCATCTGATTTACTGAGGGTTTCATAATTTTTGCATTGTTTTATACACAATATAAAATACAGCATATTCTTTAATTTTGTTACAAATCTTCATTGGGGTGAAATTCATCACTGTGAAAAGGTTCCGCACGTCGAGAATTTACTGATGACAACACAGATCTT